>NC_134081.1:13016798-13630965 GCF_000715075.1 Nicotiana tabacum
GAATTGAGACACTTAGTCTCAAGGATGGAAACTTAGATTGAAAAGGTTGACCGAATGTGGACTTATATGTAGACAACTTCAAAATGGAGTTTAAATGGTTCTGTTAGCTCCGTTGGGTATTTTGACTTAAGAGCATGTCCGGATTGTGATTTAGAGGTCTATAGTTGAATTAGGCTTAAAATGGCGAAAGTTAGAAATTTGGAAGTTTGACCTAGAGTGGACTTTGTGGTTACTGGGCTCGGATTGGAGTTCCGAGAGTTGCACTAGGTTTGTGGTGTCATTTATGAATTGTGTGCAAAATTTGGGGTCAATCGGATGTGATTTGATAGGTTTCGGTATCGTTTGTAGAAGTTGGAATTTTCTTAGTTTCAATAGGCTTGAATTAGGGTGAGATTCGTATTTTTGATGTTGTTTGAGGTGATTTTAGGGCTCGACTAAGTTCGTATCGTGTTTTAGGACTTATTGGTATATTTGGTTGAGCTCCCGGGGGTCTCGGGTTGATTTCAGGTGGTTTTCGGATCAAATTTTAAGTTTGCGTGACTGCGGTAGCTGAAGCCTTCTGGTGCAATCGTACTTGTGGAATATTGGTTGCAGGTGCGAGCTCGCAGGTGTGAGCTTGGGATCGTAGGTGCGGCCAGGAGTGAGGAGAACTGGGGGCACAGGTGAGAAGGATTTTCTGTACCTGCGTGGTCGCAGATGCGTTGTGAGGGGTGCATAAGAGGAGTTTGGACGGTGGGGAGGTTGCGCATGTCCGATGGGAATTCCGCACTTGCGAGGGTAGGATCGTAGAAGCGGAGGTCAAGTCCTAGTGGTTCACCACAGAAGCGGAAGTATTGTCGCTTTTGCGACGCCGCAGATGCGGTTAAGTTTCCGCAGAAGCGGAAGGGCTGGACAAAACATTTAAATTCAAGGGTTCGCGATTTTGCTTCATTTTAAACATTTCAAGCTCGGGATTGGGCAAATTTTGAGAGGATTTTCGAGGGGTTTCTTGAGGTAAGTCCCTTGTGCTCATTTTTAATCAATAATCTTGTGCTCATTGAATTTCCCACCTAGTTTGTGTGTATTTAAGGTAGAATTTGGGAGTTTGAGGCTAGGGATTTGTAGAGTTAAATTTGGGGATTTAGGTGGCGATTTGGTGTCGCATTTTGCCAAATTTGGTATGGTTGGACTCGTGGTTGAATGGGCCTTTTGGGTTTTGTGACTTTTATCAGATTTCGAGACGTGGGCTCGGGGGCCGGCTTTTAAGTCGACTTTTGAATTTTGATTAATAACTTAGTATTTGCTTATAGAATTGATTCCTTTAGTCCGTGTTGATTGTATCGAACTGTTTGTGACTATATTCGAGGCATTTAAAGGCCGATTCACGAGGCAAAAACGTGTTGGAGTAGGGATTTGCACGGTTTGAGGTAAGTAATAGTTCTAAATTTGGTCCTGAGAGTATGAAACCCCGTAATATATGTCATGTGATTGGTTTTGGAGGTGACGCACATGCTAGGTGACGGCCGTGTGGGCGTGCACCGTTGGAATTATGACTTAGTCAATTCCATAGAACTGAATAGTTGGAAAATCTGTTGTTATCCGTATGCTCTCCATGTGTTATAGAAATTGAATTGCAAATCATGTTAGAAATCATGCTTAGACAAATGCTGGTATTATTGGGACCCACTGAGGTCATTTATGATATCGAATTATATGTTTAAATTATAATTTCGTACACAGTCATGTTCATTCATTGCATATCCTATCTCAGTATCTGTTGCTATTTATTGATACATCATATCATCATTTTGGGCTAGTTTCATGATATTATGAGCCCGAGAGACTGGAGAGATTGATGACTGAGTGAGGCCGAGGGCCTGATTGTGAGTGATATTTATGGGATCGGGCTGCACGCCGCAATATATTTTATTGATTTATGCTGAATTTGGATTATTATAGCGTTTGGGCTGAAGGAGCCCCTCCGGAGTCTGCACACCCACGGTGAGCGTAGTGGATTTATATTGAGGGATGGATCTTCCCTGGACATGGATCTTGCCCGAATCATTTATATTTGGGGATGAATTTTCTCTGGGCTGGATTGGCCTTATACAGTACTGAGTGACTGACTGTTAGTCGATACATATATATTTGGGATGGATCTTCCCTGGGCTGGATTGGCCATATACAGTACTGAGTGATTGAGTATTCCGAAAGTGTGAGTGCACGAAGCTTCTAGTGTGGCGCATTACATACAACATATACATTCGCATGTAGATATAGAGAGGTCGTATTCCTCATATCATTTAGAATTGATTTATCTTACTTGCACTGAGTTTAACTGTTGAACTTGAAAGCATGCCTATCTTTCTATGTTTTAATTTATGTAATTGAACTATATCCGTGAAACTCGTCACTACTTTCAGTCCATTATTTAGTCTTGTTACTTACTGAGTTGGTTGTACTCACGCTACACCCTGCACTTCATGTGCAGATCCAGGTGTTTCCGGACACGATGGGTGTTGATTTCTTTGTGCAGCTTGATTGTTGGAGATTCCAAGGTAGCTGCTCGACGTTCGCAGACCTTGTCTCTCCTTCCCTATCTTTCCGCTTTATGTATTTGGTTTTAGTCTTTCATGGACATTACTTCTAGACTGGTATTGTGTAGACGCTCATGTACTCAGTGATACCCCGATGTTGGGAATTTCCTATATTGGCTTTTGACTTTCTATCCAGTTTTGAGGGTTTGATGATGTACACCTGTGTTGTTCTTATTTTTCATTTAAAAGTGTTGGAAGTATTTTGAAGCGTCGGCTTGCCTAGTACCACGTTAGATGCCATCACGACAGGCTAGTTTTGTGTCATGATAGTTATAAAGGCCGTGATTCAACATTGAGGCAAAATTTTAAGCTGTGAAATGTTATTCTTGTTGAGTTATTCACCTCCGATTATTATTGTTGAAACTCTTGTGTGCATTGTGGATGAGCCACGGGCTATTTATTGTGAAAACACCGTTGTTATTGATTTTTGTGGCAAGTTGTGATATTGGACACTTGAGGTGTGAATTGTGATACATTGTGATATTGATATGCATGTGGTGGTATAAGGTTTTGGGATTGAAACTCATGCGGTGAGATAAGGTGGGCTTGATACGCGTGGCTAGTAGGGGAATTACTAGAAGTCGTGCGGTGTGATCAGGTGGGCTAAAATGCGGGATGCTATTTTGGGAAAATGATTTTCGAAACCAAATATAAGACTCCCGTTGTGATATAAGGAAAGTTTGTGAATTGATTTGTGATTTGTGACTATGAGGCGGTACCTCGGTAGTGACTCTTGTTGATAATTTCTATTCCTTCACTTGTGTTTCTGTTGTTTTGTTCCGTGTCATAGTATCCCTTGTTTTCTTCTGTGAAGTATTATTTGCCTTAGTTCAGTGTAGCTATTCTCGGTGTACTTCTTTAATTGTCTCATTTCTAGTGTTATCATTATTTCACTATTATACACTTGTTCAATTTCTTATTTATTCCAGCAGGGCCTTGATCCTGACCTCGTCACTACTCTATCAAGGTTAGGCTTGGCACTTACTGGGTACCGTTGTGGTGTATTCATGCTACGCTTCTGTACATCTTTTTGTGCAGACCAGTCCAGGCACTAGCGAGAGCCCAGTTTTTGGAGACTTCAAGGTATACCTGCCGATGTCCGCAGGCCTCAAAGTCCTCCTCTACCTAGATTATTTATTTCCGTATCACCGGGTTTTTGGGAAATTATATATACACTGAGTTGTGGAGATTTTTCTTATATTAGTTGTTGAGTTTTGAGACTTTAATTGTTGTTTCAGTTATTTCTACATGAATGTTAGGCTTACCTAGTCTTAGAAACTAGGTGCCATCACGACATCCAGCGTAAGAATATTGGGGTCATGATAGTATATTGTATGTCATCATCATCATCATCATCATCAAGCGTAAGAATATTGGGGTCATGATAGTATATTGTATGTCATCATCATCATCATCATCTTCTTCTTCTTCTTCTTCTTCTTCTTCTTCTTCTTCTTCTTCTTCTTCTTCTTCTTCTTCTTCTTCCTCTTCTTCTCATCCAAAATCAAGTCTAATCTTCACCAAACACCCTCAAAATTGAGATATAAACTCCAAAAAATATTTTTAATTGTTTGCAACAACGTCCAATCCAAACAAACAATAGTTTTTGAAAATTCAAATTCGAATTCAAAGCTTTGAAGCTTTTTAATGGTTGTCAATGGTGAAGAATCAAGTACCTTCAAAATTTATTGATTGACAGTTTCAATTCGAACACCAATTGTGCAACATGAAATGAAATTGCTAAGTTAAAACTCTATATTATAACAATTGGAATTCATTGATGAATTTTCTGAAAAAAAGAGAATATGAAAAGCAGAGAAAAACGAATGAAGAAAATTGGAGAAAGAACAGATAAGGAGAGAGAGAGAGAGAGAGAGAGAGAGAGAGAGAGAGAGAGAGAGAGAGAGAGAGAGAGCAGGGATGGGGATTCCCTATTCAATTCCTAATATAAAGGGATACTAATTTAAAACTAATTTGTATATAATTGATAAATTATATATGTCCATGTAATTAAGTTATAACTTATAAGGAGGATAATAAAGTTTCATATATAGTATAAGAAGGTAAAACTTATTTACAACTCTGCTTTAGCACTGAAAGTTAATGATTTTTGAATAATAAATTGGGCCTTGAATTAGAAACAATTGAAGAAAGAACTCTATGTCCAATCTTAACTAAAGGTGATATTAATTATCTAGAAATTTAGAGTGTTTTTATTTCTTTGTTATGCATGAGGAAGAAAGCTTCTACTTTTAGAATTACAAAATATTACTGCAAGGGGTGAATTCGGCTAATGTTGACCAACACACTACCATAAAGAGTATTTGCAAAAACATGTATATTTGTCACCAAAAGAAGAAAAAGGGGAAGGAATTAAATTCAGCGAATCAATAAATCGGTGCTCAAATAAAGTGCTTTTTATGTTCTATTTTTGCTTTAACATTAAGACACTTTAGTTATAACATCATGTCCTAAAATCAAGTTGTGCTTTTTGAGTGTGACATAATGTAAAACATATTCTCCAATATAATTCTTCCATATAAGAACAAAAGTGCATTGTTTTCTAACACAAAACCTAGAAAATCAAAAGGATACTCTATAAACCAATCATTTCCTCCACTAACATTACTATCTATTGGACTCAAACCTCCCCCGTATCATAAAGATTGATTGTGTGTTTTAACTATTTGTATTACTTTTTATGTTCCCCATTCCGCGCTCGATAGCTATTTTGGGGCTCCGATTAATTTGGATTCGCACCGTGTAAGATTTATTAAAGGGCAAAACACTATCTAGCAGGATATTTTTCATTTCAAACTCGAAGTCAAGACCTATAATTTATGGTGGATCCTTCCTATTCATCTATCCATCTCCACACACAAAAAAGGAAGAAGAAGAAGAATAAGAAGAAGAAAGAAGAATACACAAATAAAAGAGATTTTTTCATCTAATTTGTTATGCATATTTGCGTGACCAATCAATGTCATTGGTTGGGAATGTTTGGTAATTTATGAGCAATATTCTAATTAAAATTTTTGTAATGACCCGATTGGTCGTTTTGAGCTCTAGCCCGTCATTCGACAGTTTGAGGCCTTGAGTAGCTTCAATTCATGTATTATGACTTGTACGCGTGGTCAGAATTGAATTTCGGGAAGTTTGAAATTGTTTCGGAAGGAAAATTCTCACTTCGGAAGCTTTAAATTGAAAGAGTTGACCACGACTTGACTTTTGAGTAAACGACCTCGGAATCTGGATTTGAAGATTCCAATAGGTTCGTATGATGATTTTAGACTTGGGCGTGTTCGGGTTAAGTATCGGGTGGTCCGGAAGTATTTCAGCGCCTATTGTGGAAGGTTGGCATTTTAAAAGTTAATGAAATTCTTAAGTTTGATTTGAAGTGAATTTTGATGTTATCGATATGCGTTTGGGGTTTCGAGCCTTGGATTAGGTTTGTAATGCGATTTATGACTTGCATGTAAAATGTGGCGTCATTCCGGGATGTTTAAGTGTAATTTAGACGCATTTGACTAAGTTTGAATGTTTGCAAGTTTAAAGAAAGGTTCCGATCATCAATTCCTAGTTTTGATGTTGTTCGGCGTGATTTGAGTCTTCGACTAAGTTTGTATCATGTTTTAGGATGCGTTGGTATGGTTGGTTGGGATCCCCGGGGCCCCGAGTGCGAATTGGATAGGAATCGGATTGGAATCAGATCGAATTTTGGACTTAAAGAAGTTCTGAAGCTTAAGGCTTCTGGTGTGATCGCACCTGCGAGGTTATGGCCGCAGGTGCGAGACCGCAGAAGCGGCCCAGGGGTTGCAAATGTGGATGGGAGTGAGGCTAGTTGGATTCACAGGTACGAGGGATTTATTGCACATGCGGGCTCGCATATGCGGGCGGAGGGGCGCATAAGCAAAATTGGCCTTTGGCTTGAAGATCGCAGGTGCACGTGGGCCCGAGAGGTGACTTTGTTGACTTTTCGAGCGGAGTTAGAAATTATTATAAATTGATTAATTATGAGTATTATAGTATATTGTTATTTGTTTGGACATTGTTTGACTATTTCGGGTCGATGGGCATCGATTTGGGATGTTAGAGTGGCGTCAGAGCCGGTTATGGAACTTCAGAGCGAGGTAAGTCTCCTGTCTAACTTTGTGAGGGAAATTTACCCTGTAGGTGTTATATTCTTATGTGTTACATGTTATGGGAGCTATGCATGTATGGGGTGATGAGTGTCCGTGCGTATGCTAGAATTCCTGGTTATGTCCGGGTAGACTTATGTTCACGCCATACTTTAATTGTACTATTTGAGTTATCCTTGCCTGTTTAATTACTTTATTTTACGTTATGCCTTGAGACTAGGCTTGCGTTAAGTGATAGACTCGCTATTGTAGAGATTTGACGGGCTACTTGATTAGCCGCAGAATAATTGTGCTTCCCTTATGAATTTCTCCCGCGTTGTGCATTTCATCGAAAAGCTACCTTAAATTTCATAACTCACACGTATATTCGTGAGTGGGGTCAAGGACCTGTAACGACCCGGCCCATAGCCTGAGAACTCTGCGGGGCACGTTGTGGCTGAGAAGTCTATGGAGGTGTACCCCTCCTAAGTCTAGGGCAATCCCTCATGATATGACGAGTGTCACCACACTCAAAACAAGCCCTCGGAGGATGTGGCTGCTGGGATTGGCTCGGGCTTGATCGACTGGACCGACCGCTGAAAGCACCCCATGCAGGAGGTACAGTAGACACTGGCGGTGCATAATATGGAACCTGAGGTCTGGGAGTAGCCGGAATACTGCTGGAAGCTAGAAGTGCTGAATGAATAGGACGGCCCACATAGCCTCTACCATGATGGGCTGCAGCTGGGGCACGCGAATTGTTATATGTGCCAGAATCTTGAGGTCTCTTAGCTTCCCTCTCTTCTCTCTCTCGGATCCGCATACCCTCTAATCTCCTAGAAATTGACACCACCTGCTGGTATGCGATGTCCATCTCCAGCTATCGGGCCATACTGAATCTGATACTACGGGCCTAGCCAAATCACCGAATCAGACTGCATACTCCGATACTGTCATAGAGCCCTAGCGCAACTGCTCAAACTTAGCGCGCCATGCATCTCTGAGACTCGGAGGAACATACTCCCTCAAGAACATATCTGAAAACTGAGTCCAAGTGAGTGAAGCTGCCTCAACCGGACTATCCAATTTGTATGCTCACCACTACTGGTAGGCCGCTCATCTAAGCTGGAATGTCGTGAAAGAAACCTCACTAGTCTCCGAAATGCCCATAGTACAGAGGATACGGTGACACTCCTCAAGGAAATCTTAGGCGTCCTCTGACAGCAAGCCACTGAAGGTAGAAGGGTGGTACCTCTTGTACCTCTCGAGCCTGAGTTGCTCTCCGTCTGAAACTGGTGCCCTAACCTCGGGCAGAATTGGGACAACTGGCTGCACTGGTATAATCTCTGGAGCATGGTCAACCTGGCCCCGTGGCTCTGGGGTATGGGAGGCGGGAGTTTGTGCTCCTCCCCCAGCTTGAGATGTGGTAGGAGCAAGTATAATCAACCCTGCCTGAGCTAGAGTGCCAAACATGCTAAAAAATAAGGCAAAAGTCTCCAACAGGCGTTTCTGGTGCTTGGTCTCCAACTGGAGCTACTGGTGGCTCTTCTGCAGCAGCTCGTGCAGGTGCTGTAGCTGCACCACGTGGTCTTCCTCCGCCTCTGGCTCGGACTCTGACTCGGCCCCGGCCTCTTGCGGCTCCAACAGGGGGCGTGGGTGTCTAATCATCGGATCTAGTTGTGCGTGTCCTCACCATTTATGAGAAAATAGAAAGAAAAAGGTTTAGAATTTCAAAGTCAACAAATGCACACGATAAGGAATCAAAGAAGTGAACATTTCATAACAGTTCCATAGTCTCCCGAAGATAAGTACAGACGTCTCCGTACCGATCTGTGAGACTCAGCTAAACCTGCTTGTGACTCATAATACCTATGAACCAAGAGCTCTGATACCAACTTGTCACGACCCCAATTTCCTTCTGTAGGATGTCGTGATGACACCTAGTCTCTAAGACTAGGTAAGACTATCAATTATGCGGAATACAAAAATGAAACTCAAATCTCAACATATAAAATAAATCAAACCGCGATTCAAATAGTTTCAACTCCCAAAAACCCGGTAGAAATAAGTTACAAGTTTCTAAGAATTTATTCTAAGTGTCTCTATACATCAGAGTCTAAAGAGAATAAGGAAAACAACATAATAAGGATAGAAGGGGACTCCGAGGTCTGCGGATGCTGGTAGATATACCTTGAGGTCTCCGCGTATGGCTAGTTCACTGATGTCTGGTATGATAGGAAGTACCTGGATCTGCACAAAAAGATGTGCAGAAGCGTAGTATGAGTATACCACAACGGTACCCAGTAAGTGCCAAGTCTAACCTCAGAATAATGAAAGACAGGGTGAAAAGTTTAACAATATAATAAATAATAATGACAATGGGGATGAACCAAGTAAGTAGTATGTCACAATTTAACTACACAGAATAAGGGCAAATAACATCTTGCGGAAGGAAAACAAAAATTTACAACTTTAAGGAAAATACCAAAAATAACCAAAGGCAATGCAACCATAAAGAAATATCAACAAGGGCACTCCCAAGATACTGCATCGTAGTCCCAAATCATAAATAAATTTACAATATCTCATTTTCTTATATCACCGCGGGAGCCTTCACATTTAATTTTAAAGAAAATATTTTTTTCGAAATAGCATCCCGTGTTTTAGCCACCCTTATCACACCGCATGACTTCTAGTAGTTCCCCTACTAGTCACACGTATCAAGCCACCCTTATCTCACCGCATGCATTTCAACACCCAGCTCTTATACCACCGCATGCGTATCAATATCACAATATATCACAATTTGCACCTTAAGTGCCCAAATATTTCAACTTGCCAAAATAATCAACAACAACATTATTTTCCACAATTAGGAGCTCACATCTCAATCACAATCAATACAAAATCTCACAAAATATTCGGAAGTGAATAACTCAACAAAAATAATATTTCGCAAATTTAACAGCTTGCCTCAATACCAAATTTTTAATGTCAAATACTTCATATTAACAATAATTCAATTAAGAAATTCAACTTTCAAATAATGAGCACAGAATAAAAGAAACAAAGTTTCAACTAAACAGGTAAAACAATTAGCAAGAAATTGTGAGGCAATTTTAAAATATAAAAATAGATCAATGATGATGAATATAATAGGATAAAATAATTTAATTAATGTATAACAAAGATCTACACAATTTAAAACCAGATTTTTTCCACATTTAGCCAGTGTACACACTCGTCACCTCGCGTACACGACTTTTAACACATCACAATTATCATATCAATACCAATCCTAAGGGGAATTTCCCCCACACAAGGTTAGACAAGTCACTTACCTCGACTTCTGTAATTTTTTACTCTGCTATACCCTTGCCTCGTAAATTGGCCTCTGAAATCCTCGTATCTAGTCATAATAATTTCGATTCAGTCAATACAAATTATTGGAATTAATTCCATATGAAAATACTAATTTTCCAACAAAATTCGAAATTTAACTTAAAAATCACCCGTCGGGCCCACATATCGAAACCCAACAAAGTTACAAAATATAAACGTCCATTCAACCACGAGTCCAACCATACAAAAAGTATTAAATTCCGACATCAACTCGACCCTTAAATCCTCAATCTTAACTTAGGAATTTTCACAATATTTCCAACTTATCCACCAATTAAATGTTAAAAACTTCCATAGATTCAGGTACTTTAACCAAAATTGAGTTAAGAACACTTACTCCGATGCTTTCCTTGAAAATCTCCCAAGAATCGCCTTTCCCCGAGCTCCAAATTGGTAAAAATGGATTTTCAGAACTTAAACTCTCTGTCGAGGCAATTCTTCTCCGCGAACGTGGCCATTGCCTCGCGTTCGCGAAGCACAAAATTTCACTGCCAAAAATTCTTCTTACGTGAATGCGAGGGTCCTATCGCGAACGCGATGACCTGGGATCCCAGGCCTTTGCGAACGCGATGCCTCACTTGCGAACGGGTAGGCCAACGCGTGAAGTCCACCCCAGCCATCACTCTTCTTTGCGAACACGTCTGCTTTCTTGCGTTCGCGATGCACACTGACCCTCAACCTTCGCGAATGCGTCCAATGCTTCATGAAAGCGAACAAAAAATCTTCGCATGCCTCCAATTTTCCTTCGCGAATGCTTGACTCCCATCGTGAACGCGAAGAAGGAAACCAGACACCATAAATATGTTGCGTCAGCCATCTTCCAAGTCCAAAAATTGATCCGTTAACTATCCGAAACTCACCTAAGTCCCCCGAGACCTCAATCAAATACACAAACAAGTTCTAAAACATCATACGAACTTAGTCAAAACCTCAAATCACATCAAACAACGCTAAAACCTTGAATCATACCCCAATTCAGCTTAATGAAACTTAAGAATTTTCAACTTCTACATTCGATGCCGAAACTTATGAAATCAAGTCCGATTGACCTCAAGTGTTGCACACAAGTCATAAATGACATAACGGATCTATGAAAATTTCCAGAATTGGATTCCGATCCCGATATCAAAAAGTCAACTCTCCGGTCAAACTTTCAAACTTAAATTTCTATTTTAGCCATTTCAAGCCTAATTGATTTATAGACTTCCATGTAATTTTCCGGACATGCTCCTAAGTCAGAAATCACCATACAGAGATATTGGAATCATCAAAACTCTATTCCGGGGTCGATTACACATAAGTCGATATCCGGTCAACTTTTTCAACTTAAATTTTCATTTAGGAGACTAAGTATCTCAATTCATTTCAAAATCTCACTAGACCCGAACCAATTACTCTGACAAGTCACATAACAATTGTAAAGCATAAATTGAGCAGTAAATGGGGGAACGGGGCTACAACTCTCAAAATGATTGGCCGGGTCGCTACATCCTCCCCCTCTTAAACAAACGTTCATCTTCGAACGGATTTAGAATTATACCTGGAGTGGTCAAAAGATGAGGATAACAGCTGCGCATATCATGCTCGATCTCCCAAGTAGCCTCCTCGACCAGATGACCCCTCTACTGTACTTTTACTAAAACAATGCTCTTCGATATCAACTTTCTACCCTGTCTGTACAAAATTGCCACTGGTTCATCAATATAAGATAGATCATTGTCCAACTGGATTGAGCTGAAGTCTAACACATGAGATCAATCGCCGTGATACTTCTGGAACATGGAATCATGGAACACTGGATGAGCTACACTGAGGCTAGGTGGTAGTGAAAGTCTGTATGCCACATCTTCAACCCTCTCAAGCATGTCAAAAGGCCTAACATACCTAAGGCTCAACTTGCCCTTCTTCTCGAATCTCATAACACCCTTCATGGGCAAAACTCGGAGCGAGACCCACTCACTAACCATGAATGCAACATCACAAACCTTCCAAACCACATAACTCTTTTGTCTAGATTAGGATGTACGAAGTCGATCCTGAATCAACTTAACCTTTTTCAAAGCATCCTGAACCAGGTCTGTACCCAATAGCCTAGTCTCGCCTGGTTCAAACCAACCCACTGGAGACTGACACCGCCTACCATACAAGGCCTCATACGGAGCCATTTGAATGCTCGATTGGTATCTGTTGTTGTAAGCAAACTCCGCAAGTGGCAAGAACTGGTCCCAAGAACCCCCAAAATCTATCACACATGCACGATGCATATCCTCCAATATCTAAATAGTGTGCTCGGACTGTGCGTCTGTCTAAGGGTGAAATGTTGTACTCAACTCCACACGAGTACCCAACTCTCACTGTACGGCTTTCTAGAATCGTGATGTAAATTGCGTACCCCAGTCAGAGATGATAGATACCAATATGCCATGAAGCCTGACAATCTCGCGAATGTAAACCTGAGCCAGTTTCTCCGAAGAGTAAGTAATAACCACATGAATGAAATGAGCTGACTTGGTCAATCTATCCACAATCATCCAAACTACATCGAACTTCCTCTGAGTCTGTGGGAGCCCAATAACAAAATCCATACTGATTCGCTCCCATTTCCATTCTAGAATCTCTAACTTCTGAAGTAATCCACCCGGTCGTTGATGCTCATACTTCACATGCTGATAATTTAGGCACCGAGCTACATACTCTACTATGTCTTTCTTCATTCGCCTCCACCAATAGTGCTGTCTCAAGTCCTGATACATCTTTGTAGCACCCGGATGAATGGAGTACCGCAAACTGTGAGCCTCCTGGAGAATCAACTCATGCAAGCCATCTACATTGGGTACACATAGCCTGCCCTGCATCTGTAATACACCGTCATCTCCAATAGTGACTTTCTTGGCATCACCGTGTTGAACTGTGTCCTTAAGGACAAGCGTATGGGGGTCATTATACTCATGCTCCCTAATACGATCATACAGTGAAGACTGAGAAACCATACAAGCCAAAACTCAGATCGGCTTGGAAACATCCAATCTGACAAACTGGTTGGCTAAGGCCTGAACATCCAAGGCTAAAAGCCTCTCTGCTACTAGTAGATATGCTAAACTGTCCAAACTTTTCGCTTTATGACTCAGGGCATCGGCCACCACATTGGCCTTCCCGAGATGATTAAAAATGGTTATGTCATAATTCTTAAGCAACTCCAACCATCTCCTCTGCCGCAAATTAAGATTCTTCTGTTTAAACAGATGTTGTAGACTCCGGTGATCGGCATAAACCTCACAATGGACACCATACAAATAATGCCGCTAGATCTTCAAGGCATGAACAATATCTGTTAACTCGAGGTCGTGGACCGGATAATTCTTCTAATGTACCTTTAAATATCTGGATGCATAGGCAATCACCCTACTATCTTGCATCAACACTGTGCCAAGACCAATGCGCTATGCATCACAGTACACAGTATAAGACCCTGAACCTAAAGGCAACGCCAATACTAGGGCTGTAGTCAAAGCTGTCTTAAAGTTTTGAAAGCTCTCCTCACATTCCCCGGTCCACATGAATAGAGCACCCTTTTGAGTCAATTTGGTCATAGGTGCAGCAATAGAAGAAAAACCCTCTACAAATCGGCGATAATACCCTGCCAAGCCAAGAAAACTCCAGATCTCCGTAGCTGAGGATGGTCTGGACCAACTCTGCACTGCCTCAATATTCTTTGGATCTACCTTGATCCCCTCACAAGAAACTATATGACCCAAGAATGCCACTGAATCAAGCCAGAATTCACACTTTGAAAATTTTGCATATAATTTCTTTTCTCTCAAAGTATGAAGCACAGTCCTCAGGTGCTGCTCATGATCTTCCCGGCTCCGGGAATACACCAGAATATCGTCAATAAACACAATGACGAATGAGTCAAGAGAGGGTTGAAATACACTGTTCATCAAATGCATAAATATTGCTGGGGCGTTGGTCAACCCAAAAGACATTACAAGGAATTCATAGTGACCATACCGAGTCTTGAAAGCAGTCTTCGAGATATCTGGCTCCCGAATCTTCAACTGATGATTGCCTGAATGCAAGTCAATCTTAGAGAACTCCCTATCACCATGAAGATGATCAAATAGGTCATCAATACGTGGCAATGGATACATGTTCTTCACTGTAACCCTATTCAACTAGCGGTAATCAATACACATCCGCATAGAACTATCCTTCTTCTTCACAAATAAGACAGGAGCACCCCAAGGCAATACACTTGGCAGAACAAAACCCTTATCAAGCAGTTCCTGTAAGTGCTATTTTAATTCTTTCAATTCTGCTGGGGCCATACGATATGGTGGAATAGAAATGAGATGAGTGCCTGATAACAAATCAATGCCAAAGACAATATCTTTGTCGGGCGTCATACCCGAAAGATCCGTTGGAAATACATCTGGAAAATCAATTACTACTGGAACTGACTCCACGGTAAGAGTATCAACACTAACATCTCTCACATAGGCCAGATACGCATCACATCTCTTCTCAACCATTCGTTGAGCCTTAAGAAATGAGACAACCCTGCTAGGAATATAATGTAAGGTACCTCTCCACTCTAGCCGCAGTAGACCTGGCATAGCCAATGTCACCGTCTTGGCGTAACAATCAAGGATAGTGTGATAGGGCGACAACCAGTCGATGCCCAAAATAATATCAAAATCCACCATATTAAGAAATAATAAATCAGCTCTGGTCTCAAAACCACTGATAACAATCAAACATGACCGATACACGTAGTCAACAATAATAGATTCACCCAAGGGTATCGATACATAAACAGAAGAACTCAAAGAATCACGGGATACGCCCAAATACGGGGCAAAATAAGATGACACATAAGAATAATTGGATCCTGGATCAAATAAAGCTGATGCATATCTATGACAGACCGGAACAATACCTGTGATAATAGAATCATATGTAACTACCTCCATCATAGCGGGAAGGGCATAATATCTGGTTTAGACTCCCCCTCTAGGGCAACCTCTACCTGTCCGACCTCCACCTCAAGTTGGCTATGCAGGTGGAGTAGAAACTGGTGCAGTAATCATGGCTTGAGAAGCCTGAGGGCCCTGTAGAATGGGTTGGGCCTGAGAAATATGTGGAGGTGCATCCCTCCTAAGTCTGGGGCAATCCCTCATGATATGACGAGTGTCACCACACTCAAAACAAACCCTCGGAGAACGTGGCTACTGGGACTGGCTAGGGCCTAATCGACTGGACTGACTGCTGAAAGCACCCCATGCAGGAGGTACAATAGACACTGGCGGTGCATAATATGGAACCTGAGGTCTGGGAGTAGCCAGAATACCACTGGAAGCTGGAAGTGCTGAATGAATAGGACGGCCCACATAGACTCTACCATGATGGGCTACAACTGGGGCACGAGAATTATTATATGTCCCAGAATCTCGAGGTATCTTAGCTTCCCTCTCTTCTCTCTCCCAGATCCACATACCCTACAATCTCATAGCAATTGACACCACCTGCTAGAATGCGATGTCCATCTCCAGCTCTCGGGCCATACTGAATCTTATAATAGGGTGGAGTCCCTCAATAAATCGATGGACACGCTCCCTGACAGTAGCAATCAGGCTGGTGCATGCCTAGATAAATCACTGAATCAGACTGCATACTCTGATACAGTCATAGAGTCGTGGCGCAACTGCTCAAACTCGGTGCGCCATGCATCTCTGAGACTCTGAGGAACATACTCCCTCAAGAACATATCTGAAAACTGAGTCCAAGTGAGTGAAGCTGCCTCAGCCAGACTATCCAACTCGTATGCTCGCCACTACTGGTAGGCCGCTCCTCTAAGTTGGAATGCCGTGAAAGAAATCCCACTAGTCTCCGAAATGCCCATAGTGCGGATGATACGGTGGCAATCCTCAAGGAAACCTTGAGCATCCTCTGATGCCAATCCACTGAAGGTAAGAGGGTGGTACCTCTTGTACCTCTTGAGCTAGAGCTGCCCTCCCTCTGAAACCGCTTCCCTAACCTCGGGCCGAATTGGGACAAGTGGCTGCACTGGTATAACCTCTGAATCATGGTCAACCTAGGCCCGTGCCTATGGCTCTGGGGTACGGGTGGTGGGAGTCTGTACTCCTCCCCCGGCTTGAGATGTGGCAGGATCAAGTGGAATCAACCCTGGCTGAGCTAGAGTGCCAAACATGCTCAAACACTGGGTAAGAGTCTCCTGAAGTGCAGGAGTAGTAACATGCATCTTAGGTGCCTACTCTCCAACTGGATCTATTGTGGCTCTTCTGCAGCAGATCGTGCAGGTGCTCTGGCTGCACCACGTGGTCTTCCTCGGCCTCTGGCTCGACCTCTGCCCCGTCCCCGGCCTCTTGCGGCTCCAACATGGGGTGTGGGTGTCTGATCATCGGATCCAGTTATGCGTGTCCTCACCATCTGTGAGAGAATAGAAAGACAAGGGTTTAGAATTTCGAAGTCAACAAATGCTCACGACAAGGAATCAAAGAAGTGAACATTTCCTAACAGTTCCATAGCCTCCCGAAGATAATTACAGACGTCTCCAAACCGATCCGTGAGACTCTACTAAACCTGTTTGTGACTTATAACACCTATTAACCTAGAGCTCTGATACCAACTTGTCACGACACCAATTTCCCTGCGTAGGATGTCGTGATGGTACCTAGTCTCTAAGCTAGGTAAGCCTATCAATTATTCGAAATACAAAACTGAAACTCAAATCTCAATATATAAAATAAATCAAACCGCGATTCAAATAGTACAACTCCCAAAACCCGGTAGAAATAAGTCACAAGCTTCTAAGAATTTATTCTAAGTATCTCTATACATCAGAGTCTAAAGAGAATAAGGAAAATAACATAATAAGGATAGAAGGGGACTTCGAGGTCTGCGGACAATGGCAGATATAACTTGAAGTCTCCGCGTATAGCTAGTTCATTGTCTGGTCTGATAAGAAGTACCTGGATCTGCACAAAAAGATGTACAGAAGCATAGTATGAGTATACCACAGCGGTACCCAGTAAGTGCCAAGCTTAACCTTGGTAGAGTAGTGACGAGGTCAGGCCCTACTGGAATAATAAAAGACAGGGTGAACAATTTAACAATATAATAATAATAATGACAACGGTGATGAATCAAGTAAGTAGTATGTCACAATTTAACTATATAGAATAAGGGCAAATAACACCTCGCAGAAGGAAAACAGAAATTTACAACTTTAAGAAAAATACCAAAAAAATAACCAAAAGCAATGCAACCATAAAGAAATATCAACTAGGGCACTCCCAAGGTACCGTCTCGTAGTCCCAAATCATAAATAATTTCACAATATCTCATTTCCTTATATTACCGCGGGAGCCTTCACATTTAATTTTAAAGAAAATATTTTTTCCGAAATAGCATCCCGCGTTTTAGCCACCCTTATCACACCACATGAGTTCTAGTAGTTCCTCTACTAGCCACGCGTATCAAGCCACCCTTATCTCACCGCATGCATTTCAACACCCAGACCTTATACCACTGCATGCGTATCAATATCACAATATATCACAATTTGCACCTTAAGTGCCCAAATATTTCAACTTGCCAAAATAAATCAACAATATTATTTTTCACAATAAGGAGCTCATAGCTCAATCACAATAAATACAAAATCTCACAAAATATTCGGAAGTGAATAACTCAACAAAAATAATATTTCGCAAATTTAACACCCTGCCTCAATACCAAATTCTTAATGTCAAATACTTCATATTAATAATAATTTAATTAAGAAATTCAACTTTTAAATAATTAGCACAGAATAAAAGAAACAAAGTTTCAACTAAACAGGTAAAGCAATTAGCAGGAAAATGTCAGGCAATTTTAAAATATAAAAATAGATCAATGATGATGAATATAACGGGATAAAATAATTTAATTAATGTGTAACAGAATCTACACAATTTAAAACTAGAGTTTTTCCACATTTAGCCAGTGTACATACTCGTCACATCGCATACACGACTTTCAACACATCATAATTATCATATCAATACCAATCATAAGGGAAATTTCTCCCACACAAGGTTAGACAAGTCATTTATCTTGACTCTTGTAATTCTTTACTCTGCTATGCCTTTGCCTCATGAATTGACCTCCAAAAGCCCCGTATCTAGTCATAATAATTTCGATTCAGTCATTACAAATTATTGGAATTAATTCCATATGAAAATACTAATTTTCCAACAAAATTTGAAATTTAACTTAAAAATCACCCGTGGGGCCGACGTCTCGGAACCCGATAAAAGTTATAAAATATGAATTCCCATTCAACCACGAGTCCAACCATACAAAAATTACTAAATTTCGACATCAACTCGACCCTCAAATCTTCAATCTAAACTTAGGGATTTTTACAATTTTTCCAATTTAATCCACCAATTAAATGTTAAAAACTACCATATATTCGGGTACTTTAACTAAAATTGAGTTAAGAACACTTACCCCGTTGCTTTCCTTGAAAATCTCTCGAAAATCACCTCTCCCCGAGCTCCAAATCGGTAAAAATGGAAAATGGGACGAAGTCCCATTTTCAGAACTTAAACTCTCTGTCGAGGATTTTCTTCTCCGCAAACGCGGCCATTGCCTCGCGTTCGCGAAGCACAAAATTTCACTGCCAAAAATTCTTCTTATGTGAACACAAGGGTCCTCTCACAAACGCGATGATCAGGGATCCCAGGCCTTCGCGAACGTGATGCCTCACTCGCGAACGCGTAGGCCAACTCATGAAATCCACCCCGGCCCTCACTCTTCTTTGCGAACGCGTCTGCTTTCTCGCATTCGCGATGCACACTAGCCCTCAACCTTCACAAATGCATCTAATGCTTCGTGAATGCGAAGAAAAAATCTTCACCTGCCTCCAATTGCCCTTCGCGAATGCCTGACTCCCATCGCGAACGCGAAGAAGGAAACCATACACCAGAAATCTTTTGCTTTAGCCATCTTCCAAGTCCAAAAATTGATTCAATAACAATCCAAAACTCACCCGAGACCCCCGGGACCTCAACCAAAGACACAAACAAGTTCTAAAACATCATACGAACTTAGTCGAAATCTCAAATCACATTAAACAATGCTAAAATCATGAATCATACACCAATTCAAGCTTAATGAAACTTAAGAATTTTCAACTTCTACATTCGATGCCGAACCTTATCAAATCAAGTCCGATTGACCTCAAATTTTGCACACAAGTCATAAATGACATAACGGACCTATGAAAATTTTCAAAATCAGATTCCGACCACGATATCAAAAAGTCAACTTTCCGGTCAAACTTCCAAACTTAAGTCTCTATTTTAGCCATTTCAAGCCTAATTGAATTACGGACTTCCAAATAATTTTTCGGACACGCTCCTAAGTCTAAAATCACCATACGTAGCTATTGGAATCATCAAAACTCTATTCTGGGATTGTTTACACATAAGTCAACATCCAGTTAACCTTTTCAACTTAAGTTTTCATTTTGGAGACTAAGTGTCTCAATTCATTTCAAAACCTCACCGGACCCGAACCAATTATTTAGGCAAGTTACATAACAACTATACAGCACAAATTGAGCAGTAAATGGGGGAATGAGGCTACAACTCGCAAAACGACTGGCCGGGTCGTTACAATTTTTGAGAGCATTTTCGATGGATTTCTTCAGGTAAATCCCTTGCGCTTATTTTTTAGCAATAATCTTGTTTCCCCATTGATTCTTTCCACGTAGTTAGTGTGTATTTAAGGTGAAATTTGGAAGTTTGAGGCTCGGGATTTGGAGAGTTTAATTTGTGGATTTGAGTGAAAATTTGGAGTCGGAATTTGGTAAAAATAGTATGGTTGGACTCGTGGTCGAATGGGTATTCGTAATTTGTGACTTTTACCTGATTTCGAGACGTGGGCCAGGGTCGACTTTTTGGACCGAATTTTCAATTCTTTGCTTAAGTCATAGTTTTATTATTTAAATTGGTTTCTTGTAGTTTTATTTATTGTATGAATTTTTTTTGGCTAGATTCGAGCCGATCGGAGACGAAAAATCGAGGGAAGGGCATCCTTATCGATTGATTGAGCGAGATTTGAGGTAAGTGATTTGTAAAACTTTGTGTGGGGGAAATCCACTTAGGATTTGGTACTGTTGTGATAATTTGTGATATATGAACCGTGTACGCGAGGTGACGAGTGCGTATACGGGCTAAATGTGGAAATTCCGGTTCTTGCCGAGTTTTTTTTTAAAAATTCCTTAACTGAGTTGCCTTAGCATATGTAGTGATCATGTTTAGCCGAGTATCGCATGTTTACATGCCTTAACTCTTACTTACAATTTGTGCAACATGTTTAGTTGAATTACCTGTTTCTCGTGATTTGAATTAAATCTTTAAATGTAAGATTTCTTGGGGTAAATTCGTTGTACCTTCGGTTATCTGCTGCATATTTATATTTTGGACTACGAGGCGGTACCTCGGGAGATCCCTTGTCTTGCATATTTACTTTGGGACTACGAGGCGATTTCTCGGGAGATCCCCCTGACTTGCATATTCACTTTGGGACTATGAGGCGGTTCCTCGGGATATCTCCCTGTCTTGCATATTTACTTTGGGACTATAAGGCGGTACCTCGGGATATCCCCATGTCTTGCATATTTACATTTGGGACTATGAGGCGGTTCCTCAGGAGCACATTGTTTAAATTATCAGTCATTTCAAAATATTATTATATCTTCTGCCTTGCTTATCTTTTAAACCAGTAGGGCCCTGACCTAACCTCATCACTACTCTACCGAGGTTAGGCTTTGCACTTATTGGGTACCGTTATGGTGTACTCATACTACACTTCTGCACATCTTTTTGTTCAGATCCAGGTTCTTCCTACCAGACCAGATACCAGTGAGCTGGACTGTACGTGGAGACTTCAAGGTGGATCTGTTAGCGTCTATAGACCTCGGAGTCCCCCTCTATCCTTATTATGTTTTTCCCTTATTCTCTTTAGATTTTAATGTATAAACACATTTAGTATTTCCTCTTAGAAGCTTGTGACTTATTTCTACAGGGTTTTGGGAGTTGTAATTATTTAAACCGCAGTTCTATTTATATATCATGTATTGAGATTGGAGTTCAGTTTATTATTAAGTTATTCCGCAAATTGTTAGGCTTACCTAGTCTTAGAGATTAGGTTCAATCACGACATCCTACGGAGGGAATTTGGGGTCATGGCAAGTTGGTATCAGAGCTCTAGGTTGATAGATGTTATGAGTCACAAGCAGGTTTAGTAGAGTCTCGCAGATCGGTATATAGACGTCTGTACTTATGTTACAACACATATTTTTGTACGTAAAAGTACGCCATAAGTAAATTGATGAAAGCTCAAAAATGAGATATTACATCCCGCATTTTCGTACGCTAAAGTTTCATCGTAAGTTAACCGACGTAAGTTCGGGAATGAGATTATTTTGAGATTATAAGAATTATGCTATTTCAAACAAGTGATGAGTGAATTCGTAAAGGAGAGAGAGTAAGTAAATCAAAGAAAGTGAGTTTCGTCGAAGTTTGATATTTTGGGATAAAATATGGTCCGAGCTAAAATACCCGATATTTATGGACTAGTACCATACAAGGTACCACATGGTCATGATAGTAAGGTGTATAAAGTGTATTAAAAGTGAGTAATATTTTAAGTAGTTTGAAATAATTCTTACTTATGTAGATAATTGAATAATTATCGGTCAATGGGAGATTAACAAGATAATCAAAAAGATTAGTGGATAATTAATGAAATATTTGGATAAGGGTTAATGAACCCACGTGGCAGCAACCCTTGCTCAAATGAATGACTCTTAATTCATTTGATAAGGTGTCTTATTTGGAGGCTAAGTCATCACCTTAGTGGGCCCCACACCCACTAAGGTATAAGACTTTTCTAATTCACAAAGAATTCATGTGAACCTTGCTAGAGATTACAGATGGAATTCTCCAAAAAGAATTCATGTGAACCTTGCTAGAGGTTACAGATGGAATTCTCCAAAAAGAATTGATGTGAACCTTTACAATGATATTGCAACGTGAATTACAAATTCTAAGGGAGCACGGTGCGATCTTTCTCAAGAATATCATACGAATTTTCTGCTACTTCGATCCGCCGTTACATGTTTTGCCGCAATTAACGTATGTTAGAGGGATTGTCAAGAGAATCGGCTCAGGTATGTTAAGGCTATCCCTTCTTTCTTTTTGGCATGATCCAAATGATACAAATGAAACGAGCAAAATACGCAACTTTCATAAATGATTCTATTCATAGAAATACTAGGGGTGTCTATATTCTTGATTCCCCATGTGTCTTATTATTCCATCATTTGTTCATGGGTCTCAGAAAATACGTAAATTAATAAAGTTTATTTTATGATATTAATCAAAGGCATAATGGTCCTATGAAGTTCCGAGAGATTTTATTGACGTATTTCATATGCATTGCATTCATTTATATATGTACATTGACCCATGATCAGATGACATTATATACACGTATATATGTATATTATATGTATATGGGATATGGGAAAAGGTTACGGCATTATATACGCACCACCACCTGATCAGTTGGTATACGTTGATGATTTTGCCCACAGTGGTCGAGATGATATGATGGGATGCCCTCAGAGGCTTGATGATGTTATGAATGCATATACCTATGCATGGTATGACATTTATACGCATATGCATGACATTATAATAGTAAATGATTCACAGAGTTATTCAGACTTACATGTCGAGTCTTTTACTCCATGTTTCTCTCATGTTTATGATTTTCTGATTTTCATTCCTTACATACTCGGTACATTATTTGTACTGACATCCCTTTGCCGGGGGATGCTACGTTTCATGCCCGCAGGTCCCGATAGACAGGTCGAGAGTCCTCAAAGTAGGCTATCAGCTCAGAGGAAGATGTTTGTGCGCTCCATTTGCTCCGGAGTTGCTATTGGTCAGTATGATTAGGACATGTGTTGATTGGTATGATGTGGCTGTGTCCCGACCTTTATGACATTTATGTATCCTTAGAGGCTTGTAGACATATGCCGTGTACGTGAATGATTGTACGGCCTTATCGGCCTATGTTTAGTGCAATTTTGGTCTTATATGCCCTATGTCACATGTATAAGTTTTTATGTCAGATTGGGTCGCCTTATATTGAGTATTCCCTTATGTTTATTCTGGTTAGCCCATGACGGCCCATTTGGCCCATTTGCCAATGTTAGTATGATAAGAATGATATGTAACATTGGTACTCGGTTGAGTAAGGCACCGGGTACCCGTCGCGGCCCATCGGTTTGGGTCATGACAAAAGAAGTATCAGAGCAGTTCTGTCCTAGGGAGTCTACAAGCCGTGTCTAGTAGAGTCTTATTTATGGGTGTGTTGTGCACCACACTTATAAGCATGAGGCTACAAGGCATTTAGGACTGTCACTCTTTCTTCTTACTCTAGATCGTGTGGTAGAGCTTAGTCGTAGAAATTCAAATTCCTAAATTATATTATATTAGTAATACAACGATACCGACATCTAGAAATATGGTTGGTAAGGGATTGGATATGGCTGTGGAAGAATTGAGTCAGAGAACTCGATTTTGCATCACGCTTATGATGAGTAAATGTAAGGTCTCCAGCAGAATATGTGGATACTAAGATGTGCAAGCTTCTTAATAAGGATCCTTAAGGCAAGAATATCTATCCACCCCTATGGTGAAAGGCAATGAGAGATTTAGAAGGTAGATACAAATTTCAACAAGTAAAAGAAGCAAGGTGAAGAAGGGTACGAGGTACCCAGTTAGTAAAGATGAACATTATCTACAATTAGGGAAGAGAGATATAAGCATTTTGAGTTACCTTCAACACTAACAGAGGAATTTACAATTGGCCACACCCATTTCAGTTATGCCCTATGGGGGCTAACAGGTATAGTTTAAGAAAAGGACGAGATTTCAGGATCCGGCTGGGGTTAGAGTGACCCGAAATGATAAATGGATTGTTTGTGTTAGTTGACATTTCCGAAGGATATTACAAAGATGCTAATAAATCTCCTTGTGAGACACCCAAATGGTGCACTCTAGAATATTACAACTAGATGTGAATACTAGCATGCAAAAAAAAATTCAGAAGATAGGCACTGAAAGCATGGAAGGGATAAATATTACCTTAGTTTGACTCGCGTCCCTATTAGAGTGAGAATGTTAAGCAACCCGAAGATCCACTGGATGGAGAAAAAGGGAGCTAAAATCAAAAGAATGTCTTGTTCGAGTTTTCAGAATAAAGTGTTAGACATAAATGTTAGCGAAAAATGAGAAGAGAGTTAATGAAGAATTATGAGTAAGATGAAATACATGGATGACAACGGTAGATCAAAAAGATGACAGTATTACAGAGTCTATAGTCAATTCAAGGAAAATACGAGAGGTGACAGGCCTTGAGACAACAAAAGAGTATAGGCCATAAAGTCATAACCTCATTTGAAGAAATAAGTTCGTGCCTCCAACATGACTACCGGAAGGAAAAGTTAGACCCCAGAACAATAGAAATAAGTATGGGCTGGTGAACAAGATAAACTAAACATGAATTAGGGACTGAGTGATTGGATAATAGTCGGCATCATGAGAATTTCAGATTTCGTTCCGGCGATAATGGAGTGGACAACAGAAGAAGATTCACGAGAAATTCAGAGAATTGTCATTCAGGAAGTCACTTCCCTAAAGCAAGCAATGTGAGCAAAGTTAAGCTTAAGGGACTGTATGTGCCAGTTATACTAAGTGTCACCCTCGCGAATAAGGAATTTTGTTATCCTTGGTGCAGAAGGATTGGCGCAAGACAAGTAAGGGTCATCGATGATGTGAAAAGATGCCAAATATGAGAAGGTAAAACATCTATACATAGATCATCGTAGCACTAAATCTTAGTGCTCCCCTAAAGGGGGGAATATGGAGTGATGTGGCATTAAGTCAGAATTAAGCAGTTCTAGTAACTATGGAATGTTAAAAGAATGTGATAAAAATGAGAAAAGGAATGAGATTGCACTGTTTCAAATCCTACAGATATGCTACGATTCCAGAACATTATGCAAACACGATATCAAGGAAAGGAAGTAAGGGTTCCTACCCGAGATGTTATTGATAAATAAGGAGCCAGTGCGAGAGGTAAGTTAAGGTAAAGGAAATAACCCAAGAAAGATTACACGGAATATTGATATGAGAATGGGCCAACGAGTAGTTAGTAGTTGATTCAGGAAGAGCCTAATTATGTCTAGACAAGAGGATACAGACAAATTAATAGATCGTGCAAGATAAATATAATGAACCCTAACATGGGGAATTCAGTCTCGCAGATATGACATCGTGAACCTTGAAAAATATTCAGATAAGAGTTGGGGTAGATGGTGCAAGGACGTGGAGATAAGTAACTACGGATAATTATAGGCGAGGAAGAACATCAAAAATTCCAACAAGCATACGATGTGATAAGCTCGCAACTTTACAAGAGTCAGAGGATTTTCCCTAGGTACTACAATGAAAGACTAGCTGAGGAAATAAGGAAGGAGGCTTCAACCTAAGCACAGTGACCTAAAGAGGAAATGGTCGTGTAACAACAGTCTTACTACAAAATTGTATGCACCCCAAAAGAAAGTGGCACCTACCATAGCTAATGAGCAGGGAATAAAACCAAAAGAAATATTCGAGGCCATATGAGTTGCACAAAAAATTCGGCATGCGTGAGAACTCAGATAAGCTAAGTATGCACCGAACAAGAGGGCAAAAAGACCAAGAAAAACAATTGCTTACATTTGAAGAAAGTTGAGATGGAACGAAAGGAATTATTCGATTAATGATCAGCAGTAGAAGACTCCGGTATAAGTTAAAAGAAGGAAATGGGTTCAGGTCATAGACAAAGGATTGAATCATTAGAAGATTGTATCATGGTTTTCCATAGCGTCCATGAAAGGCTAAAGTAATACCATGAGCCGCAGATCGGAAGATAGCTTGCGCCTACATAAAGGCTGATCAGAAGGAAGAGGAAATTAAAGAGTTACATCAATAAAGTAAATCAGGAGTCTGATTATTGGACCCAGAAAAATTATAGAAATCGTGATTGAGGACATTGCAGAATCACTCTTAATATAAGAGGTATAAGAGAGATAGTACAATAATAATATTCTATAACGGCTCGACGATGAAGCCAGTCAGAAAAGTACCAGCCTTATAAGAAGTCAGTATGAAACTCTCACCAGATTGTGTATATAATAGAGCTTCAACTATCTTGAACAACATACGAGATAGAAGATGTGATGCGAGTTAAGGTAACTAAGTAAAGAGATAGAAGATGTGATGCGAGTTAAGGTAAGTAAGGTAAAAGTGAACAACATACGAGATACTTAAATGCAGAAGGTTGTGAATCGTCCGTACTGCGGATAGAAGGCTAGAAGCGCGTGCATTTAGTATCCAGGAATGATAGCAGCGTCGTCAGTGACATATCTTCCAGTCGATGATTTCTAGGTATCGAGAGGTCCAGTTAAGAGAGTAAAGAAGAGTTAGAGACGATGTGATGTCTCGCTTGATATTCCAGAATAACATAAGGAAATCTATGATGCAAGCAAATTGAAGGAAGGTTGCGAATAGTATAAATAGATACATATAGGTCGCAAGCTAAAGTATGGTAAAGCGACAAGGTTTTAGGAAGACAGGAGTAAGGACAAGAAAGGGCGAGTGAGAAGGTGACGAGAAATAGATAAGTCCTCGGGATTCAGCCCATGAAAACAAGAGAGCTAATGGTTTCTTTAAGTCATAGAAAACTCAGCATAGCCTGAACGAACTCAAAGGAGTCTAAGACTAATAGCATTTATGAGAGATGGAATACTGCCTTAGCAGTAGAATGAGGGTGTAATTGCGATAAATAAAGGATGACATTTGGTCCTTCGATTGGGTAATGATTTGATGAATTCTACAGGATTAAAATACCCACGTAAGTGAATCACATTGGGATGCAATAAAATACGGTTATTGAAATACAATATCACCGCTAAGTGGATCAGGAAAATCACTTCAAATATTCCTCGATGCAACGTAAGCTCTAGTGGCAAGGTATTACGTAAGAAGTTTCAAGTTATCAGTGGTATATTGTAGATCAATATTGAGGTGAATCAACAATGAATGGACAAAAGACACAAAGTATGAAATGAGATATAGCAAACCTCAGTAACGATAAATCAAAGTAAGAGTTATGGTATAGTATGACCTATCTAGATGCAGTAAAGTCATACGAATGGATAACCGGGTCTATAAAATAAGATATAGCAATATTCGTAAGTTTAACAAAGTATCGAGCAAAGAACTTCAGTATACCTATAGATGCCCAGAGAGACATATTATCAAGCTCTGTATATGCTTACAAAGTGAGGCCTAGAGATTGGCTAAAAACTGGAGGAAAAAGGAGAGAAGAGTCGCATAGGCGCACATACAAGGAAAAAGTCGTACAGGCTGCATGACAGAAGGTAGCAACAGTTACAAGATTGGAATGATTCCGACCATGAGTCGTGGTATGAGAAAGAGGCCAAAAGGGGGGAATGCCCTGGCGTTTGGGATTCATTCACAGAACAGTTGCCTAGATGGCAAGAGGAGTACTAAAATATTCGCAAGAGCTATGGGTTATGATAATGATAAGTGTATCAGACAACATTCGAGGACGAATATTCCAAAGAGGGGAATGATGTTACACCCCATATTTTCGTACGTAAAAGTACGTCATAAGTAAATTGATGAAAGCTCGAAAATGAGATATTACATCCCGCATTTTCGTACATTAAAGTTTTATCGTAAGTTAACCGACGTAAGTTTGGGAATAAGATTATTTTGAGATTATAAGCATTATGCTATTTCAAACAAGTGATGAGTGAATTCGTAAAGGAGAGAGAGTAAGCAAATCAAAGAAAGTGAGTTTCATCGAAGTTTGATATTTTGGGATAAAATACGGCCCGAGCTAAAATACCCGGTATTTATGGACTAGTACCATACAAGGTACCACATGGCTATGATAGTAAGGTGTATAAAGTGTATTAAAAGTGAGTAATATTTTAAGTAATTTGAGATAATTCTTACTTATGTAGAATCGGTCAATGGGAGATTAACAAGATAATCAAAAAGATTAGTAGATAATTAATGAAATATTTGGATAAGGGTTAATGAACCCACATGGCATCAACCCTTGCTCAAATGAATGACTCTTAATTCATTTGATAAGGTGTCTTATTTGGAGGCTAAGTCATCACCTTAGTGGGCCCCACACCCACTAAGGTATAAGACTTTTCTAATTCACAAAGAATTCATGTGAACCTTGCTAGAGATTACAGATGGAATTCTCCAAAAAGAATTCATGTGAACCTTGCTAGAGATTACAGATGGAATTCTCCAAAAAGAATTCAGGTGAACCTTGCTAGAGGTTACGGATGGAATTCTCCAAAAATAATTCATGTGAACCTTTACAATGCTATTGCAACGTGAATTACAAATTATAAGGGAGCACGGTGCAATCTTTCTCAAGAATATCATACAGATTTTCCCTTACTTCGATTCCCCGTTACATGTTTTGCTGCAATTAACGTGTGTTAGAGGGATTGTCAAGAGAATTGGCTCAGGTATGTTAAGACTATTCCTTCTTTCTTTTTGGCATGATCCAAATGAAACGAGAAAAATATGCAACTTTCATAAATGGCTCTATTCATAGAAATACTAGGGGTGTCTATATTCTTGATTCCCCATGTGTCTTATTAGTCCATCATTTGTTCACGGATCTCAGAAAATACGTAAATTGATAAAGTTTATTTCATGATATTAATCAAAGGCATAATGGTCCTATGACATTCCGAGAGATTTTATTGACGTATTTCATATGCATTGCATTCATTTATATATGTACATTGACCCATGACCAGATGACGTTATATACACATATATATGTATATTATATGTATATGGGATATGGAAAAAGGTTACGGCATTATATACGCACCACCAACTGATCAGCTAGTATACGTTGATGATTTTGCCCATAGTGGCTGAGATGATATGATGGGATGCCCTCAGAGGCTTGATGATATTATGAACGCATATACCTATGCATGGTATGGTATTTATACGCATATGCATGGCATTATAATAGTAAATGATTCACAGAACTATTCAGACTTACATGTCGAGTCTTTTACTCCATGTTTCTTTCATGTCTATGATTTACTGCTTTTCATTCCTTACATACTCGGTACATTATTGTTACTGACATCTCTTTTTCAGGGGATGCTGCGTTTCATCCTGCAGGTCCTGATAGACAGGTCGAGAGTCCTCCAAGTAGGCTATCAGCTCAGCGAAAGATGTTGGTGCGCTCCATTTGCTCCGGAGTTGCTATTGGTCAGTATGATTAGGACATGTGTTGATTGGTATGGCAGGGCTCTGTCCCGACCTTTATGACATTTATGTATCCTTAGAGGCTTATAGACATATGTCGTGTATGTGAAAGATTGTACGACCTTATTGGCCTATGTTCAGTGCAATTTTGGTCTTTATAGGCCCTACGTCGCATGTATAAGTTTTTATGTCAGATTGGGTTGCCTTATATTGAGTATTCCCTTATGTTTATTCTTGTTAGCCCATGACGGCCCATTTGGACAATTTTCCAATGTCAGTGCGATAAGAATGATATGTAACATTGGTACTCGGTTGAGTAAGCACCGGGTACCCGTCGCGGCCCATCAGTTTGGGTCGTGACAACTTATCTTCGGGAGGCTATGCTGTTAGGAAAAGTTTCACTTCTTTGATTCCTTATCTTGTGAGATTTTGACCTTGGATTCTAAAATTTCTATCTTTCTATTCTCTCAGAGATGGTGAGGACACGTATAGCTAGATCAGATGACCAAATACCCACGCCCCCTACTAGGGCCGGGGCAGAGACAGACGACGTCCATGTGGTGCAGCAAAAGCACCCGGATGAGCTGCTACAGAGGATCCACCAGTAGCTCTAGTTGGAGGGCAGGAACCTGAGACTCCTGTTACTGCACCAGCCCTCCAGGAGACTCTAGCCCATTTTCTGAGCATGTTCAGCACCTTGGCTTATGCAGGATTGATACCACTTGCTCCTGCCACATCTCAGGCCAGGGGAGGAGCATAGACTCCCGTCGTCAGTACCCAAGAGCAGCGGGTTCAGGTCGACCAGGTTCTAGAGATCATACAGATACAGCCGGTAGCTCCAGTTCATCCCGAGGTTAGGGCAGCAGTATTCGAGGCGGAACAACTAAGGCTCGAAAGGTACAAAAAGTACCATCCTCCTACGTTCAGTGGCTTGGCGTCAGAGGATGCCCAAAGTTTTCTTGAGGAGTGCCACCGTATCCTTCATACTATGGGTGTTGCGATGACTAGTGGGGTTTCTTTCACTACGTTCCAGCTTAGAGGAGTAGCCTATCAGTGGTGGCGTGCATATGAGTTGGATAGTCTGACTGAGGCAGCTTCACTCACTTGGACTCAGTTCTAAGATATGTTCCTGAGGGAGTTTGTTCCCCAGAGTCTCAGAGATACTTGGCGCGCAAAGTTTGAGTAGTTGCGCCAGGGTTCTATGACTGTGTTAGAGTATGCGGTCCGATTCAGTGATCTGGCTAGGCATGCACCGATTTTGGTTGCTACTATTCGAGAGCGAGTTCGTCGGTTTATTGAGGGGCTCAACCCCAGTATCAGATTAAGCATGGACCTAGAGTTGGAGATGGATATTACGTACCAGCAAGTAGTAGGGATTGCTAGGAGGTTGGAGGGTATGCCGACTTGGGATAGAGAGGAGAGAAAGGCCAAGAGGTCTCGAGAGTCTAGCACTTATAGTGGTACTCATGCCCCAGCGGCAGCTCGTCAGGGCAGGGGTTATATGGGTCGCCCTATTCATTCAACACTTCCAGCTGCCAGCGGTGCTCCAGCCACTACTTGGCCCTAGGATCCCTATTATGCAACGCCAGTGTCTAGCATACCTCCTATACGGGGTGCTTTCAGTGGTCAGTCCAGTCGATCAGGCCCGAGCTAGTTGCAGTAGCCACGTCCTCTGAGAGCTTGTTTTGAGTGTGGTGACACTCGTCATGTGGTGAGGGATTTCCCAGATTTAGGAGGGGTACACCTCCACATATTTCTCAGGCACCGTGTGCTCCGCCGGGTCCTCAGGCTATGATTAACGCACCAGCTACCACCCCACTTGCACAGTCAGCTAGAGGTGGAGGTTGGACAAGTAGAGATCTCCCTAGAGGGAGAGGCCATGCCAGATATTATTCCCTTCCTGCTAGGACGGAGGCAGTTCCATCAGATTCTATTATCACAGGTATTGTTCCGATCTGTCATAGAAATGCATCAGTTTTATTTGATCAAGGCTCCACTTATTCCTATGTGTCATCTTATTTTGCTTCATATTTGGGTGTATCCCGTGATTCTCTGAGTTTACCTATCTATGTGTCTACACTCGTGAGTGATTCTATTATTGTTGATCGTGCGTATCGGTCGTGTTTGATTGTTCTTAATGGTTTTCAGACAAGAGCCGATGTATTATTGCTCCGTATGGTGGATTTCGATATTAATTTGGGCATGGACTTGTTGTCACCTTATCATGCTATCCTTGATTGTTATTCCAAGATAGTGACATTGGCTATGCCAGGTATACCACAGCTAGAGTGGAGAGGTACATTAGATCGTGTTCCTAGCAGGGTTGTATCATTTTTTAAGGCTCAGCGAATGATTGAGAGGGGTGTGATGCGTATTTGGCCTATGTGAGGGATGTTAGTGTTGATACTCCTATCGTCGAGTCTGTTCCGGTAGTGAAGGACTATTCAGATGTATTCCCAGTGGATCTTCCGAGCATGCCGCCTAACATGGATATTGACTATGGCATTGATTTGTTACCGGGCACTCAGCCCATTTCTATTCCACTTTATCGTATGGCCCCATCAAAGTTAAAAGAATTAAAGGAACAGTTGTAAGAGTTTCTCGATAAGGGCTTCATTCGGCCCAGTGTATCGCCTTGGGGGTGCTCCTGTCTTATTTGTAAAGAAGAAGGATGGCTCTATGCAAATGTGTATTGATTATAGCAAGTTGAACAAGGTTACAGTGAAGAACATGTATCCATTACCACGTATTGATCAACTTCAGGGTGCTAGAGTGTTCTCTAAGATCGACTTGCGTTCAGGCTATCATCAGTTGAAGATTCGGGATCCAGATATCCCGAAGACTACTTTCAGGACTCGGTATAATCATTACGAGTTCCTTGTGATGTCTTTTGGCCTGACCAACGCAACAGCTGCATTCATGCACTTGATGAATAGTGTATTTTATCCCTATCTTGACTTTTTCGTCATTGTGTTTATTGATGACATTCTGGTGTACTCCCGGAGTCGGGAGGATCATGAGCATCACCTAAGGACTGTGCTTCAGACCTTGAGGGACAAGAAGTTATATGCAAAATTTTCAAAGTGTGAATTATGGCTAGATTCAGTGGCATTTTTCGGTCATATAGTATCGAGTGAAGGGATCAAGGTAGATCCGAAGAAGATTGAAGCAACACAGAGTTGGACTAGACCATCCTCAACTACAGAGAACCGAAGTTTTCTTGGCTTGGTGGGGTATTACCATCGATTTGTAGAGGGTTTCTCGTCTATTGCAGCACCTATGACCAGATTGACCCAGAAGGGTGCTCTGTCCAGGTAGACCGAGGATTATGAGGAGAGCTTTCAAAAGCTCAAGACTGCTTTAACTACAGCCCCAGTGTTAGTGTTGCCTACTGGTTCGAGGTCCTATATGGTATATTGTGATGCGTCACGTATTGGTCTCAATGCGATGTTGATGCAGGACGGTAGGGTGATTGCCTACGCGTCTAGACAACTGAAGGTTCATGAGAAGAACTATCTTGTCCAAGACCTCGAGTTAGCAGCTATTGTTCATGCCTTGAAGATCTGGAGGCACTATTTGTATGGTGTACCTTGTGAGGTTTTGACTGATCACCGGAGTCTACAACATCTGTTTAAACAGAAGGATCTTAATTTGTGACAACGGAGATGGTTAAAGCTGCTTAACGATTATGATATCACCATTCTTTATCATCCTGGGAAGGCCAATGTGGTGGCCGATGCCTTAAGTCACAAGGCGGATAGTTTGGGTAGTTTAGCATATCTACCAGTAGCAAAGAGGTGTTTAGCCTTGAATGTTCAGACCTTGGCCAACCAATTTGTCAGATTGGATGTTTCCGAGCCGTCGAGTCGAGTATTGACTTGTGTGGTCTCTCGGTCTTCTCTCTATGATCGTATTAGGGAGCGTCAGTATGATGACCCACATCCTTAAGGACACGGTCCAGCACGGTGATGATAAGGAAGTTACTATTGGAGATGACAGTGTATTACGGATGCATGGCAGGCTATGTGTGCCTAATGTTGATGGTTTGCGTGAGTTGATTCTCTAGGAGGCTCACAATTCGCGGTACTCCATTCATATAGGTGCCGCGAAGATGTATCAGGATTTGAGGCAGCACTATTGGTGGAGGTGGATGAAGAAGGACATAGTGGAATATGTGACTCGGTACTTAAATTGTCAGCACGTGAAGTATGAGCATCAGTGACCAGGTGGATTACTTCAGAAGTTAGAGATTCCAGAGTGAAAATGGGAGCGGATCACTATGGATTTCATTGTTGGGCTCCCATAGACTCAGAGGAAGTTTGATGCAGTTTGGGTGATTATGTATAGATTGACTAAGTCAGCTCATTTCATTCCTATGATTACTATTTACTCTTCGGAGTAGCTGGCTCAGGTTTACATCAGCAAGATTGTCAAGCTTCATGGCGTACCGGTATCAATCATCTCCGATTGGGGTACGTAGTTTACATCACGGTTCTGGAGAGCTGTACATCGTGAGTTTGGTACTCGTGTGGAGTTGAGTATAACATTTCATCCTCAGACGGACGGACAGTCCGAGCGCACTATTCAGATATTGAAGGATATGCTTTGTGCGTGTGTGATTGATTTTAGGGTTGCTTGGGATTATTTCTTTACACTTGCGGAGTTTACAAAAATAGTTATCAGTCGAGCATTCAGATAGCACCGTATGAGGATTTGTATGGTAGACAGTGTCGGTCTTCAGTGGGTTGGTTTGAGCTGAGTGAGGCTAGAATATTGGGTATAGATTTGGTTCAGGATGCTTTGGAAAAGGTTAAATTGATTCAGGATCGACTTCGTATAGCCCAGTCCAGGCAGAAGAGTTACGCGGATTGAAAGGTTTGCGATGTTGCATTCATGGTTAGGGAGCGGGTTTTGCTCCGGGTTTCTCCCATGAAGGGTGTTATGAGGTTCGGAAAGAAGGGCAAGCTGGGCCCTAGGTATATTGGGCCTTTAGAGATTCTTATGAGGTGGCTTATAGACTTGCACTACCACCTAGTCTCTTTACAGTTCATCCAGTATTCCATGTTTCTATGCTCCAAAAATATCACGGTGATCCGTCTAATGTGTTAGACTTTATCTCAGTCAAGTTGGACAAGGATCTATCTTATGTTGAGGAGCTGGTGGCCATTTTGGACTGGCAGGTTCGAAAGTTGAGGTCAAAGAACATCACTTAAGTGAAGGTTCAGTGGAGGGGTCATCCGGTCGAGGAGGCGACTTGGGAGACCGAGCATGATATGCGCAGCCATTATCCTCATCTTTTAACCACTTTAGTTATGACTCTATACTCGTTCGAGGACGTACATATGTTTTACAAGGGGGGATGTAATGACCCGGCTGGTCATTTTGAGAGAATTAGCCCCGAACCCCTAATTATTGCTTCCTCTATCTCGTTTTTGGGTTTTGTGACTTGCCGGGAGGATTTGTCTTTGGTTTCAGAGTGAAATAGGACACATAGTCCTTAAAAGGTAAGTTTAAGTCGTAGGATTTATCCATAGTTTGAACTGTGAGAAGACGACTCCGGAATGGAGTTTCGATGATTCTAATAGCTCCGTAGGGTAATTTTGGTCTTAAAAGCGTGTTCGGATGTTGAATTGGAGGTCCGTAGGTCATTTCAGCGTCAATTGGTGAAAGCTGGAAAATTGGATAATTTTTGGGAAGTTTGACCGGGAGTTGACTTTCTGATATCAGGGTCGGATTCCGATTCCGGAAGTTGGAATAGGTCCGTAATGTCAATTACGACTTGTGTGCAAAATGTGAGATCAATCATACTTGATTTGATAGGTTTTGGCGTCGGATGTAGAAGTTTGAAGTTTTAAAGTTCATTAGGCTTGAATCAATGAGGAATTCGTACTTTTAGCATTGTTTGATGTGATCTAAAGGCTCGACTAAGTCCGTATGATGTTTTAGGACTTGTTGGTAAGTTTGGTTGAGGTCTCGAGGGCTTCGGGTGGATTCCTGATGATTAACAGATCAAATTTACTTGTGAGAATAGCTGAAGCCACCAGCTCTGGTGTAATCTCACCTACGCAAGATTGACCGCAGGTGCGAGCCCGCAGAAGCGGCACGTTGATCGCAGAAGCAGGCTGGACCAGTGTGGGTAGAGGTCACATATGCAAGGGAAGTTCAGCATTTGGGAGATCGCAAATGGTAAGGAGGCAGCACAGAAGCAGAAGGGACCTCGCATGGGGGCTTCGCAGAAGCGGTCTTAGTCACGCAGAAGCGACGCAGAAGCGGATTTAGGACCGCAGAAGCGGAAGTTCCGCAAATGCAGGAGAGTTGACCGCAGGAGCGAGTAAACCACAGATGTGGGTATGTTGTTTCTTCTGCGATGCCGCAGATGCGGCTAAGTGTCTGCATAAGAGGAAATGCTGGACATAAAGTTAAATACAAGGGTTCACGATTTTGCTTCATTTCAAACATTTTGAGCTCGGGTTTGGTGATTTTTGAGAGCCTTTTTGAGGGATTTCTTAAGGTAAGTCCCTTGTGCTTATTTTTGATCAATAATCTTGTTTCCCCATTGATATTTTCTACCTAGTTAGTGTGTATTTAAGGTGGAATTTGGGAGTTTGAGGCTAGGGATTTGGAGAGTTTAATTTGGGGATTTGAGTGGCGATTTAGAGTTGGAATTTGGTAAAAATGGTATGGTTGGACTCGTGGTCGAATGGGTATTCATAATTTGTGACTTTTACCCGTTTTCGAGACGTGGACCCGTGTCGATCTTTTGGGCAGAATTTTCAATTCTTTGCTTAAGTCATAGTTTTATTATTTAAATTAGTTTCTTGTAGTTATATTTATAGTATGAAATCGTTTTGGCTAGATTCAAGCTGATCGGAATCGGAAAATCGAGGGAAGGGTATCCTTATCGATTGATTGAGCGAGATTTGAGGTAAGTGACTTGTCTAACTTTGTGTGGGAAAAATCCCCTTAGGATTTGGTACTTTTGTGACAACTTGTGATATGTGAGAGCCATGTATGCGAGGTGACGAGTGTGTACACGGGTTAAATATGGAAATTACGGTTCTTGCCAAGTTGTTTTCTTTTAAATTCCTTAACTGAGTTGCCTTAGCATATGTAGTGATCATGTTTAGCCTAGTATCGCATGTCTACATGCCTTAACTCTTACTTGCAATTTGTGCAACATGTTTAGTTGAATTACCTGTTTCCCGTGATTTGAATTAAATCTTTAACTGTAAGATTTCTTGCTGTAAATTTGTTTGTCCTTCGGTTATCTGCTGCATATTTACATTTGGGACTACGAGGCGGTACCTCGGGAGATCCCCTGTCTTGCATATTTACTTTGGGACTACGAGACGGTTCCTCGAGAGATCCCTCTGTCTTGCATATTTACTTTGGGACTACGAGGCGGTTCCTCGGGAGATCCCCTTATCTTGCATATTTACTTTGGGACTACGAGGCGGTACCTCGGGAGATCCCCCTGTCTTGCATATTTATATTTGGGACTACGAGGCGGTTCCTCGGGAGTGCCCCTGTTGTTTACTTCTATTTGTTGTGATATTATTTTCTGAAACTTCTCGTTGTTTAAATTATCAGTCATTTCAAAATATTATTATATTTTCTGGCTTGCTTATATTTTAAACCAGTAGGGCCCTAACCTGACCTCGTCACTACTCTACCTATGTTAGGCTTGACACTTATTGGGTACCGTTGTGGTGTACTCATACTACACTTTTGCACATCTTTTTGTGCAGATCTAGGTTCTTCCTACCAGACTATATACTAGTGAGTTGGACCGTACATGGAGACTTCAAGGTATATCTGCCATCGTCCGCAGACCTCGGAGTCTCCCTCTATCCTTATTATGTTGTTTCCCTTATTCTCTTTAGACTTTGATGTATAGAGACACTTAGTATTTCCTCTTCGAAACTTGTGACTTATTTCTACCGGATTTTGGGAGTTGTAATTATTTAAATCGCATTTCTATTTATATATCATGTGTTGAGATTGGAGTTCAGTTTATTATTCAGTTATTCCGTAAATTGTTAGGCTTACCTAGTCTTACAGACTAGGTGCCATCACGACATCCTACAGAGGGAATTTGGGGTCGTGACATGACCCTTAAAGCTTCTTATTCTAATGGGATCATGCCGTTCTTATCGACAGGATTATGTAACACACTCTTATGGGATCAGACCGTTCGCCTCGGCAATACCACATTCTTATGGGATCGGGCCATTCTCCTCGGCAGTACTACATTCTTATGGGATCGGCCCGTTCGCCTCGGCAGCACCACATTCTTATGGGATCGGGCCGTTCGCCTCGACAGAGTCATATTCTTATGGGATCAGGCCGTTCGCCTTGACAGTATCATGTATCACATTCTTATGGGATCGGGCCATTCGCCTCGGCAGAATCGTACGTAATATTTGACAAGAAGCTATTGTATCCGTGAGTTTGTTTGATTTGAGCTGTGACGACCTATCTGGTGGGGACCGTTTTACATACATACTCCGGTTGAGGAGGTAACTGATAATTGAGAGCTTGAGTTTACAGTTCAGAGGAGGATTGTACCACGTACCCATATTTGTTTATACTATTTATTTATCCTGCCTCATATTTATTTACTTCCTACTGTATTTAATTTATTGGACCACTAGTAAGTGTCGATGTCGATCCCTCGTCATTACTTCTTCGGGGTTAGGCTAGATACTTATTGGGTACGTATTGATTTACGTACTCATTCTACACTTGCTGCACTTATTGTGCAGGTATATATATATGTCTGGTGGTCTTTGGGGCGCAAAGATGCGGCTATTGTAGGGACTTTACGGTGAGCTGCATTCCATGTTACAATCCGCAACATACAGAGTCTCCATCAGAGTTATTTACATTCTCCTGTCTAACTTGTATTCTAGACAGATGTTGTATTTTATTATATTTTCTAGTAGATGCTCATGCACTTGTGACACCGAGTTTTGGGGGTTTCTGCTGGATGTTTCTGGGGGTTTATGCACTTGTAAATATTATCATTTCTTCTTGTAATTTATATCTTATATGGAAATTAGAAAATAAAAATCACGGATTTTCTATGAGTACCTGATTTTACTCTATATATTAATGGGATTTATGATTTCAAAAATAATAAAATGTGTAACTAAGTTGATTAATCATCATTGGCTTGCCTGACGGCAGCGTTAGGCACCATCACGGCCTATAGTAGATTTTGGGCCGTGACAAATTTAGTCTGAATACGAGTTACTTTATTTTTTGGTGTCTCATTACTTGTTTATTTTAAATATCATGGTAACTTTCTCATCTATTTCCTTTTTCCATGACAATTTTACACAACTTTCACTTCATCAAATAATTTTTTATGACTTACTTATATGTTATGCCTGTGAACAAATTTATTTTATATTAACATGCAATTCTTTTGGTTATTCATTTTACTTAATTTGTCTCTTATCCATCGGAAGCTGAACCTTAGAACAATGTTAAAATTTTTATCGTGTGATATATAGTTCACGATTACGGACAATTCAAGCAGCCAGTAATGTTTATCTCAGGATAGATTGTCTATATCACACCCCTTAAGGTACGGTCCTCCCTCGAATCGTACATGAATACAAAATGTTTCGAACACCAAACTCTTTTTTCGGTCTCTCATCTACCTAACTGTAAATAGGATAATACCATTAATTTTGGTGTTTATTCTTCATCGTACAATTTTAGCTCCTTTATATGTCAAACTTTCAACCACAAGATTACAAGTGGAGTATATATAACAGGCCAATAAAATAGGTGACCATTAGGAGAAGTTAAAGGCGAGCATCTACTTTTGGGTTGGACATAAATCAATGTAGTATAGCTTTTTAGTTTAATTGACTTTGTTTGGTGGATGGTCCCTTTATGGGACTACATCAAATGATATCATTCCTATTATTAAATAGTAGTGTTTTTGAAGTTTTTGTGATACCTTTTATTTACCTTTTTTTATTTATTTATTTTAAATTTCTCACTTGGTGTTTGAGCTGATAGTCAGTTCAAAACGTCTTCTCTACCTTCACAAGGTAATGATAAGGTCTCCGTGTACACTATCTTTTTTTGTTATTCACCTCTTATACATATATTATATATTTCTTGGCTAGTTTTAGTTTAAGTGATTCTGTGGACTTTATATATGATGAGAGGCTTAACAAAATATTTTTACTTTACATGGTATAAGAAAAGAATTAGATCCCCATGTTAGGAGCAACTTTAAGCTTTTAAATGAGACGGTCAATATATTAGAAAAACTAACTGTATTGGTGAAAAAAAGGTGTCACACGTGGAACCTTACTGAGCTGACAAATCATGATGCGTGGAACAATGGTGAAGTGACAACTGGCGTATTCCATTAATGAAATTAATGGAGCAAGGAAGATGCGGAGTAAACACCCATGAGATAGTAAAGAACAAATGACCGAGCCTAAACAGCTGTTGAAGAGGCACGAGCGGAATGAATCAAGACCAAAAAGAAGGAAGATTCATGAACCAATAGTAAATAAGGAAAGGGAATCAGAGTCGTTACAAGGCCTTTACAGTTATGAATGTGTCAATTATGATTATCAACTATAACGAGCAATTAATACCATTAGTGTTCATAATGAATTCGTCATAAATAGAGGGAAACGTATAATTGGATACTCCTATATAAGGATATAAAATCTCACTTGTAAGGACAAGTTCCGAGTACTATTGAAATATACTTACATTTTCTTGCTTCAAAAAGCCTTCTACGTAATTTGAGGGATAAATTATCATTCCATTCCTCATATTCTTTTTTACGAATTCACATTGCTATTTTTATTTCTTTTCAAGTGGATTGTTGAGGAAGTAAGGTATTATTTGGTTATCAGTAGCCCGATTTCTTCTAAATGTAAGCTTTGACCAAAGATCCTATTTTTTGTTAAACAAATTGGTTCCGTTACTAGGAAACTGATAATCTTGTTACTTTTTAAATCCTTCTTTCTCACAACTAAATTATGTCAGCTAGTAACGACAATAACCAACTGAACCTTCAAGAGGGAACACCACTACATCATTCTCCAACAGAATCCCCTCGCCAGTCCCGAGGCGGATCAACTGAGAGATCCACGTCACACGCTAATGATTAACAAGATGATGAACAAACCGTAGAACAAGACGTTCTAAAGCAGTTGATTGCGGAAAATGTGAATAATGCTCTTCAGGCCTTTGTTAGGGGGTTGCCTAACACGCCACAAACCCATCTATCAACCAATATAACGACTTTAGAAAACCCACGCTCGGGGCTCGATAATTCTGGAAGTGGAGGAGTTCTTAATGAATCCCGTGACGGGAGGTCAGGTATATCTAATAACTCAGATTTATAAAGTTTGGTACTAACTTTGCAGAAACAGTTGAAAGAGCAGAACGATCGCATAGAGCAAATACCAGGCATACCTCCCATAATAAAAAGGTGTGGATATTGATAAGTATTCGCAGCAACCTTGGATGCTGAGTGCGGCTCCTCTTCCAATTCCTAAAAAGTTCAAAATGCCTAATATTCTAAAATATGATGGGACAACCGGACCAAGAGATCATGTAACTGCGTTTACAACTGGCGTAAAGGGCAATGATTTAACCAAGCAGGAAATTGAATCATTTTTGGTCAAAAAATTTGGAGAAACAATCACGAAAGGGGTATTAACATGGTATTCTCTTTTACGTAAAAACTCTATTAATTTTTTTGCTGAGCTTGCAGATTCATTCATAAAAGCACATTCGGGAGCTCAGAAGGTTGAAAAAAGGATGGAAGCTATCTTTAAGGTAAAACAAGGAGATACAGATTACTCAGGGAATTTGTGAATAGATTTCAACGTGAAAGGATGATGCTATCACAAGTACCTGATAATTGGGCAGCTATGGCATTCGCAAGCAATTTAAATGAAAAATGTTTAGAAGCCACGAGAAGACTTAAGGAAAGTTTGCAAGAATTTCCTGCTACAACATGGAAGATGTGTACAACAGGTACATCACAAAGCTGTGGATAGAAGAAGACACGGTTACACAGTCAAGGGTCGATGAAAGAACAAGTTTGAGACGTTCAGAATATGAAAAAAGATCCGGAAAAAATAGGTACGAGCCTTATATGGACCTGCGAGACGGGATTCACGGTCTAAATAGGAAAACATATGGTCTGACCCTAGATCAAAGCACAAAGATGTGGGTTCATCATCCAGGTTCACAAAAGGACGGGATGCGCGAAGCAGTGATTCTGACACAAACGTAAGGATTGGAGATTACAGTTTCAATGTCAACACTTTCGAGTTGGTAGCTGTTTTAAGAAGTATGGGAGATAAGGTACGGTGGCCTAAAGAAATGAGATCAAACCCGAGCAAAAGAAATCCAGATTTCTGGTGTGAGTTTCACAACGATCATGGCCATAAAAAAGCAAATTGTAGATTATTACAAGGTGAAGTTTAACATTTATTATAGCAGGGTTATTTAACTGACTTGTTCAGTGAGAAAGGCAAGCAATCCTACATGAAGAATAGACAAGAGCCTCCAAAACCTCTGTCTCCAAAGAGAATAGTCAATTTGATAAGCTGGGGAGAAGAGGTCAATGGTATGGCATATACAACTGCAAAAAAGACATCAAAAGTCACGATTACTCATGGAAAGCGAGTTTGCCATGTTTTGGATGAAGACAGTATAACGTTTGATGATGCAGATGCGGATGGCTTGTTAATTCCTCACAATGATGCGCTGGTAATATCTTTACTTGTACATAATACTAATGTAAAATGAGTTTTGATTGATCCAGGTAACTCCGTAAATATTATTCTTCTAAGGGTGGTGAATGAAATACAAGCTGACGACAAGGTGGCACCAAAAGCACGATCTTTGTCTGGATTTGATAATTCAAGTGTTATCACGAAAGGGTTAATAGTGCTTACCACATTTGCAGAAGGAGTTATCAAGGATACGAAATTCCAGGTGATAGACACTGACATGGTTTATAATATGATTCTTGGAAGGCCATGGATTCATGATATGGACGTTGTACCATCTACATTAAATCAAGTTATTAAGTTTCCTTCGCAATTGGGAATTCGACAAATCTGTAGAGAACAACAGGCTTCTAAAAGTATCAATTCAGTGGCGGATTCAAGCACAACAAATGATGTTACAAATGAGAAATAGCAACTACAGAATTTAGTGGAGGATATAATAATACAAACCTCAGCTGAAAGCGTTTTCGGATAGAAACTGATGTAGATTCAAGACCCGATGTTATTCAAGAACCAGAAGAGAATAAAACATCAAAACAATGATTGAAGAACTCGAGGCTATCATACTGTTCAAGCACTGGCCAGACAGAAAAGTTTACATCGGAGCGAAACTGAGCCCGAAAATGAAAGGTAAATTAGTCAAAGTTTTACAAGCTAACATAGATTGCTTTGTTTGGTCGCTTTTAGATATGACAGGTATACCACTGAAGGTGATGACCCACAAACTGAATGAAGATCCATTGTAACCCTCAGTCAAGCAAAATAAAAGGAAGCAAGGGTTCTTCAAAAATCAAGTAATTGAGGATGACACACAAAAACTTTTAAAAATCGGATCAATACGAGAGGTAAAGTACCCAAACTGGTTAGCTAATACTGTGGTAGTTCCAAAAAAGAATGGAAAATGGCGGGTTTGCGTAGATTATATTGATCTAAATAAAGCTTGTCCAAAAGATTCGTTTCCTTTACCGCATATAGATCAATTAATTGATTCTACCACAGGTCATGAGCTGTTAGGTTTTTTAGATACATATTCAGGTTATAATCAAATAAATATGGATCCCCTAGATGAAGAAAAAACTTCATTTATTACAGACAGGAGGACTTATTGTTACAAAGTCATGCCCTTTGGTTTAAAGAACGCTGGGGCCACGTATCAAAGATTGGTGACTAAAATGTTTCAAGAACACCTGGGAAAGACTATGGAAGTTTACATTGACGATATGTTAGTCAAGTAAACACAAGCAGGGGATCATTTTCAATACCTTTCAAGCACTTTTGAAATTCTCCACAAATACAATATGAAGTTAAATCCAGAAAAATGTGCTTTTGGCGTGGCTTCAGGTAAGTTTTTAGGCTTTCTTGTTTCTAACAGGGGCGTTGAAGTGAATCCTTCACAGATCAAAGCCATTGAGGAGATACCTGACATACTCACGAGCAAAAAAGAGGTGCAGAGGTTAATAGGGAGGATAACAACTTTGGGAAGATTTATTTTCAAATCTTCAGAGAAAAGTTTTAAATACTTTTCAGTATTGAAAAAGCAAAACAAATTTGAGTGGACTAACGAATGCCAACAAGCTCTCAAAAATCTAAAATCATATTTCTCAAATCCACCCCTACTGGCTAAACCGAAGGATGGAGAAAGGCTACTCATTTATCTTGCCGTATCAAAAATGGCGGTAAGTGCGGTATTGGTGTGAGAAGATAGGGATAAACAATCTCCAATTTATTATGCTAGCAAATCTTTGCTAGATGCTGAAACACGATATCCTCACTTGGAAATACTTGCCTGAGCATTAATTATGGCATCTAGAAAGTTGAGACCTTATTTTCAATGTCATCCTATCTCTGTAGTAACTGCTTTTTCTCTAAGGAATATATTGTATAAACAAGAACTATTCAGTAGGTTAGCTAAATGGACGATAGAACTCAGTGAATATGATATCATATACCAGCCTAAAACTGCAATAAAAGCACAAGTTTTAGCAGATTTTGTGGCAGATTTCAGCACAAATATAGTTCCTGAATTAGAAAAAGAACTATAGGTATTTACCGGATCTAATTCAGGGACTTGGATCTTATTTACCGATGGCTCCTCGAATGTTAAAGGAGCGGGTTTAGGTATTGTTTTTATCCCACCTTCGGGGGAAATCATAAGACAAGCAATAAAATGCTATCCCATTACTAACAATGAAGCGAAGTACGAGGCTGTGATTGCAGATTTGGAACTAGCACAAGAACTCAGTATAGAGCAAATTATAATCAAAACCGATTCGCAACTAGTAGTTAACGAGATGCAGGGGACTTACATAGCAAGAGAGGCACAAATGCAACAATACTTGGAAAAGGCACGGGAATTGATTAGACATTTTCAGTCATGGAAAATCGTGCAAATACCCAGGGAGGAAAATACAGAAGTAGATGCATTAGCTAACCTCGCATTTGTTGCGGAAATAACAAATGCAGAAAATGTTGTAGTAATACATTTGTTTCATTCAGCGCTCGACCAAGATAAAAATGAGATAAATTTTAACAATTTGACTTGGGATTGAAGAAATGAATTTGTTAACTTTTTTGCAGTACAGAATTTTACCTGAAGACAAGAAAAAGTCTCAGTTACTTCGCCGAAAGGCTGCCCAGTACTGTCTGAGTCGTGAAAATATTACCGAAAGATGTTTGGAGGACCTTTAGCAATATATCTCGGACCTTCTCAAATGGAATATGTGATGAGAGACGTACATGAGGGACATTGTGGCAATCGCGCTGGAGAAAGATCATTGGTGAAAACTCTAATAAGAGCATGATACTATTGGCCAAAAATGCAAGAAGCTGCGGAAAGTTTTGTGGCCAAATGTGATAAATGCCAACGATATGGCAACAATATGCATCGCCCAGCAGAGCTTTACATCCGGCTATTTCGCCATGGCCTTTCATGAAGTGGGAGATGGATATTGTAGGTCCTTTACCTCAAGCTAAAGGAAAGGTATGATTTTTATTAGTATTGACAAATTACTTTTCAAAATGGGTAGAGGCATGATCTTTTAAACAGGTGCGAGAAAAAGAAGTCATGGACTTTATTTGGCGAAACATTATCTGTCGGTTCGGAGTTTCAAAAGAAATCATATGTGATAATGGCCCACAATTCATAGGCACGAAAATCACAGAATTTTTTCAGAGTTGGCAGATTAAACGAATAACGTCCTCACCTTACCATCTTGTGGCCAATGGGCAAGCTGATTCAACAAAAAAAGTTATTATTAATAATTTAAAGAAGAGATTAGAAGAGTCAAAAGGCAAATGGCCTGAAGTGCTACCAAGTGTTTTATGGGCTTATCAAACGACAGCAAAAACAGGCACAAGAGAGACTCCGCTTTTACTTGTCTATGGTACTGAAGCCTTAATTCCAGTTGATATAGGTGAACCAAGTACAAGGTATATACAAGCAACCGAGGAATCAAATGAGTAAGAGATGCGAATGAATTTGGATTTACTGGAAGAAAGGAAGGAAGCGACACTAATAAGAATGGCGGCTTAGAAACAAATGATTGAGTGATACTACAATAGGAAAACTAATTTGAGATACTTCAAGATTGGGGACTTCGTCCTAAAAAAGGTGTTTCAATCAATAAAAGCAGCTAATGCAGGAAAATTGAGTCCAAATTCGGAAGGCCCCTATAGGATTCGAGGCATCGCTGGAAAGGGAGCATATGAGTTAGAAACCATGGATGGCAAGATACTACCATCAAATTAGAATGTTGTTCATCTGAAGAAGTATTACTTTTAGATGAAGAAAGTACACACAGACAGGTATCACTCAATTACAAATTTATTTTGTTCTTTTGAATAATACTAACAATTTTAGATTATAGGCAAAAACCTAGCCCATGCCAAATGATGAAATTAGACCCAAAAGACACGCATAATACTAAATAAATTCCCGGTCTAGGTTACAACCTATCTGATGGAAAAAGGGGTTATGCAGTCATCATCTAAACATATGTCTCTGAATCCCGTTTGTATCTTCCTTATCAGGAAATGGACCACAAGCAAGGAGTAATGTAGTGTTCGAGATTTCATACTTCAAAGCTCCAACACTAGGGGGACTACACATATAGAAGCCTGAAACTTTGAAGAAAACTTGGAAAGGCATAAGCTTGCAAAAAAGGACATGAGTTACTAGTTTTAGGCCAAAAATTAATCACGAGATAATAGACCCGATTTTGAATTTCAAAAATCTGTTACAGAGAAAGCAATTATGAAAGAGTTGTATGCATAAATGTTGTACAAAGTGTTATATGCATAAATGAAAAATGATGTACGAAATTTGAAAGTTCAAAGCATAAAACTTCCTCAAATTATTTCTTTTTCATGTTTACTTCGTCTTTCATAAATTTACACCAATATGGAAATGAGACGTCATCTTCATTAGTGTCGTTAACATATAAGGGCCCTCTTTTATAAAAATTCGTGTTTATTAAAGTCACAGACTGCTTAAGCTTTTTTAAGTGCAAATAAAAAGCTCAAATATCAAAGAGAGAAATAAACGGTGAAAACAACCGAAACATCTATTAAACCTTGGGGAAACAAAAGTATTAGTTTATCATTAAAACCCTAAAACAAGATAAGGGTAACCAAAAAACAAAACAACCTTTCCCAGAAACTTTCCACCAAATGGTTGCGAACAAAACAACCAAATAAAAAACAGAAAAAACTAAGGAGTATCATCTAAGGGAACATCATCAACGGGAGAAGAGGGATTAATTTGAGAAGAGGAGGCTTGAACATTAGCTTCACCAGGAACGAGTCCATTACCTCCGAGATCTTCAACTTCAGGTCAGGAAAAAAGCTTTGACATTGCTGAGTTTTCATAATTGCTTCTTTAGCTTTGGCAATTTGAACACTAATTTCAAAACTCTCCTGGTTGGCCTCAACTAGAGTCTCGAGGCGTGTATTCAAAAAAGCCTAACTCACATCTAGTGTCAGCTTATCCTCAAGAATCTAATAATCCTTTTCCCACTGGTTAATCTCGGCTCTCAATTCTTCTTTCTCTGCTTCAGAGGCATCACAGGTTGTCTTCAGAGGGGCAAGTGATCTTTCTAAGAACTGAATCTTATCAGTAGAGGCGCAGAGATCTTTCTGAGTTTGAACCAGCTCTCCCGCATAAACCTCTTTTTGATTAAGAAGTTCTTTCAAACTCCTTATTTCTTCAGTTGCCTTAAAAAGTAGTTCAGCAAAGGAGGACTCAAGGATATCCTTATCCTTACTAACTTGACTAGAAGAAGCTTTCTCAATCGCTAATTCAGCGATAATCATTTTCATTTGTTGCTCTAAAGCATTCTTCTCCTCTTCCAAAACTTCTTTCTCTAATTGAAGACCCTCAAATTGTCCTTTCCAATTATCAGCCTCGGTGCGGTAATCAATAACCTGTTGATCCGCATGAACTACCTTTTTTATGAGTTTCGTACCGATCAAGTTGATCTGCAAAGAAAGAGAAGGACTTATGGATAGACAAAAAGAAGAGAAAAAGAAATATAACTGTCACAACCAAATATCCCACCACAAGTGTCGTGATGGCACCTAATCTCTAAGACTAGGCAAGCCGATTTCAATTAGATTTTGAAGCCATTTTTTTTAAACCAACAACGGAAATAATTATGAAAATACAACCTCCCAAGACTAGTAGTACTGAGTCACGAACTCTAATTGAATACATGGAATGATCATGAGGACCGAATATACAATACTGTTTGATTAAAAATTAATAGTACAATGAAATGAAAAGACTCCAAGGGACTGCGACGACCAAGCAGCTCTACCTTGAATCATTAAGATCCCTCTTAAACTCTGTTCAAGTCCGATACCTCCAATACCTGGCTCTGCACAAAAATGTGCAGAAGTGTAGTACGAGTACACCACGGTCGGTACCCAGTAAGTATCAAGACTAACCTCAGTGGAGTAGAGACGAGGTACAGTCAAGACACTCACTAGTCTATTAACATGTGCAATATAGTATACAAAATAATACTAGAAAGTAACTAGCAATGATAACAACAAAATCAACCAGTGATATAACATCAATGCAACAAGAACATCCATTATTAAATACAATTACACCCAATTAAATCAAGTCCTTCAAATAAATGGCTTTCACATATAATTCTTCCAAATAACTCTCTTTCAAATATAATTTTCTCAAATAATTATCTATCAAATATAATTCTTTCATATAATATTTTCTAAATAAGAATCCTTCCAAATAAATATTTTGAATATAATTCTTTCAATTAAAAAGTCACCATGTGACACCTCATTTCATAATCATAAAAATACGGGGCTCGGTCCATTTTCATATTTTTCGTAAACACGGGTCTCATCCCATTTTTTATATTTCCGCGGCACCTCGTGCTCATAATTAAATCATCATATTTTTCCGGCACCTCGTGCCCTCATTTCATATCACAACTGCACGGACAATTCACGTGCATAATATCATTATCAATGCATATAATATCCACACATTCAATTTATTTCCGATAAAGTAAGTTTAAATTTTTTAAATCAAGTAAGAAAATCAAAAAAGAAATGAATTTCTTTTTAGAAATTATTTGGATGAAGAAAATAACATTTCAATTAAAATGAAGCACCCGATAGTTGCAGATTTGGATGTAAAACTTATAAGAACTAAAGCACACAATAATTTCTTTTATTCAAAATAACTTAACCTTGAAAATTAATAAAGACTAGAACCACAAATCCTCAGAGTCTCGTACAAGAGCCAAAGCCAACACATTACAACAAGGGATACAAACACATAATAAAATCAAATATTACATCACAGAAGAACACAACAATTTACCTATCACGAAAATACAAAAATAATCGAAGACAAGTGCAACCACAGAGAATGTCAACAAAGGCACTCCCGAGATACCGTCTCGTAGTCCCAAAAGTAAATATGCAATAACAACAATGTCCTGGGCCATCACAAGTCATCATAAGTCAATCCCCGACATAGTCCACCTTGTCTCGCCACGTGCGTAATAATAAAGTAAATTGCCCGCCTTGTCTCGCCGCACGCGCATAGTAATATTCCCACCTTATCTCGCCACATGCGCAAACCCACACATATATATATAAAGAGCCTACCTTGTCACGCCGCATGTGCATAAATCAATAGTAATAATAGCATGGCACAAACCTCGTGCAAACACCCGAATATAACTCCCACAAAATAACGTGCCAAAATTACATTTCATAAACTGCACCTCAAGTGCTCAAATATTATAACATATCACAGATTGTACATCAAACGCTCAATTATTATAACTTATCACATATTGCACATCAAGTGCTCAAATATTACAACTTATCACAAATTGCACATCAAGTGCTCAAATATTACAAATTATCACAGATTGCACATCAAGTGCTCAAATATCACAACTTGCCATAAAAATCAACAATACCTTATTTTTCACAATAAGGAGCCCGTGGATCGACCAAAATGTGCACAAAATCTTAACAAAATATCCGGAAGTGAACAACTCAACAAAATAATATTCACATAAAAATCAAGGTGACAATCACACCAAATCATCATATAAAAATAATTTCAACAAACAGGGATCTAGGCATGACAAATAGATGATTTAATAAGTACCAATAATTTCCAATTTAATACATAAGGGCGTCTAAGAATTTTTAATCAATGAAATTTGCACATATAAACCAAGTACGTACTTGTCACTTCGCGTACATGGTTTTCAATTATACAAATTACACATAAGACTCAATGCCTAAGGAAAAATTCCCCCACTCGAGGTTAAGCAAGACACTTACCTTTTTGAAGTTATGCCGATATTCCAAAATCTCCTTCTTGCTTGAATTGACCTCCGGACCACTCAGTTCTATCCAAATCAATTGTATAACTTCATTAAAATTTCTCGAAAATAATTTCGGATAATAAAATGTCAACTTAAAAATTTATTCCAAAAAGTCAACAAAAATCAACGCGGAGCCCGCCACTCTGAACCCGACATAATTTGTATGAAATCCAAACACCCATTCCAAATACGAGTTCAACCATACTAATTTTATCGAATTCCAATAACAACTCGACCTCCAAATCTTATATTTTCGTTTTTGGAAGATTTTGTAAAAATCTTGATTTCTTCCATTTAAATTCGAATTAAATGATGAATATAATCATAGATTCATGAAATATAAACACTTTGGGACATAGAACATTTACCCCAACCAAGCTTGTAAAGAATCCCTCCAGAATCACCCAAATCCGAGCTCCTAAAATTCCAAAACAAAAATGGCGAAATGACCATTTTTGGTCCTTAATATTCTGCCCAGATTCGCACCTGCGGATCATTTTATCGCACTTGCGAGCTCGCTTTTGCAAGCGAAGACTCACTTCTACGAAGACCACTGCCAACAAACACATCGCACCTATGGACTCCTTTCCGCTTCTGCACATTCGCAGGTGCGATGCAACATGCGCATCTGCGCAAATAGCCGCTTCTGCGCCTTCCTTTCCCGCTTCTACGGTTCCGCAGGTGCGGGATTTTCTTCGCACCTGCGACCACTGCCATACTCTTCCACCTTCGCTTTTGCGATGGCTTCCTCACTTCTGCGTGGTCGCACCTGTGCCCAAAATTCCGCAGGTGCGATGCCAACAGCTTCTGCCATGAAACAGCAGAAAATTCCAGCATTTTCAACAAGTCCAAATTCGATCTGAACCTTGTCCGAAACGCATCCGAGCTACCCGGGACCTCGTCCGAATTTACCAATAAGTTTCGTAACATAACTCGGATCTATTCGGGGTTTCACATTACATCAAACAACACCGAAATTACGAATCGCGCACCAAATTGAATTATAAGTTTTCAAATCTTCCAACTTCTATATTTTGCGCCGAAACGTATCAAATCAATCCGGAATGACTTCAAATTTTGCACACAAATCATAATTGACGTAATGGAGCTATTTCCATTTCCGGAATTGAAATCCTACCTCGTTATCAAAAATTGATCTTTCAGTAGGATTTTCCAAAATCTTCTATTTTTCAACTTTCACCAAAATGCGTCGAATTGTCCTATGGACTTCCAAATCTGAATCCGGACATACATCGAAGTCCGAAATCACCATACGAAGCTATTGACATCATCAAAATTCTATTCCGAGGTTGTTTTCTCAAAAGTCAACTCTCCGGTCAACTCTTTCCATTTTAAGCTTCTAAATAAGAATTGTTCTTTTAATTAAATTCCGAATCTTCCGAAAATTAAACTCGTTCACGCCCGAGGGTCATAATACATATTGCAAAGTTGCTCGAGACCTTAAGTCACTAAACGAGGCGTTAATTCTTATAACGATAAGCCGAGTCGTTACATTCTCCACTTCTTAAATAAACGTTCGTCCTCGAACGTGCTAAGAATTATTCTGAGGTTACCAAATTGATGATTTTACTTTTACACATATACTTACGGTTGATCCCATGTTACCATATTTGAGATAAGCCTGACAATACCATTTCATTTGAGATTATTTTTTTTATCCATATTTGTAAACTTTAAGACAAATTTCTTACACACCAAATATTTTCAAAAGGCCTGATTTTCACAACAACACACGGTATTAGTCTCAACTGGCTATAACAACTCATGCCTACGCACACATTAACTTTCTTGATAGTGTTGAAGTACTTCAAATTTTTTTTGGGGTGTTACATTCTCCCCCCGCTTAGGATCATTCGCCCTCAAACACATAACATAACTTATCTCTTCCTTTGCAAATATCAATCCTCCAAATTTTACTAACTCCCAAATATTTTAGAAATTTCGGCAGAGTCTCCCCTGTAATTGGGCCTATCCACCTGCCATAGTAACACCAAAATAACTCCTAACAACCCATCCATAACCCAACAAAATACCACAAGGTATATATCAATAACACCAATCTCATCATTACAAGCACTGCATTATCATAATGATATCATGACATGAAGCACATCATATGTATGCTCATCACCACATCTCTGGTCTTAAAAGTTGTTCATAATTAATTCCAGCATCATCAATTAATCTCATATTAACCACTACCTCATTTCAAATTTTCACAACACTGACAATAGAATATGAGGCACGAAGACCTCATGATTACTTACTCGGATTAATGAGGCACATTTAACGTCACCTGGCACTCATCTCATAGGTTAGAACTCAATGTTTACAGCACGAAAATGGCTGAATATGCACAGAAAATATACAAGAATTATCAGATAAGCCTAGCAGGCATGACTCCTTATTAATATTATTGTACAAATTAAATTTCACAAAGGGAGAATTTTAAACTCATAAATATTTCACCACAAGGGCCTCGTCCTTATATAACTTCCACCGCGGCTTGTAGCCCTGTTTAAATATTTCTCATCATATAAAAAAGCGAGGATCTCGTCCTCAACTCCGAATCACAAGTATTTTGCACATTGTGCCAACTGAAATTTCAATTCCCTTTCTTTCTTCTTTTCAATATATTTCATAAACAGTTTTTTTACAACACATAATGAACCCTCATACCGGTAGGGCATATAATTCATAAAAATTGGAATCCATTATTCCGAAACACATTAAACCCACTGTAATAAATAATAAAAATTAATTTTGGACTTATAGCCCTCAATGATGTACAAAAATAAATGGCAGACACAGGTGCACATCCTCAATTCTCCCAACACGGATAACATATAAGTGGGTCACAAAATTTTATGAAGCTCACCCATAAGCGGAGCATAATAGGAGGACTCACCTCAATATTCAGAACCGAATCAAATTTAGGGGAAAATATCCTTTTATAAAGAAATCAGGATCGTACATGTAACGTCATCATCTGGTGTATTAGCCTCAGCCAAATCATAGCGATTATATCAACGGGTCGGGTCTCCACCTCTTAGGCGCTCACTACCCGCATGTCCTCCACCTCTAGCTGACTGTGCACGTGGAGTATCAACTGGAATAAAGCTTGTAGTTGGAGTGTTCTGATGAAATCCACCCCTCCCAAGTTTGGGACAATCTCTCCTGATATGCCTAGTATCACCACACTCATAACAACCCCTCTGAGGTTGCGGTTGCTCGTACTGAGTCTGTGCCGGATAACTGGAATAACCATTATAGGAATCCCGTGCCGGTGGTGCATCATAAGAACTTACTGGAGCACTCCGAATAATCTGATGTGCGGACTGAGCTGGCCGACTGCTCGAGCCTCCGCTATAATGGGTCCTAGCTGAAGAGTAAAATTCACTGAACCCTCAAGATCTTCGAGACCTTTTGGTCTCCTTAGACTCCCTTTCCTCGCTTAAAGCACCCTCAATCTTTCTCGCAATCTCCACTACTTGTTGAAATGGAGTATCAATTTGCAATTCTCGAGCTATGCATATTTTAATATCATAATCGAGCCCCTCATTGAATATGCAGACCCGCTCTCTGATTGTAGGAACCAAGATAGGTGCATGACAGGCTAACTCACTGAACCTGATAGCATATTTTGACACTGTCAGAGTGCCTTGATGCAACCATTCAAACTCTGTGCACCACGCATCTCGGAGAGTCTAGGGAACAAACTCTTTCAAGAACATTTCCGAAAATTGAGCCCAAGTTGGTGGTGTTGCATCGACTGGTCTACCTTCTTCATAGATTTGCCACCACCGATATGCTGTGCTTGACAGTTAAAATGTAGTAAAGGCAACTCCGCTCACTTCTATAATACCCATGGTGCGGAAAATACGGTGACAATTTTCTAGAAATCCCTGGGCATCCCTTGTAGATGTGCTACTGAAAGTAGGTAGACTATACCTCTTAAACCTTTCAAGTCTCTTTTGTTCTTCTTCTGATGCCTCTAGCCTGACCTCAGGCTGAACCGGAATAACAGGTTATACCGGTATTGCACCCGGAACCTGACCAACATGAACCTGATATTCTGGAGTTGTGGTAGGAGTCTGAGCTACTCCCCCAATATGCGAAATATTTGGTGCAACAGAGATCAATACTGCCTGAGTTAATGTACCAAACATACTCAGGAACTGTGCTAAGGTATCCTGAAGTCTTGGGGGTAACAACAGGTGCTTCTGGTACCTGTCCCCCAACTGGAGCTAGTCGTGGCTCCTCAACTGTTGTTCTAACAGGTGCTCTAGTCGCGGCACGTGCCTTTCCCCGACCTCTACCTCGGCCTCTACCTCGACCCCGGCCTATTGCAGCCCTAGCAGTATGTGCAGATGCCTTCTCAGCTAACCCGGTAGCACGTGTCCTCACCATCTGTGAGAGAATAGAGATACAAAGGCTCAAATTCCAAATTCAACAAATTCGCACGATAGGAATGAAGGAAGTGGAAATTTCCTAACAGTTTTGTAGCCTCTTGAAGATAAGTACAGATGTCTCCGTACCGATTCGCAAGACTCTACTAAACTCGTTCGTAACTCGTAGAACCTATGAACCTAGAGCTCTGATACCAATTTATCACGACCCAAAATCCCACCACAGGCGTCGTGATGGCACCTAGTCTCTAAGACTAGGTAAGCCGATTTTAATTACATTTTTTGAAGCCAATTTTTTTAAACCAACAACGGAAATAATTATGAATATACAACCTCCCAAGACTAGTGGTAATGAGTCACGAACTCTAACTGAATACATGAAATGATCACGAGGACCAAATATACAATACTGTTTGATTAAAAATTAACAGTACAATAAAATGAAAAGACTCCAAGGGACTGCGACGACCAAGCGGCTCTACCTTGAATCCTTACGATCCCGATTTAACTCCGTTCAAGTCTGATATCTCCAATACCTGGCTCTGCACAAAAATGTCTAGAAGTGTAGTATGAGTATACCATGGTCGGTACCCAGTAAGTATCAAGACTAACCTCAGTAGAGTAGAGATGAGGTATAGTCAAGACACTCACAAGTCTAATAGCCTGTGCAACATAATATACAAAATAAAAGGAAACAAGTAACCATAAGGGAAACATAAAACAGCCAGTGATATGCACAACAAGACAACAAGAACACCATTAATAAATACAATTACACCCAAGTAAATCAGGTCCTTCAAATAAATGTCTTTCACATATAATTTTTTCAAATAACTCTCTTTCAAATATAATTTTCTCAAATAATTATATATCAAATATAATTCTTTCATATAATACTTTCTAAATAAGAATCCTTCCAAATAAATATTTTGAATATAATTATTTCAATTAAAAAGTCACCATGTGATACCTCATTTCATAATCATAAAAATACGGGGCTCGGTCCATTTTCATATTTTTCGTAAACACGGGTCTCAACCCATTTTTCATATTTCCACGGCACCTCGTGCCCATAATTAAATCATCATATTTTTCCGGCACCTCGTTCCCTCATTTCATATTACAACTGCACGGACAATTCACGTGGCAAATATCATTATCAATGCATATAATATCCACACGATCAATTTATTTCCGATAAAGTAAGTTTAAAATCTTTAAATCAAGTAAGATAATCAACAAAGAAATGAATTTATTTTTAGAAATCATTTGGATGAAGAAAATAACATTTTAATTAAAATGAAGCACCCGATAGTTACTGATTTGGATGTAAAACTTATAAGAACTAAAGCACACAACAATTTCTTTTATTCAAAACAACTTAACCTTGAAAATTAATAAAGACTAGAACCACAAATCCTCAGAGTCTCGTACAAGAGCCAAAGCCAACACATTACAACAAGGGATACAAACACATAATAAAATCAAATATTACATCACAGAAGAACACAACAATTTACCTATCACGAAAATACAAAATTAATCGAAGACAAGTGCAACCACAGAGAATGTCAACAAAGGCACTCCCGAGATACCGTCTCGTAGTCCCAAAAGTAAATATGCAACAATAACAATGCCCTAGGCCATCACAAGTCATCATAATTCAATCCCCGACATAGTCCACCTTGTCTCGCCACGTGCGCAATAATAAAGTAAATTGCCCGCCTTGTCTCGCCGCACGCGTATAGTAATATTCCCACCTTATCTCGCCACATGCACAAACCCACATATATAGATATAAATAGCCCGCCTTGTCACGCCGCATGTGCATAAATCAATAGTAATAATAGCACGGCAGAAACCTCGTGCAAACACCCAAACATAACTCCCACAATATAACGTGCCAAAATCACATCTCATAAACTGCACCTCAAGTGCTCAGATATTACAACATATCACAGATTGCACATCAAAAACTCAATTATTACAACTTATCACATATTGCACATCAAGTACTCAAATATTACAACTTATCATAAATTGCACATCAAGTGCTCAAATATTACAAATTATCACAGATTGCACATCAAATGCTCAAATATCACAACTTGCCACAAAAATCAATAATACCTTATTTTTCACAATAAGGAGCCCATGGATAGACCATAATGTGCACAAAATCTTAACAAAATATTCAAAAGTGAACAACTCAACAAAATAATATTTCACATAAAAATCAAGGTGGCAATCACACCAAATCATCATGTAAAAATAATTCCAACAAACAAGGATCTAGGCATGACAAATAGAGGATTTAATAATTGCCAATAATTTCTAATTTAATAGAACACTTACCCTAACCAATCTTGTGAAGAATCCCTCCAGAGTCGTCCAAAATCCGAGCTCCGAAAATTTCAAAACGAAAATGGCGAAATGACCATTTTTGGTCCTTAACATTCTACCCAGATTCGCACATGCAGATCAATTTATCGCACATGCGAGCTCGCTTTTGCGAGCGAAGACTCACTTCTGCGAAGACTACTGCCAACAAACACATCGCACATGCGGACTCCTTTCCGCTTTTGCGCATTCGCAGGTGCGATGCAACGTGCGCATATGTGCAAACAGCCGCTTCTGCGCCTTCCTTTCCGGCTTCTGCGGTTCCGTAGGTGCGGGATTTTCTTCGCACCTGCGACCACTGCCATGCCCTTCCATCTTCTCTTCTGCAATGGCTCCCTCGCTTCTACGTCCCAAAATTCCGCAGGTGCGATGCCAACATCTTCTGCCCAGAAACAACAGAAAATTCTAGCATTTGCAACAAAGTCCAAATTCGATCCGAAACTCATCTGAGCTACCCGGGACCTCGTCCAAATTTACCAATAAGTCTCGTAACACAACTCGGACCTATTCAGGGTTTCAAATTACATCAAACAACACCAAAATTATGAATTGCGCACCGAATCGAATTATAAATTTTCAAATCTTCCAACTTTTATATTTTGCGCCGAAACGTATCAAATCAATCCGGAATGACTTCAAATTTTGCACACAAGTCATAATTGACGTAATGGAGCTATTCCCATTTCCGGAATCGAAATCTGACCTAGTTATAAAAAAATTATCTTTCGATAGAATTTTCCAAAATCTTCTATTTTTTAATTTTCGCCAAAATGCGTCGAATTGTCCTACGGATTTCAAAATATGAATCCAGACATATGTCGAAATCCGAAATCACCATACGAAGAATTGTTCTTTTAATTAAATTTTGAATCTTTCGAAAATCAAACTCGACCACGCCCGCGGGTCATAATACATATTGTGAAATTGCTCGAGACCTTAAGTCACTGAACGTGGCGTTAATTCTTAAAACGACAAGGCGGATCATTACAATAACTAAACTCGTACCTTTCCAACTTTGACAAGTCAACGAGCTATGACTTTCCAACTTCGACTTCTCCGCAGGACCTAACAAAGGTTTCAACTACACATCGGCTTAACCCGATTTCCTCAATAAGTTCCCACCTTCAGTAACCTCAACAACAACTTTCTTTATTGGCTTCTTGCTACTGGAAGTTTCAACTTCTACATGAGGAGTAGTAGCCACAGGAATGGCAGATGAGGTAGAAGCAGCCACGGGGGTAGCATCAGAAGTAACTTCAGGTAAGGGAACGTGAAGATTAACGGGGACTGATATTGGAAAGGAGGCGAGGGCAATTCCTCAAAAACAGGGCCAAAATCTTCATCACCTTTGAAGCCACGAGCAAACAATTTTTCAACAGAATCTTGGGGGGGATCATTAACTTCTTCATCAGAGATCACCAACGGGGCACTCACTTGCTCATCTGTGAGACTGAAGGGAATTAAACTTGGTAGAGTTTTGTGATAAGGAATATTTTCATCATCAGAAACCACGCGTCTACGGGCACGTGGCCTTTGCTCCAAAGATCCCTCTTCAATGTCTTCTTCACCATCAGAGCCACGGGCTCCATCAATCTTTCTTTTTGAAGAAGAGCTAAAAATTCTTTCCTGAGCAAGAGTCACAGAAAGCCTTATGGTAGAAACCGATGCGGGACTAATAGCACGAATGGGAAATCCTAGCAAAGAAAAAAGGCAAGATAAGAAACTCTTGAATCAATAAGGGAAAGGAAAGGAAAGATAGTAAGTGGAAAAAGTACCGTGTGTCTTCACTTTCCAACCAAATCTCTGTGAAAGATATTTCCAAGATCTTTTCTCCATAGGAGCAACAATTAGCAACTTATCCACCCAAGCACGGAAGTTAGAAATTTCCTCAAAAACTTCCATGGTTGCTGAAACAGTAGGCACGTGATCACATGAGTTTCTTTTAAAAAACACAAGGGGAAAAAACTTACGTGCAAAATTTTATTTTTCTGGAAAAGGCATGTTTTCTTCACCCACTAGAGCACTAGTGGAAGAAGCAACAAAACGGGCATGCTAGCCACGATCTCTGTCATCTTCAGGGCTAACCAATACCCTCTTACTTCTATCCACAAGGGAAAAACCTGCTTCACGAAATAGTTTAGGAGAGTAAAGATGAAGCAAGTGCTGGAAAGTAAAACGCATAGAAGCCAGATCTGATAAATAACGAAGGCATGCAACAACCCTCCAAACAATGGGGCCAATTTGTCCAAGACACATATTGAAGTAACGGCAGAATTCTATGATTACTGGATTGATAGGTGGTTTAAACCCTAAAGTAAAGGGGTAAGTGTAAACGAAAGAATAACCTGCTTGGTATGAAGTCATGAACCAGGGAAATAAGACCTGTGGTAATCAAGGTAGGATAAAGGTCGACAAGATTAAGGGAAGCTATGGATGAAACTTGATTTCTCATGGATTCACGATCGGATGAAAAAGAAAATTCCCGGGGAACAATCTCTGCAACTGTTGGTTCACGCACTGGTTCACTCGAGTCTCTATTCCTAGAGAAAGATCTATGGATTAAAGGAGCCCTGGGTTTAGAAGAGGAAGATTTAGCAGCATTTCCATGAGAAGAGGAACCGTGATTAGACAACGAGCCTAAACTACAAAGTCTACCACCTCTCCTACTTCTAGTAGGGACAATAGAAAGAGCGAGCTCGTACGATAACAACCTTGCGAGGGTCTGGTGTAGAAGAAGACATGATTATATGGAGAACTAACAAAGAGTAGATGTAGAAGTAAGAAGGAAGAGTAATATAGAGAATACTGTAGAAGAGGGAATTCGAGAAATCAAAGAAGAATGAAGTATTTATAAGAAGACACAATCATCATTAAAAGAAGGTCATTATGAAGCGTCATAATGAAACCGTCACTTCGTGACTGACGCAGCCGCCCACAACTCTAAAAAGCGATGAAAACTTGCAGAACCAATCGTCAAGAGCCACGTGGCATATGCATTGAATAGACGTGACATACGAAAAAAATGTAATGATACTCGAAAAGCGGCGGCAAAGAATTTTTGCCATAAATACTTACCACTTTCCGAATATTCAATTGAAGAATATTCAGAAAGTGGGGGGACTATCTGTATTGGTGGAAAAAAGGTGTCACACGTGGAGCCTTACTGAGCTGACAAAGCATGATACGTGGAACAATGGTGAAGTGACAACTGGCGTGTTCCATTAATGAAATTAATGGAGCAAGGAAGATGCGGAGTAAACACCCACGAGAAAGTAAAGAACAAATGACCGAGCCTAAACAACTGTTGAAGAGGCACGCGCAGAATGAATTAAGACCAAGAAGAAGGAAGATTCATGAACCAGCATTAAATAAGGAAATGGATTTTGAATCGTTACAAGGCCTTTACAGTTACGAATGTGTCAGTTATGATTATCAACCATAACGAGCAATTAATACCATTAATGCTCATAATGAATTCGTCATAAATAGGGGGAAACGTTATAATTAGATACTCCTATATAAGGATATAGAATCTCACTTGTAAGGACAAGTTCCGAGTACTATTGAAATATACTTACATTTTCTTGCTTCAAAAAGCCTTCTACGTAATTTGAGGGATAGATTATCATTCCATTCCTTATCTCTTTTTTACGAATTCACATTGTTATTTTTATTTCTTTTCAAGCGGATTGTTGAGAAAGTAAGGTATTATTTGGTTATCAATAGCTCGATTTCTTCTAAATATAGGCTTTGACCAAAGATCCTATTTTTTGGTTAAACATTAACTAATTAATTAATTCTTTTGCAGGTAAATCAGAAGCGGATGGAGGATTATTTGGTTTGTGGGGGGTATGTGGTAGCAGTTTGGATCTTCATAAGAATGAATGGGAATACAGTATACTTATTTTTTCTCTTTTCAAATTTCGTTTTCCTATACTTGTGAGTTCACGCAATAGGAGAAAATACAATCAATGACAATTTTTGGTGCAATAGGTCTGAATTCAATTCTTATTATCTTTTTCGTTCCTTCTCCTGAAATTCTTATTAAAAAGTTTTGGGAGTGGGGGGTGCTTAAGGTTAAGAAAAAAACATAAATTTATTGTAACAAGTTGATAAGACCAATAATCGATGGAAGGAGCAACTAACGATATGTTTAATTCTTCTCAAGATAAATATTACTATATGTTTATATATATGCCTTGGGAATTACTCAAGCTGGGGGAACACTGAGGAAAACAACAATCTTCCCCTGGGTATTCGACTTCGATCTTGTCTTATGATAAATTTAAGATCCACCCATGGAATTCAGGTATTACTATAGTTATTACTGTCATTATTTTTAAAAACTTACGCGATAATTTACACATCATCTTTAACCCATTATCAAATTTGTTTTTATCATTCTTGAAGGTAATTTTAAGAATGTTAATAGCTGGTAATAACACTTATGACTCTATTATTTCTTAATGCAGGTTGTTGATTCAAAGGATGGGCAAAACAGTGGTAAAACACAGCTACAGAGAACAAAATAGGATGGCTGACGTGCTAGCAAAAATAAATTTTTTGAGAAAAACAACAATGCTGGCAGTTCCTCCGGTATTTGCAAATAATTTTTTTTGGGTAAACATCCAAAGAACTGTAGTACCTAGAACTATTTTGAATTGTAATATTTACAGTTTGGAACAATATATGTCCACCATGGGGGAAACCAGTACCCCCTAACAATCCTAACTTTGCTATCTAATCCTCCAAAAGCTTTCCTTTACACCAAAAATAAAAAAGAGCTACACATTTCATCTTTATCTCCCGTACTTTCTTATCACCTGGAGTATCAATATTATCTCTGTACTTTCTTATACTTAGATTTTCTGTACGATTAGTTGCTTCTTTTGCTTCAGTTAACTTATTATCTCGTTGTTGTTACTGTTTCTTGCAACTACTTCATTTTCATTATTGTATCCATTACTGTATTTCTTTTCAATAATATTGTGACTTGATATAAACTAAGAGTCCACCAAACTGTATAGAGAACCTGGTTCTCTATCAGTTCCCACATAAACATACACACACAAACACACACAATGGTAAGTAAATAATACAATAGTATTTACGCGGAAAACTTCCAGCTCACGGGATTAAAAATCACAACCTACAATCGTAGTATTTCAACTTCACTAACGAGCAACTTTAGATTACAACTATTGTAACCTAGGAGTTAAACTTTTAATCTCTCACCTACTTGCAATAACTATATTACAAGTCTCTTTGTAATAACTCTATTACAAAGCTCACCACTTTAACTAACTCTAGTCAAACACAAATACAAGGTTTATGATTTACAAAGGTATCCTACGAGATGCTTCTAGCTAAGCTGAGTATGAATTACAAGTGAATAACATTAACAAAGATACAACATGTAACGACCTGGCCGATCGTTTTGAATATTATAATCCTGTTCCCCCATTTACTGCTCAATTTATGCCTTATAATTGATTTATGACTTATCGGGTTAGTTGGTTCAGGTTCGGAAGGAATTCGGGGCGAAATGAGACACTTAGTCTCATAATTAAAAATTTAAGTTAGAAACATAGGCCGGATAGGGACTCGGATTTGAATTTTGATAATTTTAATAGCTCCGTATGGTGATTTTGAACTTAGAAACATACCCAGAAAATTATTTGAAGGTCCGTAGTGGAATTAGACTTGAAATGCTGGAAGTTGAATTTTTGGGAAGTTTGACCGGGGGGTTGACTTTTTGATATGCAGGTCGGAATCCGATTCTGAAAATTTGAATGCCTCTGTTATGTCATTAATGACTAGTGTGCAAAATATGAGGTAAATCAGACGTGATTTGATAGGTTCCGGAGTCGTTTGTAGAAATTAGAAATTTTAAAATTCATTAGGCTTGAATTGGGGTGTAATTAATGATTTTAGCGTTGTTTGAGGTGATTTGAGGGTTCGATTAAGTCAGTATGATATTTTGGGACTTGTTGGTATATTTGGTTGAGGTCCCGAGGGGCTCGGGTGAGTTTCGTATAGTTAACAGATCAAATTCGGACTTAAATATCACTGCTGGAATTTTTGCTTCTGGTATTTTCGCACCTACGGGGTTTGATCGCAGGTGCGAAGCCGCATGTTCAGACCGGCCATCGCAGAAGCGGAGCTAGCCTCGAAAATGCGAGCCCGTAGAAGTGGCTCCTAGCTCGCAGAAGCGGCTCCAGTGGAGGCTCGGCAAAACCGCAGAAGCGGTTGAATTCTCGCACCTGCGAGACCGCAGAAGCGGCTAAGTGAGTCGCAGGTGCGGAACCCCTGGACAGTATACATTTCGAAGGGGTTCCGAGTTTTGCCATTTTTGGACCTTTAAGCACGGGTTTTGGGGTGATTTGGAGAGAGAATTCGAGGGAAACTTGAGGTAAGTCACTTGTGATCATTTCTACTCCATATTATTGAATTATCATCGAATAATCCGATTAGATTACATGCTTTTGAGGTGTAAATCGGGGGTTTGAACTTAGGGATTTGAAAATAAGATTTGAAGTTTTGGGGGTCGAGTTGAGGTCGGATTTTGGTAAAATTAGTATGGTTAGACTCGTGGTTAAATGGGCTTCTAGATTTTGTAACTTTTGTCGAGTTCCGAGACGTGGTCCCAGGATATTATTTTGTAACTCGTGGTTTACTGTATTTGATCTCAGACTATTATAGACCATATTTTCTAAACTTGTATTCATATTAGATGCTCATGTACTCAGTGACACCAGGTTTTGGGGAGTGTTCGTGCCAATATTTGTGGGATTTTGTATTGTATTAAATTATTGTATTTTCAAACTTAAGAGAAATTGTGGTTTATCAAAATTGTCGGCTTGCCTAGTATCGAGATAGGCGCCATCACGACAGGTTAGGATTTTGGGTCTTGACAAGTTGGTATCAGAGCCCTAGGTTACACAGGTCTCACGAGTCATGGGCAGGTTTAGTAGAGTCTTGCGGATCGGTACAGAGACGTCTGTACTTATCTTTGAGAGGTTGTAGAACCCTTAGGAAAATCTCACTTTCTTGTATTCTGTCGTACGAATTTGTTGATTCTGGAAACTAAATTTCCCTATTCTATTCTCTCACAGATGGTGAGGACACATACTACCGGATCGGACGGTCAGCCACCAGTGCCACCAGTTAGGGCCGCGAGAGGCCGGGGCCGTGGTAGAGGCCGGGGCCGAGGTAGAGGTCGAGGTGTAGCTCGTACCACAGTTGGACCAGCACCTGTAGTACTACCAGTTGCTCCAGCTCAGGAGCATATTTCAGATATAGCTGAGCCGACAAGATCAGCTCAGGCACCAGCTGTGCCCATTGAGATTCCAGGCCTTTAGGAGACTTTGGCCCCGATATTGGCAGCCTGCACTGGTCTTGCTCAGGTGGTTTCCGCTCAGGCCGCACCTGCCACTTCTCAGGCCGGGGGAGGTACTCATACCCCCGTTGCCCGTACTCCAGACCAGGTAGTACAGGGACTTCAGATACCGGGGGCACACTAACAGCCCAGCTGGTTATAGCTGCTCAGGCCCTAGTAGTTCCTGTTATGGCAGATGATGAGTAGAGGAGACTTGATATATTTGAGAGGCTTCGACCTCCACTATTTAGCGGTGCTGAGTCAGAGGATACCCAGGGTTTTCTGGATAAGTGTCAATGGATGCTTCGGACATCGGGTATTATAGAGACCAGTGGGGTCTCATTCACTACTTTTCAGTTTTCTAAGGCTGTCTTCAGATGGTGGGAGTCTTACGAGAGGTGTAGGCCGGTCGGTGCAGCACCCCTTACCTGGCAGCAGTTCTCCGGTCTATTCTTGGAGAAGTTCGTGCCTCAGTCCCGTAGAGAGGAGCTGCACAGGTAGTTCGAGTAGCTTCGTCAGGGTGATATGTCCGTGACGCAGTATGAAATGAGATTTTCAAAACTGGCCCGTCATGCTATCTGGTTGATTCCCACAGACAGGGAAAGGATCGAGAGGTTCATAGATGGCCTCACTTTTCAGCTGCGATTACTCATGACTAGAGAGAGAGTGTCTGGTGCTACTTTTGATGAGGTTGTCGACATTGCTCGTCAGATTGAGATAGTTCGCAGCCAGGAGCGAGTTGAGAGGGAGGCTAAGAGGCCTTGTGATTCCGGTGATTTCAGCGGTGTTCCTTCAGGGGGTCATTTTACCGCGGTAGGGGTCGTTCTTACAGACACACTCAGGCGGGTCGTCCAGCTCATCGTGGTACATCAGCTTGCCACGGTTCTTATAGTGCTCACTTAGGCCAGTCTTCATTCAGTGCACTCCCAGTGCAGAGTTCTCATCATGCCTCGTCTGCTTAGGCTTCTACAGGTAATTCTTCGAGTTATCAGGAGCAGCAGTTCCGTCAGAGGAGGGGTTATTTCGAGTGCGGAGAATTAGGTCATTCAAGAGATATTGTCCTAGGTTGTTGAGTGGGACTCCACAGCAGAGTTCTCGACTAACGGCACCAGCACCAACAGTTACACCACCCGCCCAACCATCTCGGGGTGGGGGGTCAGGCAGCTAGGGGTCGCCCAAGAGGGGGAGGCCGATCAGGTGGTGGGCGTGCTCGATTCTATGCTTTTCCTACCAGGCCAGATGCTGTTGCCTCAGACACAGTGATCACAAGTATTTTTTCAGTGTGCAACAGGGAGGTTTCTATATTATTTGACCCTAGTTCCACTTATTCATATGTATCATCATATTTTGCTCATTATCTGGATATGCACTGTGAGTCCTTAGTTTTACCTGTTTGTGTATCTATACCGGTGGGCGATATTATTACTATGGATCGTGTGTATCGGTCATTTGTGGTAACTATTCGGGAACTGGAGACTAGATTTGATCTCTTATTACTCAGTATGGCTGATTTCGATGTAATCCTGGGTATGGATTGGTTGTCTCCATGTCATGCTATTCTGAACTGTCATGCAAAAATCGTGACGTTGACAATGCTGGGGTTGCCAAAGGTTGAATGGAGGGGTTCTCTAGAGTTTGTTCCTAGCAGGGTAATTTCTTATTTGAAGGCCCAACGTAGAAAGGGATGCATGTCATATTTGGCTTTTGTGAGAGATTTTGATGCAAATACTCCTATTATTAATTTAGTACTGGTCGTGCGAGACTTTTTCGGATGTATTTCCTGCAGACCTGCCGGGTATGCCACCCAACAGGGATATTGATTTTGATATTGACTTGGTGTAGTGCACTCATCCTATTTCTATTCCTCTGTATTGTATGACACCAACTGAGTTAAAAGAATTGAAAGAGCAACTTCAGGAACTCCTTGAAAAGGGGTTTATTAGGCCTAGTGTGTCACCTTGGGGTGCACCAATTCTGTTTGTGAAAAAGAAAGATGGTATTATGCGGATGTGTATTGATTATAGGCAGTTGAACAAAGTTACAATCAAGAATAAATATCCATTGCCGCGTATTGATGATATATTTGACCAGCTCCAGGGAGCGAGGATCTTCTCCAAAATTTATTTGAGATCTGGGTATCACTAGTTGAAAATTCAGTATTCGGATATTCTAAAGACGACATTCAGAACTCGTTATTGTCACTATGAATTTTTTGTGATGTATTTTGGGCTACCAATGCCCCAGCAATATTTATGCATATGTTGAATAGTGTATTTCAGCCATATCTTGATTTATTTGTCGTAGTATTTATTGATGATATTCTGGTGTACTCACGTAGCCAGGAGGAGCATGCACAACACTTAGGTATTGTATTACAGAGGCTGAGAGAGGAGAAACTTTATGCCAAATTCTCTAAGTGTGAGTTCTGGCTTAGTTCGGTGGCATTCTTGGGACATATAGTGTCCAGTGAAGGAATTAAGGTGGATCCGAAGAAAATAGAGGCAGTTCAGAATTGGCCCAGACCATCCTCAGTTACTGAGATTCGGAGTTTTCTATGCTTGGCTGGTTATTATCGTCGTTTCATGGAGGGTTTCTTGTCTATTGCATCGCCTATGACTAAATTGACCTAGAAAGGTGCTCCGTTCAGGTGGTCGGATAAATGTGAAGAGAGCTTTCAAAAGCTCAAGACAACTTTGACAACAACTCCAGTATTGGTATTGCCTACAGATTCAGAGTCTTATACTATATATTGTGACGTATCGCGTATTGGTCTCGCCGCAATGCTTATGCAAAACGGTAGGGTGATTGCCTATGCGTCCAGACAGTTAAAGGTACATGCGAAAAATTATCCAGTCCATGATCTTGAGATAGCAGCTATTGTTCATGCCTTGAAAATTTGGCGGCATTACTTGTATGGTATCCAGTGTGAGGTATATACCGATCATCGGAGTCTACAACATTTGTTTAAATAGAAGGATCTTAATTTGCGACAACGAAGGTGGTTAGAGTTGCTTAAGGATTATGATATCACTATTCTTTATCATCCCGAAAAGGCCAATGTAGTGGCCGATGCCTTGAGTCATAAGGCAGAGAGTTTGGGCAGCTTAGCATACTTACTGGTAGTAGAGAGGCTTTTAGCCTTGGATGTTCAGGCCTTGGCTAATAAATTTGTTAGATTGGATATTTCCGAGTCGAATCGAGTTTTGGCCAGTGTGGTTTCTCGGTCTTCTTTATATGATCGCATCAGAGAGCGCCAATATGATAATCCACATCTTCTTGTCACTAAGGACACGGTTCAGTACGGTGATGCCAAGGAAGTCACTATTGGAGATGACGGTGTATTACGGATGCAGGGCAAGCTATGTGTGCCTAATGTAGATGGTTTGCGTGAGCTGATTCTCCAGGAAGCTCACAGTTCACGGTAATCTATTCATCCAGGCACCGCGAAGATGTATCAGGATTTGAGGAAGCACAATTGGTGGAGGCGGATGAAGAAAGATATAGTTGGGTTTATATCTCGGTGTTTAAATTGTCAACAGGTAAAATACGAGCATCAGAGACCGGGTGGATTGCTACAGAGACTTGAAATTCCGGAGTGGAAGTGGGAGCGTATTACCATGGACTTCGTAGTTAGGCTCCCACGGACCTTGAGAAAGTTTGATGTTGTTTGGGTGATTGTAGATCGGCTAACCATGTACGCACATTTTATTCCAGTTGGTACTAATTATTCTTCGGAGCAGTTGGCTGGGATCTATATTCGCGAGATTGTTCGCCTACACGGTGTGCCAGTGTCCATTATTTTAGATCGGGGTACGTAGTTTACCTCACAGTTTTGTAGGGCAGTGCAACGAGAATTAGGCACACAGGTTCAGTTGAGTACATCATTTCACCCTCAGACGGACGGACAGTCCGAGCGCACTATTCAGATATTGGAGGGTATGTTACGCGCTTGTATCATTGATTTTGGCGATTCTTGGGATCAATTTCTGCCACCCGCGGAGTTTGTTTACAATAATAGCTATCAGTCAAACATTCAGATGGCTCCGTATGAAACTTTATATGGGAGACGATGTCGGTCTCCGGTGGGTTGGTTTGAGCCGGGTGAGGATAGACTATTAGGTACTGACTTGGTTTAGGATGCTTTAGAGAAGGTCAAAGTAATTCAGAAATGGCTTCGCACGGCACAGTCTAGACAGAAGAGTTATGCCGACAGGAAGGTTCGTGATGTTGCTCACATGGTTGGGTAGAAGGTTGTGCTCAAGATTTCACCCATGAAGGGTGTGTTGAGGTTCGGGAAGAAAGGCAAGTTGAGCCCTCGGTATATTGGGCCTTTTGAGATACTTAAGAAAATTGGAGAGGTGGCTTATGAACTTGCTTTTCCACCTAGTCTATCAAGTGTTCATCCAGTGTTCCATGTATCCAGGCTTCAAAAGTATGTGGGGGATCCGTCTCATATTCTGGATTTCAGTACAGTACAGCTGGACGGTAATTTGACTTATGATGTGGAACCAGTGGCTATTTTAGACCGGCAGGTTAGAAAACTAAGGTCAAAGAGCATAGCATCAGTGAAGGTGCAGTGGAGAGGCCAGCCAGCCGGAGAAGCTACTTGGGAGATTGAGCAGGAGATGCGAAGCAAATATCCACACTAATTTGAGACTCCAGGTATTATTCTAAACCCGTTTGAGGACGAACGTTTGTTTAAGAGGGGGAAATGTAATGACCCGGCTGGTCACTTTGAATATTATAACCCCGTTCTTCCATTTACTGCTCAATTTATGCCTTACAATTGATTTATGACTTATCGGGTTAGTTGGTTCTGGCCCGGAAGGAATTCAGGCTGAAATGAGACACTTAATCTCACAATTAAAAATTTAAGTTAGAAAAGTGGACCGGATATGGACCTATGTGTAAACGACCTCAGATTTGAATTTTGATGATTTCAATAGCTTCGTATGGTGATTGTGGACTTAGGAGCGTGTCCGAAAAATTATTTGGAGGTCCGTAGTGGAATTAGGCTTGAAATGCCGGAAGTTGAATTTTTGGAAAGTTTGACCGGAGGGTTGACTTTTTGATATCGGGGTCGGAATCCGATTCTGAAAATTTGAATGCCTCTGTTATATCATTTATGACTGGTGTGCAAAATTTGAGGTAAATCGGACGTGATTTGATAGGTTCCGAAATCGTTTGTAAAAATTAGCAATTTCAAAGTTCATTAGGATTGAATTGGGATGTAATTCATGGTTTTAGCGTTGTTTGAGGTGATTTGCGGGTTCGACTAAGTCTGTATGATATTTTGGGACTTGTTGGTATATTTGGTTGAGGTCCCGAGGCGCTCGGGGTGAGTTTTGGATGGTTAACGGATCAAATTCGGACTTAAACACCACTGATGGAATTTTTGCTTTTGGTATTTTTGCACCTGCGGGGGTTTGATCGCAGGTGCGAAGCCGCATGTGCGGACCGGCCATCGCAGAAGCGAGCTTTCCGCAGAAGCAAGCTTTCGTCGTAAATACGAGCCCGCAGAAGCGACACTTAGCTCACAGAAGCGGCTCCAGTGGAGGCTCGGTGAAACCGTAGAAGCGGTTGAATTCTCGCACCTGCGAGACTCCAGAAGCGGCTAAGTGAGTCGCAGGTGCGGAACCCCTGGACAATATACATTTCAAAGGGGTTCCGAGTTTTGGCATTTTTGGATCTTCAAGCACGGTTTTTGGGGCGATTTGGAGAGAGAATTCGAGGAAAACTTGAGGTAATCACTTGTGATCATTTCTACTCCATATTATTGAATTATCATTGAATAATCCGACTAGATTACATGTTTTTGAGGTGTAAATCGGGAGTTTGAACTTAGGGATTTGAAAATAAGATTTGAAGCTTTTGGGGTCGAGTTGAGGTAGGATTTTGGTAAAATTATTATGGTTAGACTCGTGGTTGAATGAGCTTTCGGGTCGAGTTCCGAGACGTGAGCCCCATAGACGATGTTTGAGCTAAAATTCTGATTTTTATGGGAAAATTGTATTTTCATATGGAATTAATTTCGATAAATTTTATTGACTGAAACGAATCATTTGTGACTAGATTCGAGGCATTCAGAGGCCGATTTACAAGGCAAAAGCAAAGCAGAGTAAAGAACTTCACGCTTTGAGGTAAGTAATAGTTTTAAATCTGGTCCTGAGGGTATGAACCCCGGTATTTTATGTCATGTGATTATTTTGGAGGTGACGCACATGCTAGGTGACGGGCGTGTGGGCATGCACCTAGGGGATTGTGACTTGGTCCATCCCGTGAAACTGTAAAGTTGAATAATTTGTTGTTAGCTATGTGCTCTCTATGTGCTGAAGAAATTTGACTATAAATCATGTTAGAAATCATGTTTAGGCTATGTGATAGTACTGTTGGGACCCACCGAGGTTGCGTACTTGTTGAATTATTTGCTAATTGTTGTCTTGTACTCGGTCATAATTTTTCTTGCATATTATACCTCAGTCTTTTCTAGATATTTGTTGATACACTATGTTATCTTTGTTTGGGCTGATCTTTGTGATTTCTGAGAACCCAAGAGACTAGAGAGGTTGAGGACTGAGTAAGGCCGAGGGCCTATCAGTGAGGTAAGGATATTATGGCACATGAGTTGTCCATGCAGGATATTATAGCACGTGAGTTGTCCGTGCAGCACGTGAGTTATCCGTGCAGATTATGACGCTTGGGCTGTAGGAGGCCCTCCGGAGTTTGTACACCCCCAGTGAACGTGGGTACCCATTGAGTGTGAGTGCTGAGGGCTGAGAGCCGAGTGATGAGTTGAGTGACTGTTGCTTGAGATGTTGTACTTGTTTTGTATTTGTTGTTGCACTTAGTTGCTATCTGTCATTGTTGCAAAATCTTTGAAAGATTTTATATCCGGATTATATGAACTTGAACTGTATAAAATTGATTTGACTTAAACTGCCGGATTTGAAAGCATGTCTATTCTTTGCTGGAATTACTGAAAGCGAACTATAACTATGTAGCTCGTCATTATCTTTAGTTCCTTAGTTATTATTGTTACTTGCTGAGTTAGTTGTACTCATACTACACCCTGCACTTTGTGTGCAGATTCCGGTATTCCCGGACATAGCGAGTGTTGATCCTTTCACGTGGTTGATTTTCAGGAGATTTTGAGGTAGCTGTCGTGTTCCGCAGACCTTGTCTCTCCTTCTCTATCTTCTTATTTACTGTATTTGGTCTCAGACTATTATAGACCATATTTTCCAGACTTGTATTCATATTAGATGCTCATGTACTCAGTGACACCAGGTTTTGGGGAGTGTTCGTGTCAGTATTTGTGGGATTTTATATTGTATTAAACTATTGTATTTTCAAACTTAAGAGAAATTGTGGTTTATCGAGATTGTCGGCTTGCCTAGTATCGAGATAGGTGCCATCACGACAGGTTAGGATTTTGGGTCGTGATAGAACAATACTAAGGACACATAATGTACTAAATGGTGGGATCTGATCCTTTGTTTTGTTGCTACTTTGTCCTTCAAGCCTTGGACTAAATGAAGGCGGATGCACACTTGAGAGTGAATTATGTTTTAGGGTTTGCAAGTGTGTGTAATCTCTTGCCTCATGTTAGTAATATATAAGTCAGGTCACTAGGATGATGCCAGAAAGTATCCAGTACACATCATGCTTCAACAGTAACCGCTGCACTGTTGCGTCTGCAATGCAACAACTTTAACAACTGTAAAGAGTTGACTTGTACTGTGACCGGAGGAACTGATATTGTTACTGATAAACTGGACACTGACAATGGGACAATTTAGGGGGCACGGGAAGAGGGAGGGAAGGATGAAAGGCCAAGGGTTTTGAGAAGAACATCCACTCGAGCATTTGCAGACCATTGCTCATTGATCATCAGCTCTTTCAGGTTCTCGACCTATTTCCTCAATTCTGCATTCTCAGCCGTCAAGTGGGCAACCTCTGCACCCTGAGCACTGCTAGAACCGGGTTCCTCTCTGGCTTGACTGAGTTGTCCCTCAATAATGACATTCCTATCCTTCAGCCTCCTTATCTCCTCATTAGTAGCAGTCTGAGCATCAATCAGTTCAGAAATTATACAATTGCTGCCAACACCCCCTTTCTTGTCAATACACTCGCATTCCTCTAAGGTAGTCATTGAGAACATTTGCTTACGAGTTTCCACCGCTGATATCCCCAATAGGACTTTGAAATATGTTTTGGTGAGCAGGAGCCCATATAGCAATCCATGGTTCCCATCCTTGAAGTCTGCCACCTTTTTCATGTGTTCAATCAGGATTTCGGGCAGGTGGAAAATAATGTATCCATCCAATAACTCCAGAAGGAACATGTCCACTATTGATGCAATGCAACGTATTTCAGCTCGAGATAGCATGACCTTGTTCACCATCTCAAACATGAGCTGGTATTCTGGAAGCATGGCTTTTTTGTGCACCCGTTCCTCTTGCTGAATAGTCTGAGGCTTTAGAATGACCTTCCTAAAACTTGGGGAATATGTCCCTTCAACAGATGAGATCCCCTTAGTAGGTACATCAAGAATACTCCCCGGTATAGCTTCATCCATCACAAAATCCACCCCATTGACCTTCAGACAGATATTTTCATCTTCCACAGTGAACAGATTAGCGTAGAAAGTGCGAACGTCTTCTTCATAGACTTTTGGACTCTGAACAGTAAAAAGATGAGTCCACTTCTAAAAATCACAAATTTCAATTAGTTGTCTCATGCCTGACTTGTCAAGAATGTCGGCATCGAACACTCTCCCCCACAGTACTTTTTGCTTCTTCAACATTTCCTTCCTTTCAACTTCAGACACTTCCACTCTAGCTCTTTTTGAGGAACTAGGTCCCTCACTATCACTTGCCTTTCTTTTGTGACATTTCTTCTTTTCAACACCTTTGTCCTTCCTAATAGACTTAGATTTATCATTAGACTCCTTCTTCTTAACACTTTTCTCTCCACCAATTTCAACACCTTTCACACACGACACTTTTTTGGAATTCACAAGCACAGACTTCTTAGAGGATTTACGAACAAGGGAAGCAGGTTCCTCATTCACCTCTTTTTCCTCAACGTCCACAACATTGGCCGGAGGCAGATCCTCCTCATTCACTAATTTTTCCACCTTCACCAATCTTCTTCTCTTATTTTTCTCCTTATTCTACTTTAAAGAATTTTGAAGGGCATATTTCTTCTGCTGCCTAGTAGTGGGTATTATGAGAACATGCTCTTTAAAAGCTGTCCTACCACTTCTAGCAGCGATAAACTGGGCTACAGAGACATCATCATAATCCTCCACACTTCCATCATCTTCTTCTTCAGACATAGACTTCATCTCAGGAATCACAAAATCTAATGGGACCGCATCAAGGTGAGGGGAAGGAAGAGGGTCAGTATTGTCCAGGGACTTTCTAGTGGAGCATGGAGTTTCATCCCAAGTAGGAGCAGAGTGCTCCTCGTGGGAAGAGGGAGCAGGTCCCTTCTGTTGGCTCCACTGTAGTATTAACTGGTATCAAGTCACCTTAAGGTACCAAGTTCCCATTTCTATCCCCAATCCCTTTTTCTTCTCTCTCAGCCCTAGCACTCACATCACCAGACACATACTTCCCAACTGGAGTCCCTTCAGCAGCAATAAGCAACATGCTTTCTATGGCTACTTTTTCACCCACATCGTCCAACAATGCAGAATCGGTAGAAGCTATAGAGGCATTACCTGATGTTGATATGTTGTTTATATCAAAAGTTGGAGCAGAGGGGGTGTCAGATGCACCAGATGCTTCACCAAGACTAGTAACATCTGCTTGGTCTACATTTGCTTCCTCAACCTGCTGACTCGAGACCTATGTTCCTTCTTCCTCTTCTACCAGTCCTTCTTCTTCCAATTTTTCTGGTGTAGCAGAGGGAGAGGTTGAAGTCACAAACTTCTTAGGAGTTTGATTTTTCTGGATACGATGGGAACTAGAACTTAATGGAGTCAAGGAAGAGATAATGGGTGGTAGTTGGTTGGAGATGGGGGTTTCAATGGGTGAAGGTTGAGGCTCCTATTCGGATTGTTGTGCTTTGTTATACGAAGACATAATAGGGATATCAATGGTGGCTTTAGGAGACTCTAATTTCTGAGAAGACATGGTGAGTTTTTGAGAGTAAGGACACGAAAGAGAGGGTTTTGGGAGAGAAGAACAGATTTTGATGGCTTTGATGTAGACAGTTATGAGAAAGACATGTCTTTTCGGCTTATTTAGAGGGAGGGAGGGACTGGTTATAGTTGGAAGTGACGGACTGAGTAGTTGGGTCGGCTTGTAACGGGTGTGACGTTTGGGCTTAAAAGGTATGGGAAACGACAGACATATTTAATGACGTGGCATATTAGCAACTCAAAATGCGTATGAGTGTAAGACAAACTACTAACCCGAGTCAAGGGAACCAGGTTCCCTAACTAATTTTGCAAATATGAGCATCATCATTCTACCGAATTGCAATGTCATTAGCTGCTTGTTTGCCCTATAACTGTCATGCGTGTTTACTTGTAACGGTATAGAATTGAGGTAGAAGTTGCCAGAAAACTCTTTTTAGCAGTTCACCTTATCATTCCTTCATAGCCAGACATTGAGGGACCAGGTTCTTAGTTCAATTTTATCAATCCCAGCTCCAGTCGATTCTTTTCAAAATGCTCTCTGCTCAATGCTTTGGTGAAGATATCAGCTACCCGATCCTCTATTATGCAAAACTTCATATATATATGAGACCCTTTTCAACATTGTCCATAAGGAAATGATGTCGCACATCAATGTGCTTTATCCTCTTATGCTGAACCTAGTTCTTTGCCAAGTTGAGGGAACTTGTGTTGTCACACGGTAGTGGCACACAGTCAGAAAACACACCAAAATTTTTTAGTTGTTGCTTGATCCACAGTAGTTGAGCACAACATGAGACATCTGCTACATATTCAGCTTCTGTAGTGGAGAGGGCTACATAATTTCCATGAGCCAATATATAAAGAGAGACAATTCTAAGAATCCATCTAGCATCATATGAACCAGACCGAAAAACAAGCAGGAAAGATATAAGTTCCCGTTCACCAGATCTGTGGGATGTAACCGTGTTCTTAGAAACATTGTGCCTGTGACGGATCCGACAAATGCAACCTGTAACAGGCAGGAGAGAAAGTTTCCCCATACATGAGATGGGAAAAATTAACTAGCGAAAAACACATAATATTGACAAGCTCATATAATCAGGGGCTGCTGCTTAATCTAACAAAAAAACTAGATGCACTAGTTCGAATTATTAAAGGGATAAGCAAAGGTCAATATGACTTCTTCTAATAACAAGTCGTTCAAATAATCCATCGGTTTAATCTAGGTCGTGTTGTGTAACTAGCTCGGAGAGTAAAAAACTAATAGGTTACAGTATCAACTTATAAAGCTCATCAGAAATGTCTTTTAAAATAACTGTTAGAATGAGTTATAGAAGGATATTCTATGGAAGTTTCATGATAAAAATAAGACAAAGAAAGTCATAGGGCACCATATCCCAAACAATGTTGTTGAATATATCCTCCAATATCTGTTACGAATCAAGGTCTCCTAACTCCCTCCCATTCGCTTGAGAAGGGAAAATTGCATTAAGGAAAAAGGGTAAGACGGGCAGAAGACGAAATTGCTTTGGGATAAGAGAACAAACTACTTAAGCACACCTGACATGTTCTTATGATGTATAGAAAACTATGACTTCTCATTATAAGCATTTCTCGTGAAAAACAACTCTTAAAGAGCTCCCATCTGGACTCAGCAAACTTTGTAAAAAAAAAATAAAAATGATGGTTCCTGGATCTATCATATGGATTCGAAAGAGAGGATCTTAAATCCAGACTACATATGTGGCTTCTAAAAGCTAGAGAAATTCTCTTAGCTGAAATGAACCCATCACGATCAGCCCGGTATTTTGCTAGATCTTTCCCGGAGGCAATCTGCAAGTATACTGATTAAGTACCAAGTCCAACTCTAGGATATAAAGCTGATATTTTATACTTTAATGCCACATAAGAGGAGAGTAATTTGTGTGGTGTCTATTTTTCGCGTGCACTGATTATAGAATGACCTGGTTCTTCTAAGTGTTTCTTATACTACTATTATGAAAATAGTAAATACGGAAAGTAAAGAATACACATATTTTTACGTGGAAAACACCCGGCTCAAAGGGTAAAAAAATCACGACCTACTACTCAGTGAGATTTTTCCAACACTTCACTGAATCACTGAGCCAAAACAGCATTTACAAAACTCTTTGTAAACCTAAGGATCAACTTTAATCTCGTTGTATCAACCAACCTCTAACTGTTGCAATAACTTCAAGTTAACTCTAACTTGAATACGCAGAGTACCTAATACAATTGCCTCTAGATAAAGCTGAAAGGTATAATTTGCAAACCCTACTACAATGAAACTAGAATAAAAGACAAACACTTGGAACTAATTCTTCTATCTAGTACATGTAGCTTCAGGTTCGCACACTTGAATCACACAAGAATTGCTTGCAAAAATATCTTTCTATTTTGCTCTCAACCCACGTTTAACTTCACCGTTTGTGCGTACGTATAAAATTAGAACATCCTGCAATATATAGAGTTAGTAAAATAAGAAATAACTAGAGTTCTAATGCTACTCTTCCTTGGTAGAAGAATTCTAGTTATCTTCTACTTCTAACTCTACCCTTATCATGGATAAAGTTCTCTTCGAGTAAGGAGTCCTTCTCCTTCTCATTTATGCAGCCTTTTTCCATCAGGAGATATCTGATATAACAACTTAAGCTTATCTCCTTCATGTGCATCCCTTATGCTCAAATATGCCCATGTCTGTATACACTGTGTATGGACTTAGTTCATGCTCGAGTTCTTTGTCAATCATCAAAACAAACCTTTACTTGGGCCAAAAAATTCTCCCTTTTTGATGATGACAAACTCTGTGCTTTTCATAAGCATAGGCCTTGTGTCAACTTACTAAACATCAACACAATGTTAGAACACTTTCCATTTTAAAGTCACAAATTATCAAGGACCAGGTTCATTAGGTCATTAATATCATAATCCAAAGTAAAAAAGCAACATCATATCTTTCCCCTTTTGGCATCATCGAAAAATTACATAATTATGTTAGATAACTAGATTTTAATAGAAATTACTCATGGTCACTGGGGCTACTTCAAATGCAATCATGGAGTCAAGCATCATTTATCAATATAATGATATTAGTCAACTAAGAAGCATCAACAAACAGTTAGATCATAAAAACAGTTAATTATCATTGATACTAGTCATCCACAAAGCATAAAGAGAAACAAAAACACCGGATCATGAGCAAACAAATCAAAAAGAAATCCCATCCGGGTCACTGGTTTGTCTAATTAGGCTAGGAAGGTTTTAAGGCTGGGAAGGACCAGGTTCTTGGTCCTTGGCTTAAAGCAGTTTTAGCATATCCTGAAGAATGCCATCATTCTTCTCATTCTCTTTTGCAATCTCAGTTCTGAGAGCATCTCTCTCACTTTCTACTTTTGCCAACCTCTTCTTCAGCCTTTAAATTTCAGCATCCTTAGCCCCACTTTCTTGTACCAAGCCTCGTACTTTGCTGTTCACATGTACCTTTTTGGACAAACCAGGTTCTTTGAGAGTGGTGTGGACTTCATAGTCATAAGTAGTCAAAGTGTTTCCCCTAAAGTAATCCTTGCCTGTACCAACCTCCCATTTATTGATGGGTACCTTAAAGTGTGCAAGTACAGTCGTGAGAATGAAACCAAATGGTATGGCATGAGTTTTGGTGCCAATCAGAACCCTATCGAGAAGCTGGATGATAAATCCAGGCTAATTGATTTGCCTCCCACTCTCCAGATATTCCATAAGGACTAGGTCCATGAATGTGGCAATGTACCTCTTTTCCTGCCTAGGTAGCACAACTTTGTTAACAAATTCGAGCAGCACTTAGTGGGGTGGATTCATCTCACTTTTGTATATAGCCTTGGGCTCAAGCTCTTCTTCATTGTCACCAAATTTTCTTGTAATGGAAAGGGCAGTAGGGAGATTCTATAAACTTAGCCATTTGAGTGTCTTGTAGTCATTGTATCCTTCAGCAGGTACACCTAAGATCTCTCCCAGTCCCCTGTCATCAAAACTCACTGTCACCCCTTCACTACACTGGTGACTCTACCATTCTTAATTTCATAATTTGCCATGAAATCCACAATACCAGTTCTGGCAAGCTTTCTATCCATCTAAAGGACCATGTCCTTCCAACCTTGCAATTGTAATTTTTCCAGCAACATCACCATGCCTTCGTCATCCAAGTTCCTGAGGAGTCTACATTTCAAGATGGATCTTTTTCCAAACTTAACCATCTTGTCCTTTTCTGTATCAAATTCTTCTTCTTCTTCTTCTTCTTCTTCTTCTTCTCCACTCCATTCTTCTTCTTCTACTATTTTTACTTTTCTGGACTTCAAGGCAGACCTGGTTCGTTTGGTCAAGATAGATGGCCCTGCAGGCTTTGTCTTTGAAACAAACTTCTTTAAGGAAGTCTTGATCTTCTTTGCCTTTGGAGTCACAACCTCCATTTCTTCTGCCTCTTCTTCATCATAAAGAACCATGTCCATCTCCTCAATTTCAACTGCCTCAACAAGCTCGACCACCTTCTTTTTTCCCTTAGCAGCAGCTTTTCTCTTACTTTCTTCTAAAGCCTTTTCCAGTTCAGCCTCACTCTGCTTCTTCTGACTCCTCGTAGATCTTCCTCTTCTAGGAGGAGTCTCTACGGGGATAGATAAGGCAACATTTCTTTTCTTGTTTGCCCTAGCAGTACCAAGGACATTAACTCCTGAACTCCTTTTCTTTTTTAGGATTGTAACTGTCAGAAACCATTTTTAGTAAGTCTTCAAGGGATTCCTGCTCAGATGGAACATGTTCTTGAACCTTCTTCCCCAATCTAATCAACCCCTCAACAGCTTTTCCAGACCCACTTCCCCATTTTTCTTTCACACTTTCTTCCTTTCCAGCCGATTCCTCACTCCCTCCTTTCATAACTCCAGTTTCTTCAGTCAAATCAACAGGGGTGGGTGAAGATTCATCCACTCTTTGTCTCATTCCCCTCATATCACCTTGAGCTCCCTCACTCTCATTTTCTTTTCTCCTTTTATTTTTACCTCCAATTTTCTCAGACTCGGCAATCTCTACCCCAGCCATATTTCCTACCAGAATAAATCTAGTTTCCAGATTTACAGTAACCTCAGAGGTTACTTTAGATGTAACATTAGGACCAAATTTTACCTGCTATATTTCAGATGAAATAGTTTCTTCCCCTCAGTTGTAGATTTGAAAGAGCCTTCAAATTTTTGGGGTTCAACTCCCTGACTTGCCCTCAACTGCTTATTGATTTTCTTGATTTGTTCTTTTCCTGCAATAACCTTGCGAGCCAGCATCTTGAACCTTGATTTCTTAAAGGTGGGTATGGTTGAGGGCGTGATGGATGGTGTGGGTGTTGTTTCCTTCGGTAGTGATGAAGGATTCTCAGAAGGGTTTGCCATCGTTGTGTTTGGGTATGAGAGAGGATGAGTATTTGTGTGTTTGGAAGATGAGAGGAAATAGAGAATATTTTTTATGACTTGGAAATTAAGAATAGAAGAAACAACTAAGGCAAAATAAATTTAAAGAGGTATAGTTTAATTAGGTAACAACTACTTTTTCAGAAGTTCAGAAGTTCAGAGGTCTAATCAACCTGGGAGTCAGTTTGAAGAGACGTTTATGACTCTCCCTAGAATCTAGGCACTTATTGTATTTTTGGGACTCTTTTGAATGAAACTGGTTCATTTCGTAATGGATAAGCTCAAGGAGGTTAGGATTAAGTGGAACTCTCCTCTTGATCATAATTCAAATATAATTATTTCAAAATATGCTAAGCGGAGAATATGTACCATGTAATCTTGATGAACCAGGTTCTTCACTTAGAAATTTCTTGTGTAAGTTTGAATTTTTCATGAAAATAAAGATAATATCATTAAGGATTAATGAGATATTTTAGCACATGGCACAAAAGTATACTGATGAAAGTATGAGACTGAGCAAAATCTAATCTAATTATGTACAAAAATGCACAGTTTTTCTAACCAATTTTTGAGTTAGAACTGGTTCCTTTTAGGCGATCTTAATCACCCATAATTCTAACTTGTTCCTTTCAAAGTGATCTCTACTTAAAACCTTTGTGAATATGTTAACTATTTGCTTGTCAGTAGCACAAAATTCCACAGTGATCAAACCCTTTTCATAGTTGTCCCTCAAAAAATGATGCCTAATATCTATGTTCTTAGTTCTCTTGTGATGAACCGGGTTCTTGGTCATACTAATTACACTACTGTTATCACAAAATATGAGAATACAACCTACATCAATTCCAAAGTCCATTAATTTCTGTTTAATCCACAACAATTGAGCACAACATGAGGCAGCAACAACATACTCAGCTTTAGCAGTAGATAAGGCCACTGAATTTTGCTTTTTGGTATCCCAAAACACAGGACATGAGCCAAGAAAGTGTGCCATACCTGAGGTGCTCTTTCTATCCACAAGAAAACTTGCATAATCAGTATCAACATATTCTACTAAGTTGAAATTACTACCTCTTGGATACCATAGACAAAGGTCAGTGATGCCTTTTAGGTATCTCAAGATCCTCTTGACAGCAGTCAAGTGAGACTCCTTTGGACTTGCCTGAAATCTAGCACAAAGGCCTACACTGAAAAAAATGTCAGGTCAGCTAGCAGTGAGATACAACAAAGAGCCAATAATTCTCCTATACAACTTTTGATCAACAGATGAACCAAGTTCATCTACATCCAATTTTGTAGTTGTTGCTATAGGAGTGTCAATTTATTTGGAATCTTCCATTTTAAACCTTTTAAGCAACTCTTTCACATACTTCTGGTGATGGATCATAGTTCCATTTGAATTATTTTAAATTTGTAATCCTAAAAAGAAATTAAGCTCACCCATCATACGCATTTCAAATTCACTCCCCATTAGTTTAGCAAATTCTTTACTTAACTTATTAGTAGTTTCTTCAAAAATTATATCATCAACATATATCTGAAATACCAAGAGATCTTTACCTTTTCTTTCAAGAATAAAGTATTGTCAATTTTACCTCTCTTATAGTTATGCTCAAGAAATATTTTTGATAATCTTTCATACCATGCTCTTGGAGCATGCTTAAGTCCATAAATTGCCTTGTCAAGCTTGTACACATGATCAGGACATTCCTTACTTTCAAAGCCCGGAGGTTGCTTGAGAAATACTTCTTTCTTTAGATAGCCATTGAGGAAGGCACTCTTGACATCCATCTGATGGAGAGTGAATTCCATATAAGCAACAAAGGCCATAAGGAGTCTAATTTACTCCAATCTTGTAACTGGAACAAAAGTCTCATTATAGTCTATGCCCTCCTCTTGACTATATCCTTGAGCCACCAATCTTGCCTTGTTTCTTGTAACTGTTCCATCTTCGTCAAGTTTGTTTCTGAAAACCTATTTTGTGCCAATTACTGAACTGCCCTTGAGTCTTGGTACCAGATGCCAAACTTGACTTCTCTCAAATTAGTTGAGTTCATCTTGTATTGCATTCACCCAGTCTGCATCCTGTAAAGTCTCAACAACATTTTTAGGTTCAATAAGAGATAAAAAAAGTATCAAAAGAACAAAGATTCTTCAAAGAAGATTTTGTTTTGATTCCAGAGTTGGATCAGTAATTATGTTCTCAATGGGATGAGAACTTTGATACTTGTAAGGTTTCACAACCAGCTGACTTCCCCCAAATATTCCTTCAATATTTTATTGCTGAGGAATAGGTTTATGGACAGGTTCTCTTGAGGTTTGAGGAGCAGTTCCTCTTTGTTCAGTTCCCCATGTCAAGTTGCCCTAGGTGGAAGGACCTGTTCCATCCCATGTTCCTTCCTCTGGTGCAGCTTCAGTCTTGGGCTGTAGTTTCATTTGAGTTTCTTACCAGCCTAATTGCTTCATCATCATGTTTCTGCCTCTCCGAAAGAATGTTAGTTTCATCAAAAATCATATGTACACTTTCTTCTACACATAGTTCTTCTGTTATAAATCTTATAAGCTTTACTATGTGAAGAATATCCCAAGAATACTCCCTTGTCACTTCTGGAATCAAATTTACCTAGGAAGTCATTACCATTATTATGCACAAAGCACTTGCATCCAAATGCCCTAAGATGGGATATGTTTGGCTTTCTCCCTATAAGTAACTAATAGGGAGTTTTCTCAACAAGAGTTCTAGTCATGCACCTATTTATGATGTAACATGCAGTGTCCACAACTTCTGCCTAGAAACTATGGGGCAGTTTACAAGAAAGAAGCATAGTCCTAGCCATTCCTTCCAATGTTCTATTCTTTCTTTCAACTACTCCATTTTGTTGTGGAGTCCTAGGAGTATAAATATTATGATTTATGCCATACTCATCACAAAATTCAGCAAATTTAGCATTATCAAATTCAGTACCATGATCAGAACTAATTGATGCAAGTTGATTAGCTAGTTTTTTCTGAGTTTTTCTAACAAAAAGAGTGAACATGTCAAATGCTTCATCTTTAGATGTTAAAAACAATGTCCAAGTAAACCTAGAGTAATCATCAACAAGCACCATCACATATCTCTTACCACTTCTGCTCAATGTTCTCATTGGTCCACAAAGATCCATATGAACCATTTTTATCATTCTGGTGGTGCTTACCACTTTCTTGCTTTTGAAAGAGGATCTTACCTGCTTCCTCCTTGCACAAGCCTCACAACCTTTATCTTCCTTGAACTTAATGTTAGGTAGCCCTATCACCAAGTCCTTGGAGACTAGTTTGTTGAGTTGACTTAGACTGGCATGTCCAAGTCTCTTGTGCCAAGGGAGGGGATCATTATCCAACACACATAAGCAAGTGAGTTCATTATCTGAAAGTGTGGACATATCTACAACATATATGTTGTTCACTCTTTTTTCATGCAAAACTATCTTGTCAGTGGTAAGATTAAGCACAAAGCATTTTGTAGAGGTGAATGCTACCATGTTACCTCTATCACACAATTGTGATATACTTATTAGGTTGTACTTCAGTCCATCTATCAAGTAGACATTCTCAATAGAGTGATAATCAGTCTTACCTACCTTTCCAACCCCAATGATCTCACCTTTTTTCCATTTCCAAAGGAGACATTACCTCCTTTAAGGTCCTCAAGTGAAAGGAACTGGTTCTTTTTTTCTGTCATGTGCTTTGAGAAATCACTACCCATGTAACATATTTGGTTGCTCCCCTTCACTTGGACCTGCAAAAGGAAATTAGGGGTTAGTCTTAGGAACCCAAACTAGTTTGGGTCCCTTTCTATAGGAAAAAGGATGAATCAAATTCTTTTCAGCCCAACTCGGTAACCTATTCTTCCCTTCAACAAATTCTTTGTTATTTTGACTTGCCTTTTATTTTGCAGGGCATTCACTTTTATAGTGACCTGCTTTACCACAGTGTGTGCAAATCTTGTTCTCAGGAAGTGTGAGGTACTTTCTTTTTGGGACCCACTTAGGTGCCAGGTTCCCAAAGCCAAGTCCTCTTCTGTTGCTACTATGTTGTTCGTGTAGCCATGAAAGTGCATCGGAGGACTTGTTCCATTTACAAGTTATGTCTAGCTCATGCTTGGCCTTGCTTAGATCCTCCTTTAGGATTCTTACCTGCTCATCCCTTTTATATGACTCATCTTTCATTTTTACAATATTTTCTTCTAGAGTGAGTTGTGTGTGATCAGTTGTCTTTTTTGCTTACAGTTTTTTCACTAACCCTAAGTTTCAGGTTTTTGCACTTAGCCTTCAAAATTACACATTCTTTAAAAAACTGTTCTTTTTCATTATTTACATCCTCAGATTAATCAATTAGTTCTAGAAGAAACTCAGATAACCTTTTTTTAGACAACAATTTAATCTTGTCCTTGAGATGAATTACACTTACCTCAGTTTCTTCATCAGATTCTCCAATGGCCATAAGTGCTTATTCATCCTCATCATTATCACCTGAGCTTTCTTCCCAAGCAGTGATTATAGCCTTTATTGATACTTTGTTGTTGCTTTTCTTGGGTTGAACCTATTTCTTCTTCCTGTTCCTTCATTAAGCTATTTCCTTCTTCCATTCAATTTCCCATAAAGGACAATTCTTGATGTGGTGATCAGTTTTTTCACACTTGTAGCAATCATCATTGGTTTGCTTCTCAGGAGCTTTTGACATGCTATAGTTTCCACTTCTTGAAGAGGCTTTTCCTCTTCTCAGGTAATTCTTGAAGTCCTTAGTGATCATAGACATTTCATCATCTTCTAGATCAGAACCTTTAGTGATTCTGAGTGCCAAGATCTTTTCCTTCTTAGGTACATCAATTTTCATGGTTTGTGTAATGACCCGACCGGTCGTTTTGAACTCTAGCTTGTTGTTCATTGTTTTAAGGCCTTGATTAGCTTCACTTCAGGTATTATGAATTGTACATGTGATCGGAATTGAATTTTGAAAAGTTCGGAGTTGATTTGGACAGAAAATTCTAATTTCAGAAGCTTTAAGTTGGGAGAATTCGCTAAGATTTGACTTTTGATTAAACGACCTTGAAATCGAGATTTGAAGGTTCCAACAGGTTTGTATGATGAGTTTGGTCTTTGGAGCATGTCCGGAAGTCAATTTGGAGGTCCGTAGGTCATTTTGTCGTCAATTGGCAAAAGTTGGAAATTTGATGATTTTAGGAAGTTTGACCGAGAGTGGATTTTTGATATCGAGGTCGGATTCCGATTCTGAAAGTGGGAGTAGGTCTGTAATGTCAATTATGACTTGTGTGCAAACTTTGAGATCAATCGCACTTGATTTGATAGGCTTCAACATCGAATATAGAAGTTTGAAGTTCTAAAGTTCATTAAGCTTGAATTGGGGTGCAATTTGTAGTTTTAGCATTGTTTGATGTGATTTTAAGGCTCGACTAAGTTTGCATTGTATTTTGGGACGTATTGGTGTATTTGGTTAAGGTCCCAAGGGCCTCGAGTGATTTCCGGATGGTTAAGAGATTGATTTTTGGACTTAAGAAATGCTGAAGCTGGGCAACAGCTGGTGTGATTGCTTCTGTGATATCTTGGTCACAGAAGCGACATAGCAGAAGCGAGGTCAAGATCTAAGAAGCGAAATGGGAAGGGACAAGGCAGTGGTCTCAAGTGTGAAGAAATTCCCGCACCTGCGGAATCGCAGAAGCGAGAAATGAAAGCGCAGAAGCGGTTAGTTCGCAGATGTGCGATTGGCCATCATAGAAGCCAAAATGCTTCCGCAGATGCGAGGTCTTAGCTGGGCAGTGTACTCCATAAATGTGCATTTTGGCTCGCAAAAATGAGGCCGCAGATGCGTAAATATGTCCGCAGAAGCGAAAACTGGGCAGAACATAAGGGGATCGAACTTGGTCATTTCGTCATTTTCATTTGGAATTTTTGGAGCTCGGTTCATGGGCACTTTTGAGGAGTTTTCATCATGTAACACAAGCTAAGTAATTTACCACTTGTTGTGAGCTTAATGTAAGGTTTATATGTGGATTTAAGGAAGAAAATTTAGGAAAATTGTGGGATTTTGGTAGAAAACCTAGAATTTATAATTTTTGGATTTTGACTACGATTTTGGAAATAAAATTAAGAATAAATTATATATTTGAGTTAGTAATGTTATGGGTAAGGTTTACCTTCGAAAAGTTTTGGAATCCGGGCACGTGGGCCTGAGGTTTGACTTTGTCAACTTTTTGAGAGAAGTTGAGAATTATTTAAATTGACTAATTACGGGTATTAGAATATATTTTAATTGGTTTTCATATTTTTGAATAGTTTTGGATAGACGAGCATTGGTTTGAGGTTTTAGAGAGGCTTTGGAGCCGGTTATGGAACTTCGGAGCGAGGTAAGTCTCCTGTCTAACTCTGTGAGGGGGAATCTACCCCTAGGTGATATAGTTGTTATGTGCTACTTGTTGCGGGGGCTACGTATGTACAAGGCGACGAGAGTCCGTACGTAGCTAGATTCGTATTATGTCCGGGTAGACTTAGGTTCCCGCCATTCTATAACTGTACTATTTGAGTTGTCTCTTGCCTATTAAATTCCTTTATTTTACATTACGACTTGAGACTAGACTTGCGTAGAGTGATAGACTTGCTATTGTAGATATTTGATGGGCTTCATGATAAGCCACATATTAATTGTACTCTCCTTACGAAATTCTCCCGCGTTATGTATTCCCATCGAAAAGTTCCCTTAAAATCTATAACTCACACGACTATTCGTGAGTGGGGTCAAGGACCCATCAAAGTTTCTTATTCTAATGGGATCAGGCCGTTTTCCTCTATAGGATAGATACATCTATGGTTCGTGTCGTTCGACCCTCGACAGTGCGCACATTATGATGGATCGGGTCGTACGCCTCGACATGATTATGTACTACACTCTTATGGGAGCGGACCGTTCGCCTCGGCAATACAATATATGTATCTATGGTTCAGAAATATTATGATGGATCGGGCCATACGCCTCGGCATTTCTATAAAATACTCTTATGAAATCGTGCGTAATAATTGATGTGAAGGCAGTATATCTGTGAAGTTTCCTGATTTTAACTGTGGTGACCTATATGGTGAGATCTATTATATATACTCCGATTGAGGAGGTTACTACTAGCTGAGAGTTTGAGTTATTGCTGAGAGGAGAATTTTACCACGTATTTATACTTTTTATTTCGTTTATTCTCCTGACTCACATCTGTTTACTTCTACTGTATCTGTCTTATTGGACCACTAGTAAGTGTCGATGTCGACCCCTCGTCACTACTTCTCTAGGGTTAGGCTAGATACTTACTAGGTACGCGTTGATTTACGTACTCATGCTACACTTGCTGCACTTATTGTGCAGGTACATATATGTCTGGTGGCTTTTTGGGTGCAGAGGCGCGACTATTGCGGGGACTACACCGTGAGCTGCATTCCATGTCACGATCCGCAGCCTGCAGAGTCTCTATCAGAGTTATTTATATTTCTCCTGTCTAGTTTGTATTCCAGACAGATGTTGTATTTCATTATATTTCCTAGTTGATGCTCATGCATTTGTGACATCGGGTTTTGGGAGTTCCTATAGGTTGTTCATCATTGTAGTTAAATAAATCAATTAATAAAAAATATGATTTTAAAGTACTAGAATGAGTAATTAAGTAGATCAATCAATGTTGGCTTGCCTGACGGCGGTGTTAGGCGCTATCATGACCTTTAGCGGATTTGGGGTTGTGACAGTTTGTCTCCTAAGTTCATAGGCAGTGAAATTTCCAATTAATTCATCCAGTGGGAGAGTGGAAAAATTCTTTGATTCCTGAATGACAGTGTATTTCCTCTCCCAAGTGATAGGCAAGACCCTAGTCAGTATCTTCTTAACTCTATCTTCTTCAGGAATAATCCTTCCAAGAGACTTTAGTTCATTTGTCAGTGTAGTGAACATTGTGTACATTTCTTGAATGGTTTCTCCTTCCTTCATAGCAAAGTTCTCATATTGAGAATACAGTAGAGTTCCTCTAGATCTCTTCATCTGAGGTGTTCCTTCATGCGCCACTTGCAATGTGTCCCAAATTTTCTTAACAGTGGTACAACTTTGGATTCTGTTGTACTCATCTGGACCAAGTCCACAAACAAGTCATTTTTTGGCTTTAGCATTCTTCTCCCATTTCTTCAAGACCTCAGCAATGCAATCCGCTCTTATCTTTGGCACCTCTATTCCTTCAGAATTTATCTTCAAGGTAGCCAGTTAACCATCGGTGACAATATCCCATAGCTCACAGTCCTCTCCTATAATGTGATCTATCATCCTGTTTTTCCACCAAGAGTAGTACTGGCTATTAAAGATTGGTGGCCTAGCAATGGATTGCCCTTCCCAGTTTTCATGTGGTGCACTCATGTTGATCTTCTCCTAAGGTGTAAGCCTCTTCAAGGAGAACCCGCTCTGATACCAATTGATGTTTTATACTTCAATGCCACACAAGAGGGGGGTGATTTGTGTGGTGTTCAATTTTCACATGCACTGATTATAGAAGGGCCTGGTTCTTCTAAGTGTTCCTTAAAATACTGTTGCAAAAATAGTAAATGCGAAAAGTAAAGAACACAAGTATTTTTACGTGAAAAATACCCAGCTCAAAAGGTAAAAAAATCATGACCTACTACTCAGTAGGATTTTCCCCAACACTTCACTAAATCACTGAGTCAAAAACAGCATTTACAAAACTCATTGTAAATCTATGGATTACCTCTAAGCCCGTTGTGTCAACCAACCTCTAACTGTTGCGACAACTTCAAGTTAACTCTAACTTGAATATTCAGAGTACCTAATACAATTGCCTCTAGGTAAAGCTGAAAGGTACAATTTGAAAACCCTACTACTATGAAACTAGAATAAAAGACAGACGCTTGGAACTGGTTCTCCTACTGGTTCATGTAGCTTCAGGTTCGCACACTTGAATCACACAAGAATAGCTTGCAAAAATGCCTTGCTATTTTTCTCTCAACTCACTTTTAACTTCAGCATTTGTGCATACGTATAGAATGAGAACATCGTGCAATATATAGAGTTAGTAGAATAAGAAATAACTAGAGTTCACTCTTCCTTGGTGGAAGAGTTCTAATTATCATCAATTTTTAACTCCACCCTTATCTTGGATAAAGTTATTTTCGAGTAAGGAGTCCTTCTCCTTATCATTTATGCAACCTTTTTTGATCAAGATATATCAGATATAATAACTTAAGCTTATCTCCTTCACGTGCATCCCTTATGCTCGAATCTGCCCATGTCTGTGTACACTGTGTATGGACCTGGTTCATGCTCGAGTTCCTTTGTCAATTATCAAAATAAACTTCACTTGGGCCAACAAAAGCACTATAATGAACATACCTCTTGAATAAAATCAACGACATCCTTTGTCCACCTAAAACTCCTCTTATCGTGTCATTACCAACTACTGTGTCTGAACATATATCAAGTCCAAGAATATTCAAGACATAGTCTGTCCACACATTGTGCTTTGTTCCACCAACGGAAGATGCCTGAAAGGTTAGATTGGTTTCATGATCAAAAGTCAAACATGAAAATGTAAGGATCCGACCGGTCGTTTCGGGAGTTCTAGCCCCATTTCCCCCATTTCTATTTCCTTTATGCTCTTAAGCTATATTATGATATACCAGGTTAGTTGGTTTGGGTCCGGAGTGGTTTCGAAATAGAATGAGACACTTAGTCTCTTATTTAGAACCTTAAGTTGGAAAAGTTAACTGGATGTTGACCTATGTATAAACGATCTCGGATTTGAATTCTGATAATTCCGTTAGCTTCGTTAGGTGATCTTGGACTTAAGAGTGCGTCCAAAATATGATTTGGAGGTCCGGAGTGGAATTAAGCTTGAATTGGCGAAAGTTAGAAATTTGGCCATTTCAGTCGGCAGTGGAAAATTTGATATCGGGGCCGAAATGGAATTTTGGAAGTTGGAGTAGGTTTGTAGTATCATTTGTGACGTATGTGCAAAATATGAGGTCATTCGGACGTGGTTTGGTTGGTTTCGGCATCGGTTGCCGAATTTGGAAAATTAGAAGTTCTTAGGCTTGAATCCGAGGGTAATTTGGTGTTTTGATGTTGTTTTTAGTGATTCGAAGGTTTGAATAAGTTTGTATGTTGATATACCACTTGTATATATTTTTGGTTGAGGTCCCGAGGGCGTCGGGGTAATTCCGGATGGTTAGCGGATTTGTCAAAGTTGGAAAATGCAGTTGAAGCTGCCGCTTCTGCTATTTCCGCACCTGCGGAAGGTAGAGTCGCAGGTGCGAGGTCACCGGTGCGTTTGGGGAAGCCGCAGATGCGGAAGTGGAAGGATAAGGCTGGGAACACAGGTGCGAAGAATTGGCCACATCTGCGAGCCCGCAGGTGCGAGACCTGGGGCACAGATGCAGAAGGAAGGAAGAAGGCTGGCTTCGTAGATGCGGCGCACCACGCGCAGGTGCGACAGGTTTGCGGCAGATGCGGAACCTGGGCGTTTAAGTGACTTGCACAGGTGCGGTTGTTGGGACCGCAAGTGCGATCACGCGGGTGCGAGTAAAAGGCTGCAGGTACGAGAAGCCTGGGCAGAAGGTACATATTGCACACTTCACGAATTTTGGTGCATTCTTCACCATTTCTATTCGGTTTTGGAGCTTTTGGGAGAGATTTGAAGAGGGAATCAAGAGCCTTTTTATTGAGGTAAGTTACTTGAGCCCTAATACTCGTACATATGGTGATTTTTCGTTGTTTAATAATGTAATTAGTGAAAATGAGGGGTTAGGGCTTAGGATTTTTGGAGAAGTAATTTAAGGATTTGAAGGACCAAACGATGTCGGATTTTGATAAATTTGGTATGGTTAGACTCGTAAGTGAATGGGATTTCTAGTTTTTTAAATTTTGTTGGATTTCGAAACGTGGGCCGAGTTTAAGCCAATTTCGGATTTTGGTCTAATTTTGTAGTTTTTCTTGTGGAATTCATTCCATTAGCGTATATTGATGGTATTGTACTGATTGTGAATAGATTTGGAGTATTTGGAGGCCTAGTCCAGAGGCAAGAGCATTGCGGGATAGAGATTTTACCGGGTTGAGGCAAGTAACGATTGTAAATCTAGTCCTGAGGGTATGAAACCCCGGATTTTGTATCATTCTACTATTTTGAGTGATGCACATGCTAGGTAACAGGCGTGTGGGCGTGCACCGTTTGGGATTTGTGACTTGGTCCATCCCGTAGCAACTGTAAAGTTGCATATTTTGTTGAAACTATATGATACTTATATGTTTTAGAAAGAGTTTATGTATATTGGACTGAATGCCATATTTGGGCCTTGTGCTACTGCTGTTTGGACCCTGAGGGGCCTTTTCTTACTATCCTCTCACTGTTTTTGATTGAAAATATATACTCAGTCATGGTTATACTTGTTTACTGCATAACTCTATTTTATGACTCTAATTTGAAGCATATAATTGTTGTTTTGGGCCGAATGCCCTGTTTTTACTGAAATGCCCGAGTGGCTTGAGAGGTTTATGACTGAGTAAGGCCGAGGGCCTGATTTGTGAGGATATTTATGGGATCGGGCTGCACGCCACAACATATTTGATATAGGATGAGGTCCTGAGTGATTTATGCCATGATTTGGCTTGATATTGCGCTTGGGCTGAAGGAGCCCCTCCGGAGTATGTACACACCCCCAGTGAGCGCAGGTACCTACTGAGTGCGAGTGCTAAGTACCGAGTGCTGAGTGACTGGGAGGCATGAGTGATTGTGAGGTATGCCCGAGAGGCAAGACTAATTGTGAGGTATTCCCGAGTGGTAAGAGTGATTATGAGGTTTGCCCGAGGGGCTGTATATGAGTGATGATTTTCCTGAGGGGTTGTTTACGATTTTATATTTGCTCGCCTTTGCATTTTTCCTTTGTTTGAAAACTGTTGAAAAATATCCTTAAATGATTTTTTTTACTGGAACTGGGTTTAAACGAGATATTTTGATCCAAATCCTGATTTTAAAAGCATGAGGTATTTTACTAAGATTTCATGATATGAACGTTATATGCTTTATTGCTCGTCACTACTGCACAGTCTTTATTTATTGTTGTTCCTTGCTGAGTTAGCGTACAAACGTTACTCCCTGCACCTTGTGTGCAGATCTAGGTGTAGCTAGACACAGTAGCGGTTGTTGATTATTCTGGTTGCAGATTTTCCCGGAGATAGCAAGGTAGTTGTTTGGCGATCGCAGCCCCCGCTCTTCTCCCTCTTATCTTCCTCTAGTTGTATTTAGCTATTTTTCAGGCTGAGTTAGCCTTGATATTGTTAAATAGTTGTATTAGATGCTCATGACTAGTGACACCCCGATGTCGGGCTTTTCTTTCTGCACTTTTGTTTTGATTTGAACCCCTTTATGAAGGTTTTTATGTTAAATGGCCTTGAAATTTATCCTTGAACTAAAAATATCGGTTCGTTTTGGAAATGAGTCGGCTTGCCTAGTTCCATGATAGGCGCCATTACGACAGGGTTAGGTTGGGTCGTGACAGATTGGTATCAGAGCCTAGGTTACATAGGTCTCACGAGTCATGAGAGGGTTTAGTAGAGTCTTGCGGATCGGTACAGAGACGTTTGTACTTATCTTCGAGAGGCTGCCGAACTTTTAGGAAGATTCCACATTCTTGAATTCTTGTCATGCGAATCTGTTGATTCTAGTAACTAAATATTTGTTGTTTCATTCTCTCACAGATGGTGAGGACTCGTACTACCGGTCAGGAGGGCCAGCCACCAGTACCACCAGCCAAGGCCGCGAGAGGCCGAGGCCATGGTAGGGGTAGAGGTGCAGCCCGTACCGCAGCTGGGGCAGTATCTACAGATCCACCAGTTGTCCCAGATCAGGACCAGATTCAAGTTGTTGATGCACCAGCTCAGGCACCACCTGTGCCTATTGTGATTCTAGGCCTTCAGGAGGCCCTAGCTCAGATTATGACAGCATGTACTAGCCTTGCTCAGGTGGTCTCTATCTCGACGGCCGCAACCACTTCTCAGGCCGAGGGAGGCATAGGCACTCAGACTCCAGTCGCTCGCACACCCGAGCAGGTTGTTCAGGGACTCCAGACACCGGGGGCACCACCAGCCCAGCTGGTTGCAGTTGCTCAAGATTATGTGGTTCTTGCTATGCCTGAGAATGATCAGCGTAGGTTGGAGAGGTTTGGGAGACTCCAGCCACCAACTTCAATGGCACAGAGAAAGAGGATGCTCAGGACTTTTTGGATAGGTGTCAGAGAATACTCCGTACTGCTGGTATTTTGGAGACTTATGGGGTCTCCTTCACTACTTTTCAATTTTTTGGGGCTGCACTCAGATGGTGGGAGACTTACGAGAGGCGTAGGCCTGTTGTCGCAGCACCCCTTACTTGGCAGCAGTTCTCCGTGGCCTTTTTGGAGAAGTTCGTGCCTCGATCCCGCAGAGATGAGATGCGCAAACAGTTTGAGCGGCTTTGCCAGGGTAATATGTCTGTGATGCAGTATGAGATGCAGTTCTCTGAGTTGGCCCGTCATGCTATCTGGTTGGTTCCCACGGACTGGGAGAGGATCATGAGGTTTATTTATGGTCTCACTTATCAGCTACAGTTGCTCATGACCAGAGAGAGGGTTTCAGGTGCTACTTTTGATTAGGTTGTCGACATTTCTTGGCAGATTGAGATGGTTCTCGGTTAGGAGAGGGTTGAGAGGGAGGCCAAGAGGCCTCGTGGTCAGGGTGGATTCGGCGATGCTCCTTTTGGGATTCAGTTTCAGCACGGTAGAGGTCGTCATTTCAGACAGGCTCAGTCAGCTCGGCCATTTCATCGGGGTGCATCATTTGGCCATGGTTCTCACAGTTCTCATCAGGGCCACTCATCACTTAGTGCCCTTCCCGTTTAGAGTTCGTCCCGTTCTCCACCTGTTCAGGGCTCTTCCATGCCAGGTTCTTCTACCTGTCATCCCGGTGCTAGGGGTTCCCTTCAGTTCCCGCCACCAGCACCAGGGAGTTGTTTTGAGTGTGGGGAGCTTGGGCATATGTAGAGGCATTGTCCTCGTCGTCATGGAGGTCTATCGCAGCAAAGGAGTCAGCCTCCGACTTCAGTACCAGTTACCTCACCACCCGTCCAGTCAGCTCGGGGTGGAGGTCAGTCAGCTAGGGGTCGCCCCAGAGGGGGAGGCAGATCAGGGGGTGGCCAGGCCCGTTTCTATGCCCTCCCTGCCAGACTAGATGCTATTGCTTCAGATGCTGCGATTACAGGTATTGTCACAGTTTGTCACCGAGATGCCTCAGTATTATTTGACCCTGGTTCCACGTACTCATATGTTTACTCGTATTTTTCCCATTTTCTAGATTTGCCTCGTGAGTCTTTAGTTTCATCTGTTCATGTGTTTATCCTGTGGGCGATACTATTGTTGTGGACAGCGTATATCGATCATGTGTGGTGACTATTGGGGGTTTAGAGACCCAAGTGGACCTTTTGCTGCTCAGTATGGTTGACTTTGATGTGATATTGGGTATGGATTGGTTATCTCCATGTCATGTTATTCTAGATTGTCACGCTAAGACGGTAATGTTAGCTATGCCGGGATTTTCGAGGGTTGAGTGGAGTGGTTCTGTAGATTTTGTACCAAGTAGGGTGATTTCATATTTGAAGGCTCAGCGTATGGTTGAGAAGGGTTGCCTATCTTATTTGGATTTTGTGAGGGATGTTAGTGAAGAGACTCCTGTCATTGATTATGTTCCAGTGGTACGTGATTTTTTGGATGTGTTTCCTGTAGACCTGTCGGGCATGCCGCCTGATAGGGATATTGACTTCGGTATCGATTTGGTGCCGGGCACTCAACCCATTTCTATTCCACTGTATCGTATGGCACCGGCGGAGTTGAAGAAATTGAAAGAACAGCTTCAGGAACTCCTTGATAAGGGGTTTATTCGGCCTAGTGTGTCACCTTGGGGTGGGACCGATTCTATTTGTTAAGAAGAAGGATGGTTTCATGAGAATGTATATTGATTACAGGCAGTTGAACAAGGTCACAGTCAAGAACAAGTATCCTTTGCCTCGTATTGATGATTTATTCGACCAGTTTCAGGGAGCGAGGGTGTTCTCCAAGATTGATTTGAATTTGAGGTCCGCTTATCACCAGCTAAAAATTCGGGATTCAGATATTCTTAAGACAGCTTTCAGGACCCGATATGGCCATTATGCGTTCTTGGTGATATCTTTTGGGCTGACCAATGCCCCAACAGCATTCATGCATTTGATAAACAGTGTATTCCAACCCTATTTGGACTCATTCATTGTTGTATTCATTGATGATATCCTGGTATACTCTCGTAGCCAGGAGGAGCACACTCAGTATTTGAGGATTGTATTACAGAGATTGAGGGAGGAGAAGCTTTATGCAAAGTTCTCCAAGTGCGAGTTTTGGCTCAGTTCAGTAGAATTCTTGGGACACGTGGTGTCCAGTGAGGGTATTCAGGTGGATCCGAAGAAGATAGAGGCGGTGCAAAGTTGGCCTAGACCGTTCTCAGCCACGGAGATTAGGAGCTTCCTTGGTTTGGCGGGTTATTACCGTCGCTTTGTGGAGGGATTTTCATCTATTGCATCGCCCTTGAGCAAATTGACCCAAAAGGGTGCTCCATTCAGGTGGTCGGATGAGTGTGAGAAGAGCTTTCAGAAGCTCAAGACTACCTTGACCATAACTCCAATGTTAGTTCTCCCATCAACTTTAGGTTCTTACACTGTATATTGTGATGCCTCGAGGATAGGCATTGGATGTGTCCTGATGTACGAAGGTTAGGGTGATTGCCTATGCCTCGCGCCAGTTGAAAACCCATGAAAAGAACTATCATGTCCATGATCTTGAGTTAGTAGCCATTGTTCACGCCTTGAAGATTTGGCGCCATTATTTGTATGGGGTTCATTGTGAGATATATACTGATCATCGGAGTTAGTTGTATCTGTTGAAATAGAAGGATCTTAATTTGCGTCAGCGGAGATGGTTGGAGCTTCTTAAGGACTATGATATCACTATTTTGTACCACGGGGGGAAGGCCAATATGGTGGCCGATGCTTTGAGTCGCCGGGCAGAGAGTTTGGGGAGCTTAGCATATCTTCCAGCCGCAGAGAGACCTTTGACCTTGGATGTTCAAGCCTTAGCGGGCCAGCTTATGAGATTGGATATTTCGGAGCATAGTCGGGTATTGGCTTGTGTGGTCTCCAGATATTCTCTTTATGACCGTATCAGGGAGCGTCAGTATAATGACCCCCACTTGATCGTTCTTCAGGACAGGGTTCAGAGAGGTGATGCTAGGGATGTGACTATTGGTGATGACGGTGTGTTGAGGATGCAGGGCCGGATTTGTGTGCCTAATGCAGATAGGCATTGGGAGTTTATTCTTGAGGAGGCCCACAGCTCGCGGTATTCCATCCATCCGGGTGCCGCGAAGATGTACCAGGATTTGAGGCAGTACTATTAGTGGAGGCGGATGAAGAAAGATATAGTTAGGTTTGTGGCTCGGTGTCTCAACTGTCAGTATGTTAAGTATGAGCATCAGAGACCGGGTGGCTTGCTTTAGAGATTAGAGATCCCAGAGTGGAAGTGGGAGCGGATCACCATGGACTTTGTAGTTGGGCTCCCACGGACTTCGAGAAAGTTCGATGCTATTTGGGTTATTGTGGATCGGCTGACCAAGTCCGCGCACTTCATTCCAGTTGGTACTACTTACTCTTCAGAGCGGTTGGCTGAAATTTACATCCGAGAGATTGTTCGCCTACATGGTGTTCCAGTTTCCATCATTTCAGATAGGGGCAATCAGTTTACATCGCAGTTTTGGAGGGCAGTGCAGCGAGAGTTGTGTACGAAGGTTGAGTTTAGCATAACTTTTCACCCTCAGATGGACGGGCAGTCCGAGCGCACTATTCAGATATTGGAGGACATGTTGCGCGCTTGTGTCATTGACTTTGGGGGTTCATGGGACCAGTTTCTGCCACTCGTGGAGTTTGCATATAACAATAGTTATCAGTCGAGTATTCAGATGGCTCCGTACGAGGCTTTATATGGGAGGAGGTGTAGATCTCCGGTTGGATGGTTTGAGCCCGGTGAAGCTAGGCTCTTGGGTACAGACTTGGTCCATGATGCATTAGATAAGGTGAAATTGATTCAGGAGCGGCTTTACACGGCGCAGTCTAAGCAGAAGAGTTATGCGGACAGGAAGGTCCGTAATATATCTTTCATGGTTGGGGAGAAGGTTTTGCTGAAGGTATCACCCATGAAGGGTGTTATGAGGTTTCGGAAGAGGGGCAAGTTGAGCCCCCGGTTCATTGGGCCTTTTGTGGTGCTTCAGAGGTTAGGGGAGGTGGCTTATAAGCTTGCCTTGCCACCCAACTTGTCGAGTGTGCATCTAGTGTGTCATGTTTCCATGCTCGGAAAGTATATTGGAGATCCGTCCCATGTTTTGGACTTCAGCACTGTTCATTTGGAGGGTGATATGACTTATGATGTGGAGCCGGTTGCTATTTTGGATCGGCAGGTTCGAAGGTCGAGGTCAAAGGATATAGCTTCAGTGAAGGTGCAGTGGAGAGGTCAGCCTGTGGAGGAGGCCACCTGGGAGACCGAGTGGGATATGCGGAGCAGATATCCACGCCTATTCGAGACTCCAGGTATGTTTCTAGACCCGTTCGAGGACGAACGATTGTTTAAGAGGAGAGGATGTAAAGACCCGGCCGGTCATTTCGGGAGTTATAGCCTCGTTTTCCCCATTTATGTTTCCTTTATGATCTTAAGCTATATTCTGATATACCGGGTTAGTTGGTTTGGGTCCGGAGTAGTTTCGGAGTGGAATGAGACACTTAGTCTCTTATTTAGAACCTTAAGTTAAAAAGGTCAACTGGATGTTGACCTATGTGTAAACGATCTCGGATTTGAATTTTGATGGTTCTGTTAGCTCCGTTAGGTGATCTTGGACTAAGGAATGCGTCCGGAATGTGATTTGGAGGTTTGGAGTGGAATTAGGCTTGAATTGGCGAAAGTTGGAAATTTGGCAATTTCGGTCGGCAGTGAAAATTTTAATATCGGGATCGGAATAGAATTTCGGAAGTTGGAGTAGGTTCGTAGTGTCATTTGTGACGTGTGTGCAAAATGTGAGGTAATTCGGACGTGGTTTGGTTGGTTTCGGCATCGGTTGCCGAATTTGGAAATTTAGAAGTTCTTAGGCTTGAATCCGAGGGTAATTTGGCGTTTTGATGTTGTTTTGAGTGATTCGAAGATTCGACTAAGTTTCTATGTTGATATATGACTTGTAGGTATTTTTGGTTGAGGTCCCGAGGGCGTTGGGGTGATTCCAGGTGGTTAGCGGATTTGTCGAAGTTGGAAAATGCAATTGAAGTTGCTAGTTCTGCTATTTCCGCACCTGCGGAAGGAAGAGTCGCAGGTGCATTTGGGGAAGCCGCAGATGCGAAAGTGGAAGGACAAGGCTGGGAACGAAGGTGCGAAGAATTGGCTGCATATGCGAGCCCGCAGGTGCGAGACCTGGGGCGCAGATGCGGAAGGAAGGAAGAAGGCTGGCTTCGCAGATGCGGTGCACCACGTGCAGGTGCGCAAGCGCAGGTGTGACAGGTTTGCCGCAGATGCGGAACCTGGGCGTTTAAGTGACTTGCGCAGGTGCAGTTGTTGGGACCGCAGGTGCGGTCGCGCGGGTGCGAGTAAAAGGCCGCAGGTGCGAGAAGCCTGGGCAGAAGGTACATATTGCACATTTCGCGAATTTTGATGCATTCTTCACCATTTCTATTCGGTTTTGGAGCTTTTGGGAGAGATTTGAAGAGGGAATCAAGGGGGTTTTCATTGAGGTAAGTTACTTGAGCCCTAATACTCGTACGTATGGTGATTTCTCGTTGTTTAATCATGTAATTAGTGAAAATGAGGGGTTAGGGCTTGGGATTTTTGGAGAAGTAATTTAAGGATTTGAAGGACCAAACGATGTCGGATTTTGATGAATTTGGTATGGTTAGACTCGTGAGTGAATGAGCTTTCTAGTTTTGTAAAATTTGTCGTATTTCGAGATATGGGCCCGGAGGCCGGGTTTGAGCCAATTTCGGGTTTTGGTCTAATTTTATAGTTTTTCTTGTGGAATTTATTCCATTAACGTATATTGATGGTATTGTACTAATTGTGAATAGATTTGGAGCATTTGGAGGCCGAGTAAAGAGGCAAGAGCATTGCGGGGTGGAGATTTGACCGGGTTGAGGTAAGTAACGATTGTAAATCTAGTCCTGAGGGTATGAAACCCCGAATTTCGTATCATTCTACTATTTTGAGGTGACGCACATGCTAGGTGACGGGCGTATGGGCGTGCACCGTTGGAGATATGTGACTTGGTCCGTCCCGTAGCAACTGTAAAGTTGCATATTTTATTGAAACTATATGATACTTATATGTTTTAGAAAGAGTTTCTGTAAATTGGGCTGAATGCCATGTTTGGGCCTTGTGCTAGTGCTATTTGGACCCTTAGGGGCCTTTTTTTACTATCCTCTCATTGTTTTCGATTGAAAATCAATACTCAGTCATGGTTATACTTGTTTACTGCATAACTCAGTTTTATGACTATATTTTGATGCATATAAATGTTGTTTTGGGCCGAATGCCCTATTTTTACTGAAATGCTCGAGTAGCTTGAGGGGTTTATGACTGAGTAAGGCCGAGGGCCTGATTTGTGAGGATATTTATGGGATCGGGTTGCACGCCGCAGCATGTTTGATATAGGCCGAGGGCCTGAGTGATTTATGCCATGATTTGACTTGATATAGCGCTTGGGCTGAAGGAGCCCCTCCGGAGTATGTACACACCCCCAGTGAGCGCAGGTACCTACTGAGTATGAGTGTTGAGTGCCGAGTGCTGAGTGACTGGGAGGCATGAGTGATTGTGAGGTATGTCCGAGTGGCAAGAGTGATTGTGAGGTAATCCCGAGTGGCAAGAGTGATTGTGAGGTTTGCCCGAGGGGCTGTATATGAGTGATGCTTTGCCCGAGGGGCTATTTATGATTTCATTTTTGTTCGCCTTTGCATTTTTTCGCTGTTTGAAAACTGTTGAAAAATATCCTTAAATAATTTTTTTTTTACTGGAACTAGGTTTAAACGAGATATTTTGATTCAAATCCTGATTTTAAAAGTATGAGGTATTTTACTGAGATTTCATGATATGAACGTTATATGCTTTATTGCTCGTCACTATTGCTCAATCTTTATTTATTATTGTTACTTACTGAGTTGGCGTACTCACGTTACTCTCTGTACCTTATGTGCAGATCTAGGTGTAGCTGGACACAGTAGTGGTTGTTGATTATTCTAGTTGCAGATTTTTCCGAAGATAGCAAGGTAGTTGTTTGGCGATCGCAGCCCCTGCTCTTCTCCCTCTTATCTTCCTCTAGTTGTATTTAGCTATTTTTCAAACTGAGTAAGCCTTGATATTGTTAGACAGATTGTAGTAAATACTCATGACTAGTGGCACCCTGATGTCGGATTTTTCTTTTCGCACTTTTGTTTTGATTTGAACTCCTTTACGAAGGTTTTTATGTTAAATGGCCTTGAAATTTATCCTTGAAATAAAAATATCGGTTCGTTTTGAAAATGAGTCGGCTTGCCTAATTCCACGATAGGCGTCATCACAATAGGGTTAGGTTGGGTCGTGACAGAAAACAACGAGAAAAAAAAAAGGGTCATGAAAGATCAGAGAAACCTTCGTATCTCAGACTCCAGACGTATATCTTCTTCCTTCTCTAAACGATCAAGCTCTTTCATATACTCTGCAGCAAAAATAACAGGGCAAGTTCAGGAAAGCAAACATTATTCTCATGGGATCAGAAGAAAAAGTGAAGAGCAAATTACCTTCAAAATTGTGATTTGCACCTTGGCATCTACTGTTTCTCTTACAGTAAGCTCCGGGATATGATTATCCGTACCAAGAAGAATTATGTTAGTCTTAAGTACTAGTACTTGCTAGTATTCTTTTCCTATCTAAACAAAGTTCCAATGGAAGGTAAAAGCTTCTTCAAACAAATGAATTTATAAGCACAGATAGATAGTAGAGATCATTAAAACAAAAGACAAATTAAGAATAATTATGGTTGACTAAACAGGAAATTTGAATAAAATAGTGATAAAAGAAGATTTACTAATTCACGTACCTTGAGTCCATTATCAAGCTTCCCAGCAAGAGCCAAAAGCAATTGTGGATTTTCCAGACCCAGATGGTCCCAGAGGCAGTGTCATCCTAGTGTGCGTGTGAGAGAGAGAGAAATACAAACAAATTAAAGATCAACATAATATCCATATTTGCTCAATAATTATATAATTATAAGATTATATATAAGACATTGAAACCTTTATTTTTCTTTCTTGCTAATATATCTGTATGGAATATACTTGTCGTAAAATCCACAAGACAACTTGCTAATATATATACTACAATCTCAAACAATATCACTTCATTAATCTAGTCTTTTTATTAGCAATTTTCATCATCATTCCCTAGGCGCAATGTGTGTTCTAAACCTCAACAAAATGCCGAAATCCATATTGCAATCTCTTTTACATATGACAATTACTTTTTGCATCTGTACCCAGTTTTTGGGTCAACTTTTAATTTATACCCGCTTTACAAAAAAATTACAAGTGTACTCACTTTTCGAGTAACTTCAGACATACGGGCCTGAAGTAGTAAAAATTGATGTCTGAAGTTTGAACTTCAGAATGTTTTGCCTGAAGTGTAGCAAAACTTCAGATATTTTTGCCTGAAGTTTGGCCTGACTTGCAAAGGCAATCACGCAAAACTTCAGTTCATAGTGCAATGGCAAACTTCAGCTCAATAAAACTACAGCATGTTTTGGCTGAAATTTTTATTTTGTAATTGCTTAACTTCAGCATTCTAGGAGCTGAAGTTTGCTTTATAATTGCTGAACTTCAGCATTCTAGGAACTGAAATTTTTGTTTATATTTGCTGAACTTCAGCATTCTTAGAGCTGAAGTTCTAAGTTTGCACACGGAAATGAGGAAGATAATCTTTCAAAAAAAGAATTCAACAAAAGAACATATTGTACATAAACGAAATAGTGCTAAACAACAATGAATTTAATAGATCATGATTAGCAGCGATTGATGCTGTTCATTTCAAAGATTAAAGAATGAAAAATATTTTCGACATGAAAACAAGTTACTACAGATAAATTAGAACCAAAAACCAATGTGCCTGTAAAGCTAAAATATCTGAGAGGTTAAATTATTGTGAATAAAACCAAATTGAACATAATGGGACAAGCAGATATATATGAATCATCAGGCTAGAACGCATAACAATATCTCAAGCTGCAGCATTCAGAAAATGAAGGAGGAGGAGAAAGAGGCCTGAAATTGTTTAAAAAATAGGTACAAGTTAAAACTTTTTTAAAAAGTGGATATAAGTTAAATGGGGGCGGCCAAATAGGGCGCCCCGTGCAAATTTTACGTTGAAAAGTGATCAATCTCATAATAAACGTATATATGTTGTGTCTCTAAGAAATAAATCATTGCAGGAACAAGAAAACTAATATATAAAAACTAGAGATTCCCCGCCCTCCCCACCCCAATAACCATTAATATTAATTATGCAAGTAATTTCCTTCTTCATTTTCATTCGTACTAGCAAATGAAAGTATAACAAAGAATACGTGAGCATGCAAAAAATTCATTGACACCATGTTCCCTCATTTTGAATATCATTAACATGTTCTAAACTTAAACCAACATGAATATACGGGTGAAAATTCTGTACATAAAAGGAGAAGGTAAAACAAAAAAAAATATATTATTACCTTCTAGGTTTAAGAATGTCACGACCCAAAATCCAACTAGCCGTGATAACACCTAACTCAATCCTATAGGTAAGCCAATTAACAACTATCCAGTTCAATTAATATTTAACTGACTTTAATACACTTCCCAAGAACTGGTAGTACAAATCATGAGCTTCTAAGATTAGAATTTACAAAACTGGTATGAAATAAATACATCATCTGTTCGAAACGTACATAAACAGATTTTTGTAAATCTAAGGCTACCATGAACAAGAGGCAGCTATGACCAGAACACATGTACTTCTTTAAATCCAGCTCCCGTCGATCACAGCAACATCAACATTCAATGTCTGCACGCAAGGTACAGAAGTGTAGTATGAGTACAACCGACCCCTTGTACTAAATAAGTAACAAACCTAACTTTTAGGTTGAAAGTAGTGACGAGCTTGTACCAAGGTCGGGTCTCAACTTCAATAACCAATAATAGTTCATAACAACTTAAACAAGTAATACCAGAAGTAACTCAACAATCAAATTCTTAGCAAAAATGTGATTTCTGAAAATAGTTCTGCCTTTCAAGTACATCAATGAAAACTCAAGTCTTTTATCGAAGTTGCCAAAAATATCAGTAAGTTTGAAACAGTAATTTTTTCCAAAATTCCTTTCAACAATAAATAAGATGTTTCATTTTTTTTCCACATAACCAGTGGAAAATGCATCAATATGCCCATATGCCAATATGTGTAAGAAGTCATGAATGACATGATACCGTACAACATGAGGAAAATGCATCTCTATGCATGTATGTCAAGTATGCATGTAAATGCGATGCACCTCAGTGATAAAATCATATGCATACTCTCAGAGTATCATTTCACTCAGTCCTCCCAGTCACTCAATCCTCTCATTCACTCAGTCCTCCCAATCACTCAATCCTTATAGTCACTCAGTCCTCCCAGTCACTCAATCCTTACAGTCACTCATGCCTCACAGTCACTCAATCCTCCCAAGTCACTGGGCACTCGCACTCAGTAGGTACCTGCGCTCACTGGGGGTGTGTACAGACTCTGGAGGGGCTCCTTCAGCCCAAGCGCTATAACAAGCCAATCATGGCATAAATCAGTCACTCATGCTGCGGCGTGCAGCCCGATCCCATAAATAATAATATATATATATATATATATATATATATATATATATATATATATATATATATATAAAGTCAATATGGCCTGCTGCGGCGTGCAGCCTGATCCCATAATCATCCTCACAATCAGGCTCTCAGACTCACTCAGTAATCAATCTCTCTAGACTCTCGGGCCCACAATGTCATTAAAATCAGCCCAAAAATGATGATATGATGAATCAATAAATAGCAACAGAGACTGAGAGATGATATGAAATGAATGAACATGAATGAGTTTCAAATTTCAAATTTAAACAAATTCAACAACAATATGACCTCTGTGGGTATCAATAATACTGGCATATAGCCTCAACATGATTTTAACATGATTCTCAGCTCAATAGCTCTAGTACGTAGAGATTTCCATAATTTCAGATAAGTTCAAGTAACTACACAGTACCACAGAAATAATTACGTCACAATTTCTATGGTGCACGCCCACACGCCCGTCACCTAGCATGTGCGTCACCTCCAAACAATTCACATAACACGTATAATCAGGGTTCAGACCCTCAGCTCCAAGATTAAAGATGTTACTTACCTCGAGCAAGCCAAATCCAATACCGAGCAAGATGTACAATACTCCAAAAATTCTATTCCGCGTGTATCATCCTTCATACACCTTCCTATCTCCTCAATACAATCCAAACGACTCGTATCTATTCAAACAACGTGCAAATTAATCACAATTCACTCTAATGCTTACAATTTAACAAGTTACAAAAATTCTCAACTCCGCTCTAATAATCGACAGTGGGGACCACGTCTCGTAATCCGACGAAACTCTCAAAATCCAAACACATGTTCCGATAAGAGTCCAACCATACAAATATTATCAAATTCCGACATCAGATTGACCTTCGAATCTTCATTTTACATTTTTGGAAGATTTTATAAAAATCTGATTTTTCTTCCATAAATTCATGGATTCATGATGTTAATGAATGTGGAATCATGAAATATAATCAATATAAGATAAGGAACACTTACTCCAATGTTTATCCATGAAAATCGCCTAAACCGAGCTCCCCAACTTTATTTTTTTGTTAAAAATGGCCGAAAACCCCTGTTTATAGGGACTCAGCTATTTCGAGAGTCACAGTTAGCGTGGGGCGCTGCATGTGGCACAGTTTCCAGTATCCCAAAAATTCCCAGTGCCAGGGCTAGCGCCCCACGCTATCCTGGGCGCTCGCGGCGACTGAAAATCATTCCTGACACGGAAATGGGAATAACTCTCTCATACAATGTCCGAATTCGACGATTCTTTTTGCTATGAATCCGTAATTTCAATACAGGTCTAATGCTTTAATCAAAACTGAATTTTGAGCTCATTTTCTTAATGTAATACCGCGTATTCTTGAAGAATCGACGTCGAAACATTCTAAGTTCGATACCGAAACATAGCAAATCAAGTCCGATTGACCTCAAATTTTATACACAGGTCATAAATGACATAACAGACCTATTTCAAATTTCCAAAATCAGATTCCGACCCCGATATCAAAAAGTCAACTCCCCGGTCAAACTTCTAAACTCTAAATTTCATATTTTTGCTATTTCAAGCCGAATTTAACTACGAACGTCAAAATGAGTATCCGGACGCACTCTTAGGTCCAAAATCACTATACGTAGCTATTGGAACCATCAAAACTCCATTTCGGAGTCGTTTGCACAAAAGTCAAACACCGGTCAACCCTTTCCATTTAAGTTTCCAACATGAAATTCATTCTTCCGAACTAATTTCGAAACACCTTAAAATCAAAACCGACGATTCACACACGTCATAATACATCATATGAAGCTATTCAAGACTTCAAATAGTAGAAAGGAGAGTAATTACTCAAAACAACAAGTTGGGTCATTACATTCTCCCCCACTTAAACATACGTTCGTCCTCGAACGTGCCAAGAGTTGTTTTCCAAGACATCAAATCACTATTCCATCTTACCACGCACATACCCGGGGGTAATCCCACGTCACCCTATACCATATAGGCCTGACAACACCACATAACAGAAAATCACTAATTTAGCCTTAGCCCATTAAACTTGGAATCCAATTTCCAACATCCAAAAATTTCTTTTCAAGGCCCGAATCTCACATCTACACACTGTATGAGTCTTAATAAGTTGTATTAGGCCTTAACCATACCCCAGATATAATCACATAACATACTACACAACTCGCATACTCACAACACCATTTTCGATCACAGTAACTACTCAAAACCAACCCGGTACTAGTATTAAACCTCATATCAAACAAAACCCCGTTCCCAAAACCTTCGTGCATTGCCAATAATAAAAGAAACATGTGAAATCTCATGACCCCTTATCAGATCAACAAGTCATGGAGCTCTCTTGCCCCATCCAGAACCATAATCACTTTCTAAGCCGACTTTCAATATTATCTTCCCGAATATACTGTAATCAAACCTGATAGTATCCATTCTAGGTCCAATGACCTTATATTATTAAACACAATTATCCAACAGACACGCCACATCAATATAACTCCAGCCACAACTGCGCAATCCATGAACCCAAATATGGGAAATGTCTCAAGGAAGAGAACTGTATTGCAAGTTCAACAAGCACCACCACAACTACAATGTTACAATCAACTCCTCAAATTCGTGAAGAGGATAACCGTAGGCGCATGTACACAATTCCTCAAATACGATGCTCATGTAATTTTTATCATAGAGGAAGGAAAGCAATGAAATCCGATAAATTATCAAAGAAATAAAATTCCCACACACAACACGGACAACTCACGTGCCAATAATATGAATCGCCTGGCATGGTCACAGGCCTCCAGTCCCAGCATATCATACATGAGCAATTAAACAAGTACACTTGTATATGATAATGAAATAAAATTTCCATGCTCCTGGACTGGTATAAATAACACGCCATAGTGTAAGCATGTGCAAAGTCTGCTATCACACTTCAAATTGGCAATTTAACGCAGAAATAGTAACTACCCCGTTTATTTAAGGAATTAGCCATTTTGTAACCTCAAGTGTATCCCAGATAGTTCTCAACAAAGGTAAGAATACGAGAAACGTTATAACTTTATGCTTAACAGCTAACTCTAGGCATATCATAGCCTAAGCATTCTTCCGAGTATGAATACTTGCCCCGATGCCCGCACATTGGCTCAAACCTCACATATATGCACACTCATAGCGCGTAGCTATCATAAATAATTAATGCAACTAGTGCCTCCACTGAGTTTAAATAAAATACTCACCTCAAGAAGGTCACAACCCTAAAACAATATGCTTCTGAGAACTCACAGTCTCCAAATTCATAGGACGCATGAATCATCATAACTGATCCCAACTCTAGCATTTGAATGACTAACACATCTCTCATGCACAATCATCCCACGAAAAATTCTTCCAAAAGTTTCCATGCCACATAGCAATAACTAGAATATCAACAGTCTATCAACCAGGTGAGTACCGCAACACTGATGAACATCCGTAAGTCAAAACACTATGCGCCTTCTGAAATGTGCACCCTTTTCAGGGATTACCGAGCAGTTATAACATTCACCTAAATATCTAAAACTGACCATACTGTCCAAAATTATTGACCTTCCCTTCAAGACTGAACTGCCAACTTGTAGATGTAAATATTAATCCCACACAACACACCACATCTATCATGCCATCATGTGACAAGCACAAGAATCTCATTATGAACTCTGATTCACCAGCAAATTATATACCTAGTTAGTTAGAAATCTTTCTCTTGCTTCCTTCCAGGAGGAAATCACAATACACAACACGTTCCCCACACCGGTAAAAAAAAAAAGAAAATATCAGGTTCAAACCATGGCAGAAACAATCAAGAACACTTTTAAATCCATTTGCACATAACCAAGCCATTAAAGCTGAATCTCCCTAACTCTACCAAGCCACTCATGTCACCAAACCCAAGAATATTTCCACCAAAACATCTGTAGAGCCTCACCACATCATAGGTAACCAAAGAACCGATCATACCATTACCATACTAGTCTAGCCTACTACCAGTCGTTCTATTTTCTTCGAGTTTCTTCTAAATTATCCTCAAGTTGATACTTCTCCTTGTCAGAACTCCACAATCCTTACCCAAAGCTCACTACAAGATATCCTAACATAAAACCACATCGCCCTAAGATGCATAAATTACTGTATTCTTCTTAGGCACCCCCATAAGTACCACAACCGAAACGCCCACTATGAAAATACCATATGTGAATTTAAAATTATTCTTTTACCTTTGTTATGCTGGACTGTAGAATCCATAGTCATACAGAATTACCGCAAGTCCGGCACCATTAAATGTAAATCTCAGATTCTATCCATACACAAATCCGAAAAAACTCTCGATTGCCATATATAAATCTTGAACCCATTAGAAGTACGCCTCGGACCAAAACTAATACAACACATAATCGTGCAATCAAATCGTAGATAACAGACTCTCCCACTTGGCTCAAAGCCATAGAACAAAACATTCCATAACTCACAATATCCATACTCTATTACTGTCATAATACTGTAGTCAGTTAACCAAAAATTCTTCTCAAGCTCATGCCACACCAACCATAAAATACCTCAATCATCCGCTAAACTCGCATTTATTTCTCTTGACAGTCAAGTCAACTTTCTCAACCAGATTCAAATTCAAATCTCAACATGTACACCCCGCTGGTAGAAAATAAAGCCTCCACACAACATCATAATGACCGCACATCCGTAGTTTACCTCGCAGGTGATAACCCACCTGCTTAGCTTCAAACTGACATCTCTCCATAACCTTTCAGAGCTACAATTACTACGCAATAACTTAATCTTTCTGAGTCCAAACTCATTAACAAAACATGAAAATTTAATTCTCCCCACAATTAAACTGCATGACATATCCTTCAACACACTCATAATTCGAGACTATACGTCAAATCAAGCAAAAATCAAGCACCCAATGGCCGTCTTTACATTCGAAGGAAACACTTCTCGACATATTCAATCCATCTTAACACATCCCGCAATCGCATCATCCTCATCATATATCCATTCGACCGCTCATCGAGCCACAAATTTTTCACTCATAGGAATATTACTAGACATATGAGTCCACATGTACAAGTCACAACTGAAGCTACCGAGCCTAAGTTGCGGTCCAAACCAGGCCTCAAGTCCTCCAGATTGGCCTAACACCAAAACACATAATACACATCTTGCACATCATCCTTGAAATCACAAGTCGGCGATACACAGCTGATACCGAGCGCTCACATGCACACACGAATACGTGGAAGGAATTCAAAAAAAAAAGTTACGCTTCAAGCTGAATCAATAACGCACGATAAGGAACGAAAGATGGGAAGTTTATCCTAAATACCCTGTAGCCTCTCGAAGATAAGTATGGACGTCATCATACCGATCTGCAAGACTCTACTAGACACTTGCTCATGACTTGTAGAATCTATGAACCTAGGGCTCTAATACCAACTTGTCACGACCCAAAATCCAACTAGCCATGATGGCACCTAACCCAAACCGTTAGGTAAGTCAATTAACAACTATCCAATTCAATTAATATTTAACTGACTTTAATACACTCCCCAAGAACTGGTAGTACAAATCATGAGCTTCTAAGATTAGAATTTACAAAACTGGTATGAAATAAATGCATCATCTGTTTGAAATATACATAAACAGATTCTAATAAATCTAAGGCTACCATGAACAAGAGGCAGCTACGACCGGAACACAGGTACATCTTCAAATCCAGCTCTCGTCGATCACAGCAACATCAACATTCAATATCTGCACACAAGGTATAGAAATGCAGTATGAGTACAACCGACCCCGTGTACTCAATAAGTAACAAACCTAACCTTAGGTTGAAAGTAGTGACGAGCTTGTACCAAGGTCGGGTCTCAACTTCAATAACCAATAATAGTTCATAACAACTTAAATAAGTAATACCAAAAGTAACTCAACAATCAAATGCTCAACAAAATGTGAATTCTAAAAATAGTTCTGCCTTTCAAGTACATCAATGAAAACTCAAGTCTTTTGCCGAAGTTGCCAAAAATATCAGTAAGTTTAAAACAATAATTTTTTCCAAAATTCCTTTCAACAATAAATGATATGTTTTATTTTCTTTCCACATAGCCAGTGAAAAATGCATCAATATGTCCATATGTCAATATGTGTGAGAAGTCATGAATGACGTGATACCGTACAGCATGAGAAAAATGCATCTTTATGCATGTATGTCAAGTGTGCATGTCAATGCGATGCACCTCAGTGATAAAACCATATGCATACTCTCAGAGTATCATTTCACTCAGTCCTCCCAGTCACTCAATCCTCTCAGTCACTCAGTCCTCCCAGTCACTCAATCCCCATAGTCACTCAGTCTATCCAGTCACTCAATCCTCACAGTCACTCAATCCTCCCAAGTTACTCGACACTCGGCACTCGCACTCACTAGGTACCTACACTCACTGGGGGTGTGTATAGACTCCGGAGGGGCTCCTTCAGCCCAAGCACTATAACAAGCCAATCATGGCATAAATCAGTAAAACATGTTGCGGCATGCAACTCGCTCCTATCATAAATCAATAAAACATGCTGTAGTGTGCAACCCGATCCCATAAACATCCTTACCATCAGGCCCTCAGCCTCACTCAGTTATCAATCTCTCCAGTCTCTCGGGCTCACAATGTCATGAAAATCAGCCCAAAATGATGATATGATGAATCAATAAATAGCAACAGAGACTGAGAGATGATATGAAATGAATGAACATGAATGAGTTTCAAATTTCAAATTTAAACAAATTCAACAACAATATGACCTCTGTGGGTATCAATAATACTGGCATATAGCCTCAACATGATTTTAACATGATTCTCAGCTCAACTCTAGTACGTAGAGATTTCCATGATTTCAGATAAGTTCAGGTAACTACACAGTACCACAGCAATAACAGAATCATAGTTCACACGGTGCACGCTCACACGCCCGTCACCTAGCATGTGCATCACCTCTAAACAATTTACATAACACGTATAATCAGGGTCCATACCCTCAACTCAAAGATTGAAGATGTTACTTACCTCGAGCAAGCCAAATCCAATACCGAGCAAGATGTACAATACTCCAGAAATTCCATTCCGTGCGTATCAACCTCCATACGCCTTCCTATCTCCTCAATTCAAGCCAAACGACTCGTATCTATTCAAACAACGTGCAAATTAATCACAATTTACTCAAATGCTTACAATTTAACTATTTACAAAAATTTCCAACTTCACTCTAAAAGGCGATAGTGGGACCCACGTCTCAGAATCCGACGAAACTCTCAAAATCCGAACACTCGTTCCGATACGAGTCCAACCATATAAAAATTATCAAATTCCGACATTGGATTGACTTTCAAATCTTTATTTTATATTTTTAGAAGATTTTATAAAAATCTGATTTTTGTACCATAAATTTACGGATTCATGATGTAAATGAATATGGAATCATGAAATATAATCAATATAGGATAAGGAAAACTTACCACAATGTTTATCCATGAAAATTGCCCAAAAAGCGCCTAAACCGAGCTCTCCAACTTTATTTTTTGTCAAAAATGGCTGAAAACCCCCGTTTATAGGGACTCAACTATTTCGAGTGCCACAGGTAGCGTGGGGCGCTGCCTGTGGCACAGTTTCTAGTATCCCAAAAATTCCCAGCGCCAGGGCTAGCTCCCTACGCTACCCTGGGCGCTGGCGGCGACGGAAAATCGTTCTCGACAGGGAAATGGGCATAACTCTCTCATACGATGTCCGAATTCAACGATTCATTTTGCTATAGATCCATAATTTCAATACGGATCTAATGATTTAATCAAAACTGAATTTGGAGCTCATTTGATTAATTTAATACCGCATATTCTTGAAGAATCGATGTCGAAACATTCTAGGTTCGATACCGAAACATAGCAAATCAAGTCCGATTGACCTCAAAATTTGCACACAAGTCATAAATGACATAACGAACCTATTCCAAATTTCCAAAATCAGATTCTGACCCCGATATCAAAAAGTCAACTCCCGGTCAAACTTTCAAATTTTAAATTTTCTATTTTCGCTATTTCAAGTCGAATTTAACTACGAACTTCAAAATGAATATCCGGACGCACTCCTAGGTCCAAAATCACCATACGGAGCTATTGAAACCATCAAAACTCCATTCCAGAGTCTTTTGCACAAAAGTTAAACTCCGGTCAACCTTTTTCATTTAAACTTCCAACATGAAATTCATTCTTCCAAATTTTCAAAATTAGATTCCCACCCCGATATAAAAAAGTCAACTCCCCGGTCAAACTTTCAAACTTTAAATTTCCTATTTTCGCTATTTCAAGCCGAATTTAACTACGAACTTCAAAATGAATATTCGGACGTACTCTTAGGTCCAAAATCACTATACGGAGCTATTGGAACCATCAAAACTCCATTCAAGAGTCTTTTGCATAAAAGTCAAACTCCGGTCAACCCTTTCCATTTAAGCTTCCGACATGAAATTCATTCTTCCGAACTAATCTCGAAACACCTGAAAATCAAAACCGACGATTCACACACGTCATAATACATCATATGAAGCTATTCAAGACTTCAAATTGTAGAAGGAGAGTAATTACTCAAAATGACAAGTTGGGTCATTACAAAGAATACCACTGACATCTTGCAAAATTGTATGACCTCCTCTTGAGATTGTTACATTCTCGTACCGAACTTCCACTGTTGGTTTCTCCAATTGAACCCTTAATTAAGGAGAGAAAAAAAATTCTCGAAATTAGTAAAATTGTATATTCATATTTGTTCCGCTGTTAGTTTTGATTACTTTTTTTTTTATTTTTAAAAAATGGCTTCAAAATGTAATTGAAATCGGCTTACCTAGTCTTAGAGACTAGGTGCCATCACGACGCCTGTGATGGGATTTTGGGTCGTGACAACTTAACAGTTTGGGGGCGGATTACTCAATTTTCTTATCGGGTAAACCGTTAACCCGTTAAGAATTTTTATATTTATACTTTTACCCCTAAAGAAATTTGACTAAACAAGCTTTTAACCATACATAGAGAAGATTCACGCATGTTGCTAAATTTATAAATATTATAAACTCCAAACTTTCAGATCTTATATTAGTAGGGTTTATTTGACAATTAATATATAAAAATTTAGTTTCTCCTCCTTTGGCACAAAAATCTCACCAAACGAAAGAAATAACAAACAAACAAAAAAATCATTAAGTACTGATCATGAATCATCCAGACTTCATAAACAAACAAATAAACCACAGATACTACTCAATATACCTATGAAGGCGCATGGCCATGTCATTCTCGTTCTCAGTATTGACCACCTCCTGATTAGTCGGTACCTCCTGATTAGTCGGTATCTTCTTAATCTCATTTTGAGTTACGGCCGCCTCGAGTTGTTCGACCAATCAGTACCGGGGCTCATGGCCGGCCCCGGATATTTGACAGTGAAATAAGCAACCCAGGTTTGCCCATGCCTTTCAAGCTCTTCCACATCACTAGAATTACGATACGACTCCGGAATATTTACCACCGAATGATTGTTATCACGAATATTTATCACCCTATGCACCACCGGCTGATTTACTATATTCTCTTCAACCGGTACATGTACCTCATCATTATTATTTACCATCTCCTCACTCGGTATTATCTCCTCATCATGATTCTCATTTTCCAAGTTAATCAAAAATAAAGAGCCATCACTGTCACTTACCTCCGCCAACTGATTGTAGAAAGTAATCGGTCTTTGCACATTCCCGGCCGCATTAGGGTCACCCTCATCTGCCATCGAAGGAAGTGTACTTGTTTGAAATAAAAAAGCTAGTAGTACAATATTGTAAAGTACACTACTAGAAATCCGGTAAAAACCGACCAAAAAAACGACCAACGTTGGTCGGTAATGGCCAAAAACCGACCAAAACGCGACCATTTACGTGTGGACGGTATTTTTGTGGTCGGAAAGGAATACCGACCAAAGTTGGTCGGAAATTACCGACCAACTTTGGTCGGTCAATTAAATTCAAAAAAAAAATATTGCAAAAAAAACCGACCAAAGTTGGTCGGTTTTTTCCGACCAAAGTTGGTCGGTATTTTAATTATGTAAAAAAAAATTCACCATCTGGGAATCGAACCGGGGTCTGTACTATGGCAGGATACTATTCTACCACTAGATCATTGGTATATTTTATTTTTAAGACTATCTTTTATTTGATTTATACTCTTTAATTGTATTTTCGCACGAAAATAACCGACCAAAGTTGGTCGGTTTTATTAAAAAGTAAAATTACTGACCAAAGTTGGTCGGTTTTTTTAAATGACCCGCCGAATTAACCGACCAATTTTGGTCGGTTTTTTTAATATTAATTTTTATTTATATTAATTGAAAAATCGACCAAAGTTGGTCGGTTTCTTGAAACATAAAATTTGCGGGACTCAAAAATAGTTTCCCGCATTTTTGCGCCAAAGAAAACCGACCAAAGTTGGTCGGTTTCGTAAAAAAAAATTTAAAAAAAAAATATTTTGAAAAACCGACCAACTTTGGTCGGTTTTTTGGTCGGATTTTTTACCGACCAAAGTTGGTCGGTCGACCTTGGTCGGTTTTTGTCGAATTTCTAGTAGTGGTGGTAGTAGTAGTAGTAGTAGGTATTTTTAACCCAGTAATGGAAGTAGTACGTAGTACTGGGCAATGAATATATAGGAAGACTTGAGGATAATATCTCATGAAATGAATAGCTACAATATATGTGTGTCCCTTTATATATGTCTTGCTATCCAAGCCAAAACCCTAGAGCTAGGTAATGGAGAGGGGGTGGATGGTTTAGGGAAGTAGTGGGAGTAGTATTACTGATTTGTGCATGTGGAAAATTGCTTTTGTGTGTGTGTGTGTGTTTGATAGGAGTAGTATTTAATTATCTTAAACCAAGTACTCCGATTTTATGAGTTACAAATTAAAAACGAGAACATATTTTATGCATTAATCACCATTAAGTGGTAAAAGACATTATAAATAATAATGGAAAAAACAAAAATGGTTACTCCCTCCAGTCCACTTTAAGTGATTTTTTTGTATTTGTTTTGTGGTGCACAATATTTGATTTTTTCATATATCAAGAAGGAATTAACTTTTTCTTTCCAAAGTTGCCCTTGCAATAAAGAGCCTAGAACTAGTAATTTGTTATATTTCTAATAAGTAAATTAAGATTAATATAATCAATTTCATTGTTAATTAATGTTAAAAGGTGAAATGTATGAAAAGAGCCAAAAAAGAATATCAGGACGGAAGAGAGTATTAATTAGGGAAATCTATTTGATAAATTATAGAGGTGACCTCCCACCCTTTTTGAAAAAAAAGAAGCTTAGTTGTTTGCAATTCCTTTTTGTTGTTATTTCCCGAATGAAGTTATCCAATGTAATAAATGAGGTGTACTTGTTAGTATGCATGTGTATCTAAGATAAGGATTAACTTTAAAGAACCTCTTAATTTGCTTCTTAATTAATCTATGATTTCCTGGATAAAGGAAGAAAAACTTAAACAATACTACGTACAAATTAAATTTACATTTACAATTAACCCTAGCTCTTAGAGAGAGATAAAACACTGTCTATATATACTGGGCTTGACATCTAACTACATATATTGGCCATAATGATATTGATACGGTTCAATGTTGTTGAAGGGATCGGAGTGAATTAATGAATTTCCTCAAAGTAATTAGTTCTATTAGGAAAAGCAAAACTAGGATAATATCTGAAATGTCTACTTCGTGTGTGCCTTTCTTGTGTCTTGCTAATTGCTATCCCATATATCCCAGTTTTTGGCTCTTTCTACGCAGAAAACAAAAAATATACTCCATTGACTAAACCCTAGCTAGGTATACAGCTTAATTAATGGGAGAGTACGTACGCAGTACTGGACTAGGGAGACAAGTAGTGACTGGTATAGACTAAATAATTTAGGAACGAGAGTAAAGTATATAGTATACTATATGTTAATCTTGATTAAGTGGTAGCAATTGTATTACTATTATATTATCAGTACTACAATTAATAATGGAAAACATAAAATTCTGAATCCTTCTTTTTAAAGATATATATGCTAGGTTCAATATCAATCGAATATATATATAAGATACTGTTAATTCATCGATCCTTAGTGTAATCGAAAGATTTGATTTAGAATTGAAACCCTAATAATAAGAAGAGAGAGAAACAAAAGGAGCAAATATCTGAGAAAGAGAAAATGAATCTTTCTTTTGTTATTGTGTCCATAATGTTCTCTCTGTGTTGTATATACAAAATGAATGACTAAACTGAAAATGGGCCAGGTATACAGAGAGGCCCAAACAAAGTATAAAACTACTAGGCCCAATAGTCAATCTCTTTAGATGTTGTCAAGTGGCCCAGTATTGTCAACCCCCCCCCCTCCCTCTCAAGTTGGAGGGTGTATACACTCCAAGCTTGCCTAAATATTGATGATGTAGAGGGCCATGCAGAGGCTTGGTCAACAGATCAGCAAGTTGGGCAGAGCTGGGAACAAACTGAAGGGATATCAAGCCAGAATGCAATATGTCTCGAACATAGTGACAATCAAATTTAATATGTTTGGTGCGTTCATGGAACACTAGGTTCTTGGCAATATGCAAAGTTGCCTCACTATCACAAAATATATAAACAGGGACAGAAATATGAAGGCCCAAATCACCAAGTAAACGAGTCAGCCAAGAAACCTCAGCCACAACCATTCTCAATGCTCTATATTCAGCCTCAGCTGAAGAGATAGAGACAGTGGGTTGCTTCTTACTCTTCCAAGAAGCTGGACTGCCCCCAAGAGTGATGTAAAACCCAGTCATAGATCTCCTTGAAACATCACATGCAGCCCAGTCAGAGTCTGAATACGCTAGAAGGGAAAGATCAGAGCTGGCTGAGAGTAGAATACCCTGAGCAGGGGCATTCATAAGATATATGAGGACATGTAGAGCTGCCAGCATATGGGGAATATGTGGGGCTTGTAAAAACTGGCTGAGGTGCTGCACTGAAAAGGATATATCAGGCCTAGTGTGGTGCAAGAAGTTAAGTTTGCCAACTAACCTCCTGAAGGTGGTAGGATCAGGCAAGAGATCATGCATGTCAGGAACCAGCTTCACACCAGGATCCAAAGGAGTGGTAACAGGTGTGAAGTGGTCACAATGAAACTCAGAAAGTAAGTCAGAAGTATATTTGTGTTGAGTCATAAGATAACCATGGTCATAAGGGGTAACTTCCAAACCCAGGAAGTAACACACCCCAAGTCCTTAATATTGAATTGAGCATCCAGGAAAGCTTTCAAAGCATTCAACTCATCAAGGTCATCACTAGCTAATAAAATGTCATCTACATAGACAACCAGAACCACCAAAGAGGCACAAGAAGACCTAATAAACAGAGAATAATCATTTTTGCTGGACATGTAGCCCCTAGATGGCAAGAATTCAAACAGCTTGGCAAACCATTGTCTGGATGCTTGCTTGAGGCCATAAAGTGATTTCTTAAGCTTGCACACCAAGGGAGGAGAGGTAGAAGAATAGGAAGAGACTTCCAAACTAGGAGGAATCTTCATGGAGATCACCATGCAAAAAAGCATTGTTGACATCCAATTGAAAAATAATCCAACCTCTCTTCATAGCTAGAGTGAGAAGACATTTGATGGTAGCTAGTGAGTTTAACAACAGGGGAAAAAGTCTCAGTATAATCAACACCTTTCCTTTGTGTGTCCCCTCGTATGGTAAGTCTGGCCTTGTACCTCTCAATAGAACCATCAGATTTTTGTTTAATCTTATACACCCATTTGCGGGGAATAGCCTTCTTATGAGGAGGAAGGGGAATAATGTCCCAAGTGTGGTTAGCTTCAAGTCTTGAAATTCTTTTAGCATGGCCTCTTGCCAAGAAGGATTAGAGATAGCCTGTTGGTAAAACTGAGGCTCATGCATGTATAGTTCACTACTAGGAACCTGAGAAGACACAGAAGCAAAAAAAGAAGAAGAAACAACAGAAGTGGAAATAAAGTCTTTAAGGTATTTAGGAACCTGAACAGGCCTGCCAAACCTCCTAAGTTCAGGAACTGGAACATAAGGAGGAAGGGGATAGAAACAGAAGCAAGGGAAGCAGAAGATGCAGCAGAAGGAGAAACCTCAACAGGAACAGAAGGAGAAACCTCAACATAAGCAGAAGGAGGAGGGAAAGAAGGAGAAGGATAAGGGGTGATAAGGAAAAATGTGTTCATAAAAAACAACATCTCTAGAGAAACAAATAGAAAAAGATGACAAGTTAAGTAATTTGTACCCCTTTTTCTCACAAGGGTACCCCAAGAAAATAACAGATATAGATCTAGATTGAAACTTATCCCTATCAGGCTTAGGTCTGGCTGCATAATATAGACAACCAAAGGACTTCAAGTGATCATAAGAGGGAGCATGGCCCTGTAGTTTCTCCAAAAGGTGAGATGTCGTGTAGGACTGTGGAGGGGATTCTATTAATGATATATGTAGCAGTGAGAACACATTCACTCCAGTACTTGAGAGGGAGTTTGGATTGGCATAAAAGTGCCCTAGAGACTTCTAAGAGATGCTTGTGTTTTCTTTCAACAATGCCATTTTGTTGAGGAGTGTGAGGGACAGTGGTTTGGTGAAGTATACCATTATCAGCAAAGAATTGTTGGAGTTCAGAACTACCCCCCAGTTCATAGGCATTATCAGACCTAAAACATTTGATAGAAGAATGAAATTGAACTTTCACCACTTGGATGAAAGCTTTAAGGATTGAAATAGCATTGCTTTTGCAAGAGAGGAGATGTGTCTATGTCACTCTAGTAAAGTCATCAACTAGAGTGAGAAAATTCCTAAATCCATTGTAAGTTTGAGTGTTGTAAGGGCCCCAGATATCAATGTAAATAAGTTGAAAAGGAAGAGAAGAGTGTATGGTACTATCAAGAAATGGAAGTTTATGTTGTCTAGTCATTGGACATACATTGCATAAAAATGGTTGTTTAGTTGACACCTTATTTGACAGAAATGAAATAGATCTCATCTTGGCAAATGGAATATGACATTATCTTTGATGCCAAAACAAATCATCTTTATTACCAACAACAGATGGATTACAAGATGAACTATGAGATGCAGCATGAGCAACAGAATTTGAAACAACAGTAGTGCTAGGAATAGAAACAGAAACATTAGACTGAGCAGAAGAAGAAATAGAACTAGGAACAAACAAAGGGAAAAGAAAATCAGCTGAATGCCGGAAGTACAATCCATTTGCAGCATTACTAATTTCCAGAGGCCTCTTCAGAGAAAGGCCCTGTAAAATACAGTTAGAAATTGTGAAGATTGCAAGACATTTGAACTGAAGAAATAACTTGTGTACAGAAATCAAATTGAAATGGAATGAGGGAACTAATAAGACATTATGTAAAATCATATCTGCCCTGAGAATCAAAGAACCAGTAGATATGACCTTTACTTTATATCCATTAGGTAGAGTAATTAGGAAAGGTGTTACTAAAGGCTTAAGATTGTGAAGTAAGTGTTTATGTGGTGTCATGTGGTTGGTGGCACCATAATCTCCGATCCAAGGGTCTAAACCTAAGTGTGAAACTGCAAATGCATGAAAAGAAGCTGAATGCACCTCAAGGTGATTGTATACACCTGCAAAGTTGGCAAATCCTGTATTTTTAGTGACAACATTCTCAAAATGAAGAGTAGGAGATGTGTGGACTTGTTGAAGCAGAGTCATGAGATGTTGGTATTGTTCTTTACTAAATCTATGTCCACTGTCATCATATGAATTTGGTTTGGTAAAGGCAGAGTCCAGAAGATGTCTATCAGACTGAACATAAGCTGCAGACCTCCTATTCTTGGTAAACTTAAAATCTGAAGGGAAGCCATATAGCTTATAGCACTTATCAATGGTGTGCCCGGGCTTCTTATAATATCTGCATGAAATGTTGGAAGATGAACTAGAACCTCTCTTTGTATCAAATTGGACCCTCTGATTAAAACCCCTAGAAGTGTTCATAGGACCAGCTGAAGCATTGAATGAGGCAGAATCATGGGAGAAACCAGGGACAGAAGCAGAAGTCTCTTTCTGTTTCTCATCATATTGTAGCATGGAGTATGCCTTATTCAGGGAAGGAAGGAAAGGTATCATAAGGATGTTGCTTTTACAGGTAGAATAAGACTCATTCAGACCACAGAGGAATTGGTAGATTTTCTGCTCTTCAATGAATTTGGGGAGAGTACCACAGGAACAAACAGGACCAACATAAGCAGTACTAAGCTCATCCCAAAGACCTCTCAGTTTAGTAAAATAGGTAGCAATATCTAAATGACCTTGGGAAGTGAGACTAATTTCCCTTTGAAGTTGAATGTACTTAGAACCATTAGAAGTACCAAATCTCTCATTAATGTCAGCCCATATATCCTTAGCAATGTCAAAACACATTACATTATTGGTTATATCCCTAGACAAAGAATTTGTTATCCATGCAATGATCCTGTCATTGCACCTTTCCCAAAAATAATAATAAGGAGAGTTAAATTGTGGTTTGGATACCCTACCAGTAATGAAACCTAACTTGTTTTTAGCAGAAAGGGCAGTAAGCATATTTTTGCGCCAAATGAAAAAATTGTTGTGTAATGATCCGACCGGTCGTTTTGACTATTGCAATCTCGTTCCTCCATTTACTGCTCAAATTGTGAATTACAGTTGTTATTTGGCTTGCTAGGGTAATTGGTTTGGGTTCGGTAAGGTTCTGAAATGATTTGGAGCCTTACTTCCAAGGTTTAGAATTTAAGTTGAAAAGGTTGACCGGATGTTAATTTATGTGTAACGACCCTAGAGAAATTTTGCTAAAGAAATTAAGGTTTGGTGGTACCGAGGTAGATCAATTAGTACAAAGATTATAGAAATTTCTCGGCTCGAACTTTTTGGGTTGAACAATGCACCGATGTGTAAAGTAAACTTTTGTCGGAAAAAGGTCATTTCTGTGACCACTATGCGGTCGCAGAATCACTTTGCGGATCGCATAATGGTCGCAAAGTGAATCAGTAGAGGGGCAAGATTTGAGAAAAATATGCGGTGCACTATGCGACCGCAGACCTATTTGTGGTGCATTATGCGATCGCAGAACAAGTATGCGGACCGCATAATGACCGCAGACAGTTATGGAGGCCAAATTATGCTGCGGATATGCGGACCGCATACCTGATATGCGATCACATGTGCGATCGCATAACTGCGTCGGAGCTTCCATTCTTTCTGATTTTTGACCCGACCCAACTTCGTTTTATAGCCTTTGAAGCTCATTTTTGAGCCAAAATCTAATATTCTAGAGAGAGGTGAAAGAAATTTAGAGAGAGAAAGTGAAGACTTAGTCATTTATCTATCAGTTCTTGTTCAAGGTTTGAAGATTTCACAAGGATCTTGCTAGGGCTTCAAAGAGGTAAGAATTTCTTTCCTCAATCCTTCAATTTCGGGTTTGGAGTAAAGATGGGTGATTAATAGTATGATTCTTGGATATAGAGTATCATGTATACATACCAACAAGGTTGTGGAAAGATTGTTAAGTTCAAATGGGTAAGGATTGGGTTGAAATGGTAGAAATCTTCATAGACTTTAATTGAAGATTTGAGGGTCGAGTTGGTGTCGGATTTTGGTAAGATTTGTATGGTTGGACTCGTGGTTGGATGATCGTTCATATTCTGTAACTTTTGTCGGGTTCCGATATGTGGGTCCCACGAGCGAATTTTGAGTTAATTTCGGATTTTATCGGAAAAATTAGTATCTCCTTATGGAATTAATTACAATAATTGATATTGACTTAATCAAATTAATTGTGGTTAGATACGAGACTTTCGTAGATCAATTCTCGTGGAAAGGGCATAGCGGAATAAAGAATTACACGGTTTGAGGTAAGTAACAGTTTTAAATCTGGTCCTAAGGGTATTAAACCCCAGATTTTGATATCATGTGATTATTTTGGAGGTGACGCATATGCTAGGTGACAGACGTGTGGGCGTGCACCGAGGGGATTGTGACTTGGTCCATCCCAGAAAATCTGTAAAGTTGAATAATTTATTGTTAGTTATATGCTCTTTATGTGTTGATAAGATTTGACTGTAAATCATGTTAGAAATCATGCTTAGGCTATGTGATAGTACTGTTGGGACCCACAGAGGTCGCGTACTTGTTGAATTGCCTGGTAAATGCTATATGTACTCAATCTCAGTTTTTACTTGCACATTTTATCTCAGTCTTTGTTATTATTATTGATACATCATATCATTGTTGTTTGGGCTGATTTCATGATTATTGAGAGAGCCCGAGACTGGAGAGATTTATGACTGAGAGAGGCCGAGGGCCTGATTGTGAGATATTGATATCATAGCACGTGAGTTGTCCGTGCAGCACGTGAGTTGGCCGTGCAAATCTTTATATTATACTATAGCACGTTAGTTGGACGTGCAACACGTATATTATACTATAGCACGTGAGTTGGCCGTGCGGATCCAGATATTTATATTATGGTACATGAGTTATCCGTGCAGCACGTGAGTTGTCCGTGCAGTTTACAGCACTTGGGTTGTAGGAGCTCCTCCGGAGTTTGTACACCCCCAGTAAGCGCGGGTACCTATTGAGAGTGAGTGATGAGGGCTGGGAGCCCAGGGAGTGATGAGGGCTGGGAGCCCAGAGAGTGATTGTTGTCCTAAGAGGTTGTACTTGATTTTTATTTGTTGTTGCACTTAGTTTCTATCTGTCATTGTTGTAAAATCTCTGAAAGATTGTTGATATACGAATTACATGAACATGAACTGCATAAAAATTGATTTGACATTAAACTATCAGATTTGATAGCATGTCTATTCTTTGCTGGAATTACTGAAAGTGAACCATAACTGTGTAGCTCAGTATTATCTTCAGTTCCTTAATTATTGTTACTTGCTGAGTTGGTTGTACTCATACTACACCCTGCACTTCGTGTGCAGATCCTTGTGTTCCCGGATATAGCGGGTGTTGATCCTTTTGCGCGGTTGAATTTCAGGAGATTTTGAGTTAGCTGCCGTGTTCCGCAGACCTTGTCTCTCCTTCTCTATTTCTTTGTTCACTGTATTTGGTCTCAGACTATTATAGACTATATTCTCCAGACTTGTATTCATATTAGATACTCATGTACTCAGTGACACCAGGTTTTGTGGAGTGTTTGTATTGTATTTAAATATTATATTTTCAATCTTGAGAGAAATTATGGTTTATTGAGATTTTCGGCTTGCCTAGTTTTGAGATAAGCATCATAACGACGGGTGAGATTTTGGGTCGTGACATGTTGCCATCAAAGGAAAGGGATACCAGGTGAGCACCTGGACTGTCTGAGGGATGTATGTAGAAAGGATGGGAGAGAGGTATAGTAAAATCATCAAAACCATCAGTTGTAGTTGATGAACTCACTTCAGGACTACTCATATCTAAACCTTAGTTAGGTCAAGTTTGTACTGAAAAACATAAAATTGGTATCTACCAACACTTCAATCCAAAATTGAGTAATGAAAGGGTATTACCGTCCTTCTTTGCAACCTAAAGAAGAAAGGCCTTCAATGTATCACAGAAAAAAACACCACGGCCTTTGATACCACCGGTAGAGTCAGAAATTGGGGATGAATGTACTCCGTAGAATCGAGCCACAAATTTACCAGATAAATAGCTCACAATCTCTGAAACCCTTTAACATTCATCAACTATGACCAAATCGAACAAAATCGAAGAAAAAATTCAAAAGTTTTCCGGTAGTGAAAGCTTCGACAAGAAAGGAACATGAGAAACAAACATCGTCAGTGGATATGTGGAGCCATAAGCGATCGATAATAGGCTATGATACCATATTAATTCATCGATCCTTAGTGTAATCGGAAGATTTGATTTAGAATTGAAACCCTAATAATGAGAAGAGAGAGAGAAACGAAAGGAGAAAAATATCTGAAAAAGAGAAAATGAATCTCTTCTTTTGTTATTGTGTCAAGAATGTTCCCTATGTGTTTGTCTATACAAAATGAATGACTAAACTGAAAATGGGTCGGGTATACAGAGAGGCCCAAACAAGTATAAAACTATGAGGCCCAATAGTCAATCCTTTTTGCTGTTGTCAAGTGGCCCAGTAATGTCAACGAATACAACTTTTCTCATAAAAAACTAGTGATGTATTAAAAAAATGCATGAAATGTTCCAACTAAAAATAACGTCACGTCAAATTAAATTGGGATAAAACAATATATGAAGGGAAATTCAAAAAATCGTTATTATATATACATTCCTTTTATATATGCAATTAATCATTCAAAATGAGTTGTGCTTCTTCTTATGCTAATTATTTGACCAATATTTTGGATAATTTAAAAGTTGTATTACCGCATGAATAATAGTGTTACATGCATGCATCGCACGTAGAAAACATGATCATACAAGGTGCGTAGAAAAGGGGGTAAGAAAATACTGATCCTGTTTGGCTGTGTAATAATTAGAGAGAAAGGAAGAAAGGGATGGAATTGGAAGTGAAAGTGCACAAAAGTAGACATAGAGATGTCGGAATGTTGGGGGGCTGGCTTTTAGAGAACTAGTGGGAGTACTAGTATTAAGTACTGATTTGTGAAAGTTCTATATTTCTCATCAAACTAAATAATTTATGAGTTACTACAAACTAGTTGTAACGACCCGACCGGTCGTTTTGAGGATTACAACCTTGCTTCCCCCATTACTGCTAAAATTGGGCTTTACAGTTGTTATGTAACTTGTCGGGGCAATTGGTTCGAGTCCAGTGAGATTTTGGAATGAATTGGAACATCTAGTTTCAAGGTTTAAAGCTTAAGTTAAAAATAATGATCGGATGTTGACTTATGTGTAAACGATCTCGGATTCAAATTTTGATGATTTCAATAACTCCGTATGGTAATTTTGGACTTAGGAGCGTGCCCGAAAAATTATTTGGAAGTCTGTAATGGAATTAGGCTTGAAATGCCGAAAGTTAAATTTTTTAGAAGGTTGACCGGGGTTTCACTTTTTGATATCGAGGTCGGAATTATATTTTTGAAATTGGAACAGCTTTGTTATTCAATTTATGACTTGTACGCAAAATTTGAGTTCATTCCGGATTGATTTGCTATGTTTCGGCATTGAACTTAGAATGTTCGATGTCGATTCTTCAAGAATATGTGGTATCACAATAAGCAAATGAGCTCCAAATTCAGTTTTTTGAAGTATTAGATCCGTATTAAAATTACGGAGCCATAGCAAAAAGAATCATTGAATTCGGACATCGTATGAGAGAGTTATGCCTATTTTTGTGTCTGGAACGATTTTTCCGTCGCCGCGAGCGCCCAGGGTAGCGTGGGGCGCTAGCCCTGGCGCTGGGAATTTTGGGATACTGGAAACTGCGCCACAGGCAGCTCCCCACGCTACCTGTGATGCCCGAAATAGCTGAGGGTCTATAAAACGGGGTTCTTGCCATTTTTACTCATTTTTGAGTTTATGGAGCTCGGTTTAGGCGATGTTTGGGCGATTTTCACGGGAAAACATTGGGGTAAGTGTTCCTTATCCTATATTGATTATATTTCATAATTCCATACTCATTTGAATCATGAATCCATGAATTTATGGAAGAAAAGTCAGATTTTTATAAAATCTTTCAAAAATGTAAAATGAAGATTTAAAGGTTAATCCGATGTCGGAATTTGATAATTTTTGTATGGTTGGACTCGTATCGGAAAGGGTGTTCGGATTTTGTAACTTTTGTCGAGTTACGAGATGTGCGCCCCACGGGAAATCTTTGAAATAAATTTCGGATTTTTATGAAAAATTAGCATTTTCATATGGAATTGATTCCTATACCTCGTGTTGATTGTATCGAATTATTTTGACTAAGATTCGAGGTGTTCGGAGGCCGAATCACGAGGAAAAGGTTTATTGGATTAAAGAATTTTCTTGGATTGAGGTAAGTAACTCTTCTAATCTTGGAGTTCAGGGTATGAACCCTGAATATATGTATTTTGTGAATTGTTGGGAGGTGACGCCCATGCTAGGTGACGGGCGTGTGGGTGTGCACTATAGAAATTATGACATAATTGTTTATGTGGAATGTTATAGTTAAATAACCTTGGTATTTTTCATGCGATTTTATGTGTTAAAGAAATTGGGCTGAAAAGCATATTACAAATCATGCTGAGGCTATGTGCCAGTATTATTGGGACCCACAGAGGTCATATTGCTGTGAATTATTATGTTAAATTGAAAAGTCATACTCAGTTATATTCATTTCATTGCATATCATAACTCAGTTTTATAACTCTATTTTGATGCATAAAAATATTTTGGGCCGAATGCCCCGTTTTACTGAAATGCCCAAGTGGCTTGAGAGGTTTATAACTGAGTGAGGCCGAAGGCTTGATTTGTGAGGATGAGTGTGGATCAGGGCTGCCCGCCTGTAGCATACTTGAGTGAGGCCGAGGGCCTGAATTGTGAGGATGAGTGTGGATCGGGGCTGCTCGCCTGCAGCATACTTTATTATTATCGCACATGAGTTGTCCGTGCAGATTATAGCGCTTGGAATGAAGGATCCCCTCCGGAGTCTGTACACACCCCCAGTGAGAGCAGGTACCTACTGAGTGCGAGTGCCGAGTGCCGAGTGTTGAGTGACTGGGAGGCATGAGTGATTGTGAGGTATGCCCGAGTGGCAAGAGTGATTGTGAGGTATGCCCGAGTGGCAAGAGTGATTGTGAGGTATGCCCGAGTGGCACGAGTGACTGTGAGGTTTGCCCGAGGGGCTGTATATGAGTGATGTTCTGCCCGAGGGGCTGTTTATGATTTTATCAATGAATTGCATCGCATTGGCATGCACACATGACATACAAGCATAGAGATGTATTTTTTTCCTCATGCTGTACAACATCACATCATTCATGATTTCTCACACATTTTTGACAGATGGGCATAGTGATGCATTTGTTTTACACGGGTTATCCGGAAGGAAAATGAAACATCTTATTTATTATTGACAAGGTTTTGGGAGAAATTTAATGTTTTCAAACTATTTATATTATTGAAAACTTCGGCAAATGATTTGGGTTTTCACTGAGATATTTGAAAGGAAGAACTATAATTTTTGAAATCATTATTTGCCTGAGTATTTTATCCCTGAGTTATTTCTGGTATTATTTGCTTTATGTTGTTATGGATTGTTGTGTACTATTGGTTGTGGACCCGACCTTGGTAGAAGCTCGTCACTACTTTCAACCTACGGCTAGGTTTGTTACTTACTCAGTACATGGGGTCGGTTGTACTGATACTACACTTCTGTACATTGCGTGCAGATGTTGGTTGCTGTTGTTGTTGTGCTCGCTGGTTGCGGGACTTGAAGATGTACATGCGTTCCTGTTATAGCTGCCTCTTGTTTAGGGTAGCCTTAGATTTATAAAAGCTCTGTTTATGTATTATTCAAACAGACTATGTATTTATTTCATTTCCGCTTTGTATACTCTATTCTTAGAAGCTCATGATTTGTACTACCAGTTCTTGGGGAGATGTATCAGTTTTAGATAATTTCTTTTAATTAATTTCATTGGAATTGGATAGTTGGAAATTGGCTTACCTAACGGGTTGGGTTAGGTGCCATCACGACTAGTGGGATTTTGGGTCGTGACAATTTGGTATCAGAGCTCTAGGTTCATAGGTTCTACAAGTCATGAGCAAGTGTCTAGTAGAGTCTTGCGGATCGGTATGATGACGTCCATACTTATCTTCGAGAGAGTATAAGGCATTTAGGATAATTTTCCATTTTTCTTTCCTTATCGTGCGGAATTGATTCAGCTTGAAATATAACTCTTTGAATTCCTTCCACGTATTCGTATGCGCACATGAGCACTCGGTATCAGCTGTGCATCGTCGGCTTGTGATTCTATGAATGAGGTTCGAGGTGTGTATTTTGTGTTTTGGTGATGGGCCAGTCTGGAGGACTTGAGGCCAAGTTTAGACCGCAGCTTAGGCTCGGTAGCTTCAGTTATAACCTGTACATTTGGACTCTTATGTCCGGTAATATCCCTATGAGTGGAAGTTGTGGCTCGATGAGCGGTGGAATGACTTTGTGATGAGTATGATGTAAATGCAGGATGTGTTAGGACGATTTGAATATGACGAGAAGTGTTTCCTTGAAATGTAAAGGAAAGGCCATTGGGTGCTTGATTTTCGAATTGATGTGGCGTACAGTCTCTAGTATGAATGTTTTGAAGGATCTTTCATATGGTTAAATTTTGGGGTAAAACTAAATTCTCACGTCTGGTTAATGAGTTTGGACTCAGAAAAACTAAGTGATTACATAGTAATTGTGAATGTGAAAGGGTATAACAAGATACCAGAGTGAGGCTAAGTAGGTGAATTATCCCCTGCGGAGTAATCTACGTAGGAGTATTCCTTATGATGTGAGTAGAGAGTTTATTTTCTACCAACGGGGTGTATGGGTGGAGATTTGAATCTGAAACTGGTTGAGAAAGTTGACTTGTGTGTTAAGAGGATGAATACGAGCTTAGCGGATGATTGAGGTATTTTTATGATTGGCGTTGTATGAACTTGGGAAGAAGTTTCGTTGGACTGACTGTGACATTATGGCAGTAAAAAAAAAGTATTGGTATTGTGATTTATGGAATATTTTAATCTATGGCTTTCAGCCAAATGGGGGAGTCTGCTATTGACAATTTGATTTCATGGTTAAGTGTTAATTTTTAATTTTGGTCTGAGGCATACTTGTGAAATAGCTATGACTTGCAAAAGTTGAGATCGAGGATGACTCGAATAAGGAAATTTCTAGTTAAGGATTATATTGCACGTATGAGTAAATGGAATTCGCGGGATAAGTGAGTTGTTATGGGTGAATGATGTAGTGCACACAGAGAATGGATTTGATGGGTGGTGTTAAAGTAGAGTTACTTCTTTGAGTGTTGTGTTGCTAATGGGGCACGTGTCTTTCGACCCATTTGGGCGGTGCAATTAAATTTGAGCAAAGTGGGTGACTCCCGAGAAAATTCCAGTGGGTTTGAGAATTATATATAGCAATTAAGAATATTTCCGGACTTGTGTATGGATAAAATCCGAGATTTGCGTTTGATGGTGCCTGGACTTGCGAAAATTCTATATGACTAAGGATTCTACATTTTTGTATAAGGAAGGTAAGAAGAACAATTTTAAATTCACATAAGGTATTCTCAAAGTGAGTGTTATAGTTGTGGTATTTTTGAAGGTGCTTAAGAAGAATACAGTTGCTTATGGGACGTAGGGCGTTGTGGTTCTTTGGTAAGGTTTGTAGGGTGAGTTGTGGTTAAAGATCATGGTATTTTAGCAAGAAGAAGTATCAATCTGAAGACAAATTCGGAAGGGACTCGGAGAAAATAGGATAACTAGGTAGTAGGTTGGATCAGTATGGTAATAGATATGATCGGTTCTTTGGGTGCTTATGATGTGGGGGGTTTTCTACAGGTGCTTTGTGGCAATACTCCTGGACTTGGCGACTTGCGTGGCTTGGATGAGTTGGAGAGATTCGGTCTTGGTGGCTTGGTTGTGCAAATGGATTCCAAAGAATTCTTGATGGTTTCTACCGGTGTGGAGAACGTGTTATGTATTGTGATTTCCTCCTGGAAAGAAGCAAGAGAAAGGTTTATAACTAAAAGGGTATGTAAATTATTGGTGACTCAAAGTTGATAATGGGATTCTTGTGCTTGTCACATGATGGCATAATAGATGCGGTGAGTTGTGTGGGATTAAGGTTGGCGTGTGCAAGGTCACGGTTTAGCCTTGAAAGGGAGGTCATAAATTCTTAGAGGCATGAACAGTTTTCGATGTCTAGATTAATACTATTACTACTTGGTGTTGTATGAGAAGGGGGCGGACTTCAGAAGGCGCACTGTATTTTGACTTACGGATGTATAAATTTGTATTGCGATACTCACACTGTTGATAGAATGTTGATATTCAAATTTTGACAAGTGGCACGGAAGAATTTTTAAAGTATGTCTCGTGGGATGATCTTGTATTAGAGAGGTATTAGACATTCGGGCAGTGGAGATGGAATCAAATATGGTGATTCGTGTGTTCTATGGATTTGGAGATTGGGAGTTCTCAAGAGCGGATTGTTTCATGGTTATGGACTGTGAAGTTGTGGCCGGAGCTGGCCAGATGATAGAATCTGTTATGATTCAGTCATTTTGGAGTTTCGGAAGAATTTTTATCTAATTGTGGGTAACCCGAGTTGATTTGGCGGTCCATTGGTAGGCCCAATTAAGATGTGTATTTTATACCGAGCCGGAATGGTTGGCTCCATACTGCTATTGTTGAGGGATGTGACATTCGGTTAATGTTTAGCTTATTCGTGTTCTGAGATGATCTGTGAGTTGCTCCTTTATGCTGCGAGGAGTTGTGATTCATTGGTTATGTGCACAGATAGTGCGGTCCTATTTGAGTTTATAGTGGAATTTGAGCGTGATGAGTATTTGGATATTGCATGATCGATTGCGTAATGATTATGTTCTTTCAGGTTTTATGTGGTATTTTTGTCATTTGCCTCTCCGTGGTTATTGATTTTGAGCAGGGTGGCTCGGGGTATATTATATAGACCAGCGTTTGGATGGGGACACATATTGCAGCAGAGCTATATTAAGGTATGAACCTTGTGTTAGAATCGGGTGATGGTTCTACGGTGTATGATGAATTTTCAGCATTTCGTTGTGGCGGTTGTTATTAATATTGTATGGCAGTTCTCTCATTTGAGTCATTTTTCATGATTGAGTACATTTGAATTGTTGCGTATTGGTGCACAGATGGCACGAGTTGTGGCTCTGAGTTATGTTGGTGAGGCATGTCTATGGAAATAGTTGTGTTTAGTAATATAAGGTCATTGGACCTCGAATGGGTACTATCATATTTGATTACCGTATGTTAGGGAGGATAATATTGAAAGTCGGCTCAAAAAGTGATTATGGTTCTGGTTGGGGCAAGAGAGCTCCGTGACTTATTTATTTCGCGTGTTTCTTTTATTATCAACAGTGTACGAAGATTTTGGGATGAGGTTTGGCATGATATGAGGTTTTATACTAGTACTTGGTTGGTTTAGAGTAATTACTATGATCGGGAATAGTGCTACGAGCAAGTGAGTTGTGTAATATGTTGGTTGATTATATCCGTGGTGATAGTTATAGCTCGATGCAACTTGTTCGGATTTATACGGTGTGTAAGTTTAAGACTTGTGTCTTGAAAGAAATTCTAAAGGTTGGAAATAAAATTCCAAGGTTTATGGGCTAGAGTTAAATTAATGAATTCAGTTGGATTGTGTTGTCAAGCCTATATGGAATAGGGTGACGTGGGTTCACCCCCGGGTACGTGTGTGGTAAGATGGAACGGTGATTTGATGGCTTGGAAACAACTCTTGAACGTATGTTTAAGTGGGGGAGAATGTAACGACCCGACCGGTCATTTTGAGTATTACAACCTTGCTTCCCCCATTACTGCTAAAATTGGGCTTTACAGTTGTTGTGTGACTTGTCGGGGCAATTGGTACGGGTCCAGTGAGATTTTAGAATGAATTAGAACATCTAGTTCCAAGGTTTAAAGCTTAAGTTAAAAATAATGACCGAATATTGACTTATGTGTAAACGACCTCGGATTCGAATTTTGATGATTTCAATAGCTCCGTATGGTGATTTTGGACTTAGGAGCGTGTCCGAAAAATTAATTGGAGGTCCGTAATGGAATTAGGCTTGAAATGCCGAAAGTTGAATTTTTTGGAAGGTTGACCGGGGTTTCACTTTTTGATATCGAGGTTGGAATCATATTTTTGAAATTGGAACAGCTTTGTTATTCAATTTATGACTTGTACGCAAAATTTGAGTTCATTCCGGATTGATTTGCTATGTTTCGGCATTGAACCTAGAATGTTTGATGTCAATTCTTCAAGAATATGTGGTATCACATCAAGAAAATGAGTTCCAAATTCAGTTTTTATTGAAGTATTAGATCCGTATTGAAATTACGGAGCCATAGCTAAAAGAATCATTCAATTCGGATATCGTATGAGAGAGTTATGCCTATTTTCGTGTCTGGAACGATTTTTCCGTCGCCGCGAGCGCCCAGGGTAGCGTGGGGCGCTAGCCCTGGCGCTGGGAATTTTGGGATACTGGAAACTGCGCCACAGGCAGCTCCCCACGCTACCTGTGACGCCCGAAATAGCTGAGGGTCTATAAAACGGGGTTCTTGCCATTTTTACTCATTTTTGAGTTTATGGAGCTCGGTTTAGGCAATTTTTGGGCGATTTTCACGGGAAAACATTGGGGTAAGTATTCCATATCCTATATTGATTATATTTCATGATTCCATACTCATTTAGATCATGAATCCATGAATTTATGGAAGAAAAATCAGATTTTTATAAAATCTTTCAAAAATATAAAATGAAGATCTGAAGGTCAATCCGATGTCGGAATTTGATAATTTTTGTATGGTTGGACTCGTATCGAAACGAGTGTTCGGATTTTATAAATTTTGTCGGGTTCCGAGATGTGGGCAGCAATGTTTGAACTAAATTTTGGATTTTTATGAAAAATTAACATTTTCATATGGAATTGATTCCTATACCTCGTGTTGATTGTATCGAATTATTTTGACTAAGATTCGAGGTGTTCGGAGGCCAAATCACGAGGAAAAGGTTTATTGGATTAAAGAATTTTCTTGGATTGAGGTAAGTAACTCTTCTAATCTTGGAGTTGAGGGTATGAACCCTAAATATATGTATTTTGTGAATTGTTGGGAGGTGACGCCACATGCTAGGTGACGGGTGTGTGGGCGTGCACTATAGAAATTGTGACATAATTATTTATGTGGAATGTTATAGTTAAATAACCTTGGTATTTTCCATGCGGTTTTATGTGTTAAAGAAATTAAGCTGAAAAGCATATTACAAATCATGTTGAGGCTATGTGCCAGTATTATTGGGACCCACAGAGGTCATACTGCTGTGAATTATTGTGTTAAATTGAAAAGTCATACTCAGTCATATTCATTTCATTGCATATCATAACTCAGTTTTATGACTCTATTTTGATGCATAAAAATGTTTTGGGCCGAATGCCCCATTTTACTGAAATGCCCAAGTGGCTTGAGAGGTTTATGACTGAGTGAGGCCGAAGGCCTGATTTGTGAGGATGAGTGTGGATCGGGGCTGCCCGCCTGCAGCATACCTGAGTGAGGCCGAGGGCCTGAATTGTGAGGATGAGTGTGGATCGGGGCTGCCCGCCTGCAGCATACTTTATTATTATCGCACGTGAGTTGTCCGTGCAGATTATAGCGCTTGGGATGAAGGATCCTTTCCGGAGTCTGTACACACCCCTAGTGAGCGCAGGTACCTACTGAGTGCGAGTGCTGAGTGCCGAGTGTTGAGTGACTGGGAGGCATGAGTGATTGTGAGGTATGCCCGAGTGGCAAGAGTGATTGTGAGGTATGCCCGAGTGGCAAGAGTGATTGTGAGGTATGCCCGAGTGGCACGAGTGACTGTGAGGTTTGCCCGAGGGGCTGTATATGAGTGATGTTCTGCCCGAGGGGCTGTTTATGATTTTATCAATGAATTGCATCGCATTGGCATGCACACATGACATACAAGCATAGAGATGTATTTTTGTTTCCTCATGCTGTACAACATCACATCATTCATGATTTCTCACACATTTTTGACAGATGGGCATAGTGATGCATTTGTTTTATACGGGTTATCCGGATTAAAAATGAAACATCTTATTTATTATTGACAAGGTTTTGGGAGAAATTTAATGTTTTCAAACTATTTATATTATTGGAAACATCGGCAAACGATTTGGGTTTTCACTGAGATATTTGAAAGGAAGAACTATAATTTTTGAAATCATTATTTGCTTGAGTATTTTATCCCTAAGTTATTTCTGATATTATTTGCTTTATGTTGTTATGGATTGTTGTGTACTATTGGTTGTGGACCCGACCTTGGTAGAAGCTCGTCACTACTTTCAACCTACGGCTAGGTTTGTTATTTACTCAGTACATGGGGTCGGTTGTACTGATACTACACTTCTGCACATTGCGTGCAGATGTTGGCTGCTGTTGTTGCTGTGCTCGCTGGTTGCGGGACTTGAAGATGTACATGTGTTCCTGTTGTAGCTGCCTCTTGTTCAGGGTAGCCTTAGATTTATAAAAGCTCTGTTTATGTATTATTCAAACAGACTATGTATTTATTTCATTTCCGCTTTGTATACTCTATTCTTAGAAGCTCATGATTTGTACTACCAGTTCTTGGGGAGATGTATCAGTTTTAGATAATTTCTTTTAATTAATTTTATTAGAATTGGATAGTTGGAAATTGGCTTACCTAACGGGTTGGGTTAGGTGCCATCACGACTAGTGGAATTTTGGGTCGTGACACTAGTAAAAAAAATTACGAGAATATATATATATATATATATATATGTATATCATTTATGTATGTATTCAGCATTAACAAGTGTTGTTAAGAAGCTATACGAATTTTCTTTTTTTTATTAGGAAATTAAAGTCTGTTGGTAAAATAGAGCCTTCTTATCATGCATGTGTATGTCAGATAAGGTTAAGTTTAAAGAACATCTATCAAAGTATAGTAAACTCCTAATTAATGTTTGCTAATTTAGTGGGAATTAATTAAGAGAAACATAAACAATGGAGTTATGAACTTTTACAATTAAATAACCAACCTTAGTACTCTTAGTCTTAGAGAGAGAGAGAGATTTAATTTTGATATTTTGGGCCCGACATCGAACGACCATAACTATTGGCTATGATGATAGGGTTCAATATATGTTGTTGAAGGGATGATTATATCTGAAATGTCTACTTCGTCCGTCCCTCTTTTGCGACTTGCTATTCAGGCCAGATTTTGGCTCTTTCTATATAGACTAAAACCCTAGGTATACAACAGCCAATAGTAATTTAAATTCAAATTGGTGGATGGCTACAAGGGAGTAGTAGTACGTACTCATGTACTGTTTTGTAAAAGTAATAATTTTGTTAAATCATTCTTCTAACACTATACTCATAATCTTGCAAAATCGAGTATTGTTTAACACATCAGAAAATGGTCAACTTTCATAATCTAGCTCTCGCTCTCTCTCTCTCTCTCTCTCTCTCGCTCTATATATATATATATATATATATATATATATATATATATATATATATATATATATTTCTTTCTATTGAATTTTCTCATATAGCTAGTTACAAAATCATCCAAAAATGGAAGAAAGTCCGCCAGAAGGTTAAGAAATTTGGTCAAAATTACTACTCGATCACATCTTTTAACCTTATAAGAATAATTCAAAAGAAGAAAAATCTATATATCGTCCCAAATGAGGTTGCTTCTTGTTATGAAAAATTTGATCCTTTTTTTTATCTTTTTTTTTTCTTTTTGGGGCCTAATAACATGATAGAATGGTACAAGACCAACTTACAAAATATTTGGAAATTAAAAAGTTGAAGTTTATAAAGTTGTAGTACTGGTGTTGAAAAAGTTGCATGAGCGCAGTGCACGTAACAAACACGATCAGAGAAAGAAAAATACAAAGCGCGTAATAAGGAATAAAAAGCATGTGGGCAAGATAATATTACTAATCCTGTTTGGTATCAGAGCTCATTCGACATAGCTCCAGAAGACTCTCTGCCAAGGTCCTTCTTCATCCTCCATTAGAGTTCATTCGAGGTGAGTTTTTCCTCTTCATTTCTTCTACTATTTTGTCATGGTATCAGAGCTAGGCTCTCAATCCTAAGCTCAATCAGTCGATTATTCATTCGATTATATCTCTACGATAGTTTTCTGTGCGAGTAGCAAAATTTTCCCTATTTTCAATTCGATCCTCGATAAGTATGGCTATTGACGAAAACACGACGGATTCCACAAATCCGCTTCTAGATTCGACAAATTCACTCTACATGCATCCATCTGAAAGTGCGGGTTCTATGCTTGTACCTGTACCTTTCGACGGATCGGGATATAGGTCATGGAGAAGAGGAGTTCTCAGAACTCTCTCAGTGAAAAACAAGGTGGGATTCATAAACGAAAAATGCAGGAAACTGGATTCCAAAGACCCTAGTTACAATCAATGGGAACGTTGTGACGATATGGTCACGTCGTGGATTCTGAATTCTATCTCAAAGGATTTAGCGGATAGTCTACAATATGTTAATGATGCTCAGGAACTTTGGCAGGAACTAGAGGATAGATATGATCAGACAAACGGAGCGAAGCTATATCAATTGCAGAAAGAGATAAATGATTTTGAGTCAAGGAACCCTAGACATCACTGGGTATTACACTAAGATGAAGAAGCTCTGGGAAGAGCTGAACACATTGAATGCACATGCTCAGTGCAAATGCAACTGTACATGTGGTGCTAAGGCAAATATGCAGAAGGCTGAGCAGGATAGGAGGTTGATTTAGTTCTTAATGGGGCTAAATGAAGTTTATACTGTGGTAAGGGGAAGTATTCTGATGATGAATCTGTTGCCTTCACTCACACTGGCTTTTTCAATCCTTATCCAAGAGGAGAAACAAAGAGAGGTCAAACCAAACAATCAGTTTGTTATTGAATCTACTGCCCTGAGTGCAAATAGGTCAGGAGAAAATTCTTTCAGAACAAGCTATAATCAACAATCAAATACTTCAGACAATGCTAGATATACAAACTACAATCAACAAGGAAACAGAACTGGGAACAATAACTATATGGAAGGATATTCTAGGAGCAGACCCTGGCCTTTTTGTGACTATTGTAAGAAACCAGGTCACACTAAGGAAAGATGCTACAAATTACATGGTTATCCATAAGATTCAAGGTTCAACAAAGGAAAGAGAATTGTTGCTAATGTATATGGAAGTCAAAGTGAGAATGGCATTGAAGGTGAAGATAGAGGCTATGGCCAAGTACAGGAACATGATTGAACCATGCAAAACCATACAAAGGAATAGTATAACTAACTGTTGAGCATCCTGGAGAATTTTCATGCTGGAAATAGAAGAAATGAACTGAAAGCAGGAGCTGTGAACTTTGCAGGTATTTCAGCTTGCCCAACTTCCTTTGATTCTGGTGCTAACTCATATGAGTGTTTTAGATCAATTACTGATTCTTGGATACTTGATTCTGGGGCATCAAATCACATGACCTATAACAAATAAATGTTGACCAATGTGAAAAATCTAGTTTACCCTTTCTTAGTTACATTGCCTAATGGTTATAAGGTGAAGGTGACATTGATGAGAGATGTAGTCATGAGTCCTAGGTTCACCCTGAAAAGAGTCTTTTTTGTCCGTAGTTTCAAATTTAACCTAATTTCTGTGCATTTCTTAACAGTTCAACTTGATTGCTTTGTCATATTTACCAAATTTGCTTGTATCCTTTTGCAGGCCCCTTCACTGAAGAGGCCTCTAGCAATTGGTAAAAGTAAAGATGGTCTGTACCTTTACACCTCAGATTCCTACAAATATAATTCCTTGTTTAATGCCAATTCATCTAGTTCATCTAATAAAGGTGATGCAATCACTAAATCTGTTTCACATGTTCCATCTAGACTAACTAGTAGTAATGATGTTGTCTCACACTCTATTTCACATGATGTACCTAGTTCACACAACTCTGTTTCACATGTTGTACCTAGTTCACACACTTCTTCTCATGAATGTAATAAAGTTGTCATAAATTCTGATGTGTAATGTAAAGGAAATGCCAATTCTACATACAATGCATCTATGTTTGATAAAGATATGATTGATCTCTTGTGGCACAATAGATTGGGACATGTACCCTTTGCCAAAATGAGAGGAATTGAGTCCATACCTGTTCATTTTCACCCAAACAACCTTTCATTTGCCCAATATGCCCAATGGCTAGACAAAACAAATTGCCCTTTTCAGAAAGAACTACAGTCACAACCAAAATATTTAAAATCCTACATGTTGATTTATGGGGGCCCTATCATGTCCCAACATACGATAGGCATAAGTACTTCATCACCCTAGTAGATGACTACAATAGGTGTACTTGGACACACCTGCTTAGCTGCAAAAGTAATGCTCTGCAAGTAGTCAAGGCTTTTACTGCCATGGTAAAGAATCAATTAAATTACTCCATTAAGACCATTAGAACTGAAAATGGTCTTGAGTTCATAAACTCTGAGTCTTCTTCTTTCTTGCAGTCTGAGGGCATTATACATCAAAAAACATGTCCCTATATGCCCTAACAGAATGGCATAGTAGAAAGGAAACACAAGTATCTTATAGAAACAGCCAGGGCACTATTGTAGCAGTCTAAACTCCCCATGCAATACTGGGGAGAATGCATTATCACCTCAACCTATTTGATTAACAGACTCCCTTCTACTACCTTCAAAAACAAATACCCATTGGAATTACTTTACAAAAGAAAACCCAGATATTCTCATGTTTTTGTGGGATACCCCTTTGGGACAAAGGGTTACAAGGTACTCAGTCTAGTCACAAAGAAAATTCATGTATCAAGAAATGTTGTATTCCATGAAAGTGTATTTCCTTTTACTTTGCATTCTGATTCCAATAGAGTGTTTCCCTCATTTCCACAAGTAAATTCAGATTTGGCACAAGATATGTTTCCTCCTCATAAGTTAGTATCTCTTCCTAGTTTACCTGGTCCATATCTTCCAGCTATGTCACCTGACTCCTCATCACCAGGGCTGAGTGAATCCAATTCTCATACAACTTCAAACTTTGAAGTTCTACCTTATTTGACAACAATCAGCATGATACATCTACCAACAATGCTCCCAACTTAGTGATTCAAAAACCTAATGAAACATCAGAAAGACCTTCCAGAACTCTCAAAGTCCCTACCTATTTGAAAGATTATAACTGCTCACTCCCTATGTTACAGACAAGCCAACTTAACTCTCCTTCCAGTAGAAACCAAAGCACTACCTCAATTTCTTTTAATGTATCTATACCCAATGCCTAATGTGTTTCACTCAATGCTTTGAGTTCTGATAATCAATAATTGATCAAAAATATTTCACATGGAACTGAGCCCAGTCCATATGAAGAGGCAACTGCTGATCCTGTATGGCAGACAGCTATGAATCAGGAATTTGAAGCACTTTATGCCAACCATACTTGGAGTTTAGTGCCACTTCCAGCTGAAAAAAGAATAATAGGTTGTAAATAGGTATATAAGGTGAAGTACAAGGCAGATGGGAGCATAGAAAGATTTAAAGCAAGGCTAGTAGTAAAGGGATACACTCAGCAGGCACGAGTAGACTATACAGAAACCTTTTCACCAGTAGTAAAGATGACAATTATTAGAGCTCTAATTGGGACAACAGTGAAGAAAGTATGGGAGATCTTCCAACTAGATGTCAACAATGCATTCTTCCATGGGGACCTCCATGAGGAAGTATATATGGAGGTACCTCCATGTCTTGTGGTGGAAAGGCCAGGCTTAGTGTAAAAATTGAATAAGTCCGTATATGGTCTGAAACAAGCAAGCAGGCAATGGTATGAGAAGTTGACTGCAACACTCTGTTCCAGTGGATACACACACTCCCTACTCGACTATTCATTGTTCTACAAGAAGCATGGAACTTCAGTGGTATTTGTGGCTATTTATATAGATGATGTCCAAATAATAGGGACTGATTTACAGGAAATAGAAGCACTGAAGGCTTTCTTACATGAGACCTTCAAAATAAAGGACCTGGGAAGGCTACATTATTTCATGGGGTTGGAGATTCTGTACAAGGATGATAGGGTACTGATATCTGAAAGAAAATTCATAATGGATCTATTGACAGAGTTTGACTGCACCAAGTACTTTGCTTTAACTTCTCCACTTGATCCTTCAACTAAGATAAGTGCAGCTGAGGGGTCTCTACTTTCTGATCCTTTTCACTATAGGAGACTAGTAGGAAAGTTGAATTTCTTAACTAATACAAGGCTTGACATATCTTACATTGTGTACATTTGAGTCAATACATACAGAGCCCTAGGGAGCCACACCTGAAAGCTGCATACCATGTACTTAGGTACCTTAAATGTGATCCAAGCTTAGGAATTTTTCTATCCAACAGCAAAGACTATAGGGTTCGAGCCTTCTGTGACTCAGACTGGGCAGCCTGCCCTGAGTCAAGAAAATCAGTTAGTGGATATGTTGTGTTGCTAGGTGATAGCCCTATTAGCTAAAAATCTAAGAAACAACACACCATTTCATTATCCTCAGTAGAAGCAAAATACAGAGCAGCTAGACAAGTAGTGGGAGAATTAGTGTGGTTACTTAGCATGCTTGAAGAATTGACAGTTCCCTTAACATTACCTGTCCTAGTTTTCTGTGATAGCCAAGCAGCTCTCCACATAGCTAAGAAACTTGTATTTCATGAACGTACAAAATACATAGAAGTGGATAGCCACTTTGTGAGGAATCAACTACACGAGGGATTCATCTCATTACATCACATTTCCACACATGGGCAGCTGGTAGATATATTCACCAAGCCTCTTACAGGGATAAAACATTTACAATTTACTTAGCAAGTTGGTTGTGAGACCCTCCCTTCCAACTTGAGGGGGTTATTGAGAACAGGTGTGTATTTATTCTTTGTACAGATTAGTTGTAGTGTAGTTGGTACAGCTATACACAACTGTACACATGTACACAGTATAAATAGGCGTAGATATTTTTGTACTAAGTAACTTTTACATTTTATATCTTGTACACTTTAGCTCTGTTCATTTCTAATGGAAGAGAAGGTTCCAGAAGACTCTCTGCCAAGGTCCTTCTTCATCCTCCACTAGAGCTCATTCGAGGTGAGCTTTTCCGCTTTATTTCTTCTACTATTTAGGAAGAAAGGGATGGAATTGGAAGTGAAAGTGCACAAAAGTAGACATAGAGATGTCGGAATGTTGGGGGGCTGGCTTTTAGAGAACTAGTGGGAGTACTAGTATTAAGTACTGATTTGTGAAAGTTCTATATTTCTCATCAAACTAAATAATTTATGAGTTACTCCAAACTCATTCATGAATAAAGAGAATATATATATATATATATATATATATATATATATATATATATATATATATATATATATATATATATATATATATGTATGTATGGCATTAACAAGTGTTGTTAAGAAGCTATACGAATTTTCTTTTTTTTATTAGGAAATTAAAGTCTGTTGGTAAAATAGAGCCTTCTTATCATGCATGTGTATGTCAGATAAAGGTTAAGTTTAAAGAACATCTATCAAAGTGTAGTAAACTTCTAATTAATGTTTGCTAATTTAGTGAGAATTAATTAAGAGAAACTTAAACAATGGAGTTATGAACTTTTACAAATAATTAACCAACCCTAGTACTCTTAGTCTTAGAGAGAGATTTAATTTTGCTATTTTGGGCCTGACATCGAACGACTATAACTATTGGCTATGATGATAGGGTTCCATATATGTTGTTGAAGGGATGATTATATCTGAAATGTCTACTTCGTCTGTCCCTCTTTTGCGTCTTGCTTTTCAGGCCAGTTTTTGGCTCTTTCTATTCTAAAACCCTAGGTATACAGCAACCAATAGTAATTTAAATTCAAATTGGTGGATGGCTATAAGGGAGTAGTAGTACGTACTCATGTATTGTTTTGTAAAAATAATAATTTTGTTAAATCATTCTTCTAACACTATACTCATAATCTTGCAAAATCGAGTATTTTTTTAACTCTCTCTCTCTCTCTCTCTCTCTCTCTCTCTCTCTCTCTCTCATATATATATATATATATATATATATATATATATATATATATATATTTCTACTTTAATTTTCTCATATAGCTAGTTACAAAATCATCCAAAAATGGAAGAAAGTGCGCCAAGAGGCTAAGAAATTTGGTCAAAATTACTGCTCGGTCATATCACATCTTTTAACCCTATAATCAGTGGCGGAGCCAGGATTTTTATTAAGGGTAGTCAAAATATAAAGAAACAAACTCACCAAGGAGTCTAGGGATGTCATTATATAGTATATATACATATTTTTAAAAATATTATCAAGCTAAACAGTGTAATTTTCCGACGAAGGGGTATCGGTTGACACTCCTTGGGTGCATGCGGCTCCGTCACTGCCTATAATAATAATAATTCAAAAGAAGAAAAATCTATATATCGTCCCAAATGAGGTTGCTTCTTGTTATGAAAAATTTGATCCTTCTTTTTTTATCTTTTCCTTTTCTTTTTGGGACCTAATAACGTGATAGAATGGTACAAGACCAACTTTCAAAACATTTAAAAATTAAAAAGTTGAAATTTATAAAGTTGTAGTACTGGTGTTGAAAAAGTTGTATGAGCGCAATGCTAGTAACAAACACTATCAGAGGAAGAAAAATACAAGGCGCGTAATAACGAAAAAAAAGCCTGTGGGCAAGATAATATTATTGATCCTATTTGGTTGTGTAATAATTATAGAGAAAGGAATGGTATTGGAAGGGTACAAAAGCAGACACTGAGATGTCGGCTTGTTGAGTCTGGACACTGGTCGGTATTTTGGGCTGTTTGGTTCTTTTTGTTTTCTTTTTTTTTTTTTAGGTGGGGGGGAGTTCTTAAAGAAAGTAGTGGGGTGTAGTATCGTTTTTTTTGGATTTTCACCCAATATTCGATATTCATATTGGGGCCCGATTAAATCTTGAAGGGTAAAGCACTCCCTAACAAAGGCGACTCCATACCCAAGGACTCGAATCTGAGATCTCTGGTTAAAGATGAAGGAGTACTTACCACTCCATCACAATCATTGTTGGTTAGTATCGAAAAATTGCTTCATTTGTGTATTAATATCTCAAATTAAATACTCTTACTTTATGAAAACAGAATATATATATTTTACTCACGTTATAATAATAGTTTTAACAATGATAATTGTAACGACCCGATCGGTCGTTTTGAACTCTAGCGCGTCATTCGGCGGTTTGAGGCCTTGAGCAGTTTTACTTCGGGTATTATGACTTGTACGTGTTGTCGAAATTAAAATTCGGGAAGTTCGGAGTTGATTTAGAAGGAAATTCTAATTTCAGAAGCTTTAAGTTTGAGGAATTTGTTAAGGGTTGATTTTTTAGTAAACGACCTCGAAATAGGGATTTGAAGGTTCCAACAGGTTCGTATGATGATTTTGGACTTGGGCGTATGTGCGGATCGGGTTTTGGATGATTCGGGAGCGTTTCAGCGCCTATTGTAGAAAGTTGGCATTTGAAAGAATTTCATAAATATTGGGTTGAAGTGCATTTCAATGTTATCGATGTTTGTTTGGGATTCCGAGTCTGGGAATAGCTCTGCATGATAATTCTGGCCTTAGGAGCGCGTCCAGAAGTGGATTTGGAGGTCCGTAGGTCATTTTGGGGTCATTTGGCGAAAGTTGGAAATTTGGATGACTTTGAGAAGTTTGATCGGGAGTGGACTTTTTGATATCGGGGTCGGATTCCGATTACGGTAGTTGGAGTAGGTCCGTAATGTCAAATGTTACTTGTGTGCAAAAATTTGAGGTCAATCGGACGTGATTTGATAGGTTTCGGCATCGATTATAAAAGTTTGAAATTTTAAAGTTCATTAAGTTTGAATTGGAGGGTGATTCATAGTTTCGATATTGTTGGATATGATTTGAGGCATCAACTAAGTTCGTAATATATTTTAGGATGTGTTGGTATATTTGGTTGAGGTCCCGAGGCCTCGGGTAGATTCCGGATGGTAAACGGATCGAGTTTGGGCTTGGAGGAATACTGGAGTTGCTGTCATCTGGTGTAACCGCACCTGCGAGGTTTTGGCCATTCGACCCTCAACGGTGCACAGTTTAAATATTTATGTTGGATCGGGCCGTACGACCTCGGCATGACTTGAGCATGATAACTCTTTGAAACTAATAATACTTGATATTCGTTTCATTGGCTTGAGATATAAATTGTTAAATGATGAAATTAAAATTTGGGAATTTCTATTAGTAAGAGGATTGTTTATTATTTTCGGTTATTGAGTTTTCAGCTATATTATGAAAAATCCATGCTTAATTATGACATCGGTATTTTATTGTCAGCCCATAGTAAGTGTCGGAATCGACCTCTCGTCACTACTTCTTCGAAGTTAGACTGGATATTTAATGGGTACGCGTTGATTTACGTACTCATATTACACTTGCTGCACATTTTGTGCAGGTACCTATATGCCTAGTAGCGTTGTGAGCGTTGAGGCGCAGTTATTGTGGGGACTTAGGTGAGCTGCATCCCTTGTTTCGATCCGCAGCCAGCAGAGTCTCCTTCAGAGTTACATATATTTTTCCTGTCTAATTTGTATTCAGGAAAGATGTTGTATTTTATTTTATTTCCTAGTTGATACTTGTGCACTTGTGACACCGGATTTTGGGGGTACTTATGGGTTGTTCAATATTGTAAATGTGGAAATATTTTTATTTATTCTGTAAATTTTATCTCTTATTACTTAATTGAGGGAAATTACGATTTCAAAAATACTAAAAGGGGTAACTAAGGCAATTATTTATTTTGGCTTGCCTAATAACGTTGTTAGGCGCCATCACGACGTTTAATGGATTTTGGTCGTGACAATAATGGCAAAACCAAAATAAATTTTTAAGCACGTTAAGGATAAATCTTGCTCCAAACTTATATATATTTAAGTTCTATATTTACACATGTTAATAACATTGTGCATTAGGTATAAGAATTAAGCTTGGTACGTAGTGCTCGATCTTCTAAAATAGGGGACAAGTATAGGATGGAAATTATGTATTATCTCTATTAAAAAAGCAATCATATAAAGTATAATAAGAGGGCAACAATAAAAAAGAGAAAGTGTATTTTTTAACACACCAGAAAATGGTCAGCTTTCATAACCTTGGTAGTGTTCATCTAACAACTAAATTACTTTTTGTGTTTGATATTTATCTCAAACTAAATGCTCATACTTTATGCGTTATACAAATCTTGGTAGTAACAAATTTAAGATGGTGCTAAATTGCTATATTTACGACTTACTAGCATGGGAGTATACATATTAATTATTTGTAAGGAGCGTCGATAATTTAAAATAGAACAAACTACTCTACTAACCGAGAATAATAATACCAGCAAATGCAGTTACCTAAAAATTGGCAATTACAACTTACAGACTGAAACTAGAATACATATATCATATTAATTATCATGAAGTGATAAAAGTAATTATATGAATTGTAATATAATGGAAGAACCAAAACTGTAACCATGAATTCTGATTGTTAATTAGTTACTGACTTTTTGTCTTGTTTCATATGTCTACTCGATATTGTATTCAACTAAAAAAGTTGCAAATGAGCAAAAATCGTTAATATTTACGATTTCACTCTTTCGTGATTTTTCTCACAGTTTCAATGTTTAGTTTACTAGCTTTACCGGTTTGATTAGGAACTTTGGAAGTTCTGTTCTACATAGCTGAAATACATGGGCAAGTTTCAAATGTTTGTTTTGAACTAGTTTCGTTAGTCGGAAATGTCTTGAGTGTTACCAAAAAAGAAAAACTAATTCAAATATGCCAGACAGGTGTTTAGAAAATTAATTAAATAGGTTACAAATGCTCTTTCCTTTTGTCTCCTTGACCTTCTTTCCGAACTCGTTAACACCGGAACGTCCGTCATGAAGGTCACTTAAAGTAACCTACTAAGGCTTCGCCCTTTGTATTGTACCAGGCATCTTGCCACCAAAAACCTCTTCAGTTTGATCTGGTCTGTCACGCTTGGACATCGCCACTGAAATCGTTGAGTCCCCATGAAGACGGCTCTACTTCACTGGAAAGACGTCGATCGATTGAAAAGCAACTTCTACTGGGACTTCTATATTATTCTTCACCCCCACTATACCAAGAACAAACACAAAATCAGGAAATAGTGGAACCACCAAACTAAAACGATGAATAATCAAGGAAGACCAAAAGTTGATATTGATCTTCATGTGTATATTCGGAATTAATTTCTTTGTAAGTAAAAATTTTATTTACCACTCTTACGGTCAGGGGCGGATCTATTCAGTAAGTACGAAAGCACGCCACCCGCAAATATTGATCGAAACTTTATATATAATGTGTATAAATTATATATATACATAACTAAGAAAAACGGATAAAACCAGCTTCTAGCACCCTGGTGAACAAAAGACCGTAACCGTAATTAAGGTGCCAATGGTGATGAGCCTGATACACTTTTTAAAAGCTTTCTAGGTTGCTGCATTTATAGAGATGAGTGTTTAGTCTGAACTTTAATTGAAGTTCCAAGTATTGTTAAAAAAGTTCTAAAACAATGACCTAGTGGGCGTTTGGGCATAAGAATTGTAAAATTCAGAAAAAATATGGGAAAAAAATTTAATTGCAAATGATATTTAAAAATTAGAGTTGTGTTTAGATATGAATATAATTTTGGGTTGTTTTGAAATTTTTGTGAGTGATTCGAAGTGAAAATTTTGAAAAATATTTTTTTTGGAGTCTTTCAAATTTTTGAAAAATTTCGAAATTCATTTTCAAAGTAAAAATTGAAAATATTATATCCAAACACTGATTTTAAAAAAAGTAAAAAAAAAAAAAAAAACCGGAAAAAGGTGAAAAATTTCATGGACAAACGGGCCCTATTAGTGACAGGAAACCATCATTGAAAAGATTCTCTTAAAGTAACAAATATTAAAAATAAAGGGCACAAGGTTAAAATTTTATTATCCACTTACCTATTTCTAGAAAAATAACTTAATAACCACAAATCATCATATCGAAAACCCATTTAATTCAATGTTTTGAACGGTAAGCCCCTTAACTAATGACCTAAGTAGTGTGTAATTTTTTATCAATAATTATTTCATTCTTTATATGTCACGACCCGGAATTCCCATTTCCGGGATCGTGATGGAGCCTAACATTTCACTTACTAGGCAATCCAACGTTAGAGCATCTTTAAACCAATTTTAATCAATTCAAATAAGTAAAACCAATTAAACCGAAATGAAACTAAAACGGGGTAAGAAATGAGATAAAAACCAATAATATCTAAGTACAACTTGGATCTGGAGTCACAAGTTTACGAGCTTCTAGAGTCTCTATAAATAGGGTTTGAAATAAATACAACTGTCTCGAATGAAAAGAACAGTAAATAGGGAAAATGGAAGGGGACTTCAAGGTCTGTGGGCGCCAGCAGATCTACCTCGAGTCTCTAAATGCTAATCCGAGCTGATGCACCTCACATGCAGCTGGGACCAGTACCAAAATCTGCACAAGAAGTGCAGAGTGTAGTATGAGTACAACTGACCCAATGTACTCCGTAATTGTCGAGCCTAACCTTGACGAGGCTATGACAGGACACCCACGTAAATAAACCTGTACAGACGGAAATATATGTACAACATAACAACAAATAAAGAATTAGCAAGTATTATTAGGAGGGGACAGCGAAATGGGTACAAGATACGGTAACTATAGCAGGGGATGATAACAAGAATCAGTCAATAAACCTTCAACCACAAAATGAATAAAACTGCACGGCATCACCCATCGTGCTTTTACTCTCAGCCTCACCATGAAACAGTAATAATGGCACGGCATCACCCTTCGTGCTTTTACTCTCAATCTCACCATAAAATGATAAATACGGCACGACATCACCCTTCGTGCTTTTATTCTCAATTTTATCATGAAACAATAGATACGGCATGGCATCACCCTTCGTGCATTAACTCTCAAATACGGCACGTCATCACCCTTCATACATTAACTCTCAAACACGACACGCCATCACCCTTCTTGCATTAACACTCTCCCTTACCATATAATAATACGGAGATAGAATAAGCAAGAACATACATTACGTCAACAATGGTTCCACAATACCAACCTCAACTTCGGAAACAATACTTAATTATCAGAGATAGCTCATAAATATGGAAAGAACGATCAATTTATTAATTAACTAGTCTAAGCATGGATATCATGATCAAAGAAAGAGATAAATTACAAGAAACAGGTCTCACCCGCATGCTTTGACCCAACAACAACGCATAAGTACTCGTCACCTCACATATACATTGTACCCAACATTTAGACATGTAGCAAATAGATAAACAAATCCTAATTCCTTAAGTCAAGGTGAACCACGACACTTACCTCGCTCCAAAGATCAACTCAAAGCTCAACCACGACCTTGCATTTCAAACAAGCCTCCGAACCAACAAAATCTAGCAAATTATCTGCCAAACGAATCAAAATAAGCCTTAAAAACTACCCACGAATGAAAAAGGTTCAATTTAGATCATTATTGAAAAAGTCAACAAAAGCCAACTCCCGAACTCGCTTGGTCCAAATCCAAAATTTGGACCAAAGCCTGATTACCATTCACCCCAAGCCCGATTGTGTAATTTATTTCGAAATTCAACCTCAATTTGAGGTCTAAATTCCAATTTTACAAAAATTCATAATTTTATCCAAACCCCCAATTCCACCATAAAGATCCTAGATTTTAGGTTAAAATCTTATAAAATATAATGGAACATTGAAAGAAAGTAGGTTAGAATCACCTACCAATGAATTGGAGAAGAAGGGCTCTTGAGAAAATCGCCTCTAGAGTTTCTAAGTTTGAAATATTTGAAAGAACGAGAGAAATCCCGTCTAACTTAGCTTAAGTCCAAGTGCAGGCGTCGCAATTTCGACCTGTGAACCCCACAAATACAAATAAACCATCGCAAATAGAAGTCTTCATGTTCGTGTTGCATTCGCAAATGAGAACAATATGTCCGCAAATGAGAAACTGAGGGGATCGCAAATGCGACCCCAGATCTCGCAAATGCGAAAGTCCACCCCCAACCCCTGCTCGCAAATGCGAAGTCTTCTTCGCAAATGCGAGGCTCGCATTTGGAAGCCAAACCTCGCAATTGTGAAGTCTGTAGCAAACACCAGAAATACAATGCATCAACTATGAATTCTAAGTCCAAATCCACTCTGTAGCCTATCTGAAACTCACCCGAGTCCTCGGTGCTCCAAACAAATATGCACACAAGTCTAATAACATCATACGAACTTGCTCGAGCGATTAAATCGCCAAACTTACACCTAGAACAACGAATCGGACACCAAATCAAATGGAATTTTCAATGAAACTTTAGAATTTCTATTTTAACACCTGAACGTCTGAATCATATCAAACCAACTCCGATTCTCACCAAATTTGGCAGACAAGTCATAAATATAGTAATGGACCTCTACCGAGTTCCGGAACCAAGATACGGACCTGGTATCAACAAAGTCAAATATAGGTCAAACCTTGAAATTCATTAAGACTTTAAACTTTAAAGTTTCGACAAAAAGCCACAACTCGAGCTAGGGACCTCCGAATTCGATTTCGGGTATACGCCCAGGTCCAAAATCACCGGGAATGTGTACGCAAAGTTTCATATTTTATCAATTTTTAACATAAAAGCCTTTCGAAAAAATACCCGGACTGTGTACGCAAATCGAGAAAGGCTTAAAGAAGACATTGGAGTCTTCAAAACATAGAATTAGGGTTTAAAAGTCTAGATGACCTATCGGGCCATCACATTCTCCACCTCTAAAATAATCGTTCGTCCTCGAACGGAGATAGAAAAGTATCTGGACTGGTAAAAAGGTGTGGATATCTACTCCGTATATCCGATTCGGACTCCCACGTAGTTGCCTCGACGGGCTGACCTATCCACTACACTTGAACTGAAGGATATCTATTAGACATCAACTGTCGAACCTGTCGGGCTAGAATAGCTACCGGCTCCTCCTCATAAGTCAAATCCTTGTCCAATTGGACTGAGCTAAAATCTAACACATGGGACGGATCACCGTGATATTCCGGAGCATGGACATATGGAACACCGGATGGAGTGCTGATAAACTAGGTGGCAATGTGAGCTTGTAAGCCACCTCACCCACTCTCTGAAGAATCTCAAAAGGTCTGATGTAGCTAGGGCTCAACTTGCCCTTCTTTCTGAACCTTATCACACCCTTCATGGGTGAAACCCGGAGCAACACCCTCTCTCTAACCAAGAATGCAACATCACGAACTCTACGGCCAATATAACTCTTCTGCCTGGACTGAGCTATGCGAAGCCGATCTTGAATAATCTTGACCTTATCCAAGGCATCTTGTACCAAATATGTACCCAACAACCGAGCCTCCCCCGGCTCAAACCATCCAACTGGCGAACGACACCGCCTCTCGTATAATGCCTCATATGGGGCTATCTGAATGCTCGACTGGTAGCTGTTGTTGTAGGCAAACTCCGCAAGTGGCAAGAACTGATCCCAAGAACCCTCGAAATCTGTAACATAAGTGCGGAGCATATCCTCCAATATTTGAATAGTGCACTCGGACTATCCTTCCGTCTGAGGATGAAATTTTGTGCTCAACTCAACCTGCGTGCCCAACTCACGCTGTACTACTCCAGAAGTGCGAGGTGAACTGTGTACCTCGATCAGAAATGATAGACATGGGCACACCGTTAAGATGGATGATCTCGCGGATGTAGATCTCAGCCAGCCGCTCTAAAGAATAGGTAACTGCCACATGAATGAAATGCGCTAACTTGGTCAACCTGTCCATAATAACCCATACCGTATCAAACTTCCTCTGAGTCTGTGGAGTCCAACAAAAAATTCCATAGTGATACGCTCCCATTTCCACTCAGGAATCTCTAACTTCTGAAGCAAACCACCAGGTCTCTGATGCTCATACTTTACTTGTTGACAATTTAGACAGCGAGCTACATATGCAACTATGTTCTTCTTCATCCTTCTCACCAGTAATGTTGCCACAAGTCCTGATACATCTTGGCGGCACCTGGATAAATAGAATACCGGGAACTGTGGGCCTCCTCAAGAATCAACTCACGAAGTCTATCTACATTAGGCATACAAATACAACCATGCATCCTCAAAACTCCATCATCTCCAATAGTAACCTGCTTGGCACCACCGTGCCACACTGTGTCCCAAAGGACAAGCAAATGAGGGTCATCATACTGCCTCTCCCTGATGCGCTCAAACAAAGAAGACCGAGCGACTATACAAGCTAGAACATGACAGGGCTCTGAAACATCCAACCTCACGAACTGGTTGGCCAAATCCTGCACATCTGATGCAAGCGGTCTCTCACCGACTGGAATGTATGCAAAGCTGCCCATACTCGCTGCCTTTATACTCAAGGCATCGGCCACCACATTGGCCTTCCTGGGATGATACAAGATGGTGATATCATAGTCTTTCCATAGCTCCAACAACCTCCTCTGCCTCAAATTGATATTCTTTTATTTGAAAAAATATTGTAGACTCCGATGATCCGTGAAAACCTCGCACGACATGCCGTAAATATAATGCCTCCAGATCTTCAGCGCATGAACAATGGCTGCCAGCTCTAGATCGTGAACAGGGTAATTCTTCTCATGGACCTTCAATTACCGCGATGCATATGCGATCACCCTGCCATCCTGCATCAATACTGCTCCGAGCCCAACACGAGATACATCACAATATACTGTATAAGATCCCGAACCTGTGGGCAACACCAACACTGGCGTTGTAGTCAAAGCAGTATTGAGCTTCTGAAAGTTTGCCTCACACTCGTCTGACCATCTAAACGGGACACCCTTCTGGGTCAACCTGGTCAATGGGGATGCTATAGATGAAAACCCCTCCACAAACCGACGGTAATAACCCGCCAAACCCAAGAAACTCTAGATCTCCGTAGCTGAAGTGGGTCTAGGCCAGTTCTGAACTGCCTCAAACTTCTTAGGATCCACCTAAATGCCCTTTGCCGATACGACATGCCCCAAGAAAGCGACTAAGTTCAACAAAAACTCGCACTTTGAAAACTTGGCATATAACTGGCTATCCCTCATAGCCTGAAGTACACTCCGAAGATGTTGCTCGTGCTCCTCTCGACTGTGGGAGTAGATCAAGATATCGTCAATAAATACAATAAAAAAGAATCTACATAGGGCTTAAACACCTGGTTCATCAAATCCATAAATGTTGCTGGGGTATTTGTCAACCCAAATGACATCACTAGAAACTCATAATGCCAGTATCGAGTTCGAAAAGTTGTCTTAGGGACATCGGATGCCCTAATCTTCAACTGATGGTAGCCAGACCTCAAATCATTCTTCGAAAATACCTTGGCACCCCGAAGCTGATCAAATAAGTCATCAATCCTCGGTAATGGATACTTGTTCTTGATGGTGACTTTGTTCAACTGTTGGTAATCTATGCACATCCTCATCGATCCATCCTTCTTCTTCACAAACAACACAGGCGCGCCCCAGGGCAAGACATTAGGCCTAATGAAGCCCTTATCAAGTAAATCTTATAATTGATCCTTTAATTCTTTTAACTCTGGCGAGGCCATACGGTATGGCGGAATAGAAATGGACTGAGTGCTTGGAGCCAAATCAATACAGAAGTCAATATCTCTGTCGGGTGGCATCCCTGGCAGATCTGCAGGAAACATCTCTGGAAACTCACGAACAACTGGTACTAAATCCACGGAAGGAACCTCCGCACTAAAATTATGGACATAAGCCAAATAAGCTAGACACCACTTCTCGACCATATGTCGAGCTTTCACATAAGAGATAACCCTGCTGGTAGAATGGCTAGGAGTCCCCCTCCACTCTAATCGGGGCAACCCCGGCAAGGCTAAGGTCACCATCTTGGCATGAAAATCCAATATAGCATGATAAGGTGGCAGCCAATCCATACCCAAAATGACATCAAAATCACACATGTCGAGAAGTAGGAGATCTACACTAGTATCAAGACTCCCAATGGTAACCACACATGAATGATAGACATGATCTACAATAATAGAATCTCCCACAGGTGTGGACACATATAGAGGAGCACTCAAAGAATTACGAGGCACAACCAGATATGAAGTAAAATGGGATGACACGTAGGAATAAGTAGATCCTGAATCAAATAAAACTAAAACATCCCTATGGCAAACTGAAACAATACTTGTGATAACAGCGTCAGATGACTCAGCCTCAGGCCTAGCTGGGAAAGCATAACATCGGGGCTGGGCCCCACCAATTTGAACCACGTCCCTGAGACGGCCTCTAACTGGCTGGCCTCTACCTCTAATAGTATGACCTCTACCTCTAGTGGTCTGACCTCCACCTCTAGCTATCTGACCCCTACCTCTGGCTGACTGAGCGAGCAGTGAAGCACCCGATACTGGGACTATGGCATAAGAACCCTACTACTGTGAGCTTCCCGATGCCCGAGGGCAAAATCTAGCAATGTGCCTCGGGTCACCACAAGTATAACAGGACCTCGGCTGCTATCACTGCTGACCCTGAAACTGACCGTGTCGACCTGTGTAACCACTCTGAAAACTCTGGAGCGGAGGTGCACTAATAGGAGCTGATGGTGCACTGTAGGCTAGCTGATCAGAATGAGACATATGAGGGCCGCGACCACCTGAAGCACTATGGGATGCTAGGAGTGCTGAATGAAATGGCCTGGGATCATGGCCTCTACCAAAAGTACCCTTGCCTCCAGACGAGGCACTATTGAAAGCACCGGAATGGTGAGGCCTCTTATCAGACCCCTGCCCTCTCTTCCATGCAAGAACCACCTCGATCCGCCTGGCAACATTAGCAGCTGCCTGAAAAGAAATCCTACCCCCGATCTCCTTAGCCATCTGAAGCCTGATAGGGTGAGCGAGTCCATCAATAAACCTCTTCACCCTCTTTCTCTCTCTCTCATTAGGAAGCAAAAGAAGAACATGACCGGCTAGATCTACAAAACTGGACTCGTACTGGGTAACAGTCATACTGCCCTGCTGGAGATGCTCGAACTACCTGCGGTAATCCTCTCTCAATGTGATAGGGAGGAACTTCTCTAGGAATAGCTGTAAGAACTGGTCCCAAGTAAGAGCAGGCGACCCAGCAGGTCTGGTCAACATATAATCTCTCTACCACCTCTTGGCGGAACCAGTCATCTGAAACACAGCAAAATCGATCCCATTGGTCTCCACTATCCCCACGTTCTGCAGCACCTCATGGCAGCGGTCAAGATAATCATGTGGGTCCTCAGAAGGTGCACCACTGAAGTGAACTGGGAAGAGCTTGGTGAACTTGTCCAAATTCAATAAGCCCTCAGAAAACATGACGGGCCTATCACCGGCCTGTGCCGCAACAGCCGGCTGAACTACCCCAGCTAGTGGGGCTGCTGGTGTTTGATACTGGGGAGCCATCTACTCCGGAGTGCAAGTAGCGGGAGTCTGTGCTCCTCCCCCAACCTGAGAGACGGCTGATGCCATAGGAAATGTACCGGCATGGGGCCACACTCTCCATAAGGCCCACCAAATGAACTAGAGCGTCCTGAAGTACTGGGGTGGCAATGAACCCCTCCGGGACCTGGGCTGGTCCAACAGGTATAGTCTGAGCTGGAACCTCCTCATCAAAATCCACCTGAGGCTCCACTGCTGGTGCTGCTGCTCGAGCTCTAGGCTGAGCTCTGCCTCTGCCTCGGCCTCTGGCGCGATCTCGGCCTCGTCCTCTGCCCCTAGTAGGAGCTGCCACTGGGGGCTACGGCTGCTGTCCAGCTAAAAATACAGTACGTGTTCTCACCATCTGCGGGAGGATAAGAATAGAAGAGTTCAATCAGCAATGATAGAATAAAATCGGGCGATAGAGAAGAATAGAAGTGAAATTTGTTCCTAAACTTTATAGCCTCTAGAAGATAAATACAGACATCTCCGTACCAATCCTCCAGACTCTACTAAGCCTGCTCATGAGTTGTGACACCTAGGCAACCTAGTGCTCTGATACCAACTTGTCACGACCCAGAATTCTCACTTTCGGGACCGTGATGGTGCCTAACATTTTGCTTCATATGAAAGCCAACGTTAGAGGATCTTTAAACCAATTTTAATCAATTCAAATAAGCAAAACCAAATAAATCGAAATGAAACTAAAATGGGGTACGAAATGACATAAAACCAATAATATCTAAGTACAACCCGGATCTGGAGTCACAAGTTCACGAACTTCTAGAGTCTCTACAAAAAGGGTGTGAGATAAATACAATTGTCTCGAATGAAAAGAACAGTAAATAGGGGAAATGGAAGGGGACTTCAAGGTATGCGGACGCCAGCAGATCTACCTCAAGTCTCCAAATGCCAATCCGAGCTGATGCACCTCACGTACAGCTGGGACCAGTACCAAAATCTGCACAAGAAGTGCAGAGTGTAGTATGAGTACAACCGACCTAATGTACTCCGTAAATGTCGAGCCAAACCTCGACGAGGTAGTGACGAGGCTATGACAGGACACCCACGTAAATAAACATGTACAGACGGAATACACGTACAATATAACAACAAATAAAGAATTAACATACTATTGGGAGGGGACATGCTAAAGGGGTACAAGATACGGTAACTACAGCAGGGGATGATAACAAGAATCAGTCAATAAACCTTCAACCACAAAATCTACAAAACATAATGAATAAAACTGCACGGCATCACCCTTCGTGCTTTTACTCTCAGCCTCACCGTGAAACAGTAATAATGGCACGGCATCATCCTTCGTACTTTTACTCTCAATCTTACCATAAAATGATAAATACGGTACGGCATCACCCTTTGTGCTTTTACTCTCAACTTCATCATGAAACAATAGATACGGTACGACATCACCCTTCGTGCATTAACTCTCAAATACCTCATGGCATCACCCTTCGTGCATTAACTCTCAAATACGGCACGTCATCACCCTTTATGCATTAACTTTCAAATACGGTACGGCATCACCCTTCGTGCATTAACACTCTCCCTTACCATGTAACAATGTATAATAATAAGGAGATAGAATAAGCAAGAACAAACCTTACGTCAACAATGGTTCCACAATACCAATCTCAACTTCGGAAACAATACTCAATTATCACAGATAGCTCATAAATACGGAAAGAACGATCAATTTATTAATCAACTAGTCTAAGCATGGATATCATGATCAAAGAAAGAGATAAATTACAAGAAACAGGTCTCACCCGCATGTTTTGACCCAACAACAACGCATAAGTACTCGTCACCTCACATATACGATGTACCCAACATTTAGACATGTAGCAAATAGACAAACAATTCCTAATCCCTCAAGTCAAGGTTAATTACGACACTTACCTCGCTCCAAAGATCAACTCAAAGCTCAACCACGACCTTTCCTTTCAAACAAGCATCCGAACCAACCAAATCTAGTAAATTATTAACCAAACGATTCAAAATAAGCCTTAGGAACTACCCACGAATGAAAAAGGTTCAATTTAGGTCATTATTGAAAAAGTCAATAAAAGTCAACTCACGTGCTCGTTTGGTCCAAACCCGAAATTCAGACCAAAACCCGATTACCCATTCACCCTTGAGCTCGGTTATGCAATTTGTTTAGGAATCCGATCTCAATTTGAGGTCTAAATTCCATTTTTAGAAAATCCCTAATTTTACCCAAACCCCCAATTTCTACCATGAAAATCCTAGATTTTAGGTTGAAATCTTATGAAATATAATGGAAAATTAAAAGAAAATAGGTTAGAATCACTTACCAATGAATTGGGGAAGAAGGGCTCTTGGGAAAATCGCCTCTAGGGTAAGTTTGAAAAAATTGAAAGAACGAGAGAAATCCCGTCTAACTTAGCTTAAGTCCAGGTGCAGATATCGCAATTATTCGAATAAACCATCCCAAATGCGAAGTCTTCACATTCATGTTGCCTTCGCAAATGTGAACAATATGTCCATAAATACAAAATTGAAGGGATCGCAAATGCGACCCCAGATCTCGCAAATGTGAAAGTCTACCCCCAACCCCTGCTCGCAAATGCGAAGTCTTCTTCGCAAATGCGAGGCTAGCAATTGCGAAGTCTGCCGCAAACACCAGAAACACAATGCATCAGCTATGAATTCTAAGTCAAAATCCACTATGTAGCCTATCTGAAACTCACCCGAGTCCTCGGTGCTCGAAACCAAATATGCACACAAGTCTAATAACATCATACGAACTTGCTCGCGCGATCAAATCGCCAAAATTATACCTAGAACTACGAATCAGACACCAAATCAAATGGAATTTTCAATAAAACTTTAGAATTTCTATTTTAACACCCGAACGTCCGAATCACATCAAACCAACTCTGATTCTCACCAAATTTGGTAGACAAGTCATAAATATAGTAATGGACCTCTACCGAGTTCCGGAACCAAGACACGGACCTAGTATCAATAAAGTCAAACATAGGTCAAACCTTGAAATTCATTAAGCGTTTAAACTTCAAAGTTTCAACAAAAAGCGACAACTCAAGCTAGGGACCTCCGAATTCGATTTCGAGCATATACCCAGGTCCTAAATCACGATACGGACCCATCGGGACTGTCAAAATATGGATTCGGGTCCGTTTTCTCAAAATATTGACCGAAATCAACTCAAATGGATTTAAGGCAAAATTTCATATTTTATCAATTTTTAACATAAAAGCCTCCGGAAAAAATATCCGGACTGCGCACGCAAATCGAGAAAGACTTAAAGAAGCTATTGGAGGCTTCGAAACATAGAATTAGGGTTTAAAACTCTAGATGACCTATCGGGTCATCACATTATATTTAGGATGTTGATGGGCTTTCATTAATTCTTCAAAACAATGAAAATAATGGTAAGCCCCTTTACTGTTATTTGGCCCATATATAGTTTTCTTGGAACATTTTCTTTTCTAAATCAAAACAATGAAAATAATGAAAAAGTCATTGAAACCTTACTTAAAAGCTTAGTTTGATAAAAATTAATTCTACCGCAACATTTACAACTTGGAGGATGGAAGAAGTTATATTCTTACTTCAGCGAGTATTTTTTAAAGTAAACGAACAAGGCGTTGATGGAGTTTCAAGTTGTCTTTCATTAGATAAACTCGTTTAATATTTGCACATGATTTGAAATTCGATGAAAAATTGGCTTGCACATCTACCTTTAAATGCTACTCCATAAGATTTTGTTTAGAATTTGAACTAGTAATGTGTGCCTGATTAACATATCACGAATGGTGCTCTTACAATTAGATAAAAAGTATCGGGCGACTCATTAACATATACACTGAGACTTTTAATTGACAATGTAAAATGACTCATTTAATTAATTTTTTATCTTTAAATTAATCTTATATGGTTGACTTGCTTGCGATTAATTGTTTGATGTAGAGGAAGGGTGAATTTGACTTTTTATCAAAGTTGATGAAAATAACTTAACTCATTTGAAATGAATTAGTTTTGACCAAATTTTAGGGATTGGTATTTAAAAGTTAAATATCTAGTAGAGTATCACATAACCAAAATTTGTCAATAAAGGTCTTCTTCGTGTTAGTAGTGTGTTTTCGTATTTATCTCTCGATTTATTCTCTACTACCTTTTACTTGATACAATTGAAAAGTTCTTTAATATAATCTATTCTTTGAAGGAAAAAATACGAATAATGTAGCAACAACAATAAAAATCCAATTTAATTTCATATGTGGGGTTTGGGGAGGGTAGTGTGTACGCAGATCTTACCCCTACCCTGTAAAGACAGAGAGACTATTTTTGATAGACGCTCAGATCAAGAAACAGTAAAATAAAGAAACAAGCAACAACAGTAAAATGCGCTTAATATAGCCTTGACTTAATTTCAAAAACAAGTTATTTATCTCATGTTTTACATATTCTTTATTAGGCGATAATTCTTAATTTAGGGTGTGTTTGGTATAACGGAAAATGTTTTCCGTGAAAAATATTTTTCTAGAAAATATTTTCTTAGAAAACAAGTAGTAATCTTATTCATTTTTCGGTGTTTGGTATGCAAATGAAGGAAAATAACTTCTCAAGAGTATTCATAAATAATTTATATACAATAAATATGAAATCATAAACTTTCGAACCAACAACCTTTCGAACCCATAAATTTCATAAACTTTCGAAACCACGAAATTTCGAACCCATAAACTTTATAATTTCTAAACCCGTAAACTTCCAAACACATAAACCTCCGAACTCATAACTTTGGAACTTGTAAAATTTTGAACCTGTAAACCGAAAGATAAAAAAATAAAAATTGAAAAATATATAAAAAAAAATATTTTTTCCCGGGGGAAGGGGCAGCGGCGTCGGGGAGGGGGGGGGGGATGTGCAGAAAAATAAAAAAATAAAAATTTGAAATTACAAAATAAAAAGTAAAAAAAAAAACTTTTTTTTGTGCTAGGTGAGGGGCAGGAGGGGTGGGGGAGGGGGTGAGCAGTGCAGAAAAACGAAAAAATAAAAATTTAAAATTACACAAAAAAGATAAAAAAAATTACGGGGGGGGGGGGGGGGGGGATTGTAGGGTGGGTGGTGACGAAAAAAAACTGAAATTGTTTATAAAAAAAAGGCCTTTTTGGAGAGAGGGGTGTTAGGTGTTACCCTGATTTTCTTAACGTATTTGATTCTCCTATTTCTTGAAGGAAATGGCATATTACCATAATTGGATTTTCCTTCTTGTAGAAAGAAACTATATATCTCCCATATTTGGCTAGTCCTTTTTCTTGTAGGAAAATGTTTGGACTTCTATAAATTGAGAATCATTCTTTCTCATTCAGTAGCATCCACAATGTAGCCGTATGGGGTTTGAGAGTCATGTTTAGGGGGAGAACTTTACGGGACAAGTGTTAGTGTGTCACATGTATTTGCCTCTTCGTGAGGTTGTTCTCTCGATATTTTATACTCTCTTTTAATATAGTGGATTACTCATCTTCGTCGTGGACGTAGGTCAATTGTCCGAACCACGTTAAATATTCGTTCAAGGTTTGCTTTACTAGCTCCCGCATGACACCTGACGTTTTTGTTCCTAACAAGTGGTATCAGAGCGAGGTTTAAGACAGGTTCATCTTGGCGGGTTCAGTTCAAACCGCAACCTATTTGACGGTAATCATGATTTTTGTCAGAGAAATTTGACCGGTGTGCTACGCATGTTGAGACAAACTTTATGGTGGAGATTTGGAGATGCGACCTATTGATGGCTATGTGAAGAAGGTAGAAAGTTTTTATGTTGAAAACTAATGAAAATAAGAATTTTCACCTTAAAAGTTGATTTTAGTTGACTTCGGTCAACGTTATTGGTAAACGGGCTCGGATCCGTGCTTTGACGGTCCCTGTAGGTCCGTATCGAATTATGGGACCTCGGCCTATGCTCGGAATCGAATTCGGAGGTCCCTAACTTGAGTTATGAATTTTTAATGAAAATTAAAAGTTTGAAAATTATTTATTTTTAAGAATTGATTGATGTTTGGCATTGTTAGTGCCGGATCCGTATTCTGGTTCCGGAGTCGGTATAGGTTCATTATGATATTTAAGACTTGCGTGTGAAATTTGGTGAGAAACGGAGTTGATTTGATGTGATTCGGACGTCCAGTTGAGAAAATAGAAATTTTAAAGTGTTCTTGAGAATTTCATTCGATTTGGTGCTAAATTCGGAGTTCTAGGTAATATTTTGGCTATTTGATCGCGCGAGCAGGTCCGTATGATATTTTTAGACTTGTGTGCATGGTTGGTTTGGAGCTCCGAGGGCTCGGGTGAGTTTCGGATAGGCTACGGGGTAATTTGCACTTAGAAAATCTGAGATTGTGCTGCAACAGCTGTTCTGGTGTGCCCTTTTTTGCGTTCGCGTAGATAGTGTCGCGAACGCGAAAGCTAAAATGGGGGCAGGGGAATTTTCTTCTTCGCGAACGCGAAGAACTGGTCGCGAACGCGAAGCGTTGGGGGTGGTACCCTTCGCGAATGCGATCTGTCTCACGCGAACGCGATAGTTCAAAGGAACTGGGGGAAGGGGTCATGTATGTGTCCACTGGGTCGCGAACGCGAAGGCTTGGGGGGAGCTACCTTACGCGAACGCGTAGAAAGACTCGCGAACGCGAAGGCGTTAGGCCGCTGTGCAACGCGATCGCGACAGGCCTCTCGCGAACGCGATGAAGGCCTGTCCAGTGACTTAAAACAGACTCTAAACACGGGTTTAAGTCATTTCTTCAATATATTTCAAGAACCAAATGAGTAGAGGCAATTTTCCAAGAGCCATTTCTTCCCCAAATTATTGGTAACTGATTCTAAACCATTTTTCTTTCAATTACCCATTACATTTCTTGAATTTTCAACCTAAAATCTAGAGTTTTCATGGTAGAATTAGGGGTTAGGGTAGAAACTAGAAATTTCAAAAATTTGGGGATTTAGACCTCAATTTGAGGTCGGATTCCAAAACAAATAATATATTCGGGCTCGGGAATGAATGGGTAAAAGAATTTTGGTCCGAACCTCGGGTTTTGACCAAGCGGGCCGAAGGTCGATTTTTTGAATTTTTGGAGAAAAAATTGAGAAATTTAATTTATGAAATATAATTGATTCCTTTAGCAATATTTAATATTATTGAGCCATTTTTGAATAGATACGAGTGGTTTAGAGGTGAATTCCAAAGGAAAAGCTGTGATTGAGAATTAAGTGGCCTTCGGAGCGAGATAAGTGTCGTGTCTAACTTTGGCTTGAGGGAATAGGTATTATGTGTTCATTTGCTACGTATTTGGTTGTTAAATACGATGTATAGTTGAGGTGACGAGCATCTATGGGTAGTTGTCGAGTCATAGCATGCGAGTGAAATTCTATTCTTGTCTATTTTGTAGCCTTAAATTCTACTATCCATGCTTAGTGGGTTATTTGAAATGTTGGGTGACTCATATCTGGTTTCACTGAGATTTGGTAAGTTTCGAATATTGATTTTGTGATTTGTTAGGAGGAGTGTAAAGCACGAAGGGTGATGTCGTGTCGTTCTATTTATTTATTTGGTAAGGTTGAGAGCAAAAGCACGAAGGGTGATGCCGTGCAGTTCTATTTATTTATTTAGGTGAGGTTGAGAGTAAAAGCAAGAACGGTGATGCCATGTCGTTTTATTTATTTATTTGGTGAGGTTGAGAGTAAAAGCACGAAGGGTGATGCCGTGCCGTTATATTTATTTATTTGGTGAGGTTGAGAGTAAAAGCACGAAGGGTGATGCCGTGCAATTTTTCTTATTTTTTTAGTGGCTCAATTCATTTAAGGATTTTCGGTGTACTTCTGTCTTTTCATTATTCTCACTCTTTATGTTGTATTCCCCCACTGTATGTCTCCTTCCTATTATTTTTGCATTATTTCTTTATTTACTGTTGTTGCCACTAGCATGATTATATTGTTCAGGTTATATGTGGGTGTCTTGTCCTAGCCCCGTTACTACTTCGTCGAGGATAGGCTCGACACTTACCAATACATGGAGTCGGTTGTACTGATGCTGCACTGTGCACTTTCTGTGCAGATTTTGATACCGGATCAGGTTGATCGAGATTTTCTATTGGTCCTCTATCCGGAGACTCAAGGTAGATCTATCGGCGTTCACAGACCTTGAATGCTTGTAAATTGTGACTCCAGATCCGGGTGGTAGTAATTAATACAATTTTATAATATTCCGTACTTATTATATTTCATCTTAGTTAATTATTATTATTTACTGAATGGAAATAAGGAATTGGTTTAATAATTTTTTAACGTTGACTTGCCTAGCACGTGAAATATTAGGCGTCATCACAGTCCTGTCGGTGGAAAATTTCGGGTCGTGACAATTGGTATCAAAGCACTAGGTTGCCTAGGTCTCACGATTCACAAGCAAGCTTAGTAGAGTCTGGAGGATCAGTACAGAGACGTCTGTGCTTATCTTCCAGAGGCTATAAAGTTTAGGAACACGTTTCACTTTTATTCTTCTCTATCGTGCGATTTTGCTTTCTCAATACTGATTGAACTCTTCTACTCTTATTCTCTCGCAGATGGCGAGAACACGTACCGCTTCCTCAGCTGAGCAACAGCCAAAGCCTCCAGTGATAGCTCCTACGCGGGGCAGAGGTCGAGGCCGAGGCCGTGCCAGAGGCCGAGGCAGGGGCAGGGCTCAGCCTAGGGCCCAAGTAGCAGCCCCAACAGTGGAGCCTCAGATAGAGTTTGACAAGGAGATTCCAACCCAGACTGTTCCTGCCGGACCAGCTTAGATTCCGGAGGGGTTCATTGCTACCCCAGTACTTCAGGACGCTTTGGTCAGTTTGGTGGGCCTTATGGAGAGTATGGCCCAAACTGGCGCATTTCCCATGGCACCAGCAGTCTCTCAGACTGGAGGAGGAGCCCAGACTCCTACCACTCCCGCTCCGGAGCAGATAGCTCCCCAGTATCAGGCTCCAGCAGCTCAGCCAGTCGGATTAGTTCAGCCGGTTATTGCGGCACAGGTCAGAGATGGGCCAGCTATGTCTTCTGAGGCTTTGTGGAGATTGGACAGGTTTATCAAACTCTTTCCTGTTCACTTCAGTGGTGCTCCTTCGGAGGATCCCCAAGAGTATCTTGACAGCTGTCACGAGGTCTTACAGAATATGGGTATAGTGGAGACCAATGGGGTCGATTTTGCTACATTTCAGATGACTGGTTCCGCCAAGAAATAGTGGAGAGATTACTTGTTAACCAGACCAGCTGGGTCACCTTCTCTTACTTGGGACCAGTTCTCTCAGATCTTCATAGAGAAGTTTCAGCCTATCATATTGAGAGAGGAGCGTCGCCGTCAGTTTGAGCATCTCCAGTAGGGAAGTATGACTGTTACTCAGTATAAGACCCGTTTTGTGGATTTAGCCCGCTATGCTATTCTTCTGCTTTCTACCGAGAGAGAGAGAGAGGGTGAGGAGGTTTATTGATGGACTTGCTCAGCCTATCAGATTACAGATGGCTAAGGAGACTGGGAGTGAGATTTCTTTTCAGGCGGCTGCTAATGTCGCCAGACGAGTCGAACTAGTTCTTACTTAGGGAGGTCAGGGGTCTAACAAGAGACCTCGTCATTCCGGTGAGTTCAGTGGTGCCTCACCTAGAGGCAGGAGTACTTTTGGTAGAGGCCATCCTCCCATGCCGTTTCATTCAACGCTCCAGGCATTCCATAGTGCCTCAGGTGGTCGTGGCCCTCAAATGCATTATTCTGACCAGCTAGCCTACAGTGCACCACCAGCTCCTATTAGTGCACCTCCACTCCAGAGTTATTAGGGTGGTTATTCAGTTCGACAGGGCCAGCTTCAGGGTCAGCAGTCACAGCAGCCGAAGTTATGTTATACTTGTGGTGATCCGAGGCACATTTCTAGATTTTGCCCTTGAGCAATGGGTAGCTCACAGCATCAGAGTTCGCGTGCCATGGTCCCGACACCAGTTGCTGCACCACCTGCTCAGCCAGCCAGAGGTAGGGGTGAGGCAGCCAGAGGTAGAGGCCAGACTGTTAGAGGTGGAGGTCAGGCCGTAAGGTGGAGACCAGCCAGTTAGAGGCCATCCCAGGGACGTAGTTCAGGATGGTGGGGCCCAGCCCCGGTGTTATACTTTCCCAGATAGGCCTGAGACTGAGTCATCTGACGCTGTTATCACAGGTACTATTTCAGTTTGCAGTAGAGATGTTTCAGTTCTATTTGATCCGGGATCTACTTACTCCTATGTGTCATCCTATTTTGCTTCCTATTTGGTTGTGCCCCGTGATTCTTTGAGTGCTCTTGTGTATGTGTCCACACCAGTGGGAGATGTTATTGTTGTAGATCGTGTTTATCGTTCGTGTGTGGTCACCATTGGGAGTCTTGAGACTCGTGTAGATCTCTTACTTCTCGATATGGTTGATTTTGATGTCATACTGGGTATGGATTGGCTGTTACCTTATTATGTTATATTAGATTGTCACGCCAAGACAGTGACCTTAGCCTTGTAGGGGTTGCCTCGATTAGAGTGGAGAGGAAATCTTGGCAATTCTACCAGCAGGGTTATCTCTTATGTGAAGGCTCAACATATGGTCGAGAAGGGGTGTCTAGCTTATTTGGCTTATGTCCGCGATTCTAGTGCGGAGGTTCCTTCCATAGATTCGGTGTCGGTTGTTCGTGAGTTTCCAGAGGTGTTTCCTGCAGACCTACTGGGGATGCCACCCAACAAGGATATTGATTTCTGTATTGATTTGGCTCCGGGCACTCAGCCTATTTCCATTCCGTCATATCGCATGGCCCCGCTAGAGTTGAAAGAATTGAAGGAGCAGTTGCAATATTTGCTTGATAAGGGCTTCATTAGACCTAGTGTTGTTTGTGAAGAAGAAAGATGGATCGATGAGGATGTGTATAGATTATCGGTAGTTGAAAAAAGTGACCATCAAGAACAAATATCCATTGCCGAGGATTGATGATTTATTTGATCTGCTTTAGGGTGCCAAGGTGTTTTCAGAGATTGATTTGAGATCTGGCTACCATCAGTTGAGGATTAGGGCATTCGATGTTCCTAAGATAGCTTTTTGGAGTCGGTATGGGCATTATGAGTTTCTAGTGATGTCATTTGGGCTGACAAATGCCCCAGCAACATTCATGGATTTGATGAACCGGGTGTTCAAACCCTACTTGGATTCCTTTGTGGTTGTGTTTATTGATGATATCTTGATCTACTCCCACAGTCGAGAGGAGCATGAGCAGCACCTTCAGATCGTTCTTCAGACTCTGAAAGACAACCAATTATATGCTAAGTTCTCAAAATGCGAGTTTTTGTTTAGTTCAGTTGCCTTCTTGGGTCACGTGGTATCAGTAGAGGGTATTCAGGTGGATCCTAAGAAGATTGAAGTAGTCCAGAACTGGCCTAGACCCACATCAGCTACAGCCTAGACCCACATCAGCTACAAAAATCCGTAGTTTCCTGGTTTTGGCGGGCTATTACTGGCGATTTGTGGTGGGGTTTTCATCTATAGTAGCCCCGTTGACCAGATTGACCCAGAAGGGTGCCCCGTTCAGGTGGTCAGACGAGTGTGAAGCAAGCTTTCAGAAGCTCAAGACTGCTTTGACTACGGCACCGGTATTGGTGTTACCCACAGGTTCAGGATCTTATACAGTATACTGTGCGCATCCCGTATTGGTCTGGTGCGGTGTTAATGCAGGGTGGCAAGTTTATTACAATGGCAGTTGAAGGTTCACGAGAAGAATTACCCTATTCATGATCTAGAGCTAGCAGCTATTGTTCAAGCGCTGAAGATTTGGAGGCACTATCTTTACGGCGTGCCATGTGAGGTATTCACTGATCATCGGAGCTTGCAGTATTTGTTCAAGCAGAAGGAACTCAATTTTAGGGAGAGGAGGTTGATGGAGCTATTGAAAGACTATGATATCACCATATTATATCATCCCGGGAAGGCCAACGTGGTGGCCGACGCTTTGATAGGAAGCCAGTCAGTATGGGTAGCCTTGCATATATTCCAGTTGGTGAGAGACTGCTTGCATTGGATGTTCAAGCCTTGGCCAACCAGTTCGTGAGGTTAGATGTTTCTGAGCCCAGCCGTGTTCTAGCTTGTAAAGTTGCTCGGTCTTCTTTGTTTGAGCGCATCAGAGATCAACAGGATGACGATCCTTATTTACTTGTCCTTAAAGACACAGTGCAACACAGGGGTGCCAAGCAGGTTACTGTTGGAGATGACAGAGTTTTGAGGATGCAGGGTCCTATTTGTATGCCTAATATTGATGGACTTCGTGAGTTGATCCTTGAGGAGTCCCACAATTTTTGGTATTCTATTCATCCAGGCACCGGCAAGATGTATCAGGACTTGAGGCAGCATTATTGGTGGAGGCAAATGAAGAAGGACATAGTTGCCTATGTAGCTCGGTGCCTAAATTTCCAGCAGGTAAAGTGTGAGCATCAGAGACCTGGTGGTTTACTTCAGAGGTTAGATATTCCTGAGTGGAAGTGGGAGCGTATCATTATAGATTTTGTTGTTGGACTCCCACGGACTCAGAGGAAGTTCAATGCAGTTTGGGTTATTGTGGACAGGCTGACTAAGTCAGCGCACTTCATTCTTGTGGCAGTTACCTATTCCTCGGAGCAGTTAGTAGAGATTTATATTCGGGAGATCATCTATCTTCACGGTGTGCCCATGTCTATCATTTCTGATCGAGGTATGCAGTTTACCTCACATTTTTGGAGGGCAGTACAACGTAAGTTGGGTACGCGGGTTGAGTTGAGCACAGCATTCCATCTTCAGACGGACGGGCAGTCCGAGTGTACTATTCAGATCTTGGAAGATATGCTCCGCGCTTGTGTTATAGACTTCGGAGGATCATGGGATCAGTTCTTGCCCCTTGCAGAGTTCGCCTAAAACAACAGCTACCAGTCGAGCATTTAGATGGCTCCCTATGAGGCATTATATGATAGGCGGTGTCGGTCGCCAGTTGAGTGGTTCGAGCCGGGAGAGGCTCGGTTGTTGGGCACAGACTTAGTACAGGATGCCTTGGATAAGGTCAAGATTATTCAGGATCGACTTCGCACAGCTCAGTCCAGGCAGAAGAGTTATGCTGACCGTAGAGTTCGTGATATTGCATTCATGGTCGAAAAGAGAGAGTGTTACTTCGGGTATCACACATGAAGGGTGTAATGAGGTTCGGAAAGAAGGGAAAGTAGAGCCCTAGGTATATCGGGCCTTTTGAGATTCTGGAGGGAGTGGGAGAGATGTCTTACAGTCTTGCGTTTCCACCTAATTTAGTAGTTGTTCATCCGGTATTCCATGTGTCCATGCTTCGAAAGTATCACGGCGATCCGTCCCATGTGTTAGATTTCAGTTATGTCCAGTTGGACAAGGATTTGACTTACGAGGAGGAGCCGGTGGCAATTCTAGCCCGGCAAGTTCGCCAGTTGAGATCAAAGAGTTACCCTTCAGTTCGAGTGAAGTGAAGAGGTCAGCCTATTGAGGCAGCTACTTGGGAGTCCGAGTCAGATATACGGAGTAGATATCCCCACCTTTTCACCAGCCTAGGTACTTTTCTATGTCCGTTTGAGGACGAACGATTGTTTTAGAGGTGGAGAATATGATGACCCAAAAGATCATCTTATGTTTTAGAACTCGAATCTGCACTCTTACGCTTTAAAAATCTCATTTTTACCCTTTTTGATTTGCGTGCGCAGTCCGGGCAGGTTTCCGAAAAGCTTTTATGTTGAAAACTAATAAAAATAAGAATTTTTACCTTAAAAGTTAATTTTAGTTGACTTCGGTCAATATTTTTGGTAAACGGGCCTGGATCCATGCTTTGAAGGTTCCGGTAGGTCTGTATCGAATTATGGGACCTGGGCGTATGCCCGGAATCGAATTCGAAGGTCCCTAGCTTGAGTTATGAATTTTTGATAAAAATTTAAAGTTTGAAAATTATTTGTTTTTAAGAATTGATTGATGTTTGGCATTGTTGGTGCCGTGTCCGTATTCTAGTTCTGAAGCCCGGTATAGGTTCATTATGATATTTAAGACTTGCGTGTGAAATTTGGTGAGAAACGGAGTTGATTTGACGTGATTCGGACGTCGAGTTGAGAAAATAAAAATTTTAAAGTATTCTTGAGAATTTCATTCGATTTGGTGCTAAATTCGGAGTTCTAGGTGTTATTTTGGCGATTTGATCACGCGAGCAGGTCCGTATGATATTTTTAGACTTGTGTGCATGTTTGGTTTGGAGCCCTGAGGGCTCTGGTAAGTTTCAGATAGGCTACGGGGTGATTTGCACTTAGAAAATCTGAGATTGTGCTGCAGCAGCTGTTCTGGTGTCCTTCTTCGCATTCACGTAGGTACTGCCGCGAACGCGAAAGGTAAAATAGGGGTAGGGGAACGCGAACGCGAAGCATTGGGGGTGGTACCCTTCGTGAACGCAATATGTCTCACGCGAACGCGATAGTTTAAGGGACCTGGGGGGGGGGGGGTCATGTATGCATCCACTGGGTCGCGAACGCGAAGTCTTGGGGGGATCTGCCTTACGCGAACGTGAAGGCCTTAGGCCGTTGTGCATCGCGATCGCGATAGGCCTCTCGCGAACGCGATGAAGGCCTGTCCAGTGACTTAAAACAGACTTTAAACATGGGTTTAAGCCATTTCTTCAACATTTTTCAAGAACCAAACGGGTAGAGGCGATTTTCCAAGAGCCATTTCTTCCCCAAATTATTGGCAAGGGATTCTAAACCATTTTTCTTCCAATTACCCATTACATTTCTTGAATTTTCAACCTAAAATCTAGAGTTTTCATGGTAGAATTAGGGGTTAGGGTAGAAACTAGGAATTTCGGAAATTTGGGGATTTAGACCTCAATTTGAAGTCAGATTCCAAAATCAATTATATATTCGGGCTCGGGGATGAATGGGTAAAATAATTTTGGTCCGAACCTTGGGTTTTGACCAAGCGGGCTCAGGGTCAATTTTTTGACTTTTTGGAGAAAAATTTAAAAAATTTAATTTGTGAAATATAATTGATTCCTTTAGCAATATTTGATATTATTGAGTTATTTTTGAATAGATACTAGTGGTTTAGAGGTGAATTCCAAAGGAAAATTTGTGATTGAGAATTAAGTGGCTTTCGGAGCGAGGTAAGTGTCATGCCTAACTTTGGCTTGAGGGAATAAGTATTATGTGATCATTTGCTACGTGTTTGGTTGTTAAATACGATGTATAGGTGAGGTGACGAGCATCTACACATAGTTGTCGAGTCATAGCATGTGAATGAAATTCTATTCTTGTCTATTTTGTAGCCTTAAACTCTACTATCCATGCTTAGCAGGTTATTTGAAATGTCGGGTGACTCATATCTTGTTTCACTGAGATTTGGTAACTTTCGAATATTGATTCTGTGATTTGTGAGGAGGAGTGTAAAGCACGAAGGGTGATGTCGTGCCGTTCTATTTATTTATTCGGTGAGGTTGAGAGTAAAAGCACGAAGGGTGATGCCGTGCAGTTCTATTTATTTATTTGGGTGAGGTTGAGAGTAAAAGCACGAAGGGTGATGCCGTGCCGTTCTATTTATTTATCTGGTGAGGTTGAGAGTAAAAGCACGAAGGGTGATATCGTGCATTTCTATTTATTTATTTGGGTGAGGTTGAGAGTAAAAGCACGAAGGGTGATGCCGTGCAATTTTCCTTGCTATTTTAATGGCTCAATTCTTTTAAGGATTTTCGGTGTACTTCTGTCTTTTCATTATTCTCACACTTTATGTTGTATTCCCCCACTGTATGTCCCCTTCCTATTATTTCTGCGTTACTTCTTTATTTACTGTTGTTGTCACTAGCATGATTATATTGTTCAGGTTATATGTGGGTGTCTTGTCCTAGCCTCGTCATTACTTCGCCGAGGTTAGGCTCGACACTTACCAGTACATGGGGTCAATTGTACTGCTGCACTCTGCACTTTCTGTGCAGATTTTGATACCGTTGATCGAGATTTTCTATTGGTCCGCTGTCCGGAGACTCAAGGTAGATCTGTCGGCGTTCACAGACCTTGAAGTCCTCGTCTATCTTTTATGTCCTACTATTTTCTTTCATTCTGACAGTTGTATTTTTTCGGACTATTACTTGTAGTAAATTCTAGAATGCTCGTGAATTATGACTCCAGATTCGGGTGGTAGTAATTAATACAGTTTTATAATATTCCGTACTTATTATATTTCATCTTAGTTAATTATTATTATTTATTGAATGGAAATAAGGAATTAGTTTAATGATTGTTTAACGTTGGCTTGCCTAACAAGTGAAATGTTAGCCGCCATCACGGTCCCGTCGGTGGAAAATTTCGGGTCGTGACACCAAGGGAGAGAATTATTAGGAGTTGTGAAGAAAGTGGATCAAGGTTATTTTGTCAGAAAATTCAGGCCAAGGGGGAGAATTGTTAGGTGTTGTCCTGATTTTCTTACCATATTTGATTTTTTTATTTGTTGAAGGAAAGGACAATATATTTACCATAATTGGGTTTTTCTTCTTGTAGAAGGAAACTATATATCTCCCATATTTGGCTAGTCCCTTTTCTTGTAGGAAAATGTTTGGACTTCTATAAGTTGAGGATCATTCCTTCTCATTCAGTAGCATCCACAATGTAGTCATATGGGGTTTGAGAGTCGTGTTTAGGGGGAGAACTTTACGAGACAAGTGTTAGTGTGTTACTTGTATTTGCCTCTTCGTGAGGTTGTTTTCTCGATATTTTGTACTCTCTTTTCATATAGTGGATTGCTCATCTTCGTCGTGGACGTAGGTCAATTGACCGAACCACATTAAATGTTTGTGTCTCTTTTGGTAGATTTCTCTTTTACTTACTGATTTATCGTCGATCAAGGTTTGTTTTACTAGCTCCCGCATGACACCTGATTATTTCGGTCCTAACAAGTGGTATCAGAGCGAGGTTCAAGACAAGTTCATCTTGGCGGGTTCAGTTCTAGCCGCAACCTATTTGACGGAGTTTAGGAAAATATTTTTCCTTCTCTTGATAAGGAAAATATTTCCTCCAATTGGAGGAAAATGAGTTCATAAGGAAAATATTTTCCAAAATATTTAAGCCAACCAAACATAAAAAAATTAAAAAATATTTTTCGAAAAATGATTTCCTTCATACCAAACACACCCTTAATGTCAGTATTACAAACATATTTCGTTTGATTTAGTTGGTTTGCGAAAGAGATAACATAGAGATATACGGCAATTCTTTTTATGTTTTTGGGCACAAACTCGAAGAATGCTCAATTATCATGACCTAAATAAAATTAGAAATTGCACTTTCCGTATATACAAAATAAGGTCGGTTTAAATATTTGGTGACTTTAAGTTTTCTATTGTGCGATTAATAATTAATGAATCATGAGCTGCTGACGTGCTGTTGAATCATGATTTTTTTATTTAAACTAGTCTAAGGGTACGCGCTTTGCGCATGTATCCCATCTTAATGAATACAAGCTTTTAAAAATGACATGGATATCATATTAAATATTATTTTTGAATATAAAATAAAAGTTTATTTTATTGTAAATTTATAAAAAAAAGATGATTATTTATCCTCTTTAACTAACTTAATAAAGGAAGAAACTTTATTCCATATAAGTCCTAAACTATTTCAATCAATATATTAACCTTAAAATATATTCTAGTTTTATAATTTTACTATTTTAATTTTACAAGTTATTGCGCTTACTTTTTAGTTGTGGCAAGAGCACATAACCCTTGAATATTTTAGGATTTGTTTAATTTTTATAAATACATATATTCTTAAATTTATTCTAAAAAGACAGAAACATGGTTAGCTAATTTATACAAGACGTTTATTTTCTCATGAGCAAAATGAAAATTATTCGATTACTTTAGTCAATAAGAAATACTATATAGGAATTGTTTTCGACATATTAAAAAACATAAATTATTATTGCAAAAGTAAATAATTAAGTTACTGCAGTATATTAATCTACAAACTTTTTCGGTTTCGCGAGAGCATTCTTTCTTTGTCTAAATACATAATCATGCATCCCAGATTCTACATTTAGATGCATCAAAAATATTATTTTCTTATTGAAAGCAAGAGTGTATGATTGTATTAAAATAACCTACAATTGACAGATTATAAAAGAGTTTGAATATGAAATTTATGTTAAGATCTAAACTAAAATTTATTCTTTTCATTAATTTATACAATGTATCGTCTTAATTTTCTTGTGTCGCTCTCATTTAAATAGAAATTTTTTAATTCTAAGTCCGATTTGATTCAATAATGTATTTTAATTACTTATATTTTCTAAAAGCATTTTTAAGAGAAATTTTACAAAAGTACTTTGCTTGTTTATATTTTTATTCTATTATGATTTCTTATTTTATTGAATTTAATTTTTACTTCCGTAAAATAGATATAAATAATTTTCTACCAATTGTAACCTCAGTTTCTTTTTTATTTTGTTTTGTTTCATGTATAAAATGGCAAATGCTTTTTTTTACTTGGATCTGTGAGCTAATTTATACTCCTAAAGTTATATCTTTGAAATTTTTTAGTTCTATATTCTAATAAAACAAAAAGCAAACTGCCTACAAAAACGTTAGAAGAAAAAGAAAGCAAAACATTTTAATTACCTGTTTGAGTTGAGCTTTTCTTTAATTGAATGAATTACAATAATTCATTTTCAATTCATATATACCACTTAAAAGTAACTATAATAATAGTAACTTGTGATTTAAAATACAAAATGGTGATATGCAGATAATGTACATATCCATAATGCTTTGTATAGTCTTGTAAGGCCATAGGTTGGGTTTAACTGCTTGCAAGTTTGGCTAGTGTCCATTTTATGGGGGAAACTCAGCCGGAAATCTCCGTCGGAATCCACGATGAGTTAGACACCCCATAAACCCTTACATTCGAGGACGAATGTTCCTAAGGGGGAGAGGGTGTTACAACCCAAATTCGCATACCATAGATCACGTCGTAAGTTAGTCGACGTAAATCCAAGAAGAGATTATCTTTGAGATGATAAGAAGTTAATCCTATTGGTCTTAAACGATACAAGGGTGTATAAGAGTGGTTAACAAATATTAGAAGTTAAACGAATCAAGGATGTTGTAACCCGTATTTTCGGGTAACACTAGAGGTGATTAACTATCCCAAGAGGTCTTGTTTTAATGTATTTGAATCATATAATATCCGCATCATAAGTCTTGAAGTCAAGCGAGTTATGAAACAAAAGTCGATAAAAGTTGTCGCAACTTAGGTTTATAATTTTACTTAAACTTTAGGTCAAATGTTACTGCATTTTTCTCCTAATGTGCTTGGAATTATGGGGTGATCTACCTATCAAATTGAAGATCTATGGGTCTAGTTTCCAACTCATTAAACCGTTCGTCGATACGATCTCGGAATAGAGAGATATTCGCGTTTTCACAAGAGTGCGCCAAGCTGCTCTCTATAGGGCCCACAAAGGCGGTTTAAGACATATGGACATATATAAGATACCTCAACCCCGTTTTAAGTCATTATTTTTCAGTATATTCAGACCTTATAACCCTAAAAACAGTCTCTCAAGGTTCTCTCATGATCCAAGACCCAAACAAAGGGCAAACAACACAAATCAAATGTCGGGAATCCCGTGGCGCTAGTAAGTTTCTTGTTCTTCTTGTTATTGCTGATTTTTGTGTTGTTCCAGCTCGTGTGGGAGGTTGTTTTAAATGTTTTATGTCCTGTAAATACACTTTCAAGTTTTTAATATCAACCCTAGGTGATTTCAAGTCTTCTAAAGTAATTCTAGTGCCGAAAAACCCGAATTAATTGCTAGTTTCGCTTCCTTATTCTTGTGGCAGAATTGAAGGGATATTTCGTGGAAAATTAAGGTAAAATTAGAGTTGTTATTTCTGTTTAAAGGTAAGGAACCTCTTACTCTATATATATATTTAAGATTATCCAAGTTGCAGCTAAGTCGTTGAAGCTAGAACTTGTGAAATATATATCGAAAAGCTTGGTAGTAATGTTGTTGGTTGGTGGACTGTTTTGGAGGCTCAATATGATTATTAATGATGTTGTTTGGGCTGTTTGGTGATTGTATTGACTTGTGGGAAGTCATATAAATAGGGGAGGTGCTGTCCGTTTTATCGTAAAATAGGTTGTGGTCGATACATAATAGTTACGACGCTTAAACGATAATGATAGTGTCATTTGTCTTATTGTAGACTAAGGAGTCGTGACATTTGCATAGCTTGAGGTTGGGCAGTATATACAAGGTATGTGAGGCTATCCCCTTCATTCTTTTGCACGACTCCGATTGTACATAATATAATGAACGAGCTCCCAAAGATACTCTACTCTTAGAAGCTAGCAGTACTTACATTGCTGCCCTTCTTATGAAACGATTGATATTGATGTTACTTCTCTTATTCTTATATTATCAATGTTGTTAGTAGTTCCTGATTCTTATAAGATTCTTGATGAAGAGTTAATCCTAATAACGTGTACGAAGGATACCAACCTTATGTCACTCTGAAAGGTTCAAAATGTGATTCCAATGAGTCGAGCACGCATCATATATATGTATCTATTTTACTCTACCGAGCCGCGCTATAGTCGGCCGGGTACGGCACCTATTGTGCAACCACTTATCAGTTGGGTTTTACCGAGCTCCACGTGGCCGGGTACGATTCTACCGAGCCCTATGATGGCCGGGTACGTTTTACCGAGCCTATTACGGCCGGGTACGATATGATGATGGTGATGCCCACAAAGGCGTATGTTTTAAAAGTTTATGTATATATATGTATGTATCATGTATTTCATGTCAGTAGCCCTCAGAGGTACCCAGATGTCACAGGTTGTATATTCTCTATCCCTGTTTACATTACTGTTCTCACTTATGCTTTCCTGCCTTACATACTCAGTACTTTATTCGTACTGACGTCCTTTTTATTTGTGGACGCTGCATGTCATGCTGCAGGTCCTGATAGACAGGTAGACGCAGGTCCCCCACCACAGTAGGCTATCCAGTTCAGCGGTTATTGGCGAGATCCCTTCTCTGGACTTGCCGTGGTCTTGGTATGCATTTTTGTTATAGACCTTATGGGTATGTCGGGGCCCTGTTCCGGCAATGTTGTAGCACTTATGTTCTTTTAGAGGCTCATAGACAGGTGTCGACTTATGTATGATTTAGAATGCCTTTTCGGCTGATTTTTGTTGTATAGTCTTTCATGGCATCATGATAGCTCGTACCTTATATATAGTTTCTTGACAGTCTTGTCGTCCCATGTTATGTATGTTCATGACATTATCTTTCATTGTTGGATGTTCATGATCCATGTCTACTATTTATATTGATCTTGTCGGCCCTTAAAGATAATAAGGAAGGTTAGATAAAATGTACGTTGGTGCTCGGCAAGTATGGCCCGGGTGCTAGTCATGACCCGCCAGTTGGGTCGTGACAATTCTATTGCGAATTGAAAGCTTATTTATTAGAATCGGAAGAAAAGTCCTAAATAATAGGTAAATAATTAAATAATTATTTCTAAATATTAGGAAAATAAACTAAAATATAATTTTTTCCAATGTAAAATCTATTTTAAAGGGCAAAAAAGTCGAATGACATTTCGCTAAAGGGTTTCGTGCTTTTAATATAGTATACTAATTTTAAAGTACGCGCTTTGCACGTGTACCCTATCTAAATGAGTAAAAGTTTTTAAAAATATTATATAAATATTATGTTAAAAATTATATTTTAGTTATTATATAATTATTAAAAAAAAAACTGAGAGAGGTATAATAAATCAAAAAATAATTATATAAAAGAGGATATTTTGTTTGAAAATGATTGGTTGGGGGAGGAGGGGGTTGAGGGGAGGGGATTCCTTTAATTTTGAAAGTAGCTTGGCCATTAAAATATGTCAACACTGATATTAATGATACAATAACCAAATTATGTAAAGCCAAGTTAATTAGTTTATTTCATAATAATCTGAGCAAGCATTATGCTCCCACAAAATTTCTAAATTTCAATCAAATATTCTAAAATGATTTTTGACCCATGTTATCGCATAGAAAATGATAGAACTTAGACGTTTCCACTCTGTTCAAAATAACCTGGTGCAATATTCCTTCTTACAATATTAATTTACAACGACACAAATGACTCGTGATTTGGACGCTCCTATCTCGAGATATGACGTTTTCACCGAGAGTGCACAAAGTTGTGAGATCAGCAGGCAAGATGCGTTGATCAACTTCAAAATTTAATTTCATCCGATCCAGAAGGTGCTTGGGGTGAGATTTTTATACGTTATAATCCTTTGAGTATAGAATCATTATTGTCACGACCCAAAATCTCACATGTCGTGATGACGCTTATCTCAATACTAGGCAAGCCGACAATCTCAATAAACCACCATATCTTTTAAGTTTGAAAATATAATATTTAAATTCAGCGGAAGAAATCTCACAAATACATATATAAACACTCCCAAAATCCGATGTTACTGAATACATGAGTATATAAATAAGTACAAGATCTGACTAAAAATATAGAATTAAATCACTGTTTGAAAATATAGAAGAGTACAATAAAAAAGGAAGGGAGTCAAAGTCTGCGAACACCAAGCAGCTACCTTAATAATCTCCACAGAATAAATTCCGAAATCTAGCAACCGCCGTATTCAGGAGCACCTGGATCTGCACACGAGGTGCAGAGTGTAGTATGAGTACAACCAACTCAATAAGTAACAAGACTAACCTTTGGGCTGAAAGTAGTGACGAGCTCAGCAGGTACAGTCCAGTATAGAAATAACAATACATAAATATAGGGATGCTTTCATGTTCAACAGTTACTCTTAGTACAAATAAAATAGATCAATTCTGAACAATGTGAGGAATATGACATCTCTGTATCTACATGCCAATGTACATACTTTATGTGATGCACCTTGGTGAAAACTCTGTGTACCCACAATCTAAAATACTCAATTACTCAGTACTGTATATGGCCAATCTAGCCTAGGGAAGATCCATCCCAAATATATATATGTATATTCATCAACTGACAGTCAGTCACTCAGTACTGTATAAGGCCAATCCAACCCAGGGGAAGATCCATCCCCGAATATCAATGATTCTGACAAGATCCATGTCTAGGAAAAATCCATCCCTCAATATAAATGCTTCGGGCAAGATCCATCCCGGATATATAAGTAATAAGACTAACCTTTGGGCTGAAAGTAGTGACGAGCTCAGCAGGTACAGTCCAGTATAGAAATAACAATACATAAATGTAGGGATGCTTTCATGTTATATATATATATACACATACACATACATATATATATATCAACTACACTCACTGTGGGTGTGCAGACTCCGGAGAGGCTCCTTCAGCCCAAGCGCTATAATAGCTAGATCCAGGCATAAATAAATAAACATAACTATCAATCAGAATCTCCAGTCTCGGGCTCTCAATGACATAAAAAATCAACCCGACATGATGATATGAAGTATCAAGGAAATAGAAACTAAGATATGATATGCAAGTGATAGATGTGACTGAGTACAACATTGTAAATTTAAACAAATAGTTCAACAATAATACGACCCATGTGGGTCCCAAAATATATCGGCGCGTAGCCAAATCATGATCTTTAACATGAGTATCAACTCAATTTCTCTAACACATGTAGGATGTGCGGATAATGACAATTATTTAATTATGCAACTCCACAGAATCAATTAAGTCACCATTCCTATGATGCACACACACACGTCCGTCACCTAACGTGTGCATCATTTCCAAACAATTGATACAACATGTAGTTCAGGGATTCATACCCTCAGTGTAATGACCTGATCGGTTGTTTTGAGCTCTAGTGCGTCGTTCGGCAGTTTGAGGCCATGAACAGCTTCACTTCAGGTATTATGACTTGTGTGTATGGTCGGAATTAAATTTCGGGAAGTTCGGAGTTGATTTGGAGAGAAATTTCTAAGTTCGAAAGCCTTAAGTTGGAGGAATTGGCTAAGGTTTGATTTTTAAGTAAACAATCTCGAAATTGGGATTTGAAGGTTCCAACAAGTTCGTATGATGAATTGACACTTGGGCGTATGTCCAGATCGATTTTTGGATGATCCGGGAGCGTTTCGGCGCCTATTGTGGAAGTTGGCATTTTGGAAGAATTTCATAAATTTGGGTTGAAGTGCATTTCAATATTATCAATGTTCGTTTGGGATCCCGCTTCTGGGAATAGCTCCGTATGGTGATTCTGGTATTGGGAGCGCGTTCAGAAGTGGATTCAGAGGTCCGTGGGTCATTTTGCTAAAGCTAGAAATTTGAAGGTTTTTGAGAAGATTGATCGGAAGTGGACTTTTTGATATCGGGGTCGGAATCTGATTCTGGAAGATGGAGTAGGTCCGTAATGTTAAATATGACTTGTGTGCAAAATTTGAGGATAATCGGACGTGATTTGATAGGTTTCGGCATCGATTGTAGAAGTTGAAGTTTCAAAGTTCATTAAGTTTGAATTGGGGTGCGATTCAAAGTTTTGATGTTGTTTGATGCGATTTGAGGCCTTGAGCAAGTTTGTATCGTATTTTGGGATAGGTTAGTATGATTGGACGGGGTCCCGGGGGCTTCAGGTATGTTTCGGGTCAATTTTCCCATGTTTTTCTGTTGCTGATGCTAGTTCTGGTATCCTTCATCGCGAATGCGAGGAGGTGATCGCGTTCACGAATAGGATGTATGGACTGGAGGAAATTATTCATCGCGAACGTGAGGTGTAGGTCATGAACACGGAGAGGTTGACTGAGGAAACTATGCGAACGCGAAGGGGAAATCGCGAACGCGTAGAAGAAATGATGAGTTGGGCCCAAGGCCATTTGGCCTACGCAAACGTGTAGAGGGTAACGTAAACGCGAGGGGTCTGGGCATCTGGCCTTCGCGAACGCGACCGGTATGACGCGAACGCGAAGAGGAAATTTGGGTTTGGAACCTTTGGCCTTCGCGAACGCGATCCTTTGGTCGCGAACGCAAAGAAAGGCGGACCTGGGCTGGGCAGAATGTTTTTAAGCGGGGTTTGAGTTCATTTCACTATTTTTCACACGGCTTGGGGCGATTTTTGGAGCTTTTGAAGAGGGAATTTCATCATCAATCATGAGGTAAGTGATTTCTACTAGTTGTGAGTTACATACAAGGATTATACACGGATTTAGACATGAAAATATGTAGAAATGTGGGATTTTGAAGAAAAATCTAGAATTTAATATTTTAGATTTTGACCACAAATTTGGGCACGGAATTGGGAATAAATCATATATTTGAGTTTATAAGATTATGGGTAATGATTATCTTCCGAAAATTTTGAAATCCGGGCACGTGGGCCCGAGGGTGATTTTAACGACTTTTCGAATGGAGTTGGGAATGGTTGTAAATTAAATTGTTATGAGTATTAGAGTATATTTTCATTGCTTTGCACATTGTTTGGCTAGTTTTGGAGTGTTGGGCATCGGTTTGAGTTGTTTGATGGGCTCGGAAGCCGATTATGGAACTTCGGAGTGAGTTAAATGTCCTTTCTAACCTTGTAAGAGGGAATTTACCCCATAGGTGAAATAAATCACTGTGTGCTCCTAATTGTGGGGGCTATGTACGCACGAGGTGACGAGAGTCCGTGCGTAGCTACTATTATGCCTAAGTTCGGGTAGTCTAGGACCCAAAAGTATGCTTTACTTGTAATACTTAAAATCTTGTTGTCAATTTAAAATGCTTAAATCATATCGAACTGTGTTAATAAATTTCTAAAAGGCTAGACATCGTTTTCTTGATTTTAAAAGAGAAATTGCCTTTTCCTTGGATAATTGCCCCTGATGAATTCTTGATCAATTATTTGAATGTGTTATCTTTTGTGGAACGGGCCGAACGCCTCGATAGATTAAATAGATGCATCTATGGTTCAAGCCATTCGATCCTCTGGCAGTACACAGTTTAAATATTTGTTGGATCGGGCCATACGACCTCGACATGATTTGCGCATGCTTGTATATTTATAAATAACGATATTGCCTCCCTGGTCTGAGATAAATTGATAATTTGATATGGCCTCACTGGCCTGAGATATAAATTGTTAAAAGATGAAAATAAATTTGGAAATCCCCTATTAACAAGAGAATTATTTACCTGCCTCATGTTATTATGTTTACCGTTGCTTCATAAAATCCATAATTCATCATATCATTGGTATATTAATTATAGCCCATAGTAAGTGTCCGAGTCGACCCCTCGCCACTACTTCTTCTAGGTTAGGCGGGATACTTAATAGGTACGCGTTGATTTACGTACTCATGCTACACTTGCTGCATATTTTTGTGCAGGTACACATATGTTTAGCGGCCTTGTGGGCGCAGCGGCGCGATTATGGCGGGGACTTGGGTGAGCTGCATTCTATATGACGCTCCACAACCAACAGAGTCTCTTTCAGAGTACTTACATTTTTTTCCTGTCCAATTTGTATTCCGGACAGCTGTTGTATTTTATTTTACATTTCTAGTTAATGCTCATGCACTTGTGACACCAGGTTCTAGGATAGTTAAGGGATGTTCAGTATTGAAATTGGAAAACATTGATTTATTCTGTAAATTCATCTTTTACTAGATAAATTGAAGTAAATTTATGATTTAAAAAATATTAAAATGAGAATTTAATTAAATATTTAGTGTTAGCTTGCACGACAGTGGTGTCCGGCGCCATCACGACCTTTAACGGATTTTGGGTCGTGATAACATGGTATCAGAGCGCTAGGTTCACTTAGGTCTCACGAGTAATTAGCGAGTCTAGTAGAGTCTTGCGGATCGGTACAGAGACGTCTGTACTTATCTTCGAGAGTCTACAGGGCTGTTGGGAGCACTTCCCTTCTTGATTCCTCATCGTACGATTTGATTCCTTTGAGGCTTATGCTTTCATCTCTTTCTCATTCAATCTTATGCGACGTGAAGCGCTGGTTATAAATCGGGTATTGAGGAATTTTAATGGCATTAATGATGTAGAGAAGGATGTTTCTCCCTGCGTATTCGATTGGGGCTAACGTCATCGCCTTGTGAAAGGATATTCTGTCATCTCAGCTCAGTAGCTGTATTTCTGATGGTTTTGGGGCTATGCGCCAATTTGTGTGTTGCTATCGCACCATGTTTGTGCAATGGAAGGATGCTTGTCTATGCGTCGAAGCAGTGAATGACTTTGAAGGAGGTTTACTCAGTGCATGATTCATAGATCCAGTATTTTATTTCCGGCGAAGGAAAGGAAATCGGACTAGGAATGTTTAGATTTGGGTTGATGGAATAGCGATATTTGGTATTTTCGAGCGTGGTGGAATTTTCATCAATAATGCAGTGTCGTCGCTCTTGATTGAATGTGTTAAGTTCGCCGGTGTTATGGTCTTCATCAATTTGCCTTCAGGGTAGGATATTGTGAAATAGTGTCGGGGAAGTGGCTGTGAGAGATCGCAATATGCGGTGGTTCAGGGTTGAATTGGTGTTCCGGGTGTTGAGGGCTCAAGGAAGATGATCTTCGGGGAGGTTTAAAGTTGGTGGCGATCTATTGGTTCAAGTGCTACAGAGATAGATATTGATTTAAGGCAACAACTGGGCACCGAAGGATGAGGAAGGACATGTGGGAGGTGTCTCGCGATGGTTAGACTTCTAGAAGGCCAAATGTGAGAAACAAGAGTCGAGTAGTTGCTTAAAGGAGAGGGTTTGACCAAAGTAGGAGAGTGGCAAGGTAACATATGGGTTACGGGGTAGGATAGCTACACGTCTTAAGGAAAGTTTGGAGTGATTAGGATTCATGGTGGACAGTGACTAGGTCTACGGGCGTAATTTGGAATATCGGCTATATTGAGGAAGATTGGGTGTGACAGGAGGGGGTAGCTTAATATGAAAAAGGATACAACATGACTTTGGATTGAAATGTATTGTCGCACGTTTAGTTGATGCCAATGGGGAGTGAACGGGCTTGTATAGCTGGTGAATGGCATGGACTCAGGATGGTTTGTTGGCTTCGTAGTAATTGTACTCGGTGCAGCGTTGTGGGAATATGTCGGCATGTAATTTCCACATGTGGGTTATCTCCTGTGAGCAGGTTAGCAGTCGCGTGGTGTTGGCAAAGCTTCTGCGCAGAATTCTACTAGTTACCCGGTAAGAGATTGAATATGTAAGTATGGCTAGTGGTTCGGAGTGTTCATTAAAGGTTAATAGAAGGATTTCGAGGAATTTGGCGGGTTAATTGTGCTAGATCATGTCGATGAAGGAAGAATCTTGGTGGGTTCCAGGTTTATGCAATAGTAGCTTCAAGCTAAATAGGAGAGTCCCACCGTCTACAGTTGGACTGCATGTTCGTCTATTTGTAAGATTTTTAGTTATCGGGATATTGATGGGTTATTACGACTAAGGAAACAGAACATCCATGGTAATTTGAGAAAGTGATTTGAGGAATGTGTGCTATAGTTGGCCTTATCGATTCATGCTCAGGCTTTGGGAAGATTTAGGATTTATGCTTCGTGTAGAGGCGAGTTACAAGGAAGATGATTCAGCCAGGTGCTTCCTTGAGAGGGTACTCATGTGCTAGCGGAGCCTTGGAGTTGATTATATTCAGGACCAAGTCAGAGTGGGTGACTCTCAATAACGGTCCTAGTGGATTCAAAAGTTAATGCGTGGTTCCTAAGGATTTCAAGTACATAGTAAGGTTGAATATCGAGCTTCTGTAGCGGATTATGATAAAGGATCTTGGAGTGTTCCGTGTTATCTTTGGTCTATGGGGTATCATGAGAGGAAGGGGAGCATGTAACTTTGGATTTATAGAAGAATCATCAAAATGGGTATATCAGTTGAAGACGCGATTATACGCACAAGGAGGGTATGAAATGGTTTGTGAGATTTGAGACAGCATGGTCTCGTGATTCAAGGCCACTCAGGATGAGTGCGGATTGAGTTCGTTATATTGATAAAGGAGCTGTTGTTATTTCTAAGGAAGATCCAGAGTAAATTGGGAGAAGTCGGGTTTGGTTAGCAATGGTTAAATTGGCATAATGATGGCAATGATCAGCTCCTTCAGTGTGTTGGGTTATTCATACGATTTGTGACTGTACGTGCGAGGTTTGACAATCGACGTAACCGGTCGTATTTGGAGGTTTTCGAGTATTATGGCCTGTTATGTGCAGATGGATCCCGGAAGGGTTATGGTGGTTTAGACCACTACTTGAGGATTTGTGTGTTCTACGGTTATGAGAATTCAGTCATGTGTTGCAATGATTCTCCTGAAACGAGTAAAGTGAAAGGTTTCTACAAAGTGAAGTGTATATCTTATTAGTGGTTTAGGAGCTATGATGCAATTCTTGGGCTCTCGCGTATTGGAAAGATAGGTGCGATGAGCGGCATGAAATTTGAAAGATTAGGGATTGAGGTTGCAGTTCGGTATTGTCAAGGATGTCACGAGCTCCGATGAGTAGGAAAAGGAATTTAGATGTTTAGAATAAGCTGGTATTGTCTCCAGCGTCATCTGAGATCAGTGTCCTGTGTAAGAGGCTTTGCATATTGATTTCGAATTCTTGATATGCTTTACAGCATTAGTGTGACCGGTGGTATGGATGTGCAGACTTGTTACCTAGTGCGGAAGGTCGTGGGAGCGTGTTCCACGGAAAGATTGTGTAAGAGTGGCATGTAGTCACTTGATTGGGTGAAGATTAAAACCAAGTATGAAGATTGTAGTAATATCGCTGATTCAAGAATTTATGCCTGGAGGGTGCTCGGTTCACTTGGTTGTGGACTGTGGAAGTTTGTTCCGGTTATGATGGTTGTTCTTGTGTGTTATGGGGAAAAGGGTTATTATGGATCCTTGAAAGGTTATTAGCCTAGTACGGCGCGATCAGAATCGGTTTGAGATCCGTGGATGGATCTAGATATGAATGTGGGCTCTATATCAGGCCGGATGTGTTCATTTCAGCATAGTGCTCCTTATGGAGGAGTATTCGGACGTTGGATGTCGTTTCATCGTCGGCTATTTCATGTAATACTATATTGTGCCGTGTGAGTTGTGAAACAGCTTGGTAAATTTTTTATGTGTTGAGGTTCCGCATAGCGATGGTGTTATGTGAGAAGGATGGCTCTCGAGATTCAAATCATATATCACACCTTAGTTGTGCTTGAGTTTTGTAGCGTATGGCACTATCTATCTCCCCAGGGATGGTATTATGCACTTAGCGTGCTTGCGGCCGATATTCGGGTATTTTGTAGTAATGAGCATTCTAGCTCGGTAAGTATCTCTTTATGTAGATTTTATGTGTGGATCGGGTGGCACGCCGCCACGGGTATGTTGTTTGGATCGGGTTGCATGCCGCAATAGTGGGATGTAGATTACAGTCCCCTATATCTATTTTCGAGTGTTTTGTTTTCCATATTCTGGGGAAGGTTCATAACCCCTTTTCGGTTGTCTAATTAGTTATGTGGGTTGAGTAATCCTTTCCAGAGATTCATTTTCCTTATGTATCACGTTCGAGTTTGTAGCTTATTGGCATATTGCGGCAGCATATGAGTCTTTTGGTCATGTCTGGGGTGGCTTGTTTCCTGAGCGGCTTATACTGGGTGAGACGAGATTTTGGCTCATAATGAGGTGATGATTCTAGTCAAGAGAGGAGATTCAATGGTTTGATAACTCGGCAGTTGGTTATGAATTTCTACACATCTCTTCCGTTGTGGCGGTATTGCAAGAGTTGGAGCAAGACTTATATATGCATGAGGTGCATTGTGAGCATCGAATTCGTGAAATTTCGGCTATTATGATCAGAGAATTTTATTATGGTCATGTGAATGTTGCGGTGCATGGTGTGAATTCAACAAAGGTATGCAGTCATGTTCGGGTACATCGTGTGGTGATTGATACGGTATTTGTATGTTGGAAGCAGGCCTGGTAGAGAATTCCGGATGTAGGAACTGGGCTCTAAGGCTTATTTGCCTAAATAAAAGAGAATATCTTCTGATTTGATCGAGCTAATGTGCTCAACTGAGTTATGGTAGCACGGACAACTCTAACGCAGTTCTTAGCACGTTCGAGGACGAACGTATGTTTAAGTGGGAGAGAATGTAACGACCCGATCACTCGTTTTGAGCTCTAGCGCATCGTTCGGCAGTTTGAGGCCATGAGCAGCTTAACTTCAGGTATTATGACTTGTGCGTATGGTCAGAATTGAATTTCGGGAAGTGCGGAGTTGATCTGGAGAGAAAATTCTAAGTTCGGAAGCCTTAAGTTGGAGGAAATGGCCAAGGTTGGATTTTTGAGTAAACGATCTCGGAATCGGGATTTGAAGGTTCAAACAGGTTCGTATGATGAATTGGGACTTGGGCGTATGTTCGGATTGGGTTTTGGATGACCCGGGAGCGTTTCGGCGCCTATTGTGGAAGTTGGCATTTTGGAAGAATTTCATAAATTTGGGCTGGAGGAAATTACTCATCGCAAACGCGAGGTGTAGGTTGCGAATGCGGAGAGGTTGACTGAGGAAACTACGCGAACACGAAGGGGCAATTGCAAACGCATAGAAGAAATGATGAGTTGGGCCTAAGGCCATTTGGCCTACGCGAACGCGTAGGGTCTGGGCAGCTGGCCTTCGCGAATGCGATCCTTTGGTCGCAAACGCGAAGAAGGGCGGACCTGGGCTGGGCAGAATGTTTTTAAGCGGGGGTTGAGTTCATTTCACTATTTTTCACACGGCTTTGGGCGATTTTTGGAGATTTTGAAGAGGGAATTTCATCATCAAGCATGAGGTAAGTGATTTCTACTAGTTGTGAGTTACATACAGGGATTATACACGGATTTAGACATGAAAATTTGTAGAAATGTGGGATTTTGAAAAAAACCTAGAATTTGGTATTTTGGATTTTGACCATGAATTTGGGCATGAAATTGGGAATAAATCATATATTTGAGTTTATAAGGTTATGGGTAATGATTATCTTCAAAAAATTTCGGAATCCGGGGACGTGGGCCCGAGGGTGATTTTAACGACTTTTCGAACGGAGTTGGGAATGGTTGTAAATTAAATTGTTATGAGTATTATAGTATATTTTTATTGGTTTGCACATTATTTGGCTAGTTTTAGAGCGTTGGGCATCGGTTTGAGTTGTTTGATGGGCCGGAGATATAAATTATTAAAAGATGAAAATAAATTTGGAAATACCATATTAACAAGAGAATTATTTACCTGCCTCATGTTATTGTGTTTACCGTTGCCTCATAAAATCCATAATTCATCATATCATTGGTATATTAATTATAGCCCATAGTAAGATTCCGAGTCGACCCCTCTTCACTACTTCTTCGAGGTTAGGTGGGATATTTACTGGGTACGCGTTGATTTACGTACTCATGCTATACTTGTTGCATATTTTTGTGCAGGTACATATATGTTTAGCGGCCTTGTGGGTGCAGGGGCGCGATTATGGCGGGGACTTGGGTGAGCTGCATTCTATATGACGCTCATCAGCCAACAGAGTCTCCTTCAGAGTACTTACATTTCTCCTGTCCAATTTGTATTTCGGAAAACTGTTGTATTTTATTTTACATTCCTAGTTAATGCTTATTCACTTGTGACACCGGGTTGTAGGATATTTATGGGATGTTCAGTATTGAAATTGGAAAATATTATATTTATTCTGTAAATTCATCTTTTACTAGATAAATTGAAGTAAATTTATAATTTTAAAAATATTAAAATGAGAATTTAATTAACTATTTAGTGTTGGCTTGCCTGAGAGTGGTTTCCGGTACCATCACGACCTTTAACGGATTTTGAGTCGTGACACTCAGAACCAAGTTTAGAAGTGTTACTTACCTCAAACCATATAATTTCTCACTTTGTTATGCCCTTGCCTCGTGAATTGGTCTCCGAAAGCCTCGTATCTAGCCACAATAATTCGATTCAGTCAATACAAATCATAGGAATTTATTCCATATGAACATACTAATTTTTCCAACAAAATCCGAAATTTAACTCAAAAATATCCATGGGGCCCACATCTCAAAACCCGATAAAAGTTACAAAATATGAACCCTCATCCAACCACGAGTCCAACCATATAAATTTCATCAAATTCCGACATCAACTTAACCCTCAATCTTAAGTTAAAGTATTTGAAGATTTCTACCATTTTTAACTCATTCTTTACCCATTTGAACTCAACAATCTTTCCACAAAACTTATTGGTATGTGTATATATAAATAATACTCTCACACCCAAGAATGATACTCTTAATCACCCATCTTTTACTCCAAAATCGAAATTGAAGAAGTGTGGAAAGAAATTCTTACCTCTTTGAAGCGCTAGCAAGATCCTTGTGAAATATTCAAACCTTGAACAAGAATTGATGGGTAAATGACTAAGTCTTCACCTTACCTCTCTAAAATGCTCTCACCTCTTTCTAAAATATCAGATGAAACCCCTCAAAATGACCCCCAATAGTATTTTATAAGAATGGGGTCAGGTTTATAAAACCAGAAAAATTAAGCTCCGAAACACACTCAGCGGTCGCATATGCGACCGCATAACGCTTTTGTGGCTTGCGAAATAGCCGCGAAATGTGGCCTCCGGAACTGGGCAAGGCTACCTCAGTCTGCAGTTGTTATGCAGACCACAGACCTATTCTGCGGTCGCATAATGCACTACATAACAGATCTGCGGTCGCACTCCTGATTCACTCTGCGGCTATTATGTTGTCTGCAGAGTGATTCTGCGACAGCATAGTGGGCCGCAGAAATGACCCTTTTCGGAGAAATTTCTACAACTTTTGTACTAATTAATCTACCTCAGCACCACAAAATCTTTTCAATTTAAGTTTTAAAGCTTGGAACTAAGCATTCCAAATCATTCCAAAATATCGCCGGACCCGAACCAATTACCCTGGCAAGTCGAATAATAACCGTAGGGCATAATTTGAGCAGTAAATAAGGAAATGGGGTTATAATACTCGAAACAACCGACCAGGTCGTTACAATTATAATTAAGTGGCTTGCGATTTCGACATTCCTACGGCAAGGTACTAGTTGTTTGGTGAAGGCGCACAAAGCTGAAGGAGCCAGCTGGTCGGAGTCTCCTAACTTCTGACAAGTATCTGGGAAGATCTATGGACAGTGTGATTTTGATTTTTACATATGTCCTAGTTCTAGAAGTCTAGTTTTCGGAACCATAAACCGCTCGTGATTTCGAAGTTCCTACATCAAGATATGAAGTTTTTGGTGAAGGCGCGCAAAGATGTAAAGTCGAGCGCGGCAACATCTGAAACGAAAATTCAAAAGAATACATGAAAAGCTACAGAAGGAATTTCGCTCCAAAATTTTGATACGTTGAAGTATTTGAAGTGTAGTTTCAAAAAGATTAAACGACTTGTATTTCTGATTCTCCTACGACAAGATATGGTTATTTTCTCCATATATGCGCAAAGATGGATATCCCAGACAGCTTCTGCAGCGAAAAAGAAAATTTTTTGGAGTCCTCGATGTCAAAAACATGAAGCTTTTGGTCCTGCTTAATTGATCGGTGTCAACTACATGAAGCTTCAAGCTATGACCAAGTTTAATGTCAAAACAATTGCACAAGGTTTGCCGGTTTGAACTATCTTTATTGATGCCATCGGTTTCCTGAAGAAAAGAAATAGTGTGAACGAGACCAAAAAATGAAAAGGATACAAGAGAAAAGGGATTACAAACACGAAGAGCTTTGCGTATCTTCTGCAATATAGAGAGCTACAAGTTTGTATTCTTCATGTGTTTGAGATCCACCTCATGCCCTTTTTATAGAACTCATGAGGAGATGATGCCTTCCTTGGTGAAAAAGAAATTTCAAAAAAGAGCAATTCCTAGTAGACTAATAACCAAGTCTTACATGGAAACTTTGAGACAGAATTTAAATGGGAGACGCATTGCTACATGGAACGGGTTTTGCTTAGTTGAATATGAACTTGATTATTATTTTTTAATTAAGTCTATACTTCATATAGAAGGCCGTCACATTCATTTCCTATTAAAGAAGGAAATCAAGGCTAGGAAACCCACCTTACTGCACTGAGTCATATTTCTTTTTGAGCTAAAGTTCATTGAAACTATTCTCAAGGGAATGTAAAGAAGAAACGTTGATCCTAGGTCATTCTCAAGTCCAACTAAGAGAATGCACGTGAAATAAGTCTTAAATGGAGTATTTTCTAAGGAGATAAAACAAAAATGAAAAGGGTGTGTTATTGTTACGGGTACTTCAAGTTTCGTCTTAAAATTACCCCAACAAGTCTTAAAGTAGGGGGCATTGGTAGATAGTTAAAATTAACCAAATTTATGCCACGACCCAAAATTGTAATGACACGGCCGGTCGTTTTGAGTATTTCAGCCATGTTCCCCCATTTACTGCTCAATCTGTGCTTTACAATTGTTATGTGACTTGCTGGGGTGATTGGTTCGGGTCCGGTGAGGTTTTTTTGAATGAATTGAAACACTTAGTTCCAAGGTTTAAAGTTTAAGTTAAAATAGTGGCCGGATGTCAACTTATGTGTAAACGACCCCGAAATAGAGTTTTGATCATTCCAGTAGCTCCGTATAGTGATTTTGGACTACAGAGCGTGTCCGGAAAATTATTTTGAGGTCCGTAGCTAAATTAGGCTTGAAATAGTTAAAAATAGAAATTTAAGTTTGAAAGTTTGACCGGGGAGTTGATTTTTTGATATCGGGATTGAAATCCGATTCTGAAAATTTGAATAGCTTTGTTATGTCATTTATGACTTGTATGCAAAATTTGAGGTCGATCGGACTTGATTTGCTAAGTGTCGGTATCGAATGTAGAATGTTTCGACGTCATTTATTCAAGAATAAGTGGTATCACATTAAGGAAATGAGCTCCAAATTCAGTTTTTATTGAAGCATTAGATCCATATTGAAATTTCGGAGCCATACAAAAAAGAATCGTGGAATTCGGACAGCGTATGAGAGAGTTATGCCCATTTCCGTGTCGGAAAAAATTTTCCGTCGCCGCCAGCGCCCAGGGTAGCGTGGGGCGCTAGACCTAGCATAGGGAATTGTTGGAATTCTGGAAACTGCAACGCAAGCAGCGCCCCACACTACATGTGGCGCTCGAAAATAGCAGAGGCTCTATAAACGGGGCTTTTAGCCATTTTTGACAATAATAGAATTGAGGAGCTCGGTTTGAGCTATTTTCAGAGGCAAACATCACAAATTGGACTGGGTACAAAATCTTAACTTGATTTTATCCGTTATTCATGAATCTAACACTATTTCCAGCACCTATTTTGTGATTTGGGGGATTAGAATAGAAATTTTCCAAAAATTAATTTGAGGGTTTGAAGGCTGAATCGGAGTCGGAATTTAGTAATTTTTGTACGGTTGGACTTGTGGTTGAATGAGCGTTCATATTTTATAATTTTTATCGGGTTCCGATATGTGGATCCCACAGTTGATTTTTTGAGATAATTTCAGATTTTTATTGTGAAATTTAGCATTTTCATATGGAATTGATTCCTATACCTCGTGTTGATTGTATCGAATTATTTTGACTAAGATTCGATGCGTTCGGAGGCCGAATAGCGAGGAAAAGGTTTATTAGAATAAAAATTACTCGGATTGAGGTAAGTAACACTTCTAAACTTGGTTCTGAGGGTATGAATCCCTAAATTACGTGTTGTATAAATTATTTGGAGATGACGCACATGCTAGGTGACGGGCATGTGGGCGTGCATCATAGGAATGGTGACTTAATTGATTCCGCGGAGTTGCATAATAAAATAAATGTCATTATCCGCATAACCTCTACGTGTTAGAGAAATTGAGCTGAGACACATATTAAAGATCATATTTAGGCTACACGCTGATATATTTTGGGACCCACATAGGTCGTATTGCTGTTGAACTATTTGTTTAAAATATAACTTTGTATTCAGTCATATCTGTCACTTGCATATCATATCTCAGTTTCTGTTGTCATTTATTGATACATCATATCATTATGTCGGGTTGATTTTTGTGTCATTGAGAGCCCGAGAGACTGGAGATTCTGAGTGATATTTATGTTTATTTATTTATGCCTGGATTTGGCTATATATATATATATAGCCAAATATTTATATTGAGAGATGGATTTTTCCTGGGCATGGATCTTGCCCGAAGTATTTATAATGAGGGATGGATTTTCCCTAAATATGGATCTTGTCCGAATCATTGATATTTGGGGATGGATCTTCCCCTGGGATGGATTGGTCTTATACAGTACCGGGCGACTGACTATCAGTTGATGTGTACATATATATGAGTGATGGATCTTCCGTGGGCTGAATTGTCCATATACAATACTGAGTGATTGAGTATTTTTAGATTGTGAGTGCACGAAGTTTTCACTAAGGTGCATCACATACAGTATGTACATTGGCATGTAGATACAGATATGTAATAATCCTCATATTGTTCAGAATTGATCTATTTTTTTTATGTGGTGAGTTTAACTGTTGAACTTGAAAGTATGCCTACATTTCTGTACCGTTATTTCTATACTGGACTATACCTGCTAAGCTCGTCACTACTTTCAGCCAAAAGTTAGTCTTGTTACTTATTGAGTTGGTTGTACTCATACTACACTCTACACCTCGTGTGCAGATCCAGGTACTCCCGGATACGGTGGTTGCTAGACTTGGTGATTTATCTATTGGAGATTATCAATGTAGTTGCTTGGCGTCTGCAGACCTTGTCTCTCTTCCTTTCAATTTTTGTGATGCTCTATATTTTTCAGACAGTGTTCTTATCAGTCAGACTATTATTATTATTTAGATGCTCATGTACTCAGTGACACCGGGTTTTGGGAGTGTATTTTATATTAGTATGTGTGGGATTTTTCTATTAAATTTATATATTATATTTTCAAACTTAAAAGAAATTATGGCTTATTGAGGTTGTCGGCTTGCCTAGTATTGAGATAGGTGCCATCACGACATGCGAATTTTGGGTCGTAATAAGTTGGTATCAGTGCCTAGGTTACATAGGTCTCACGAGTTATGAGTAGGTTTAGTAGAGTCTTGCGGATCGGTATAGAGATATCTGTACGTATCTTCGAGAGGCTGCCGAACCCTTAGGAAATTTTACTTTCTTGTATTCTATCATGCGACGTTGATTCAGCTTGAAACATAACTCTTTTTATTCCTTCCATACATTCATGTGCACCTGTGAACGCTCGGTATCGTCTGTCATCTCCGGCTTGTGATTCCATGAACGAGGTTCGAGATGAGTATTTTGTGTTTTAGTGATGGGCCAGTCTGGAGGACTTGAGGCCGGGGTTAGACCACAGCTTAAGCTCGGTAGTTTCGATTGTGAGAACTTGTACATTTGAACTTATGCGTTCGGTAGTATCCCTATGAGTGAAATTTGTGGCTCGATGAGCAGTTGAATGACTATATGATGAGTATGATGTGAATGTAGGATGTGTTCAGATGGGTTGAATGAGACAAATAAAGTTTATTTGTGACTCAAGAGTTTTCTATTGCGTACTTGATTCCTGTTTTGATATGATGTACGGTCTTGAGTTGTGAGTGCGTTGAGGGATCTGTCATGTTATTTAATTCTAGAGAGAAATAGATTTTCATGTCATGTGGATGAGTTCAAACTCAACAATATTAAGTGATTCCGTAGTAATTGTGGCTGCGATATGGTATAGCAAGATGCCAATTTGAGGCTAAGCAGGTGGATTATCTCTTGCGGAATAATCTATGTATATGTGTTCCTTATAATGTTGAGTGGATGGTTTCTTTTCTCCCAGCGGGGTATATATGTTGAGATTTGAGTTTGGATTAATTGAGAAAGTTGACTTGACCGTCACGGAGATGAAAACGAGCTTAGTAGATGATTTGAGGTATTTGATGGTTTGTGTTACCTTAGCTTGTGAAGAGTTTTCGTGGAATTGACTGTCACGACCCCAAATTCCCTTCGTAGGATGTCGTGATGGCACCTAGTCTCTAAGACTAGGTAAGCCTATCAATGCGGAATAACAATAGAAATCTGAAATAAATAATCTTCAAATTCACATAATTTCAACTCCCAAAACCCGGTAGAAATAGGTCACAAGCTTCAAAGAATTTATCCTCAATGTATCTATATATATATATATATCAAGGTCTAAGAAAAATAAGAAAGCAACATAATAATGATAGAAGGGGACTACGAAGTCTGCGGACGCTGACAGATATACCTCGAAGTCTCCGTACACAGGTAGCTCACTGATGTCTGGACTAGTAGGATGTACTTAGATCTGCACAAAAAGATGTGTAGAAGCGTAGTATGAGTACACCACAACGGTACCCAGTAAGTGCCAAGCCTAACCTCAGTAGAGTAGTGACAAGGTCAGGTCAGGCCCTACTGGAATAATAAAAGACAAGGTGAAATGTTTAACAATATAATAAAAATGAAATGACAATAGAAATGAATCAAGTAAGTAGTATGTCACCAATTAACTACGCAAAATAATGCCAAATAATACCTCATGGAAACAAAACAGAATTCTTTTCAACTTTAAGAAAATCACAACAATAATCAAAGGCAACTGCGGCCATAAATCAATATCAACAAGGACACTCCCGAGGTACCGCCTCGTAGTCCCAAATCATAAATAAATTCACAATATCTCATTTTTTTATATCACCGCGAGAGCCTTCACATTAAATTTTAAAGAAAAATATTTTTTCCGAAAGAGCATCCCGCATTTTAGCCACCCATATCAAACCACATAACTTCTAGTAGTTCCCTTACTAACCACGCATATCAAGCCACCCTTATCTCACCGCATACATTTCAGCACCCAGACCTTATACCACCGCATGCATATCAATATCACAATATATCATAATTTGTTCCTCAAGTGCTCAAATATTTCAATTTGCCAAAATAAACAACATCAACAATATTTTCCACAACAGGGAGCTCACGGCTCAATCACAACGAGTACAAAAATATTTAAAAAAATTTAATTCGTTGCATCAATTCCAAATTTAAAATATCAAATACTTCATATTAATAATATTTAAATTAAAGAAATTCCACCTTCAAATAATGCACAGAATAAAAGAAACCAAGTTTCAGCTAAATAGGTAAAAACAATCAGCAAGAGAAAGTCAAGCAAATTTAAAGTATATAAATCAGATCAATAATAGAGAATATAACAAGATTTAATAATTTAATTAATATGCAACAGTGATCAACACAATTTAAAAGCATAATCTTTTATATTTAGCCCGTGTACACACCCGTCACCTCGTATAAACGACTTTCATCACATTACAATTATCACATCAATACCAATCCTAGGGGAAATTTTTACCACACAAGGTTAGACAAGTCACTTACCTCGACTTGCTCCAATTTAATCAAGTAGTATGCCTTTTCCTCGATTTTCCAACTACAATCGACTCAAATCTAGTCATAATTAATTCAATACAGTCAACAAAAATTATAGAATCAATTCCATAAGAAAATACTATATTTTTCAATAAAAATCCAAAATTAACTCAAAAATCGCCTGTGGGACCCACATCTCGGAATCTGGCAAAAATTACGAAATATGAGCGTCCATTCAACCACGAGTCTAACCATACTAAAATGACTAAAATCCGACCTCAACTCGACCTCCAAATCTTCAAATCTTATTTTCAAATCCTCGATTTACACCTCAAAAACATGTAATCTAGTCGGATTATTCGATGATAATTCAATATTATGGAGTAGAAATAATCACAAGGAACTTGCCTCAAGTTTCCCCATGAATTCTCTCAAAAAATCACCCAAAAACGTGTTAAAAATGTCCAAAATGACAAAAATGTCGGAACCTCTCTGTTTTGTAATCTGGTCAGTGCTTTCGAACCTGCGATGCACATGACCGCATCTACGTTTTCGCAGATGCGAAGAACTCCCTCGCTTCTGCGACTAGCTTCGCTTCTGCGATCCTTTGTCAGCATCTGCGGTCCCGCAGATGCAGTCTTTTCCTTCTCACCTGCGGCCACTACTCCACTCTTCCTTTTCCGCTTCTGCGCTCTCACGCCCGCTTCTGCGAGCTCGCACCTGCGAGCCAAATTCCGCATGTGCGCTTGCATCAGTAGGCAGCAGCAAGTTTCAATTGTTCTAAGTCCAAATTTGATCCGTTAACCATCTAGAACTCACCCGAGGCCCCCCGAGAACATAACCAAATATAGCGACAAGTCCTAAAACATCATACAAACTTAGTCGAATCCTCAAATCACATCAAATAATGCTAAAATCACAAATCACACCCCAATTCAAGCTTAATGAAACTTAAGAATTTCCAACTTCTACATACGATGCCGAAACCTATCAAATCAAGTCTGATTGGCCTCACATTTTGCACACAAGTCTTAAATAACATAACAGAGCTATGAAAATTTTCAGAACTGGATTCCGATCCCGATATCAAAAAGTCAACTCCCCGGTCAAACTTCCAAACTTAAATTTCCTATTTTAGCCATTTCAAGTCTAATTTAACTACGGACTTCCAAATAAAATTTTGAACACACTCCTAAGACCAAAATTACCATACGGAGCTGTTAAAATCATAAAATATTTATTCCGGGGTCGTTTGCACATAAGTCGGCATCCAGTCACTCTTTGAACTTAAACTTTAAAACTTGAAACTAAGTGTTCCAATTCATTCCAAAACCTCACCGAACCTAAACCAATTACTCCGGCAAGTCATATATCAGTTATAAAGTAGAAAATGAGTAGTAAATAGGGGCTACAACTTTTAAAATGACTGGCCGGATCGTTACATCCTCCCTCTCTTAAAACAATTGTTCGTCCTCGAACGAGCATAGAGACGTACCTGAAGTGGTGAAAAGATGAGGATAATGGCTGCGCATATCCTGCTCAGTCTCCCAAGTCGCCTCCTCGACCGAATGACCCCTCCACTGAACCTTCACGGAAGCAATGTTCTTTGACCTTAGCTTTCGAACCTGCCTGTCCAAAATAGCCATTGGTTCCTCAACATAAGATAGATCCTTGTCCAACCGAACTGAACTGAAGTCTAAGACATGAGACGGATCGTCGTGATACTTCCAGAGCATAGAAACATGGAATACCAGATGAACTGCAGAGAGACTAGGTGGTAGTACAAGTCTGTAAGCCACCTCTCCAACTCTCTCAAGAATCTCAAAAGGTCCAATATACCTCAGGCTCAACTTGCCCTTCTTTCCGAACCTTATAACACCCTTCATAGGTGAAACCCGAAGCAAGACCCGCTCACCAACCATGAATGCAACATCACGAAACTTCCGATCCGCATAATACTTTTGTCTAGATTGGGCTATACAAAGTCGATCTTGAATCAATTTAACCTTTTCCAAGGCGTCCTGAACCAAGTCTGTACCTAATAGTCTAGCTTCGCCCGGCTCGAACCAACCCACTGGAGACCGACATCGCCTACCATATGAGGCCTCATACGAAGCCATCTGAATGCTTGAGTGGTAACTGTTGTTGTAAGCAAACTCCGCAAGTGGTAAGAACTGATCCCAAGCACCCCCAAAATCTATCACACACGCACGAAGCATATCCTCCAATATCTTAATAGTGCGTTCGCACTGTCCGTCTGTCTGAGAGTGAAATATTGTACTCAACTCCACACTAGTACCCAACTCTCGTTGTACAGCCCTCCAAAATAGTGAGGTAAACTGTGTACCCCGGTCAGAGATGATAGATACCGGTACGCCATGAAGTCTAATAATCTCACGAATATAGACTTGAGCCAACTGCTCAGAAGAATAGGTAGTCATCACAGGAATGAAATGAGGTGACTTGGTCAGCCTATCCACAATCAACCAAACTGCATCAAACTTCCGTTGAGTTCGTGGAAGCCCAATAATGAAATCCATAGTGATCCGCTCTCATTTCCAATCTGGAATTTCTAACTTCTGAAGCAATCCACCTGGCCACTGATGCTCATATTTTACCTGCTGATAATTGAGACACCGAGCTGCATACTCCACTATGTCTTTCTTCATCCGCCTCCACCAATAGTGTTGTCTCAGGTCCTGATACATCTTTGTAGCACCCGGATAAATGGAGTACCGCGAACTGTGAGCCTCTTGCAGAATCAACTCACGCAAACCATCTACATTAGGCACACATAGCCTGCCCTGCATCTGTAATACATCGTCATCTCCAATAGTGACTTCCTTGGCATCACCGTGATGAACTATGTCCCTAAGGACAAGCAGATAGGGGTCATCATACTGACGTTCTCTGATACGATCATAAAGAGAAGACTGAGAAACCATACAAGGAAAAACTCGGCTCGGCTCGGAAATATCCAACCTGACAAACTGGTTGTCTAAGGCCTGAACATCCAAGGCTAAGGGCCTCTCTGCTACCGATAAATATGCTAAGCAGCCCAAACTCTCTTCTTTACGACTCAAGGCATCGACCACTACATTGGCCTTCCCGGGATGATAGAGAATGGTGATGTCATAATCCTTAAGCAAATCCAACCATCTCCACTGCCGTAAATTAAGATTCTTCTGTTTAAACAGATATTGTAGACTCCGGTGATCGGTGTAGACCTCACAATGGACACCGTACAAATAATGCCACCAAATCTTCAAGGCATGAACAATAGCTGCTAACTCAAGGTCATGGACCGGATAATTCTTCTCATATACCTTTAACTGTCTGGACGCATAGGCAATTACCCTATCGTCTTGCATCAACATTGTGCCGAGACTAATACGCGACGCATCATAATACATAGTATAAGACCCTGAACCTGTAGGTAATACCAACACTGGGACTGTAGTCAAAGCTGTCTTGAGATTTTGGAAGCTCTCCTCACATTCCTCGGTCCACCTGAACGGAGCACCCTTCTGGGTTAATTTGGTCATATGTGCAGCATTAGAAGAGAAACCCTTTACAAATCGGCGATAATACCCTGCCAAACCAAGGAAACTCAGGATCTCCGTAGCTGAGGACGGCTTGGACCAAATCTGCACTGCCTCAATCTTCTTTGGATCTACCTTGATCCCCTAGGACGAAACTATATGGCCCAAAAATCCTACTAAATCAATCAAGAATTCACACTTTGAAAATTTGGCATATAACTTCTTTTCTCTCAAAGTCTGAAGCACAGTCCTCAGGTGCTGCTCATGATCCTCCTGACTTCGGAAATACACCAGAATGTCATCAATAAACATAATAATGAAAGAATCAAGATAGGGCTGAAATACACTATTCATTACGTGCATAAATGTTGCTGGGGTGTTGGTTAGCCCAAATGACATTATAAGGAACTCATAATGACCATACCAAGTCCTAAAAGCAGTCTTCGGGATATCTGGTTTTCAAATCTTCAACTGATGATAGCCTGAACGTAAGTCAATTTTAGAGAATACCCTGGCACCCTGTAGCTGATCAAATAGGTCATCAATACGAGGCACTGAATACTTGTTCTTCACTATAACCTTGTTCAGCTGGTGGTAATCAATACACGTCCGCATAGAACCATCATTCTTCCTCACAAATAAGACAGGAGCACCCCAAGGTGATACACTAGGCCGAATGAAGCCTTTATCAAGCAACTCCTGTAACTGTTCTTTTAATTCTTTCAACTTTGTTGGGGCCATACGATATAGTGGAATAGAAATGGGCTGAGTGCCCAGTAACAAATCAATGCCAAAGTCAATATCCCTGTCGGGTGGCATACCCAAAAGATCTACTAGAAATACATCAGGAAAATCCTTTACTATAGGAACTGACACCACGGTAGGAGTATCAATACTAACATCTCTCACATAGGCCAGATACGTATCACACCCCTTCTCAACCATTCGTTGAGCTTTAACAAATGAAACAACCCTGCTAGGAATATGATCCGAGGTACCTCTCCACTCTAGCCGCGGTAAACCTGGCATAGCCAATGTCACCGTCTTGGCGTAACAATCAGGAATAGCATGATAGGGCAACAACCAGTCCATGCCCAAAATAATATCGAGATCCACCATACTGAGCAATAATAAATCAACTCTGGTCTAGAAACCACTGATAACAATTAAACACGACTGATACACGCAGTCCACAATAATAGATTCACCCACAGGTGTAGATACATAAACAGAAGAACTCAAGGAATCACAGGATATGCCCAAATACGGGGCAAAATAAGATGACGCATAAGAATAAGTGGAGCCTGGATCAAATAAGACTGATGCATCTCTATGACAGACCGGAATAATCCCTGTGATAACAGAATCGGATGCAACAGCCTCTGTCCTAGCAAGAAGGGCATAATATCTGGCCTGGCCTCCCCCTCTAGGGCGACCTCTACCTATCTGACCTCCACCTCTAGCTGGCTGTGCAGGTGGAGTGGAAACTGGTGCAGTAATCATGGCCTGAGAAGCCTGAGGGCCCTGTGGAATGGGTGGGTCCTGAGAAATATGTGGAGGTGCACCCATCCTAAGTCTGGGGAAATCCCTCATGATGTGACGAGTGTCACCACACTCAAAATAAGCCCTCAGAGGACGTGGTTGCTGGGACTGGCTCGGGCCTAATCGACTACACTGCCCGCTGAAGTCACCCCATACAAGAGGTACAGAAGATACTGGCGGTGCATAATATGGAACCTGAGGTCTGGGTGTAGCCGAAATACCACTGGAAGCTAGAAGTGCTGAATGAATAGGACGGCTCACATAACCTCTACCATGACGGGCTGCAGCTGGGGCACGAGAATTATTATATGTGCCAGAATCTCGGGGTCTCTTAGCTTCCCTCTCTTCCCTCTCCCAGATCCGCATACCTTCCAATATCCTAGCAATTGACACCACCTATTGGTATGTAATGTCCATCTCTAGCTCTCGGGCCATACTGAATCTGATACTGGGGTGGAGACCCTCAATAAATCTCTGAACCCACTCTTGAACAGTAGAAACTAAGGCTAGTGCATGCCTAGCCAAATCACTGAATTGGACCCCATATTACGACACGGTCATCGAACCCTGGCCACCTGCTCAAAATCTGCGTGCCACGCATCTCTAAGACTCTGAGGAACATACTCCTTTAAGAACATATCTGAAAATTGAGTCCAAGTAAGTGAAGTTGCCTCAGCTGGACTATCCAACTCATATGCCCGCCACCACTGGTAGGCTGCTCCTCTAGGCTGAAATGTCGTGAAAGAAACCCCACTGGAATCCACAATATCCATAGTACGGAGGATACGGTGCCATTCCTCCAAAAAACCCTGAGCATCCTCTAAAGCTAAACCGCTGAAAGTGGGAGGGTGGTACTTTTTGTACCTCTCGAGCCAGAGCAGATCCCCCTCTTAAACGGTTGTCCTAACCTCAGGCCAAACTGGGACAACTGGCTGCACTGGTATAACCTCTGGGGCATGGTCAACTTGGGCCCGTGGCTCTGGGGTACGGGCAGTGGGAGTCTGTGCTCCTCTGCCTCTGGCTCGGCCTCTGCCTCGACCCCGGCCTCTTGCGGTTCCAACAGGGGGCACGGGTGTCTGATCATCGGATCCAGTTGTGCATGTTCTCACCATCTGTGAGAGAACAGAAAGACAATGGTTTAGAACTTTGAAGTCAACAGTGCGCACGATAAAGAATTAAAGAAGCGAATATTTTCCTAACAGTTCCATAGCCTCCCGAAGATAAGTACAGACGTCTCCGTACCGATCCGCAAGACTCTACTAAACCTACTTGTGACTCATAACACCTATGAACCTAGAGCTCTAATACCAAATTGTTACGACCACAAATTCCCTCCTTAGGATGTCGTGATAGCACCTAGTCTTTAAGACTAGGTAAGCCTATCAATGCAGAATAAAAATAGAAATCTGAAATAAATCATCTTCAAATTCACATAATTTCAACTTCCAAAACCTGGTAGAAATAAGTCACAAGCTTCTAAGAATTTATTCTCAATATATCTATATATATGAGGGTCTAAGGAAAATAAGGAAGCAACATAATAATGATAGAAGGGGACTCTGGAATCTGCGGACGCTGGCAGATATACCTCGAAGTCTCAATACACAGGTAACTCACTGATGTCTGGACTGGTAGGATGTACCTGGATCTGCACAAAAAGATGTGCAGAAGCGTAGTATGAGTACACCACAGCGGTACCTAGTAAGTGCCAAGCCTAACCTCGGTAGAGTAGTGACGAGGTTAGGTCAGGCCCTACTGGAATAATAAAAGACAAGGTGAAATGTTTAACAATATAATAAAAATGAAATGACAATGAAAATGAATCAAGTATGTAGTATGTCACCAATTAACTACGCAAAATAATGGCAAATAATACCTCGTGGAAACAAAACAGAATTCTTTTCAATTTTAAGAAAATCACAACAATAATCAAAGGTAACTGCGGCCATAAATCAATATCAACAAGGGCACTCCCGAGGTACCGCCTCGTAGTCCCAAATCATAAATAAATTCACAATATCTCATATCCTTATATCACCGCGGTAGCCTTCACAATTAATTTTAAAGAAAAATATTTTTTCCGAAATAGCATCCCGCGTTTTAGCCACCCTTATCACACCGCATGACTTCTAGTAGTTCCCCTATTAGCCACGCATATCAAGCCACCCTTATCTCACCGCATGCATTTCAACACCCATACCTTATGCCACCGCATGCGTATCAATATCATAATATATCACAATTTGCACCTCAAGTGCTCAAATATTTTAATTTGCCAAAATAAACAACTTCAACAATATTTTTCACAACAAGGAGCTCACGGCTCAATCACAATGAGTACAAAAATTTCACAAAATATTCGGGAATTCAATAACTCAGCAAAAATAATATTTAAAAAATATTAATACATTGCCTCAGTTCCAAATTTAAAATATCAAATACTTCATATTAATAATATTTAAATTAAAGAAATTCCACTTTCATATAATGCACAGAATAAAAGAAATCAAGTTTCATCTAAACATGTAAAAACAATTAGCAAGAGAAAGTCAAGCAAATTTAAAGTATATAAATCAGATCAATGATGGAGAATATAACAAGATTTAATAATTTAATTAATATGCAACAGTGATCTACACAATTTAAAAACATAATCTTTCACATTTATCCCGTGTACACACTCGTCACATCGTATGAACGACTTTTATCACATTACAATTATCACATCAATACTAATCCTAGGAGAAATTTGCCCCACACAAGGTTAGACAAGTCACTTACCTCGACTTGCTCCAATTTAATCAAGTAGTATGCCTTTTCCTCGATTTTCCGAATCCAATCAACTCTAATCTAGTCATAACTAATTCGATACAGTCAACAAAAATTATAGAATCAATTCCATAAGAAAATACTATATTTTTCAATAAAAATCCGAAATTAACTCAAAAATCGCATATGGGGCCCACATCTTGGAATCTGGCAAAAATTACGAAATATTAACGCCCATCAACCACCAGTCTAACAATACTAAAATGACTAAAATTCGACCTCAACTCGACCTCCAAATCTTCAAATCTTATTTTCAAATCCCTAAGTTCAAATCCCCAATTTACACCTCAAAAACATGTAATCTAGTCGGGTTATTCGATGATAATTCAATATTATGGAGTAGAAATGATCGCAAGGGACTTACCTCAAGTTTCCCCGTGAATTCTCTCTGAAAAAGCGCCCAAAGCCATGTTAACTAATGTCCAAAATGACAAAAATGTCAGAACCCCTCTGTTTTGTAATCAGGTCAGTGCTTTCGCACCTGCGATGCACGTGACCGCATCTGAACTTTCGCAGATGCGGTCTTTTCCTTCACACCTGCAACCACTGCTCCACTCTTCCTTTTCCGCTTTTGCGCTCTCACGCTCGCTTCTGCGAGCCAAATTCCGCAGGTGCGCTTGCATCAGTAGGCAACAGCAAGTTTCAATTGATCTAAGTCCAAATTTAATCCGTTAACCATCCAGAACTCACCCGAGCCCCCCCGGGACCTCAACCAAATATACCAAAAAGTCTTAAAACATCATACGAACTTAGTCGAATCCTCAAATTACATCAAATAATGCTAAAATCACAAATCACACCCCAATTCAAGCTTAATGAAACTTAAGTATTTCCAACTTCTACATTCCATGCCAAAACCTATCAAATCAAGTCCGATTGGCCTCAAATTTTGCACACAAGTCATAAATGACATAACAGAGCTATGAAAAATTTCAAAACTGGATTCTGATCCCGATATCAGAAAGTCAACTCCCCGGTCAAACTTTCAAACTTAAATTTCCTATTTTAGCCATTTCAAGCCTAATTTAACTACGAACTTCCAAATAAAATTCTGAACACACTCCTAAGCCCAAAATCACCATACGGAGCTGTTGGAATCGTTAAAATTTTATTCTGGGATCGTTTGCACATAAGTCGGCATCCGGTCACTATTTAAACTTAAGCTTTAAAACTTATAACTAAGTGTTCCAATTCATTCCAAAACCTCACCGGACCTAAACCAATTACTCCGGCAAGTCATATGTCAGTTATAAAGTAACAGAATGAGCAGTAAATATGGGAATAGGGCTACAACCTTTAAAACGATTGGCTGGGTCGTTATATTGACTGCGGGATTATGACAATAGTAGAGTATATGTATGGTGAGTTATCAGATGTGTTGTTATATGGCTTTGAGCCAAGTGGTGGAGTCTGCAATCTACGATTTGATTGCACGCTTATGTGCGGTATTGGTTTTGGTCCGAGGCATACTTGTTGATTAGTTATGACTTGCAGAGGTTGAGATCAGGGATGACTCGAGTAAGAAAATTTTTTGAATGCGGGTTATATTGCACTTTATGAAAATATGAAAAATCATGAAATGATTAAATTATTATTTTGAAGGATGTAGTGCGCACGAAGTATGAATTTGATTGGTGGTGTTAAGGCAGGGTTACTTCTTTGGGTGTTGTTGTGCTAATGGGGATTGTGTCTTTCGGCCCGTTTGGGCGGTGCAATTTAGATTTGAGCAAAGTGGGTGACTTTCAAAAGGGTTCTAATGGATTCAAAATGTATATGTGTGAAATGAAATTTTTTCGGAATTTGTATATCGCCAGAATCGGTTATTTACACTGGATGGTGTCGGTACTTGCGGTAATTCTGTATGACTATGGATTCTACATTTCAGTGCAAGAATGGTAAAAAGGAACAATTTTAAGTCCGCATAAGGTCTTTTCAGTGTGGAGGTCTCAGTTGTTGTACTTTAATGGTACTTAAGAAGAATACAATGGCTTATGGGCCTTAGGGCGGTATGGTTTTATGTTAGGATGTCTTGTAGTGAACTTTGGCTAAGGATCGTGGAGTTCTGACAGGGAGAAGTGTCAACTTGACGGTAATTCATAAGAAACTCGGAGAAAATAGGACGACTGAGTAGTAGGCTAGACCAGTATGGTATGATCGGTTCTATGGGTACCTATGAAGTGGTGAGGATTTACGGATATTTTAGAGGAAATATTCTTGGGTTGTTGACCTACGTGGCTTGATCGAGTTAGAGGAATTCAGTTCTGATAGATTGGTTATGTGCAAATGGATTTCAAAGTGTTCTTGATGGTTTCTATCATGGTTCGAACCAGATATTTTCTACCGGTGTGGGGAACATGTTGTGTATTGTGATTTCCTCCTAGATGAGAGAAAATAGAAGGTTTCTAACTAATTGGGTATGTAATTTACTGATGATTCAGAGTTGATAATGAGATTCTCGTGCTTTTCACATGATTGCATGATAGATGCGGTGTGTTGTGCGGGATTAAAAATTTGCATGTATAAGGTGGTAGTTCCGTCTTGGAGGGAAGGTCCCGAACTTTGGACAACATGATCAGTTTCAGATATTTAGATGAAGGTTATAACTGCTCGGTAATTCCGGAGAAGGATGCACATTTCAGGAGGCGCATTGTGTTTTGATTTACAGATGTTTATTGGTATTGTGGTACTCACCTAGTTGATAGACTGCTGGTATTCAAATTTATTGCTATGTGGAACGGAAGAATTTTGGGAGTATTCCTAGTGGGACGATCGTGCATGAAGGATGTGATAGTCATTCGAGTGTTGGAGTTGTGATCAGTTACGGTGGTTCATGTGTTCTATGCATTTGGGGGACCAGGTAGTTCTCAGAAGCAAATTGTTTCAGGGTTGCGACCTGGTTGAGGTGAGTATTTTATTTAAACTCAGTGGAGGCATTAATTGCGTTAATTATTTGTGATAGTTGCACTCCATGAGTGCATACTTGGGAGGTTTGAGACACGTGCGGGCATCGGGGCAAGTATTCATACTCGGAAGAATGCTTAGGCAAAGATATCCCTAGAGTTGACTGTTAAGCGTACAGTTATAACGTTTATCATATTCGTACCATTGTCGAGAACTACCTAGGCTATACTTGAGGTTTCAAAGAGGCTAATTCCCTGAATAACCTTGGTAGTTGCCATTTCTGCGTTAACTTGTTGAATTGAGTTGTGATAGCACAGTTTGCACATGCCTACTCTGTGGCGTGTTATTTATACCAGTCCAGGAGCATGAGAATATTAATTCATTTATCATATACATATGTACTTATTTAACTTTTCCTGTATGATATGCTTGGACTGGAGGCTTGTGACCATGCCAGACGGATTATATTATTGGCACGTGAGTTGTCCGTGCAGATTCACATACTGATACTATTGGCACGTGAGTTGTCCGTGCGAGTCTAGATATTGATAATGTAGCACGTGAGTTGTCTGTGCGAGTGATGTTAATGTGAGCTCTAGAAGAGCTGGTTACTGTTATTAAATTTGTGTGCCTTGGTTCTACTATATATAATGAGCTTATAGCATTGCAGTTGTGGTGGAGATTGTTGAACTCGCACTATGGTTCTCTTCTTTGAGACATTTTCCATTTTTCGGTACACGGATTGCGTAGTTGTGGCTTGAGTTATATTGGTGTGACATGTCTGTGGGATAGTTATGTTTAAAAATATAAGGTCATTGGGCCTAGAATGTGTACTATCAGATTTGATTACGGTATATTTGGTATAATGACATCGAAAGTCGGCTTAGAAAGTGATTATGGTTCGGTTGGGGCGAGAGAGCTCCATGACTTGTTGATGTCACGACCCAAAATCTCGCCGCAGGCGTCGTGATGGTACTTAGTCTCTAAAACTAGGTAAGCCAATTATAATAATAATTCAAGCTATTTTTTTTAATATAAACCAACAGCGGAAATAATTACAAATATAACAACCTCCCAAGACTGGTAATACTGAGTCGCGAACTCTAACTGAATACATGGAATGATCTCAAGGATCGAATACTCAATACAATTTGATTAATAATTAACAGTACAACAAAATAGAAAGACTCCTAGGGAATGCGAAGACCAAGCAGCTCTACCTTGAATCCTTGCGATCACACTCTAATCCCTGTCCGAATCCAATATCTCCCATACACGGCTCTGCACAAAAATGTGCAAAAGTGTAGTATGAGTACACTACAGTCGGTACTCAGTAAGTATCATGACTAACCTCAGTGGTGTAGTGACGAGGTACAATCAAGATATTCACTAGTCAAATAACATGTGCAATATAGCATACAAAAATAATAGAATAACAAATAGCAGTGATGGCAACAATAATCAACTAGTGATTTAAACAGCAAGGCAACAAGAACACCATAAATATTGCTCAAACGAATAATAAACACAGGTACAACCAATTAATCAAGTCCTTCAAAATATACATCTTTTATCTATAAGTTTTTCAATAAAAGTCTCTAGAATATAATCCTTTCCAATAAATATGTTTCGAATATAATTCTTTCAAGTAAATATCTTTCAAATATAATTCTTTCAAGTAAATATTTTTCAAATATAATTCTTTCAAGTAAATATTTTTCAAATATAATTCTTTCAAGTAAATATCTTGCAAATATAATTATTTCAAGTAAATATCTTTCAAATAAATATCTTTCAAATATGATTTTTTCATGTAAATATCTTGCAAATATAATTTTTTTCAAATAAAAGTCACCATGTGACACCTCATTTAACTTCCCTGGTGTGAGAAATATATTCAACATATCACATCAAATGGCACGGCAATACCTTCGTGCACTTGTCTCATTCTCACCCAATATATATATGTGTAGATTAAATTAATTGGCACGGTAATACCTTTCGTGTATTTATATCTTTCTCACCGTGCATATATATAACAATACCAACTAGGTGGGAGAAATGCCAATAACAGGAAAAAAAGTCAATAACAATAAAAGAAATACAGTGGGAGGTATACAGTAAGCAACAACGACTACAAGTCACATAGAAAATGTAGGTGCACAATAACATCTCAAGATAAAGGCATGAATGTATACACAACAAAGCGATATCACAATATAATTTATGTCTCTCGTCCTCGCCTGCACGAAAATACCCTTCATGCCATGAATATATGATAATATAAAAATAATGTCACGGCATCACCCTTCGTGTTTTTACACTCTCAATGGCACGATATCATCCTTCGTGCTTTACACTCTCTCATGGCACGGCTTCACTCTTCGTGCATTACACTCTCTCTTACATGATAATATAAATGAAATGGCACTGCATCACCCTTCGTGCTTTTACACTCTCAATGGCACGGCATCACCCTTCGTGCTTTACACCCTTCCTTACCAAGCACATGTATATCATTAACAAGCAAGGTAGGAAGTATAAATAACACCAGGGAGAGTGTTTAAACCATAACACAATACAATAATTCATATCATAATTTGCCACTGACCACGACCAAATTCCAAATATGAGGCAGAATCAATATTATTTCTCGACAAATAGCCCAAGGCTCTACACAACGTATATAAAACCTCAAAATAATCAACATAGGTGAAAAATACTCAGTATAGGGTAACACATTCATTAATCCAAATTCTTGATAATTATATTAACTCCTTAATTTAAACTTATTTAATAAATATTTGCAGATAAGGATTCCATCATGAATTTAATTCCAAGAAAAATATCAAATCAACAAACACATAGAATTCACATAAAATCCAAGTGACAATAACATTAAATTATTATATAAAATACAAACTCGACAAATAAGGAATGAGGCGTGATAATTCAAGGATTTACCAAATGCCAACAGTTATCCAATTTAATACATAAAGATGCATAAAACTTTAAACCAATAAAATTTGCACATATAAGCCCGAATACATACTCGTCACCTCGCGTACACGGCTTACAATCACACAATTTCCACATAAGACTCAATGCCTAAGGAGTAATTCCCCCACTCAAGGTTAGGCAAGATACTTACTTTTTTGAAGTTATGTCGATATTCCAAAATAGCCTTCTTGCTTGAATTGACCTCCGGACAGCTCAAATCTATCCAAATTAATTGTAAAACTTCATTAAAATTCATCAGAAATAATTTCGGATAAAAAAATGTCGACTTAAAATTTCACATTAAAAAGCCACCCAAAAGTCAACGCGGGACCCACCTCTCGGAACCCGATATAATTTTCACGAAATCTGAACACCCATTCCGATACGAGTTCAACCATACCAATTTTACCAAATTCCGATAACAACTCGACCTCTAAATCTTAAATTTTTATTCTTGAAAAGTTTTGCAAAAAACTTGATTTCTTCCATTTAAATCCGAAATAAATGATGAATATAACCATAGAATCATGAAGTATAATCACTTTCGGATATAGAACACTTACCCCAATCCATATGGTGAATATCACCTCAAAAATCGCTTCAATCCGAGCTCCAAAGCTCCAAATATGTTAAAAATAGCTGAAAACTCGAAATATAGCTACTGCCCAGGTATTTACTCTTCGTGTTCGCGAAGCACAACTTTTCTCAGCCCAAAATTTGCTTTTCGCGATCGCGAAGAACAAGTGCCCAGTTCTTCGAGACAAACTCTAGTGTAATAGTCAAAACCTTTTGTACAAAACTCCAAATTGTAAATGGTTTAACTTTCTGAAAACTAGACACCAAGGGCTACAACTTTTATGTTTTGCTCATCTCCTAGTTCCTTATAGATTGCTAAATATAAGCTGCCAAAATTAGCCCTCTGCAACACAAATTTCTTCTTAGCGATTTCCAAACTCTTCCCAGATAGCCTGCAGTATATCAACCATATCTTTTTGTACACAACTCCAAATGCCAAATGGTTTGATTTTCTAAATACTAGACACAAAGAGCTACAACTTTTATTTTTGGATCATCTCCAAATACATTATAGATTGCGAGATATAAGCTTCCAAGATCGGGTCAGTGCAGCAGGATTTTCCACTACGCGATCGTGAATAGGCTTCCGCGATCGCGATTCACAGTGTCCAAACAGCAAAATTGCTCTTCGCGATCACGATGCATACCTTTGTGGCCAAAAACCAGCAACTAAAAATAGCCTAGAAATGGTCCGAAACCACCCCGAAACTCATCTGAGCCACTCGGGACCCAGTCCGAATATATCAACAAGTCTCAAAACATATTACGGACTTAGTCGAAACCTCAAATCACATCAAACAATGCTAAAATCACGAATCATACCCCAATTCAAGCTTAATGAAAATAAAAAATTTCAACTTCTACATTCGACGCTGAAACCTATCAAATCAAGTCCGATTGACCTCAAATTTTGCACACAAGTCATAAATGACATAACGGACCTATGAAAATTTTCAGAACTGGATTCCTACCTCGATATCAAAAAGTCAACTCCCCGGTCAAACTTCCAATTTAAACATCATATTTTTGCTATTTCAAGCCTAATTTAACTACGGACTTCCAAATAATTTTCTAGACACACTTCTATGTCCAAAATCACCATACGAAACTATTGGAATAATCAAAACTTTATTCCGGGGTCATTTACTCAAAACTCCAACTCTGGTCAACTCTTTTCATTTAAACTTCAAAAATGAGAATTGTTCTTTCAATTTAATCCTGAATCATCCGAAAACCAAACTCGACCACACCCGCGGGTCATAATACATATTACGAAACTGCTCGAGACCTTAAGTCACTGAACGGGACGTTAATTCTTAAAACGACAAGTCGGGTCGTTACATTCTCCACCTCTTAAACACACATTCGTACTCGAACGTGCCAAGAATCTTTTTGAGGACACTAAATTACTGAGTGTATTCTTACACACATACTCGCGGGTGATTTTATTTTTCGCAATTTAACATGGGTCCAACAACACCATCTCAGTTGAGATTATTTCTTGTATCCATACTTATAAACTTTAAAACCAATTTATTACACTCCAAATATTTTCAAAAGGCTTGATTTTTACATCAACGAACGGTATTAGTCTCAACTGGTTATAGCAACTCGTGCCTATGCACACATCAACTTTCTTGATAGTGTTGAAGTACTTCAAAATATTTTCGGGGTGTTATATTCTCCCCCACTTAGGATCATTCGCCCTTGAATGAGAAGTAGAGTCCGCCCTCAAACACATAACATAACTTATCTCTTCTTTCGCACGTCTCAATCCCCCAAATTTTACGAACTCCCATATTTTTCAAACATTTCGGCAGAGTCTCCCCTGTAAATGGGGCCTATCCACCTGCCAAAATAACACCAAAATAACTCCTAACAACACATCCTCAACCCAACAAAGTGCCACAATGTATATATCAATAACACTAATCTCAGCATTACAAGCACTGCATTATCATAATGATATCAAGACATGAAGCACATCATATGTATGCCCATCACCACATCTCTAGTCTTAATAGTTGTTCATAATCGATTACAACATCGCCAATTAACCTCATATTAACCAAAATCTTGTTTCGAATTTTTACAACACTGACAGCAAAATGTGAGGCATGAAGACCTCATAACTATTTACCCGACTTAACGAGTCACATTTAACGTCGCCTGGGCACTCACCTCGTGGGCTAAAACTCAATATTTTTCTCACAATTATGGATAAATATGCACAGAAACACATAAAAGAATTATCAAATAAGCCTAACAGGCATGACTCCTTATTAATACTATAGTACAAATTTTAATTTCACAAAAGGAGAATTTAAACTCATAAGTTTTTCACCACAAGGACCTCGTCCTTATATAATTTCCACCGCGGATTATAGCCTAGTTTAATTATTTCACACCATATAAAAAAAATGCGAGGATCTCGTCCTCAACTCCGAATCACAAGTATTTTTGCACATTGTGCCAACTGAAATTTTCAATTTTCTTTCTTTCTTCTTTTCAATAAATTTTGTAAATAATTTCCACAACACATAATGAAACCGGTAGGACATATAATTTATAAAATTATAATCAATTATCTCAAAATCGCGTCAAAACCCACTGTAGTGATTAACATAAAGTCACATTTGGACTTATAGCCCTCAATAGTGTGCAAAACAACATGATAGACATGGGCTAACACTATCAAATCTCCCAACAGGGATAAACACGTGAGTGGTGTACAAATCACAAACTCACCCTATATGGAGCACAATAGGAGGTCTCACCTCGATAATCAAAACTGAATCAAAATAAGAATAATGCTCCTTTTATTATAAATTAAATCATGTATGTACGACACCATATGGTGTATTGGCCTCAGCCAAGTCATAGCAATTATATCAACGGGTTGGGCCTCCCCCTTTAGGGCGCCCTCTACCCGCATGTCCTCCAGCCGTAACTGACTGTGCATGTGGGGTAGTAACTGGAATAGAGCCTGCAGCCTAAGTATTCTGATGAAATCCGCCTCTCTCATGTCTGGGACAATCTCTCATGATGTGCCTAGTATCATCACACTGATAACAACCCCTCTGCTGGTTCGGCTTCTCATACTAAGTTAGTGCCGGATAACTGGAATAACCATTATAGGAACCACGTGCCGGTGGTGCATTAAAAGAACTTACTGTAGCACCCCGAATATTCTGAAATTATTTCTGTGACCCCGTTGGTACTGAAATGTAGAATTATTAAGGATGCGGGAATACCGCAAGCCCCAGCATCATCTCATACAAATCTCACCTCTTAGTCATATACAGGTTTTGGAGAACCTTTCAATACAACATAAATACATCTCAGGCCAAAACTGATATAACACATGACCCCGCAATCTGATCGTTGATAGTGGACTCCCCTCACTTGGCATGAAGCCATAGGACACATTCCGATGATCCACAATACTAACCTTCATCGCTCATAGGACATCGGTCATAAGACACCTCAAGCCATTTATTTGGTGCATGTCATCCTCGTTACAATTATACTCGCTTTCTTCAGTACCTTGGCCGCTAGTATGTACCCTTCGCTAAATAGAAATCCTATACGAACTACATAGTCTCTAATACTACCAACTATCTTCATATCTACATCCACCTCATGACACTACCACGGTTGTGATGATTAGGTAATTAATTAAACCTTCTTAAGATCATACTTATCAACCAGATGTCAGAACCTGTTGCACCCCCATGTGTACAGCTGAATGATCTCTAAATACTTCCGCATCCTCGATCAGGACGACACGTTGTAACAATGGTTGAGCAACCCTGGCACCCTTATAACCCCTCTATAGTATCACAAACCATTGGCGCATAGTTGATACCGAGTGTGCAATTTCATACACGAGTGGATGCAAATGAACATAAGATATATGTTTCAACCTGAATAAATGCATCACGATAAGGAATGAAAGAAGTGAATTTTTACTACTAGCTATGTAGCCTCTCGAAGATAAGTACAAACGTCTCTGTACCGATTCGCAAGACTCCACTAAACTCGTTCGTGACTCGTAGAACCTATGAACCTACTTCTCTGATACCAACTTGTCACGACTCAAAATTTCGCCATAGGCGTCGTGATGGCACTTAGTCTCTAAGTGGAACACTGGATGAACACTTGATAGACTAGGTGGCAAAGCAAGTTCATAAGCCACCTCTCCAATCTTCTTAAGTATTTCAAAAGGCCCAATATACTGAGGGCTCTACTTTCCCTTTCTCCCGAACCTCAATACACCCTTCATGGGTGAAATCTTGAGCAGAACCTTCTCCCCAACCATGTGAACAACATCATGAACCTTCCTGTCGCATAACCCTTCTGTCTAGACCATGCCGAGCGAAGTCATTCCTGAATCACTTTGACCTTCTCTAAAGCATCCTGAACCAAGTCGGTACCCAATAGCCTAGCCTCACCCAGCTTAAACCAACCAACCGGAGATCGATACCGTCTCCCATATAATGCCTTATATGAAGCCATCTGTATACTTGACTGGTAGCTGTTATTGTAAGCAAACTCCGCATGTGGCAGAAATTTATCCCAAGAATCTCCAAAATCAATGACACAAGCGCGTAGCATATCCTCCAATATCTGAATAGTGCGCTCGGACTGCCCGACTATCTGAGGTGAAATGTTGTACTCAATTGAATTTGTGTGCCCAATTCTCGTTGCACTGCTCTCCAAAACGGTGATGTAAATTGCATGCCCTGATCTGAAATGATGGACACCGGCACACCGTGTAGGCGAACAATCTCGCAGATATAAATCTCAGCCAACCACTCCGAAGAATAATTAGTACCAACTAGAATAAAATGCACGAATTTGGTCAACTGATCTACAATCACCCAAACCGCATCAAGCTTCCTCAATGTCCGTGGAAGCCCAACTACGAAGTTCATGGTAATATGCTCCCATTTCCACTCCGGAATTTCAAGTCTCTATAGTAATCCGCCTGGTCTCTGATGCTCGTACTTTACCTGTTAACAATTTAGACACCTACAAGCAGGTATGGATCATCATACTGGCGCTCTCTGATGCGATCATATAAAAAAGACCGAGAAACCACACAAGCCAAAACTCGATTCGGCTCGAAAACATCCAATCTAACAAAATGGTTGGCCAAGGCCTGAACATATAAGGCTAAATGCCTCTCTGCCACCGGTAAGTATGCTAAGCTACCCAAACTCTCCGCCTTACGACTCAAGGCATCGGCCACCATATTGGCCTTTCCGGGATGATAGAGAATGGTAATGTCATCATCCTTAAGCAACTCTAACCACCTCCGTTGCTGTAAATTAAGATCCTTCTGTTTAAACAAATATTGTAGACTCTGATGGTAGGTATATACCTCACATTGGACACCGTACAAGTAATGCCACAAAATTTTTAGGGCATGAACAATAGCGGATAACTCAAGATCGTGGACTGGATAATTCTTCTCATGTACCTTTAACTGTTTGGATGCATAGGCAATCACCCTACCGTCTTGCATCAGCACTGTGCCGAGACCAATACGCGGCGTGTCACAATACATAATATAAGACTTTGAACCTGTAGGCAACACCAAAACCGGAGTTGTAGTCAAAGCTGTTTTGAGCTTCTGAAAGCTCTCTTGACACTCATCTGACCACCTGAATGGAGCACCTTTCTGGGTCAATTTAGTCATAGGTGATGTAATAGACGAGAAACCCTCCACGAAGCAACGATAATAACTGGCCAAGCTGAGAAAACTCTGAATCTCAGTAATTGAAGATGGCCTGGGCCAACTCTGAACTGCCTCTATTTTCTTCGGATCCACCTTAATTCCTTCACTAGACACTATATGTCCCAAGAATGCCACTGAATTAAGCCAGAACTCACACTTAGAGAATTTGGCATAAAGTCTCTCCTCTCTCAGCCTCTGTAATATAATACCCAAGTGTTGTGCATGCTCCTCCTGGCTACGTGAGTACACCAGAATATCATCAATAAATACTACAACAAATAAATCAAGATATGGCTGGAATACACTATTCATCAAATGTATAAATATTGATGGGGCATTGGTTAGCCCAAGTGACATCACAAGAAATTCATAGTGGCCATAACGAGTTCTTAATGCCGTCTTTAGAATATCTGAATCCCGAATTTTCAACTAGTGATACCCCGATCTCAAATCAATTTTGGAGAACACCCTCGCTCCCTGAAGCTGGTATAATAAGTCATCAATACGCGGCAAAGGATATTTTTTCTTGATTGTAACCTTGTTCAACTGCCTATAATCAATACACATCTGCATAGTACCATCTTTCTTCTTCACAAAGAGAACCGGTGCACCCCAAAGTGACACACTAGGCCTAATAAACCCCTTTTCGAGGAGTTCCTGAAGTTGCTCTTTCAATTCTTTTAACTCAGCTGGTGCCATACAATACGGAGGAATAGAAATGGGCTGAGTGCCTTGCACCAAGTCAATACCGAAATCAATATCCATGTTCGGTGGCATACCCGGTAGGTCTGCAGAAAATACATCCGGAAAGTCTCGCATGACCGGTACTGAATCAATAATAGGAGTATCTGCATCAACATCTCTCACAAAGATGAAATATGACCAACATCCCTTTCCAACCATACGTTGGGCCTTCAAATAAGAAATTACCCTGTTAGGAACAAACTCTAGAGAACCCCTCCATTCAACCTTCGGCAACCTCAGTATCATCAACATCACGGTTTTTGCGTGAAAGTCCAGAATAGCATGACATGGAGACAACCAATCCATACCCAGGATTACATCGAAATCAACCATACCGAGTAATAAGAGATCAACCCTAGTCTCCAGTTCCCCAATAGATACCACACACGACCGATACACACGGTCCACAGTAATAATATCGCCCACCGGTATAGATACTCAAACAGGTGAAACTAAGGACTCACATGGCATATCCAGATAATGAGAAAAATGCAATGATACATATGAATAAGTGGAACCAGGGTCAAATAATATAGAAGCCTCCCTTTGGCACACTGAAACAATACTTGTGATCATTGCATCTGAAGCAACAGCATCTGGCCTGGCAGGAAAAGCATAGAATCGGGCCTGACCGCCACCAGATCGGCCTCCCCCTCTTGGGCGACCCCTAGCTGCCTGACCCCCACCCTGAGCTGGTTGGGCGGGTGGTGGAACTGCTGGTGCTGGTGCTATCAGTCGAGGACTCTACTATGGAGCCCCACTCAACAGCCTAGGACACTCTCTCTTGAGATGAACAAATTCCTCGCACTCGAAACAACCCCTCCTCTGACGGAACTACTGCTCCTGATATCTCAAGGAATTACCTATAGAAGCCTGAGCGGATGAGGCATGATGAGAACTCTGCACTGGTAGTGCACTGAAGCTGGCCTAAGTGAGCACTGTAAGAACTGTGGCTAGCTGATGCACCACGATGAGCTGGACAACCCGTCTGGGCATGTCTGTAAGAACAACCCCCCACTGCGGTTAAACTGACCCCCTGAAGGAACACCGTTGTAATCACCTGGACCACGAGGCCTCTGAGCCTCCCTCTCTCCACGTTCCTGGATACGAACCATCTCTCTTTGCTGAGCAATGTCAACTACCTCATCAAAAGTAGCACCAGACACCCTCTCCCTAGTTATAAGTAACCGTAGCTGATCTGTGAGGCCATCAATGAACCTCTTAATCCTCTCCCTATCAGTGGGAACCAACCAAAATGTGTGAAGAGACAACTCAGAAAATCTCATCTCATACTGCGTCACAGACATGCCATCCTGACATAACTGCTCAAACTATCTGCGCAGCTCCTCTCTGCGAGACTGCGGCATGAACTTCTCCAAAAAGAGAATGGAGAATTCCTGCCATGTAAGTGGTACTGTGCCAACTGGTATGCGCCTCTCAAAAGACTCCCACCATCTGAAGGCAGCCCCAGAAAACTGAAAAGTAGTGAACGAGACCCCACTGGTCTCCAAAATACCTGCTGTCTGAAGCATCCGTTGACACCTATCAAGAAAACCCTGAGCATCCTCTAACTTCGCACCGCTAAAAGATGGAGGCCGAAGCCTCTCAAATCTCTCAAGTCTCCTCTGCTCATCATCTGCCATAACAGGAACTACCGGGGCCTAAGCAGTTATAGCCGTCTGGGCTAATAGTGCCCCCGGTATCTGAAGTCCCTATACAACTTGGTCTGGAGTACGGGAAATAGGGGTATGAGTACCTCCCCCGGCCTGAGAAGTGGCAGGTGTGGCCTGAGCCGAAACCACCTGAGCCAGACTAGTGCAAGCTGCCAAAATCTGGGCCAAAGTCTCCTGAAGGCCTGGAATCTCGATGGGCACAACTGGTGCTTGAGTCGATCCTGTCGGCTTGGTTATATCTGGAATCTGCTCCTAATCTGGAGTAACTGGTGGTACTACAGGTGCTGGTCCAACTGTGGTACGAGCTATACCTCGACCTCTACCTCGGCACATGCCTCTACCACGGCCCCGATCTCTCGCAACCCTAATTGGTGGCACTGGTGGCTGACCGTCCGATCCGGTAGTACGTGTCCTCACCATCTGTGAGAGAATAGAATAACAGAAATTTAGTTTTAGGAATCAACAAATTCACACGATAGAATACAAGAAAGTGAAATTTTCCTAAGGGTTCTGCATCCTTTCGAAGATAAATACAGACGTCTCCATACCGATCCGCAAGACTCTACAAAACCTTATCATGACTCGTGAGACCTATGTAACCTAGGCTTTGATACCAACTTGTCATGACCCAAAATCCCAACCTGTCGTGATGGCGCCTATCTCAATACTAGGCAAGCCGATAATCTCCATAAACCACAATTTCTCTTTAAGTTTCAAAATGCAATATTACAAAATCCCGCAAATATTGATACGAACACTTCCCAAAACTTGGTGTCACTGAGTACATGAGCATCTAATATGAATACAAGTCTGGAAAATATGGTCTATGATAATCTGAGGCCAAATACAGTAACAATGAGATAGGGAAAGAGAGACAAGGTCTACGAAACATGGCAACTACCTCGGAATCTCTGAAAAATCAACTGTGCGAGAGAATCAACACTCGCTATGTCCGGGAACACCTGGATCTGCACACGAAGAGCAGGGTGTAGTATGTGTACAACCAACTCAGCAAGTAACAATAATAAATAAGGAACTGAAGATAATGACGAGCTACACAATTACAGTTCATTTATAGTAATTCCAACAAAGAATAGACATGCTTTCAAATCCGGCAGTTTAAGTCAAATCAATTTTATACAGTTCAAGTTCATGTAATCCGGATATAAAATCTTTCAGAGAATTTAACAACAATGACAGATAGCAACTAAGTGCAACAACAAATGAAAAGCAAGTACAGCCTCTCAGGCAACACATACTAAACTTGTCACAACAACTCAATCACTCAGCTCTCAACCCTCAACACTCACACCTAATGGGTATCCGCGCTCACTGGGGGTGTACAGACTCCGGAGGGGCTCCTACAGCCCAAGCGCTATAATCAGCAAGGCTAACTCACGTGTTGCACGGATAACTCACGTGCCATAGTATCAATATCTGGATCTGCACGGCCAACTCACGTGCTGCACGGACAACTCAGTACTATAGTATCAATATCTGGATCCGCACGACCAACTCACATGCTGAACGGACAACTCAAGTGCTATAGTATCAATATCTCATAATTAGGCCCTCGGCCTCACTCATTCATAAATCTCTCCATCTCTCGGGCTCTCAATAATCATGAAATCAGCCCAAACAATAATGATATGATGCATCAATAATGAACAATATAGACTAAGATAAAATAAATAAGTAAACTGTGACTGAGTACCAAATAATAATTTAGCAGATAATTCAACATGTATACGACCTTTGTGGGTCCCAGTAGTACCAACATATAGCCTAAACATTGTTTCTAACATGTCTTACAGTCAAATTTCCACAGCACATAAAGAGCATATAGCTAACAACAAATTATTCAACTTTACAGTTTCACGGGACGGACCAAGTCATAATCCCCTAGGTGCACGCCCATATGCCTGTCACCTAGCATGTGCGTCACCTCCAAAGTAATCACATGATACAAAAATCTGAGGTTTCATACCCTCAGGACCAGATTTAAAACTGTTACTTACCTCAAACCGCGTAATTCTTTATTTCGCTATGCCCTTGCCACGAGAATTGGTCTCCGAAAGCCTCGAATCTAGTCACAAAAAATTTGTTTCAGTAAATAAAATTTATTGGAATTAATTCCATAAGAAGATATCATTTTTCCATAAATATCTGAAATTTAGCTCAAAAATCGCCCGTGGGGCCCACGTCTCAGAACCCGACAAAAATTACAAAATCCGAAAGCCGATTTAACCACGAGTCTACCCATACCAATTTTACCAAAATTCGATCTCAACTCGACCCTCAAATGTACAAATCTTATTTTCAAATTTCTAAGTTCAAATCTCCGATTTACACCTCAAAAACATGTAATCTAGTCAGATTATTTGATGATAATTCAATATTATGGAGTAGAAATGATCACAAGGGACTTACCTCAAGTTTTCCTTGAAAAACTATCAAAAATTGCCTCTCCTCAAGATCCAATTTGCCAAAAGTGGCGAATGGGACGAAGTCCCCTGCTTTATAATTCTTCCCAGACAGCCTCGGTCCTGCCTCGATCTTGGACTTCGATCGTGGTCCTCGATCCTAGGCCTCGATTCTAGGCCTCGATTCTGACCCTCGATCATGGCCCTCGACCCTGGCCCTCGACCCTGGCCTTCGATCATGGGTTCGATCCTGGTCCTCGACCCTACCTTCGATCGTGCCCTCGACCCTGGGCTCGATCATGGCTTGATTTTGGGCTCGATATTTGGGCTCGATTTTGGGCTCGATTTCTGGCAGAAGGAATTTCCATCAGAAGGAAATTGCAGCAACTGTTGTAGTTCAATTTTTGATCCGTTAACCATCCGAAACTCACCCAGGGCCCTCGTGACCTCAACCAAATACACCAACAAGTCCTAAAACATCATACGAATTTAGTCGAGTCTTCAAATCACATCCAACAACACTAAAAACAAGAATCACACATAGATTCAAGCCTAATGAACTTTGAAACTTTCCATTTCTACAAACAACGCTGAAACCTATCAAATCACGTCCGATTGACCTCAAATTTTGCACACAAGTCATAAATGACATAACAGACCTATTTTAATTTTCAGAATCAGATTTCGACCCCGATATCAAAAAGTCAACCTCCCTTGTCAAACTTTTCAAAAATTTAACTTTTGGCATTTCAAGCCTAATTCCTCTACGGACCTCTAAAAAAAATTCCGGACATGCTCATAAGCCCAAAATCACCATACGGAGCTATTCGGATCATAAAATTTTAGATCCAAGGTCTTTTACACATAGGTTCACATTCGGTCAACTTTTCTAACTTAAAATTTTAATTATGAGACTAACTGTCTCAATTCATTCCGAATTCCTTCTGGACCCGAACCAACTAACCCGGTAAATCATAAAATAACTATAAAGTATAAATTGAGAAGTAAATGGGGGAACGGGGTTATAATACTCAAACGACCGGCTGGGTCATTACAGAATCCCTTATTATACTCTTCATGGCCCAGGATGTCATAGTTTAAGGACATCTTCCTTATCATCCAAAGACAACTCTCATGGTCCAAAGGAAATTTGCATCATGTTTAAATTTTTGCAATAATACTATATATTCACGTGCATCGTGTTTTAAGTTTTGCAGGTAACTCGGGAGGTAACCGTTCTACAAACGGGAGCAATTCTCGCTCTAGTTTCCGTTCACAATGTTCACATACTTTGATTATCTCAAACGTAACCAATGACCGACAATTGATTACTCTTTGTTCTGTAACTTCCCAAACATTTATCGCGAATATCCGTAACATCCAAATTCGCATTCATAGCTCCACCTGAAATTATCTGTTACTCACGACAATGTCATACCCAAGAGATCCTTTTTCGAAACACATGACCACTCTAATAGCAACTCCGTCTGTTTCGTTCGCTGTTGGATCCAGAACTACACGCGGCCTGATTCTAGTAATGCTATGGATATGTAGGCAACTCAAGAACCAGGGTCCGGCCCCCATTTTTTCAAATACACATCATCCTCGCTCATTTCAGACAAAATTGGTCATCATTTTCTTTACCCGACAACTCTTTCATCATTCCCGTGTAAATAGGGGCAGTTGTTGATACCTAATTTTGCCCTCATATTTTATAAAATATTTTATATGCTTTCATAATATTATTTTGCATTATTACTCAATTTACAAGAGTCATATAAGTATTTTCTATCATTTTAAAGCTTTAAAATTGATTTTCTTGCATTTAAATTATTCAAATATTTATTAATTATCCCTTCAAATTACTTTGGGATGATTTAATCATCCAAATTTATTATTTACGCCCACATATATATTTTATAATATTTACTTCATTACATATAATTACATTTGTATTTTTGAACTATTTACATAATTTTTGCAATAATAGCCTACATTCTATACATAATTATATTTATTACATTATTTATGCTAAAATAGCATTTTTTTTAAATATATTTTTACAATTTTAAGCTATTATTTTTAAGTATTTTACTGCATAAATAATATTTTTATTATTTATTAATCACTTTTTATAAATTATGTTTAACAAATTTCGTGTATTTATACTATGGCCCAATTTCTAAGTTAATTTCGAACCCAATACACCAACCCAGACCCCAAAACCTTAGCCCAATAACCCCAAAGCCCAAATCAGACGACCCACTACTCCATACCAATCCGCTAACCCGATCTGCCTCTCATTAAATCCTGGTCGTTGATCTCTCAAGATCAACGGCCCACAAGCTATCTCCTATCTTTAACTACCCAAATCCGAAAACCCTACCTCATTTCCCACGTAACAACTGCCCCCAAACCTTCTCGAATGTTCTCTCTTCTCTGAAATAAACCCTAACTGCCTACATTCAAACCCCTGGCCCTAATCGATATCGCATGGAAATCTTCCATGTTCCCTTCTCATTTTCCGCACACACGATGGTTCTTACCATTTCCTCAACGTTACAATGTTTGGTACTCAATTATTTATGGAAGTTGAGCCAGTGGGTGTTCGTTCAACTCTGATTTTGTATTATCTTCATGTTCTTGACCTGATACATTCACTACCATGATATATAGGTCTGATTCAGTGAGATTTTTGACTATTTATGTTCTCCTTCTTGAACAATGGTTTACCCAATTTTTCTCCTAAATTGATTTTGTATGCTTTTCTTTCCTTATTTGTGTTTGATTAACTATGTTTCCTTGTTTGTTCGTTCAATTATTACTATTATATAACCTCTCTCCCCCCCTCCCCCCCTCCTTCGCGTTCCCCTCCTAAGATTTAACAACTATTACTTAACTATTGTTACCATTATTGTTCTCTCAACTCTCATTCTCCTATACTTTCTGCACTTTTGGCTCTTGGCCAGCTGAAATCCAAGGCCACCGGAATCCTCTATATCGACCTCCCTAGTGCGAGCACTGCTGGGGGCTCATTTGAAGCTCCGGTGAACTCTAACACACTAGGATTTGGGTCTTTTGGTTGTTCTCTTCGTTGCTGATATTCAAGCTATTACTGGCACTTAGTCTTCTCTTCTATTTTGTTTGTTAAATCTGCAAAATGGTGAGTATATTAACTTGTGTAATTCTATCTTTTTTTGCTTGTGTTCAGTGCTCTGCATATCCATGTTGTTTGAATTTGGTGAACCAACATGACTTCAGTACTGTTTTGTTTTCATTGGCAATTTTACTTGCTTCAAAACTATTCTGCAGTTCTAATTCTCCTAGTGTCACAACATGGCTGGACTTTAAACTTCAATGTATGCTCAGTATGTTTAGCTTGAGTGATTCTGTATGTCTTTAAGTCTGCTCTACTATTCTGATCACTTATTGTTTATTGTGAGTTTTTCTTATACCCTATCTTGGATTCTCGCATTGAAATTCTCAGGGAATTATCTCCTACCCAGAATTTGCGTTAATGAACTTCTCCTGATAGTTGCCTTATGTGGACTCTACTTTTACCTGATTACATGAACCTTATTATTGTCGTAATGTTTTAACAAACCTGTTGCTTTGTTGTTGAGAGTTGTACTGTGATGTTTGTTCAATCCTGCATTCTTTGGTATTGCTTATTATTCTAATTGAATCGCAATACATTTAGTTACCATGATCATGCATAGTCGACTGGCTTAAGTTCTGAGTCTGCCTGTTCTATTTAACCATAAGATAATATGTCTTCCTGCTATGACACCTTTGGACTTGGGGATCTTTGTGTTATACTCAGCATGATTAGGCTTCTTATTGATTGATTGATTGCCTGTTTGTTATGTGCAATTGACATTCCCTAACCACCACTATGTCTGACCTTCATGACTTAGACTCCTAGGTTTGAAATCCTTTTTAGGCTAATTATGGATCATGCTCTATTTTGAACTCACTTAGAATGTGTATCTTATATGTGTCTAATATTTTTACCCTGTTAATCCCAAAGGGCATCTCTCCCTAACTCTCCTAGTGTTATGTCTATATTTAGCATGTTGTCACCTGCTTAATGATTTGACCTATGTTGCATTTACCATGTTGGAAATAAGTCTATTAACTCTCATAGTTTCCCGTTCTTTGCTTAATCAATCTTGCTTCTGAAATGCCAATGTGTTTATGAATCCTGCTAAATGTCACCCAATCATGTCTCTATGAAGTATTGCTTTAGGGTTGTTTAGTTGATTTACATATATGGTCCATTAACTTATTTGGTTAAGTGGTCAATATTGTAATTGTTGGCTTGATATGAGTCTATCTGTGGCTTTGGGTTGTGCAAATGGACATACTCTCCTGTTTTGAGATGCGTTTGGATCTGGGCCTGCTATTCGAGTGAAAGAGTCTGTTGAAGGCCCAGTCATTACTGGGTTACTTTCGTTTGGGCCTGTTCTTGGGCATGCAGTGGTTCCTTGTGTAATATTTGTACTTGTATGTGTTATATGGACCTGTAATAATTTGTAAACAAACGATTGGGGAGTTAGTGAAATTAGGGAAGCTGGTATACTTTAATTTTCACCTAAATGGGTAGAAAATCTGTCCATAAAATTTATTTGCTTCGCCTACTATTTGTTTGACGTGCTTCAACTTTTTGAACACATAGAAACCATTCTTATAGGAAATCATGCACTTCACTTAACTTGTCTAATACTTGTACACTATTCAAAGCATGTTGGTTTGAGTAATTGTTGTACTTGTTTCCATGTCTACTACTGCGCGCTATTAGACAGCTTGTCTGTAGGAATCAAACACCAATAATTACTTGTTTAGTTATTAGACAATATGCATATACGATGCTATTACATGCCTTCACTAATTCTCATCTAGATACCATGACTATAGGGCTTTAACTAATTGACTAATCGACCACTTATGTTGTTTTATTATACTGCACGCCTAGATGACATGCCTATAGGAACAAGCATGATAAAATCGAGTTCAAACACCAACTATTAGAAATTTTACCTATAGGATACTGTTACTCGCCTAGGAAACATGTCTATAAAATCAAACGCTAGTAATTCAAGTTTTACTGCTTCATTGCGCAAACAATTTAGAGATCATGCCTATAGGGTTTGTAATACCTGTAATCTGCAAATTTGTTGGTCTAAAACAGCAGCACTGCATGTACGACACTTGAAATCAGAATCACATAGAAGCCATGTCTATAGGACTTAATGACTCTAATACATCTTAATTCTGAAACTGTCTACTGCCTAATATAAGAATCTGCCCGTGTGCATTTGTTGTTTATGTGTGGAGGCTAACTTGAGCCATCTTTGTCTTTATGTGTAGTCCTGTGTGTTTTGAATGTGCGCCTAATTTTATCTTTTGAGAACCTTAAGTAAAGTCTAGAACCACCTAAATAGTAGGTCTAAAGCCTCCTGGGCCATAGGCATGGGACGGGTAGTGCACGCATAGGACACAGGTTAGAATTGAATTAGAGCGTTTTAGGTAAACAACTTTAACATAGTAATTGGATAGCAGGAGATGATAGTCTGTGCCTACTGAATAATATTAGCAACCCCTACCCTAAGAGAGTTGTGAAGTATTATTTATGTTGCACGGGGTGATCCTTTAGGCTAAAAAACTTAGGACCCCCTTCCTTTATATGTTTATTATTCGCACTGTCTCTTGAACTTAGAACAATTAAGTTGTATCTTGTAACCTCTAAAGACTTGTATACATAGTTTAATTCTTGTGAGATTTTCTTTACACTTATTTATATCATAGTAGAACTTTTAAAATTCCATGCCTTCCCTCACTTACGCGATCACATAGGATAATTATAATCCAATAATCCCACATAGCATAAATTTTGGCCGGGACCCACAGTTGTGAATCTCGAAGAGTACCTAACACCTTCTCATTGAGATAATTTGAGCCCTTACCCGATCTTTGGTGACGTAGACTAATTAAACAGAGTTATTTGCAAATAGGTGTCCTAACGCACCTCAAAATCGTTAGGTGGCGACTCTTCTCTTTTAATACCCATTTAAAAGAGTTGTCACATGTTGAAACCCACTTTCGAGAGAAAACGGGACGCGATATCCCCAAGAGATAGTTTCAAATATCTTGGGTCTATAAGACAGAGTAACATGGAGATTGACGAGGTTGTCGCACATCGTATAGGTACGGGGTGGTTAAAATAGAGGCTCGCATCTGGTGTTTTGTGTAACAAAAATATGCCACCTAGACTTAAGGACAAGTTCTACAAAGCAGTAATTAGACCGGCCATGTTATATGGAGCCGAGTGTTAGCCCATCAATAGATCTCATGCCCAGAAGATGAAAGTAGCAGAAATGAGGATGTTGAGATGGTTGTTTAGGCATACCAAGCAAGTTTAGGAATAAATACATTAGGGATAAAGTGGGTGTGGCTCCTATGAAAGATAAGTTGTGGGAATCGAGGTTGAGATGGTTCGGTAATGTGAAGAGAAGAGACTCTAATGCCCCCGTTAGAAGGTGTGAGCGGTTGCCCATGGCGAGTCAGATGAGGGGTAGAGGGAGGCCTAAGAAGAACTGGGGTGAGGTGATTAGGCAGGACATGACTCTGCTCCATCTTACCGAGGACATGACCCTCGATAGAAAGGTGTGGAGGTCGAGAATTAGGGTGGTGGGTTGATAGATAGTCTAGAGTTTCGCCTTGTGTTATTACTAGTAGTAGTAGTACTAGTCGGGTGTTTTCCTATTCCTAGTCCCTTGTTTTTAAATGGTTTGTCATTATTAGCAGTAGGATTGGCTCTATTCTTGTAGTTTAGTATCCCTAGATTTCTGTCATTACTCGTTGTTTTATTTGTTTCCATTGTCTCATTACCTAGTTGTTGCTATTGTTTCCTTATTGCTACATTTTTAATGTTTTTGAGCCAAGAGTCTTTCGGAAACAACCTCTCTACCTTCATAAGGTAGGGGTAAGGTCTGCGTATACACTACCCTCCCAGATTCTACTTTTGAGATTTCACTGTGTTTGTTGTTGTTGTATCAATTTCTTTTACAAGAAAACATGTTCGTGACTTTTTTTTTCTATTTGGTGAAATCTTTTAGCCAATGCACAATATTGTTCTTCAAAGAATTTAAAACCTCCATGGCAAATTAAGTTTGCATATAGTGTTGAATTAATTTTGTAATTGAAAAAACATTTGTTAGAGAATTATTACTGGGCAAAAGATTAGTGGGAAAAAAAAAAAAGAAATCATCGTAAAGTAAAAGTTTTATAAATTAAGATTAATTTAGCCTCGTTCGTACTAAATGTATAGTTTTGCATTCCTGCTATAACATTTCTTGTGTAGTTTAAATTGCAAATGTTGAAATAAATTCTCTAATCTCTAGTTAATTTAACAATTAACCAAAATTACAGTAGCCAATTCATGCTCAAAATTTCAAATTCACAAACGCTTCTAGAATGACATGAAATAACACTACAACAGAATAATCGGAATTACTTACTAACTAAAGAGAGAAGGCGTGGTCTCTCCAAAAGAGAACTCGGAAGTGACTCTCCTTGTCGCTTAAAAGATTGTATAAGTAAGAGATTTTGTGAGTTGAATAATTAATAACATACCTATTTCTTATCACAATTATATTTTATTGGAGTTATGTCGGATTTATTCTGTACGACCGCAACCAATTTTCTAGTAATTTATAAAATATTTTTTTAATCTTTTATGTCAGTTACCAAATGTTATAATATTTTTAATTCTTATTGTTGGGTCTTGAATTTAGATACCGGGTCGTTCTATATGGGTTGACCCAACTCATTTGGGAAGAGATAGAGTTTGTGAATAAAATAACTTCTTTGGAGAAGTTACTACACGTTTGGGTGTAATTGAGAGCAGTTTTTCCCATTGCAGTTAATTATTTCTCTATAATAACTCATTTGGTATTCCTATTAAGGAGGGCATGATCGAACAAAAAGAGGGGATTTGCTCTATACCTTTCTTATCAATATTCTTCTTCCTTAACAGAGAAGATTTCTCTTCTTCTTGCAAAACACACATAAAGAAAGATATTTAGCTTGTGAAACTAAACTTTATTTTTCAAGAGAATCAAAGTTCAACTTAGGGGCAATTTTTCTGGGTTGTGATTTTACTCCATTGCGCAATAAGTATATGATTCTAATTCATATTCCTACTGAATTTTTACTAACAATGATATCAGAGCCTACGTTGTTTACTCCTAATCGTTGCGTAACAGGCGCTGATATTTTTTTTTTGTGCGCCGCAAACTGGATAACCTAATCAAGTTTTACTTTAGAAAACAAACAAATTGATGTTAAATGCTTTCTTGAGATTGTCGACTAAAAAGGAAAACAAGAGAAGTATAGTTGTTTTGAGATGTATAGTTGTTCTATAGAAAATAGATTTGTCAGAATGATATCCTTTTATAAACAAAGTATGTCATGTAGTAGAAATTTTCTACATATCAATTTAATGATGACTGTGTCATGAGCATATTAAAAGACATACGTAGGTTCCATGAATTCACTAAACTGTCTCTTTGTTATAATATACGACACAATACTACTTTTACATTCTTTTTTTTTTTTTGAGGCGTTTGGATATGACCTATAGAATTTTGACCATAATTAATTTGGTCAGAGAAGTGTGATTGGATATAAACAATTCTTTTTTCAAATGGCCATACTTTATTTAAAGTGCTATGGAGTTCAATTACATAAGGAACTAAGGTTAACTTGAATAAGTTTCCTTAATGACCTTTTGTCACGATCCAAATTCCGGCCACAAACATTGTGATGGCACTTAGTCTTAAGACTAGATAAGCCGATTTTATAATAATTCAAGCCATTTTTTTTTTGAATTCAATACCAAAAACCAACAGCGGAAACAATTATGAAAACCTCCCAAGACTGGTAATATTGAGTCACGAACTCTAACTGAATACATGAAATGATCTCAAGGATCGAATACTCAATATTGTTTGATTAATAATTAACATTACAATAAAATAAAAAGACTTCAAGGGACTGCGACGACTAAACAGCTCTACCTTGAATCCTTGCGATCACACTTTAACTATGTCCGAGTCCGATAGCTCCAATACCTGGCTCTGCACAAAAATGTACAGAAGTGTAGTATGAGTATACCACGGTCGGTACTGTTGCGACCAAACACACTCACGCAAGTATACGCGGTCGTCAAGTAATAAAGTGACTAAAAGTCGGATGTCGAACCCACGAGGACTTATGATTAACTATTAACTAAATTAGACTATCCCAATTATCTAAACAAGAATTAAATCTAAAAATATTTTATTCTAAACTAATTAAATAAAAAATTATAAATAATAAACTTTGAACAGAGAAAGAGCAGATTTTTATGATATCAATGTAATGAAAACGATCTAGGGTTATGGGCTATCTAATAATCCTATTGTATTCTTCAATTGAATTGACCGACTAATTCATCTAGCTTATTGGTTGACAGGGTTAATGCTCATAAGAATCTGTCGAGTTCTTACTCGCCTATTCAAGCTAACCTAACGCCTATATGTCTATGGAGTTAGAATCAACAAGAACGCATTTATAATTCCTGTAAATCAACCAAGCAAGGCAATTAGGTATATGTCTATCCTAACTACGAATCCGTTCCCCGATGCCCGAGTTCAAGAACTTGCCCTACTCAATCCTATATGCAATATAGAATTCTCACTTTCGAGTTCAATTCTAGATTCGTAGATAATATTCAATTGGTGATCAAGCAATTAAATAATTAAGTGCAAGATTGAATAAATAAACTAATATGATAAATCAAGAAGTCAAAATCAATATCCGAATAACAATAGTCATGAAAGAACCACAACCCTAGAACGTGAAGTTTAGCTCCACATAGACATGGTAGCCAAACAACAAATCATATACGGAAACATAAAAATTACTAAGTTTGGTGGGAGAAAGATGGAACTTGATGAATTCCGGCCTCCACAGCTTTGTCGTGGCTTTTTCCCTCTTCTCAATATGTTAGATGACCTAAAAGAGGCATTTTTGGCTTATATATTGCGTACCAAAGTCGTGGACCAAAGTTCTCCTATTTCTAATCCAAATCAGCTTCAGGGATTGATGCTAAGGTGGATGCGACGCATCCACCTCGTCCTCCATTTCAATTTTGCCTGCGAAGGTGGATGCGACGCATCCACCTTGTCCTCTATTTCTCAGCTTTGCATGCGAGGGTGGATGCGACGCATCCACCCCTAGTTCCTCCATCTCAGCTTTGCCCAGGTGCGGATGCTATGGCGGATGCTATGGGCTGACTTCACTGCTAAGGGTGCGCGAAATCTGATCTTTTTCTAGATTGGATGCGACGCATCCAACCCCTCTTCCTCTAGCTAGAGCACCTTTTCTTCATATTCTTGCACTCCAAACACCCTAATTCACCACACACAACTCAATTAGTCATAAAACCAATAATTAAACTATATTGGGCATTTTAAAGATCAAATAGCATCAAGAAGTGGTTAAAACATGGGTAAAGTAACATCAACACATATCGAAATATGTCAAACATCACTACCCCACACTTAAACCTTTGTTCGTCCTCGAACAAACCATCCTATAGTAGACGAAACAAAATTAAGCTCTTATCATTCAAAGCACACTGCACCTATGACCATGGTTATTTGCAACAATTAGGCTCTAGGCTATGCATCACATACCCTTCCCTTTACTTATGCCATTCTTTAAAAATATTCGAACAAAGACAACATGCTCACAACAATCCTAACCTCAAAAACCGACTCAATGTCACAATGCACTCATGGCTTGAACACCCAACATCATAGAGAAGTCTAATAACGTTACCTATCCCTCGTAAAACCATGTGCCCTCACAACAAGAACAAGAGAGCGAGTTCAATCCACACATTCGAATCTCATGATCAAATATATTTTAATGACTCACATATATCAAAGAAAATCGCTCACTCTCACAAAGAAGTCACATGCATGAAATTAGTACCATAGGCTTGCCCTTAATGTAAATCTCTACTAATGTAAGCTCGCTCGATCTAAAATCAATTAGGACTTTTTCATGGTTGTAATGTGGGCTAAGGGACGGGTAGGATATATTTAAGGAATAGTGACTCACCCTCCTAAGCACTTTAATACATCACAAAATTACTTTAAGCATTTTTTTTTCTTCAACCCCACTTCAATTTCACAAACAATATCACCCCCAAAACAGTCCCTTTTTCTTTAAGCACTACTTTAGTTCATACCCACTAGCAAGAACAAGATAACAATTTATTCATTTATATTTTTCTTTCTTTTTTTTTTCCAGATTTTTCTCTTTTTTTTTCTTTCAATTTTCGCTAGTGGTGTATTATTTTACAAAATAAGTGCACCCTTCTTTCTTTCATTGGTTCCACTCAAAAGTCACCCCACACTTAGTCCCTTCTTACTTCTTTTAGCGCTCATCTAACAATTAAAGTGCTTTAAGAGGTAAAAGGATCAAAACAATGTCAATTAAGAATAAAAAGGGTATAGTCTTGTAATGTGGGTACCAAATAAAAGGTCTACAGGCTCAAAAGGGTTAACTAGGGATAGATTTTATTTGTGATAAGCAATAAGCTCAAAAAGATCAAAGAAAGCCTAAAATCATTTTTCAAACCGAGCATCACCTAAAATTTCACTTCAACTCACATACTGGGCAAGTTCTAGACACAAGTACACTACATGGACTACACAAAAACCTTACCACACATGGCACATGACTCACTAAGGACGATCACATTCCGACTCTTAAGCAATGCAAGTATTCACGGAGCCACGAGATATTAAGTATTAAACACAAGGTGAACATAAGTCATGTAAACGAGACATAGGCGCCACAAAACATGCTATCCAATTTAACAAGGCATCATCAATAAATTCAAATTATACAGAAGATACTACACATGTGAAAGTATAAATATGTTACTATCAAACAAGTCAAGGGCGCCTAAGTTCATCATTCTTGCTCCTTTTATTCCCTAAATTCCTAATCTACTCGGAAAGAAAAAAAACTACCTGGTTCAAACTACATCCCATGGAAAAGAACCGAGGCACAAAGAAAAACCACAGGGGATTATTACTACCTAAGGAAAGCTAAAAGACATATTTTTGGATTTTTGTTTAGACTTTAATCCCTCAAGAAAACTGTCTAGGAGATCAATCGTCGGGAAAAGTCCAATTTTTCTACTTTTTCGTTTTTTTTTCCTTCACAAAAGCTACTACACTTAAGAATGAGTACTACAACTAAGCTAAAATAGCACAGAAACTTATCCAAACGATCTCCTCACCCCACACTTAAAATTTTGCAATGTCCTCAATGCACATTATAAATAATAAGAGGGTAAACGAGACTCCCTGGTAGGCCAAAGGCCGAAGCAATAGCGGCTCACGAGGTACTCAGACTTCCCCCAGACATCGTCCTTTGTGTGGGCACCCCACACTTAGTCCTCACCATCTAGCTCGCTTTTGCACTCTTCTAATGGCTTTGCTTCCTATGCTCATAATCCTACAAAACAAAAATAAATACTACAAAATAATAAAAATAAAATAAAATAAAAAGTGAACAAAAATAGAAGAAAGCAGTAACGCTGGGTTGCCTCCCAACAAGCGCCTGATTTAACGTAGCGGCACGACGTGAATCACTTTTTGCCTCCACCTCGAACTTATGAATTGAGCCCCTAACATGGCATCCAGTTTGCGGCTATGCTCCAGTAGTGGGGCTACAAAGATAACCAGGCCAAGTAATAAATTTTTCACTCTACACTTCTCGGCCTTTAGATGAGGAATGTATTTTTTGCTTTTTGGCATGACAAATTCAAAAATATAGGCATCATGTTCCTCTTCCATTGACTCCTCCAAAGGCTTAGATGACTCGATTTCCATGTCATCATCCAAATACAATGTCGAAAAATGTTTAGAATGAGGACCAACACGCCCCAACTTTAGAATTGTATTACTATTTATATCCTCATATGTGCACACATTAGAGTCTTCAAATATAACATTATCTGCTACCTCGCATGGCTCTAGTGTACTTTTCTCAACATGGGCATCATCAACAGAAATATGCTCGAATGATTGGCTCTCCACTTTTAGCTCCTCAATTTGGCGTATAAGCTCCTTTTCAGCTTCTGACAACTCATTACTATTTTGTTGGGCGATAGACGCAACAACCTTTGCATTTAATTTATCTTGCAAGTCGTGAATAGTAGTGACAAATTTATAGATCCCTTGTCCCAGTTTAGATCTTCCCTCTATAAAGTGTCTCATCCCATCAGTAAGTTCCTCATGTTGAGCTTCATATATTTCTAACTTTTCAGCCTGTTCTGCCAGCCAAGTTTGGCTCAAAATCTCCTCTTTTTCAAAAATTTTCTCTTGCTGGTACTCGCTCTCTTCATTCAATTCTTCCATATTGGCCTTCATTCTTGTGATTGCTGCCCTCATTCTTTTCATATCTTTTTTGAGTTCATCCTGTTGCTCTGCTACTTGCCTCAGAATATCCCTAATATATGCATCAGGCTCCATATCCTGCACTTCATTGCCCCTATCAAACTCAGAAATATCATTAGAAAGATCATAATAAGGGCTCAGAGAAGGATGAACAAAATTAGGACAACCATCCCAATGGCCATCTTGACCACCACACATATTACAAATATTCCACTCAAAGGATTGAGATTGTGCGCACAACTCGCTCCTGGGAACATTCTGACAATTTTTCCACCAGTGGGGTCCTCCACAATATGGACAAGGATCATCAAAATAAGAATAACCATTATTCGAACAATTTTTATTCCAAGATGCCTTGCTAAAATAAATAAAAAATACTAACTAAAATAAAATAATTAAAAAAACATGAATAGATAAAAAAAAATGTCTAATCTAGAAAAATAGCAAATTTCTAAGTCCCCGGCAACGGCGCCAAAAACTTGTTGCAAATTTCGAAGTCCCCGGCAACGGCGCCAAAAACTTGTTGCGACCAAACACACTCACGCAAGTATACGCGGTCGTCAAGTAATAAAGTGACTAAAAGTCGGATGTCGAACCCACGAGGACTTATGATTAACTATTAACTAAATTAGACTATCCCAATTATCTAAACAAGAATTAAATCTAAAAATATTTTATTCTAAACTAATTAAATAAAAAATTATAAATAATAAACTTTGAACAGAGAAAGAGCAGATTTTTATGATATCAATGTAATGAAAACGATCTAGGGTTATGGGCTATCTAATAATCCTATTGTATTCTTCAATTGAATTGACCGACTAATTCATCTAGCTTATTGGTTGACAGGGTTAATGCTCATAAGAATCTGTCGAGTTCTTACTCGCCTATTCAAGCTAAACTAACGCCTATATGTCTATGGAGTTAGAATCAACAAGAACGCATTTATAATTCCTGTAAATCAACCAAGCAAGGCAATTAGGTATATGTCTATCCTAACTACGAATCCGTTCCCCGATGCCCGAGTTCAAGAACTTGCCCTACTCAATCCTATATGCAATATAGAATTCCCACTTTCGAGTTCAATTCTAGATTCGTAGATAATATTCAATTGGTGATCAAGCAATTAAATAATTAAGTGCAAGATTGAATAAATAAACTAATATGATAAATCAAGAAGTCAAAATCAATATCCGAATAACAATAGTCATGAAAGAACCACAACCCTAGAACGTGAAGTTTAGCTCCACATAGACATGGTAGCCAAACAACAAATCATATACGGAAACATAAAAATTACTAAGTTTGGTGGGAGAAAGATGGAACTTGATGAATTCCGGCCTCCACAGCTTTGTCGTGGCTTTTTCCCTCTTCTCAATATGTTAGATGACCTAAAAGAGGCGTTTTTGGCTTATATATTGCGTACCAAAGTCGTGGGCCAAAGTTCTCCTATTTCTAATCCAAATCAGCTTCAGGGATTGATGCTAAGGTGGATGCGACGCATCCACCTCGTCCTCCATTTCAATTTTGCCTGCGAAGGTGGATGCGACGCATCCACCTTGTCCTCTATTTCTCAGCTTTGCATGCGAGGGTGGATGCGACGCATCCACCCCTAGTTCCTCCATCTCAGCTCGGATGCTATGGCGGACGCTATGGGCCGACTTCACTGCTAAGGGTGCACGAAATTTGATTTTTTTCTAGATTGGATGTGACGCATCCAACCCCTCTTCCTCTAGCTAGAGCACCTTTTCTTCATATTCTTGCACTCCAAACACCCTAATTCACCACACACAACTCAATTAGTCATAAAACCAATAATTAAACCATATTGGGCATTTTAAAGATCAAATAGCATCAAGAAGTGGTTAAAACATGGGTAAAGTAACATCAACACATATCGAAATATGCCAAACATCAGGTACCCAGTAAGTATCAAGACTAACCTCAGTGGAGTAGTGATGAGGTACAGTCGAGACACTCACTAGTCTAATAACACGTGCAATATAGTATACAAAAATAATAGAAAATAAATAATAATGATGTCAATAATAATCATCCAGTGATATACACAGCAGGGCGACAAAAATACCATAAATATTACGCAATAAAAAATGAATACACAAGTACACCCAATTAATTATGTCCTCCCAATATAAATCTTTCGCCTATATATTTTTCAAATAGAAATCTTCAGGATATAATACTTTCAAATAAATCTCTTTCAAATAAATCTCTTTCAAATATAATTCCTTCAAATAAATACCTTTCAAATAAAATTCTTTCAAATAAATCTCTTTCGAATAAAAGTCACCCTGTGACACAATATTTCAAAATCATAAAATACGGGTCTCAGCCCACTTTCATATTTCTACGACACCTCATGCCAATTTCTCTATCAAAATCGCACGGACAACTCACGAGCCAAATATCATCATCATTTAACCACGGCACCTCGTGCCCACATTTCATATCATAACTGCACGGACAGTTCACGTGTCAATATCATCATTATTTACTCACGACACCTCGTCCCCACATTTTATATCACAGTTGCACGAACAATTCACGTGCCAATATCATCATTATTTACTCACGGCACCTCGTGCCCACATTTCATATCACAACTGCACGGACAATTCACGTGTCAATATCATCATTATTTACTCACGGCACCTCGTGCCCACATTTTATTTCATAATCCGCCTGGCAATAACCACAGACTCCCAATTTCAACATAGATCAGACTATTATCAATTTACCAATAGTAAGGCAAATTGCACAAGGTATAAAAATAAACACAAGGATAATCACAACATCACATAAAAATTACCAACGCAATAATCACACATCATCACATATCATCCCTGACAATAGCCAGCTTTATCTCTCCTATAGCCACCCTTATCACTCCTATAAAGCCTCTCTTATCCCTCTGCCCTGACAATATCAATAGCCACCCTTATCGCTCTTATAGCCACTCTTATCACTCCTATAATAGCCTCTTTTATCCCTCCGCCCTGACAATATCAATATCTGCCCTGACAATATCAATAGCCACCCTTATCTCTCCTATAGCCACCCTTATCGCTCCGCCCAGACAATATCCCAACACACATAACAACAGTGAAATGCCACCCTTATACCCACATAATATCAACAATGAAATGCCACCCTTATATACTAAAAATAATAACTCAAATAACACAACAATTTACACGGAATATTATCACGGCAACATAACAAAATCAATTCATATCACAATTTGCCCAATGGCCACAACCAATTCCAAAGATATAACAAAATCAATTAATTTCACAACAAATAGCCCAAGGCTCCACACAATGTGTATAAAACCTAAAAACAACAACAGAGATGGAAAGTACGCAGTATAGGGCAACGCCTTCATTAATCCAAATTCTTGATAATTATATAATGCCTCGGTTTAAACTTATTTCATTAATTATTTGCAGATGAAAAGTCCATAATATAATTATTTCCAGGAAATATCAAATCACCAAACTCACGTAATTTACATAAATATTCAAGTAACAATCACATCAAATTGTCATATAAAAACAAATTCAACAAACAAGGATTGAGGCATGGCAAATAGATGATTTAATAAATGCCAACAATTATCCAATTTACTACACAATAATGCCTAAAACTTTAACCCAATAAAATTTGCACATATAAGCCCGAGTACGTACTCGTCACCTCACGTACACAGTTTTTCATATTTCACAAATGGCATACAAGACTCGATGCCTAAGGGGTAATTCCCCCACTCAAAGTTAGGCAAGATACTTACTTTTTTTTAAGTTAGGCCGATATTCTAAAATTTTCATCTTGCTTGAATTGACCTCCGGACAGCTCAAATCCAAGTTGAAGTCTTGAAGAAATCCTCAAAATCACCCAAGAACCGTGCTCCAAAAATCTAAAATGAAATGAAGGAAATGACCATTTTTGTCCTTAAGTTTCTAGCAAACTAGTTACAAAGATCTACAAGTTTCAAGTTTTACTCATCGCCCAACTCCTTATAGATTGCGAGATATAATCTCCCTAAGTCAGCCCTGTGCAGCAGAAATTTCTGGCAATGCACACTGCTGTAGCCAAAATCTGCAGTACCAGCTTTAGTCAATCGACCATAACTTATTATACAAATGTCCAAATGATGAATGGTTTATCATTATGGAAAATAAAATCAAAGGAATACAACTTTCATGTTTTGATAATTTCCAGATTTCTTATAGATTTCGAGATATAAGCTTCCAAAGTCAGCTCTGTGCATCAAACATTTCGCACATTGCTGTAAAAAACATCAGCAGTTAAAATTGATCTGAAACCACTCCGAAACTCACCCGAGGCCCTCGGGATCTCAAACAATATACCAATAAGTCCTAAAACATTATACGAACTTAGTTTAAACCTCAAATCACATAAGCAATGCTAAAACCACGAATCATACCCCAATTCAAGCTTAAGGAACTTAAGAATTTCCAACTTCTACATTCGATGCTGAAACCTATCAATTCAATTCCGATTGACCTCAAATTTTGCACACAAGTCATAAATGACATAACAGATCTATGAAAATTTTCAGAACTGAATTCTGACTTCGATATCAAAAAAGTCAACTCCACAGGTCAAACTTCCCAAAAATTCAACTTTCGCCATTTCAAGCAAAATTTCACTACGGACTTCCAAATAAATTTTTCGGACACGCTCCTAAGTCCAAAATCACCATACGGAGCTATTGAAATCATCAAAACTCCATTTTGGGATCGTTTATATATAATTCACTATCCGGTCAATTATTTCAACTTAAGCTTCCAAAACAAGAACCATTCTTTCAATGAAATCCCGAATCATCTGAAAACCAAACTTGACCACCCTCGCAAGTTATAATACACATTTCAAAGCTGCTCGAGACCTTAAGCCACCTAACGGAACGTAAATTCTTAAAACGATAAGTCGGGCAGTTATATCTTTTCTTTGTGTGGACCATGAGCTAATATACATTGGCCTTAATATAACTTAATATAAAAAATTAGTTTAGCCCTAATCCCTTGCATTGATATACTTCTACAAGTTTGTCATGACCCAAAATCCGCTAAAGGTCATGATGGCACCTAATACCGCCGCCAGGCAAGCCAACGGTGATCTAGCAACTCATTTGCTTATTTTTTTGTAATTGAAATCAAAATTTTCCTTAATTAAATCGTACGTAATAGATTCTTCAAAGTAAGTGAAAATATTTACACAACTACATCAACGAACAACCCGTAGGAATCCCCCAAAATTCGGTGTCACAAGTACATGTGCATTGTTTATAAGGTATACATTAATAATACAACAGTTGTCCACAGTGTAATAAGACATAATAAAATAATTAGTACAGTGGAGACTTGGTGGACTGCGATGCGTAGCCTGGAATGAAGCTCATATGAAGTCTCCTCAACAGGTGCACCTATGCGCCAAGGTGATCATCAATTAACTTGTCAGATCCTGCACATTTAGTGCAGAAGTGCAACATAAGTACGTAAATCAACGCGTACCCAGTAAGTATCTAGACTAACCATGGAGAAGTAGTGACGAGGGGTCGACATCGACACTTACTAGAGGTCCAAATAAATAAAATGATAGTTCATAACATACATGAAGTGTACAGCTATAGCGAAGTAAATCTAAAATCTCATAATTTTCCAATATATTCCCTTTAAAGCATAAATTTTTCCAATCTTGTATTCTTCCTTAATATCTCCGAACATGCCAAGTGTCAATACTAAATAAATAAGAAATATCATAAAATGTTGGGCATCAGTGGAAAGACTAGCTCGTGAATATTCGGGCTACTAGCGATATAACGCACGATACTGTCGAGGTCGTTCGGCCCAATTCATAATAACGTGTATACTACCGAGGGATGTGCGGCACGATCCATAGATGCATCTATATACTGCCGAGGAGTTCGGCCCGCTCCACAAGAAAGGGAAAGGAAATCACTGAATTATGAGACAAGTGTTTACAATATAGCACATGAGCATCAATTGAATATAATTTTTACCATTTCTCAAATTACTCGACCACATCTCAAAGTGTTAAGGCTTAGCCTAGTGTGCATATAATTACTTCCAAATCAATTTCAATTATAACTTCAATTAATTAAGCCAGCAGAATGGGTTCAAATAATTCAAATATTACATGATAAGATCCTAAGTTTACCCGGACATAACATGTTGTAGCTATGTACGGACTCTCGTCACCTCGTGCGTACGTAGCACCCACAATTAGTTGCACATAACAATAAATATCACCTAGGGGTAGCTTCTCCCTCATAAGGTTAGACATGAGACTTACCTCACTCTGAAATTCCACAACCGGCTCCAAAGCCTCTCTAACACCTCAAACCAAAGCATGTCGATCCAAAACTATTCAAACAATGTGCAACCCAATCAAAATATATTCTAATACCCATAATTAATCAATTTAAACAATTTCCAACTCCGCTCGAAAAGTCGATAAAGCTAACCCTCAGGCTCACGTGCCCGGATTCCAAATATTTCCGAAGATAAACTTTACCCATGATACCACGAACTCAAATATATGATTTATTCCTAATTCCATGTCCAAAATCGTGTCCAAAATCCAAAATTATAAATTCTAGGTCTTCTACCAAAATCCCAATATTTCCCTAAATTTTCCTCTTTAAATCCACATATAAACCTTACATTAAGCTCACAACAAGTGAAAAATTACTTACCTTGTGTTACATGATGAAAACTCCTCAAAATCGCCCAAGAACCGAGCTCCAAATATCCCAAATGAAAATGACAAAATGACTAAGTTCTATCCCTTTATGTTCTGCCCAGTTTTCGCTTCTGCGGATATATTTGCGCATCTGTGGCCTCGCATTGCGAGCCAAAATGCGCATCTACAGAGTACACTGCCCGGTTGAGACCTCGTATCTGCGGAATCATTGTCGCTTCTGCGCAGGCGCTTCTGCGATGGCCAACACGCATATGCGGACCAGCCGCTTCTGTGTCTTTATTCTTGCTTCTGCGATTCTGTAGGTGCGGGAATTTCTTCGCACTTACGACCACTGCCCTGCCCCTTCCATTCTGCTTATGCGATCTTGAGCTCCCTTCTGCGATGTCGCTTCTGCGACCAAGACATCGTAGAAGCGATCACACCAGCTGCTGCCTAGCTTCAGCATTTCTTAAGTCCAAAAATCAATCTGTTAACCATCCGGAATTCACCCGAGGCACTCGGGACTTTAGCCAAATATACCAACACGTCCCAAAATACAATACAAACTTAGTTGAGCCTTCAAATCACATCAAACAACGCTAAAACCATGAATCGCACCCCAATTCAAGCTTAATGAACTTTAGAACTTCAAACTTCTACATACGCCGAATCCTATCAAATCAAGTCCGATTGACCTCAAATTTTGCACACATGTCAATAAATGACATAACAAAGCTATTTCGAGGCTCGAAACCCCAAACGGACATTTATAACATTAAAATCCACTTCAAGTCAAGCTTAAGATTTTCTTAAACTTTTAAAATACCAACCTCTCATAATAGGCGCCGAAATACATCCGGGTGATCTGATACTCAACCTGAACATACATCCGGGTGATCCGATACTCAACCTGAACATACGCCCAAGTCCGAAATCATCATACGAACCTATTGGAACCTTCAAATCCTAATTCCGATGTCGTTTACTCAACAGTCTAATCTTAGTCAACTCTTCCAACTTAAAGCTTCCAATATTAGAATTTTCTTTCCAAATAAACTTCGAACTTCCCAAGATTTGATTCCGATCACACGTACAAGTCATAATATCTGAGGTGAAGCTACTCAAGGCCTCAATACGCTGAACAACATGCTAGAACTCAAAACGACCGGTCGGGTCGTTACAGAATTATTGTGACATATGTTGTCATATTTAATAGTTGTAGCCATTCTTATTGTTTCCTTGGTCCTATTTCAGATATGGCTGAACAGGAACAAGTTTAAATTACTCCAAGTGGTATTTCTCAAAGTTGAGGAAGGGGACAATGTAGAAGGATACGTCATCTCAGGACTTATTTCTATAATGATTCAGACTCGGAGACTGAAGTTGTCAGGAATGTCCCAGGGGCGAGACAAAATGAGCTAAGGGATCAGAGGGCTGAACGAAAGGAAGGAGAAAAGAAATTTAGGGAGCTTAAGGAATTTAAAATGGGCCTTGATGCTTCTATTCCTGAACATGTACGCCTTTTTAGGTTAAAAAGAGTTGAATTGGCTAATTACATAGAAATTACCGATTGGAAAGCATTAGCTATTTTAGCAGACTCTCTTCGAAAGCCTTGGGGTAAAATTTTAAGTGAGATTTATCATGATATTTGGCCTAGTGAACCTTTTAGCGTATATGTGCAAGAGTTAGCATTCGATTGGTATATGTATGTCCTAGCAAATATGTAAATTATTATTATGTGTTTTATCTTAATAAAATTTAAATTATGTTATTTGTCTCGCCAGTTACATATATTATTTATTGTTTTATTTTGTAATGGGATTGAGACTTGTAATGAAGTACACACTAAGAAGTGATTTTAATAATTAATTAAAATATTTAGATATAGATGATGAATGAAAACGTAGTGACCTTTCGATTCTATACTAAATGTAAAATTAATATTATAATTAATTTACTTGAGTGTGTAATCACATGCATAAATTGACTGAAGTATATATTGATGAGTTAAACTTGTAATATTGTCTCTAATAACAGACATGGAATCGAAAAGTATCATTGCTGACTTGAACAAAGGTGACAAACTGAATGGTAAAAATTACGACATCTGGAGTCGTAAAATGCGGTATGTACTCGAAGAACAAGATGCTCTTGAAAGTATTAACCATGTTATGAGTCATCTAGGGGAGGTTAACACTACCCAACATAGGAGGGATCTCGAAACTTACAATATTTGGAAAAAGAAAGATTCACTGCATGTGAAATTATTGTAAGTTCAGTTGTTGATGATCTAATCCACGAATGTAAGCAATATCCTACTGCTCAAGCCATGTGGGCACATTTAAGAGAGGCATATGGGGGTACAACTGTAACTTTCCTTTGACATCTGACAATCAAGTTTGACACGTACAAAAAACGTCATGATCACAGTGTCAAGCAACATCTAAGGGTGATGTCAAACATGATTGCTCAGCTCAAAAGTGTTGGTTGTGTTCTCTCTGATGTGCAGCAGGTTCAGGTAGTGATTCGGTCTCTTCCCAACAATTGGGAACATCTGAAGGTTAACTTGACCCATAATGATAGCATCAAAAATTTTACTGATTGCTGCCCGTCATGTGGAGCTTGAAGACGAGCGGCTTGGTGCTGCTAAAGTTGTACCTAATACCTTTGTAGCAAAATCAAGTGGTACAAAGAGATCAAGCTTCAAGCGCAAGAGAAATTGGAAAAATAATGAAAAGGGTAAGGAGACCGGAGAAGGATCCTCCAAGAAAAGAAACAAGCCAAATTTCAAGAAAGGAGAACGGTTCTACAAGAAGAAAGACAAGAGTAAGATGGAGTGCTACAATTGGCACGTTCCAAGGCATTTTGCTCGTGAGTGCACTGAGCCGAAAAAGGTAGCATTTCAAAATGCATCTCTTAGTGCTATACTAACTGAATCTTATCCTTTGTGGATTGTAGACTCAGGTGCCACCGACCATGTGACCCGTGATAGAGAAGCATTTATAGAGTTTCGTCGAGTTCCACCTGGATCAAAGCATGTATATATGGGAAATAATGCAAAGCTCGAAGTCAAAGGGATAGGCACGTGCATAATGGACATGCATGTTGGCTGATCATTGATGTTGTATGACGTCCTATATGTTCCAGAGATTCGACGAAACTTAGTCTCTATGTCTGTTATTTTAGATTTAGATTTCAATTTGAATTTTAGTCGCAATGGTCTTAGAATTACTCAAGACAATGTTTTTTTATAGTTTTGGACATCATTATAATGGTTTTATTGTGTTAGATTGTAATCCTTCTACGTATAACTATTATGTTGATCGTTGTGTTATGGCATGTTATTCTAGTAATAATGGTGTTGATGTTATTACATGGCATGTAAGATTAGGTAACATAGGGCAGGATCGAAGAATAGATTGGCTAAGGAAGGACATTTAGATTCTTTCTCTAAAATTGAAATGCCAACTTGTGAAAATTGTCTTGCCGGAAAGATTATATGTAAACCATTTGGAAAGGCTAAGAGAGCTGATTTTCCATTGTAACTAATCCATTCTAATATATGTGGTCCAATGAATATTAGGGCTAGATCTGGTGCTTTATATTTTATTACATTTATTAACGATTTCACGCGCTTTGGTTATGTTTATTTGATTTCTCATAAATCTGAAGCACTAAAATGCTTTAAGAAATATTTGAATGAAGTTGAGAATCAATTAGATAAAAGGATTAAGACCTTAAGAACCGATAGAGGGAGTGAATATCTATCAAATCCGTTTGAAGAATTGTGTAATAAAAAAGGCATCACCAGACAGTTAACTATTCCTTACACGCCTCAACAAAATGGTGTAGTAGAAAGAAGGAATAGAACATTGTTGGATATGATAAGGTCCATGATAAGCAAATTTACCTATCTCCTTTTGGGGAGATGCGTTATTGACTGCAGCCTACATATTGAACAAAGTGCCTTCTAAATCAGTTTTTTCCACTCATTACAATGAAATATGGACTGGTCATAATCCAAACTTAAATAATTTATGACCTTAGGGTTGTGCTGCGTATGTAAAAGATTCTTTTAGCAAGTTTGGAAAATTAGGTCCAAAAGGAAGAAATATATCTTCATAAGATATTCAGAACACTCCAAAGGGTATGTATTCATTGATGAATTAGAGGATGGGAGTGTTACTGAGATTGAATCACGAGATAACACATTTTTGGAAAATAATTTTCCAAAGAAAGGCGAGGTAAGGAATTGAGAGCCTCTTTATGAAATGTTGAACTCAGATAGTCACCAAGTGTCTTCTGACACAGTTGATAATCAAATTGATCAGGATCTTGTTCTTGATCCGAGTGGGAGTGGGAGTTCTCAATCCCAAAACCCTTCTGATGAATCTGATTTTCAATTACGAAAGAGTACAGGGAAAAATATACCCAAACGTACTTATGAGATTGAAGATTACATTTTCTTAGTGTCTCCCATAGAAATTGATAAGCCAAAGTCTGTGACTAAGGCTTTATCGAGTCCTGGAAAAGATGAGTGGATGAAAGCAATGAAAGAAAAATTTGAGTCCATGAAAACCAACAAAGTTTGGGATCTAGTTGACCTTCCGCCTGGACGAAGAGCCATTGGGAACAAATGGGTTCTTAAAGTTAAATGCAAAGCGTATGGGTCAATAGAAAGATACAAGGCACGACTTTACTCAAGAAGTTGGAATAGATTATGAGGAAACATCTTCACCAGTTGTGAAATTTACCCCAATTCGCTTACTTTTGGCTATTGTTTCATGCTTCTTCATTGTGTGAGATCCCAAAGAAGTTCTATTAACTTTTATTAGAATACCCTTTGACCTTTTACTGTCTCTTGAAGCGTCAATCAGTGTTGCTACTTTAGTATGTCACTAATAACCATGAGTGATTCGGCAATGCAGTGTATGTCTAGGAAAGCAGTTGATTTGGAATGAAAAGATTCAAGTAGAAAGGGAAGACAACTAAAAATTTAGTAATTTAACTTGTATTCATAGGTCGACCATTACACTTACCATGGGGATATCAAATGTAATTATGAATACAGTAGCAGGTGATGTCTGGGGTATAGCGAGTAATAAGATCCTCATATTAGTAGTGAATCCTTTTCGAATATGATCGGATTTCTGCATAGAGCTTTAAAATAATCTTAATAGATTTGAAATATATTATAGCTCTTGATGCTCGCAGGTCGCATGAACTACTTGTCTGTATGAATTAAGTGTGTTATTTATTCATGATACTAGTTTGAGTTCCAACCCATCATGAGCGAAATGGGAGATGTTGGGTCTTGAATTTAGATACCGGGTCGCTCTATACGGGCTGACCCAACCCATTTGGGAAGAGATAGAGTTTGGGAACAAAATAACTTCTTTGGAGAAGTTACTACACGTTTGGGTGTAGTTGAGAGCAGTTTTTCCCATAGCAGTTAATTCTTTCTCTATAATAACTTATTTGGTATTCCTATCAAGGAGGGCATGAACGAACAGAAAGAGAGGATTTTCTCTACCTTTCTCATCAATTTTCTCCTTCCTTAACAGAGAATATTTCTCTTCTTCATTTTGCAAAACACACATAAAGAAAGACATTTAGCTCGTGAAACTAAACTTTGTATTCCAAGAGAATCAAAGTTCGACTTAGGGGTAATATTTCTGGGTTGTAATTTTACTCCGTTGCGTAACAGGTACGTGATTCTAATTCATGTTCTTACTGAATTTTTATTAACACTTGTGAACAAGTAGATCAAATGCAATTTAGGTATGCACAACGCCTGATGCGGTTTCAGATCTTCCTCAGGATAATTCGATTTTATTTTTGTTTTTAAATAATGGACTAGATGAATTATCAAGAGGAAAAAAAAAAAGAAACCAAACAAATACTTGTCATTGAAAATTTCAAAAGATAGTAAGCAGACCATTTGTACAGCATCCCCATATAACAACACTTCACTATAAAAGTTAAGTTTTTACGGAATCAATTTTTATGTTATGTTATAATATATGCTCTTTATAACAACACTTCGCTATAACATTCAAAAATATTCGGAACAAACGAGGCTGTTATAGAGAGGTTTAACTGTAGCTTGAAATGTGATTGTATAATTGACGATACGAAAAATTTAATATGTAGTTTGGATTTCACATAACACGTGTCTTCACATATACCATCACTAAATTATAATCAATTAATACACATTCTTAACATATTTTATCACTTAACATGATAAATTAATATAATTTGATATTAAAGGCAAATCTAGAATTTCTAGAGTATGGGTACACCGCAAAAAAAAAGGAGAGAAAAAAGTATGAAGTAAGAATTAATCCATATTCTTTTGGATAAATAACTTAGTATTCAACTAAGTGCACCATTTAGTCTTTTTGGATCATAAGAGCAATATATAATATTAGACTAATTCTAGAAAATACGTACATAAAATACCTAATTTGTCAGAAAAAATATGGATTCACGTGTCCCATAATCTGAGCTATAAATCTGCCCCTGGTTAATTTAAACACCAAATGCTGGTAGTTTTTTTCATATTAAGTAAAACACCTGGAGGTTTTGGGAAAGCTTTTGAGTTTAAAAATGATCAATAATCTCAATAATGCTAGACATTATAGCTGGAGAAATGATATATTGGTGCACTCTAAAATATATTCACATAATGGTGCCACTTTAACAACACTCAATGTGAACGAGTTAGAACCTTTTGGAAGATGTATAATGGATCACCCTATTGGCCTTTACTAATGATTACATACTACCATGGTTAAATGATAAATTAGAGTGCGAATATATATTATTTAACTATAGTTTAGTAATAACAATATATATGAAAACATGTATATATCTTATATTCGTTAAATTGATGTAAACATTGAGTACATATAAAGTTTTTATTCGCAAGATATTGACTAACAATATGGGTGCTATTTATTCCAAAGTAGTACGGTATATAGCGCTAATATGGAGTTGAAACGTTATAGTTTTGATCTTGTTTTATCATTTCGTTTTCGCCTTATTTAATCGTCAACAAATTTTGAGGGTTATTCATATACACTAAATCATAAAAGTATTAATTTCATAATTTATATTATACTAATACCCTTTCAAAAAAAAAAAAGTAAAAAATGAACCAGGGAGGCATGATAAATTACTTCTGCCCCATTAAAAAGAGAAGAGTACTATTCTTGCCATTTTGATTTTACTCATTTCTATTCATTGTGTATATGACGATATTTATCTAAAGTAGAGCTGTCAATATAGGCTTGGCCCGTTGGGTCAGTTCAGTTCAGCCCGTGATTTAATAGGATTTAAAAACGAGGCTTTTAAGCCCGACCCAAGTAAGCATATAGCCCGTAAGGTTTAACTGAGACTGGACTAGGCTGGCCCATGTGCCTAAATAAAATATTTATTTAAAATATATAAAATATAAAAAGTATACGGTCTCTAGCGATGAAAAGTCATAATTGGATTTTTATTTAGTGAAAAATTTAAGGAAATTTGATCTATTTGCCAAAAGTATGGGTGTTCATAAAAACCCGAAAAATCGAACCAAACCGACCAAAAAAATCGATACTTTTTAGGTTTGGTTTGGTTTTGGTTTTAAATTTTAAAAATCGATCAAATTTGGTTTGGTTTTGGTTTTAATAAAAAAATAACCGAAAAAACCGAACCAAACTGACTATAAAAGTAGCTATTTAAATTTATTATTACACTTATATATATGTATATTTTTATATAAAGTTTCTGAAATTTTATTGTACATATTAGTCATTTTTATATATATATATATATATATATATATATATATATATATATATATATATATATATATATATAATTTAAAATAAAGTTTCTAAAATTTTATGGTACATATTAGTTATTTGTATTTTTAGTCTAGTTATTTGCTATTATATTAATCTAATTCTTTCCATTTACATTCTAGTTTGATTGATAGTTTCTTTTGCATGTTAAAAATAATCGATTTTTAATTGAGTATTTAAATTATTCATCACTATTTGATTCAATTATCATCAATATATCTTGGTAAATGATAGATTTCTCAAAAAGCAATTGATTTTATAGTGTTTACGTTAAAAATGTGATCACCGAAATATGCGTTTGGTAGTGTGTCTCATATTTAAGAAAAAATCCGATAAATAATCGAAAAAATCGACAAAAACCGAATCGATAAAAAACCGACTTACTTGGTTCGGTTTCTTTTTAGGGAAAAATCGACTCAAACCGAACCATAAACACCCATAGTTGTCATGTATTGGAAGGACCATTCTAGAATATATCCCGATCTTTCAGTGACGACGCGTGATGTACTTAGTATTTCTATTACCACTATAGCATCAGAATCAACATTTAGCATTGGTGAGCGTGTTCTAACAAAGTACAAAAGTTGCATCCATCATGAAAATATTCAAACACTTGTTACTGCTCGAAATTAGCTGCACGGTTTTTCCCAAACTCAAACTGGTAATATTTTTTTATGTGAATTTCAATATTATTAGTTTTTAAAATTTAATTATTCTTAATATTTAACTAATTAATATTGCATGTGGATTGTAGATGTAGATGGAAGTGAAAATGTTAAGACAATCTTGTCACAAGCGTATTCAATTGTCTTTGATGAAGATGATGTGTTGGATATCACATAAGCATCATGAACGTTCTCTTGAATAGTCTTTCAGTGAGTAAAATATAGTCTTGTCTTTTACTTTTTTTAGTGTTTATTGTGATATATTGGAACAATATAAAAAGTAATTAAGTTTTGCGAAATTTTTTCAATAAGATATTTTTTAACTTTTAAATATTTATCTTTTTTTAGGTTAGAACATAAAAAAAAAATATAAAATTATATTTTAAAAATAATGAACCGTTCCTTGAGGGCCCACGATCCACATAGGGTTGGGATGGGGTGAACATTATAAGGCCCATTTTGTGGGCTAGCCCAGTCCGACCTGCCCCGTCAATTGCTAAAGCCCATATAATCTAAACAAAATCCAAGTTTAAATTATTAATTTGATTCGATATTTTATAATAGAAGTAATGATTAAAAGATTAATTGGATAGAGAAATATTATATCAAAATCTCTATAATTAAATAATTTAATGAACTTGAATGTATAGTAAATTTTATGATTGTTTTATAGAAATAAAAGCATCAGACAATTTAAAACGTTACTAATTTATAGGTCCGGCAATAATAAGAGTCAAAGCTCGGAAGGGGAAAGACAACATAGGAAAATAGAGAAGAGAGCAAACTGCAAAGCAAAACAGCGATTCAAATCTCCATTTTAATTTCCGGCCGTTTTACTCTGCCGGTTCCCAATATTCCGTCACCGTTTCCGGTCACCGGAAAAATCTGGAAATAAAAAACTTCTCGAGAAAATTTGATTGTATTGGACTGCTGTGGAAATCGATAGCATTTGATTTACAATACAAACTGATTCGTTTCTTCAGGTTTCTTTCGTTACCCTTTTAAATCTCATTTTAATTACTATATCTTTCTAGGTTTTCTTGATCAGATTGTATTGTGCTTGTTATATGCATATTTTTACTATATCTGTTTTTGGACAATTGATCAGATTCTGAAAGTTTTACTTTTTGGGAGTGAAATCACAAATTGCCTTTTCGGGAGTGAAATCACAAGTTGTCTTTTTGGGAATGAAATGGATATGGAGAATTCATATACTCCCTCCATCCCAATTTATGTGATGTTGTTTGGCGGGGCACAACTACAAATCATTGGAAGTTTAAAGTTAAGCTGTTTCGAAATATTGAAATGTATGTTCTATGGGACAGAAGGACAAGGAAAGAGTATCACATAAATTGGGACGGAGGGAGTAGCTAACTGCAACTATTTCTAAATATGGAAATGTATGTTATTTAGGACAGACGGACAAGGAAAGAGTATCACATAAATTGGGACGGAGGGAGTAGCCAACTCCAATCCAAAAAATGGGCTTGAATGGAGTGGAATACAAATAGATGATTTCAAATAACGGACCTCAACTAGTTTGCGATCGAGCATAGTTGATTGACACTAGCGAGATCTTCTTGAATTCATCAGCTCGCTGCTACTAAATTGTTTGTATTAGCTTTGTTTCTTGTCTGATAATTGTGGCAATTAATAATTTCAGAGTTGGTTATTGAGTAAAGTACTGGCCTTTGCTCTAGGAAAGTAAAATGGAGAGACTGAGAGCTCGAGAGCTCAAATTTGTCAAGAGTTGGGGTGACAAAACACGATTAAGGAAATCTCATAAACATTTGGTTTATTGGTTATATTGTTAGTTATCCAAAACTAGTCCATATATCTAATGACGGATTATAATGTAAAACAGTCTTTTTTCTTATGTTGGACTCAAATGCTCGAGCTTTTATGAGCATCCAGGGCACTTATTTGAGAGCACTTTATTGGTAAAGAAGTCAAAAGATTTTGTGATATTACATGTCAGATTATGGCTTTGGTTTTCAACTGTCATTTTGGTGAAATTTTGAAATATCGGAGACATTTATGCTAATCACGTTCTAAGAAATGTTAGTTAGTGAATCTAGTTGCATTATAATGCTAAAAAGTAAGATTTTCACATGCACTAAATCAGTAAGGTCCTTACGCATGAAAAAGGTCAGTTGGATACACTTTATGGCCACAATTATGTTTCTTCTTTTCAATTAATCACTTTGTCTTAATTTGCAGTCCATTACCGCATTCCTTTTATTTTCGTTGTTGAATTTGTTTCAACTTAATGCTATATTTCTTTTCAGCCTAAAAGAGGGCAGGATCTCAAGTTTGTTAGACAGGAAATCAGCTTGTAGGTTGTGATTACTGGTTGAAGTGGTCATTTTACTGTCAGTTTAAAGGCTGATCATGTGCAGAGCATTATAGGTTTCAGTAAATTGGGATCTGTAGATCTCCATCGAAGCAAACAATTTTGATTCGGCACAATTGCTACTCGAAAGGAGGATTTTGATTGTTTTTAAGTACAGGGGAAAAATCTTTAAACGTCCCCTCTGTGCTTTGATGAGGGATATTTCATTCTTGTAACATGCCCCAAACTCCTCAAAGATCTGTATTCACATTCTCTCTTATCTCCCTCCTTATCTCATATACTCTCCTCCGCTTGTATCCATCTATTTCCTTTCACCTCTTGAATAACCCTCAAAACCAAACCCTTGCATTGCCTACACCAACAGCATCTGAGCTATATACTAACAGTGGCCCTCATGACTACCAACACCTCTGGAGGCAAGAATCCTGTAGCAGAAACTATATTGTCCGATTCTATCATTATAAGGAAGCTGAAGATCTTCGTAATTATCTGCAGAACTATGTGAAATTGAAGGGGTGGGAATGGATTGAGAGAAAAAATCCTGCTGCAAGGTTTCCTACAGACTTTGGATTGGTGGCAATTGAGGAGTCAGTGAAAGAACTTCTGTTAGAAAATTTCAGAAAGTTAGATCTTGTAAAGGATGTTTCTTTGGATTTGAGCTATCAAAGGGTAGTTCTTGAAGAGAAGAATGAAAAGATTGGGGCTTTTATTGATGGGAATAAGAGGGCGGGAAAGATTTTTACAGCTATGTCCTTCAGCGAAGATCAAAACTATGCAGTGGCCAACACAAGTAACATGAAGATTAGTTGGAAAAGAGAGCTATTGATGCAGGTAAGACTTCGATGATTATGTATTTTGTTACGTGTGAATTTACTGCTAGCTTTGGCTGTTGCAATACATTAAAGGGCTTAGCCATGCACGAAGTGCTCCCTAACTAATGCAGGGTAGAGGGAGAGGGGTGTATATGTACGCAGCTTTCCCCTTGCAATTCAGCAAATAGGCTATTTTTATACCTCGAAGTTGTGACCTAAAGGTTCACCAATAGAGCAGCTATGCCGTTTGCGTCAAGGCTAGCCCTCAGTATTGGAATACATTCTGCAATAATTTTTCTCATCATTGACATATGGTAGGATCAACCATGTTGCATTGTATACGTGCAGAGGAAATCAATCTCCTCGTTCTTAATTTTTTTAATGTTATCTTTATCTTTTTTTTGGGTCTTATCATGGATCTGTTCTTCTATAATTGGCATTACGTTTGAAGTTGAAAGCATCATAAAATTTACAGAAGAGAACTTTTTGCTGCTCAAGTTCCTTATTCTAATGGTGCTTTGGGTTATCCTATTGCATTACGTAAAGTGTATTTGTGACAGTGTTTCAGAGTTCTGTTGAAGGATAGTTCCCTTATGCATAATTGCATATCACTGTCCCCTGATATATGTCTTGTGCGTTGGTGAAAGTTGTTTTTTGCTAAGATATACGTGTAGGTTCATGTTTAAAAGAAGAAGACTTTCTCCTTTCATTTTGGCGCATGTTTTTGCATACCTATTTTATTGACAGTCACCACCCTGCTGTCTTTTCTCCAGTTATGCTCTTTGAAAGACCTTTGGTTGCAGAAACTAAGGTTGTAAATGCAAGTGGATATCTTATTAGGAAAACATGCATAAAGCTGTATAAGAGATGAATAGTTTCCCTGTGCATTGTATTCCGTCAGGGGCTATATGTTGGTGTTGGTGTTGCTTGGGTTGTGTACTGCTTTGTGCCTGGTCCTTCTTGCTATAAGGAAACTTTTTTAACTTGGGGTGGTTGCTAGGGAAAGTTAATTATTAGGTCAGTTAGGTACTTCCATAAGGAAGAAGTTGAAAATTAAAATTTGGCTGCACTATTCATAAAAGTAATGCGCATACACTTGCCAAGAAAATAATGGATTGGCATGGGCTGCATATACTTGGTCCATAGAAACATTTATGTCAAACTCGGATTGTTTAACAGAGATGGGTGAGATTGTTGTGCTCCTATGGGTACTTTTGGTGGGAGAAGTAAGCCATTTGATACTTTCCTTCTCCCTTTTTTTTAGTTTTTTTTGTGGGGGTACAATGGTAAAGAATTAGTTGTTAAATGCATATTTTCTCTTGATATTTATTTGAGGTTAAGCTGTTGTTATTGCTTGTGTCTTGATAAACTTTATTTTGTCTCCTTTGCATTTTCATTTTGCAGAAATCTCAAGTCACATCCCTTTTTGGGGCAGAGTCACTCTGGTCGAGAGGGTACACTGGTGCCAAAGTTAAAATGGCTATTTTTGACACAGGTATACGGTCAGATCATCCTCATTTCCGCAATATTAAGGTATGTACCGTTTGTTTTCTTTTTACTTGTTTATTTGTTTATATCAAAGAAATGCTTTATTTTAATTCAGTGTTGTTTGAGCGAAATCGTTTACATTTATATAATCCTGCTGTTTCATTTTATATGGTAGTGACATGGAGTTTAAGAAAGCGTTGAAGACATTATTAAGTAAAGACAAAATATCCTGGCATACATACACCTCTACTTGTTCGGTTTTGACATCCGGGTCTCCTACTCTATGGAGTTTCAACCAACTCCTCAACTCAATCAAAACATGAATTTTAAACACTTCCGGAACTGTGTGTTCCTCGCTCACTCTGACATCAATGACACGTCGTATCCACCTAGAAAAATTAATGCCCCATCGTAATTATCTCATTAATTTAATAACAACAATGAGTTTCTATGTATTTTAATAAATAATAAATACCTTAAAAAAGAGAGAATGAATTTCACCTTATTCCTCCACCTTCCTAAATGTTCTAAACTCCATAACTACAAACGGAGATCACTTTCCTCCATCTCCACACTTCCCCATCCCCACACTCCACTAACCTTATCTTTCACTGTACTTTCAACAAATTCAACGAAGAAAATCTACAAACAAAACCAAAACCATAAAAGATTCTGTTAGAAGAACAATAAAGTAGAGGAAAGAAAAATTATCAAATGGGTTTATGTGAAATCCTCTGATTCTCAAGAAAAAAAATTGAGAATAAACACCGAGTGTGAAAGCAGCACCCACAATTCCGATCAAGAACGAGCTCAAGTTCTGATTCATTTTCTAATGTAGTTCTCTATTTCTTTGCAATTTCTGCTTCTGAAATGATGGTTAAGTTAAAAGAGACGATCACTAGCAGCAATAATCCTTCACTTCTTAATTATTTCTTTTTGATTTCACATAAGTCCTTTTCTGATCTGAGCTTTCAATTTAGGAGAGAGTAAGTTTTTTTCTTTCGATTCTGATAATTTTTGTTGTCCGATTCTTGATGGATGGGTGATTCTCTTTGAAAGATGAGCGCGAGTGAGATTAAAAGGAAACTGAATTGATATTGGAAGTGGTGGTGGTCATGGTGGAGGAGCCTTGACGGGTGGCGGTGGGGGGTGGCGTGATTTGTTCAAGAAGGGTGAGTGGGTTGGGTCTTGAAGAAGGAAGGAGGGTTTTTTCCTTTTTTGTGTTGTTGGAAGGTTCCCTTTTTTTTTTGCCTTTTTATTTTTATTTTATTATGGTATTTAAATTGATTCACGCCCATTGTGTGCATATATATCAGTTATCACATATTTTGTCCAACTTAGGCACATCAATGCCACATAAACTCAGTCAACGGTCAAAGGAGTTTAATTCTCATGTTTTGATCAAGTTGAGATGTCCGGTTGAAACTTCATAAAGTAGGGGGTGCCGGGATAACCGAACAAGTAGAGGTGTGTATCAATCAATTTTGCTTTAAATAAATAAAATTGTGCTATCCAACGGCCTAAGCTTTTGGATGAGATGATCACACACTTCAACATGGTATCAGAAGCAAGCAGAGGTCATGAGTTCGAGTCTCACCACCACCCATTATTCATAAGAATTTCCATGTACTAGGCTCGTAAAAAAGAAGAAAGAATCAAGCTTGCACATGAGGGGGTGCTTTGAAGACATTATTAATTAAATAAAAAGTGTGCTCTTTCTAACAACTTAATCTTTTAGATGAAATGGTCATACACTTCAATAGAAAGAAGGAAAAGACTTTTGACACATAGCAGAAGTACTCTTAGAACTTGTGGTCTTAAACATGCCGTGATATTTCTTTGGCTAGAAGACCATGCCAATAAGGGTAATATGGGAAGTTTAAAGTTAAAGAGTTCCCGAAATTAGAAGGGTGTCATTATTTTTGGAACAAACTAAAAAGGAAAAGAATGTGCATAAAATGAAACAGAGGGAGTACATTTTAATGTACATCTTTGGGTGCCATCTTTCCCATATCACCAGCATACACAGGGGTTGATTTTGATACCCTATTTACTAGCATGAGTTGGGATTGATACCTGATAAATTTCAGGAACGCACGAATTGGACCAACGAAGAGACACTGAACGACAATCTAGGCCATGGGACATTTGTAGCTGGTGTCATTGCTGGTCAGGATGAAGAATGTCTTGGTTTTGCTCCTGACACAGAGATATATGCTTTCCGTGTTTTCACAGATGCTCAGGTAATGGATATTTATCTTTTAAACATCCAAATTCTGTATCAGAGTCCTTTTATATACTCTTACCATGTATATAGATAGAGAGATAGCTTTTCCCTCAAAGCACCTCAAATTCCTTTCGCTGGAGGATGTGGAAAAAGAAAAACAGATGGTCCTCGGTATGTGTTTCAACTTCTTGGTTCCTCTGAAGAACATCCAGCTGTGAAGGAATTGTTTCATGGTTGCTGGGATGACACATTTGATTCCAAAAATGTTTAGAAAGAGCTGCCATAGATGACCAGCAAACTGACAGCGCAAAAACAAGTGCCATGGTACACAACATATCCTCAATTCCTTTCCCGCAAAGAAAGCATCTGCTGCATAGTTGCAGATCTCTCTTCTGCACATTTGTTTGTGTCTGGCACCCATCATGAGCCAATATCCAACAAGCAACTTCACAAGGCACTTTGGATCCCCATCTTTCAAGGCTGTGAGAAAGCACGGGAAAATATATTATTCATGTGTCTTAACTATAATACAAGTACCCCTATTTATAACAATACACAATACCTACACTACCCTATTTCATGTAGGACTATGCTTATTTACATAAAAGCTAGCTAACTAACACTCCCCCTCAAGCCGGTGCATACAAATCATATGTACCGAGCTTGTTACATTTATAACTAATACGAGGACCAGTGAGGGACTTGGTGAGAATATTTGCAAGCTTATCATTCGACTTAACTTTGTAGCAATATCTCCTGAGAGTATCGTTTCTCTGACAAAGTGACAGTCAATCTAAATGTGTTTAGTTCTTTCATGGAACATCGGATTTGATGCGATATGAAGGGCAACTTGATTATCGCACACAAGTTCCATCTGGCTGATTTCACCAAATTTCAACTCCTTGAGCAAATGTTTGATCCAAACTAGCTCACATGTTGCCATAGCCATTGCTCGATATTCTGCTTCTGCACTAGACCGAGCAACTACATTCTGTTTCTTGCTCTTCCAAGATACAAAATTGCCTCCTACTAAAACACAATATCCAGACGTAGAACGTCTATCAGAAGGTGATCCTGCCCAGCCAACATCTGAGTATCCAACGATTTGCTCATGACCTCGATCCTCAAACAATAACCCTTTACCCGGAGCCGATTTTATATACCGAAAAATGCGGACAACTGCATCCCAATGAGTATTACAAGGAGAATCCATAAACTGACTTACAACACTCACAGGAAAAGAAATGTCGGGTCTAGTCATTGTGAGATAATTTAATTTACCAACCAACCGCCTATATCTTGCAGGATCGCTAAGCGGCTCCCCTGTCCTGACAGAAGTTTAGAATTCGAATCCATCGGAGTGTCAACAGGTCTGCAACCCATCATTCCTGTCTCCTCAAGAATGTCTAAAACATATTTTCTTTGGGAAATAACAATATCTGAGCTAGACTAAGCAAACTCAATATCTAGAAAGTACTTCAATCTGCCTAGATCCTTATTCAGGAAGTGCTGAAAGAGAAGCTTCTTCAGATTTGTAATACCATCTTGATCATTGCTAGTAATAACAATATCGTCAACATAGACCACCAGATAAATACAGAGACTTGAAGCAGAATGCCGATAAAACACAGAGTGATCAGCTTCACTACGAGTCATGCCAAATTCCTGGATAACTGTGCTGAACTTACCAAACCATGCTCGAGGAGATTGCTATAGACCATAAAGTGACCAGCGCAAGCGACATACAAGGCCACGAGACTCCCCTTAAGTAACAAAACCAGGTGGTTGCTCCATATAAACTTCATCCTCAAGGTCACCGTGAAGAAAATCGTTCTTAATGTCCAGCGGATAGAGAGGCCAATGGCGAACATCAACCATGGATAGAAAAAGGCGGTCTGATGCTATTTTAGCCACGGGAGAGAAAGTATCACTGTAATCGAGCCCAAATATCTGAGTATATCCTTTGGCAACGAGACGAGCCTTAAGTCGATCAACCTGGCCATCCGGACCAACTTTGACTGCATAAACCCAACGACAACCAACAATAGATTTACCTGAAGGAAGAGGAACAAGCTCCCAAGTACCACTCGTATGTAAAGCAGACATCTCGTCAATCATAGCATGTCGCCATCCTGGATGAGACAACGATTCACCTGTAGACTTAGGGATGGAAACAGAGGACAAAGAAGATATAAAAGCATAACGGAGGCGATGATAACTTAAACCGACCGACATAATGGGGATTAGGATTAAGTGTGGCCCGTATACCTTTCCGAAGTGCAATCGGTGTATTGGGAAGAGACAAGTCCGCAGTAGGAGCATGGTTAGGTGAAGGACAAGAATCAGATGGGCCTGATGCTGGGCGCGGACGACGATGATAAGGCAAGAGTGGTGTTCCTGTGGCTGGGGATCTAGGGGAGCAACACTAGACTCCTCAACGATTGGTATAGGTAAGACTTCTGTGGTTGAAGGTGGAGGAGGAGCTATGTAAACTCCTCAAAGGTCGGTATAGGTAAGACCTTAGATATATCATGGTGGTCAGAAGAGGTAAAGAAAGTTTAGACTCAAAAAATGTGAAGTCAGCTGACATAAGGTACCTACGAGATCAGGTGAGTAACAATGATATCCCTTCTGAACACGAGAATAACCAAGGAAGACACACTTGAGAGCACGAGGAGCTAACTTATCTTTCCCAGGGGCTAAGTTATGAACAAAACATGTGCTCCCAAAAAACGAGGGGGAAGAGAGTATACGGGTGACTGGGGAAACAATACTGAATACAGAATCTGATTCTGGATGGGAGATGAAGGCATTCGACTAATCAAATAACATGCTATGAGAACTGCATCGCCCCAAAAACGCAACGGAACACGAGATTCGATGAGAAGTGTGCGAGCAGTCTCAATAAGGTGCCTATTCTTTCTCTTTGCAACCCCATTTTGCTGAGGGGTATAAGGACAAGATGTCCGATGAATAATTCCTTGAGAAGTCATAAATTGCTGAAACTTAGAGGATAAATATTCTAAGGCATTATCATTGCGAAAAGTGCGAATAGAAACACCAAATTGATTTTTGATTTCAGCACAAAAATTCTGGAATATAGAAAACAACTCAGAACGATCTTTCATTAAGAATAGTCAAGTACATCTTGAATAATCATCAATAAAACTAACAAAATAATGAAATCCCAAGGTTGAACTGACTCTACTAGGACCCCATATATCAGAATGAACTAAAGAGAAAACAGACTCTGCATGACTCTCAACACTACGCGGAAAGGAGGCTCGAGTATGTTTCTCAAGCCGACACGACTCACAATCTAATGTAGACATACTAGACAAACTAGGCACCATCTTCTGAAGCTTGGATAAACTCGGATGTCCTAAACTTCTTTGAATTATGTCTGGAGGATCTGTAACTAGACATGCTGTGGAGGGATTGAGTGAGTTAAGGTAGTAAAGGCCTTCTGATTGATTCACTCCCTATGTCAATCGTCTGTCCCGTACTGCGGTCCTGCATAATAAAAGAATCATCAATAAAATATATACCACAATGGAGGGCACAAGTCAAATGACTAATAGATGCAAGACTAAAAGGACAACCAGGGACATACAGAACGGAATCTAGAGTGATAGAAGATAGGGGATTAGCTTGTCCAACTCCTTTTGCTTTAGTTTGACACCCATTGGCTAAAGTAACAATGGGAAGAGAGCGTGAATATATAATATTCGACAAAAGTGATTTATTACCAGAGATATGATCATATGATCAAAAGTGCTCTAGTCTATGACCCATGGTCCAAGAGTACTAGATTGGGAAACACAAGCAAAAGAATTACCAGCAACAGGAGTATCAGTCTGAGCAACCGAGGCTACTTGTGGAGATGTCTGCTTACTTGCTCAATATTTAAGGAACTTATTATATTCCCCTCCAGATAAAGAAAATCCCTGGTTACCTGTAGTCTCGGTCTGGGCAACATAAGCATTTTGGGTGGACGACCATGTAAAGAATAGCACACTTCACGAGTGTGTCCAAGTTTATGACAATTAGAACACTTGGGTCTAGATCTTCCAAAACGACCTCCTCCTCGTCTATTCTCCATAGTTTGAGATGCTCAGGCATTTTCTACTGTTTGGGATGCGAGAACATATGAGTCAAGTGTTTGTGATGAGATCACTAGGTGACTTGTTGCTGCAGCGAGGCGAAGTAATCGAGAGAATAATTCATCAACTGTGGGGACAATCGGACTAGCCAAAATCTGGTCGCGTACTAAATCAAGATCATTAGGAAGTCCAACGAGGGTAAGAACTAGAAACATCTTATGTCGCTGCTCTTGTTGCTTTTCAACACTAGCAGAATCTGGCATCAACTTCTCAAATTCCTCCGTGACTGTCTGTACTTGGCCCAAGTAAGTAGACATATCTAATTCCTGTTTCTTTAAATTTGTCATCCGCGATATCACATTTTAGAAACGAGATATGTCATAAGTGTATAAAGTGCAAGCCTTTTCCTAAACCAAATAACATGTCTGGAATGGACGAAACAAGAGCATCAACTTGGAATTAATAGATCGCCACAGAATACCACATAACTGAGCATCGATCTTCTCCCAAAGTGCTTTGACGTTTTCATCTCCTTCGCTAGACTTTTTGATTAAATGATCTTGAACACCTTGACCTTTACACCACAACTCGATAGACGAAGCCCAAGCAAAGTAGTTTGAACTTCCCATTAAAGGTTCTGAGGTAATCATAACACCGGAACTGCCAGCGCCCGTGTTTTTAGACCCAAAAACATCAACTCCTAAAGACATCGTTGGATTGAAAAGAGGTCTATAAAATTATCACCAAATAACAGAGAGAATCAATTGAAACTCGCTGAAACAGACGAAGGAGACACTGTATTTGCGAGACACTGTATTTGCTGGAAAAATTACTGTACCTGCCGGAAAATCAGTGTAGTCACCGGAGAAATCTCAAACTGCTCGGATTAAAAAGAAAACAGTATGGGCCTGGTCGGAATTACTAGGCGATAAGACTGTCCTGAAGAAACCTTTCAAAAAAGTTGTCGATACAATGGTCACGCGCCATCGCGTGGGTCTGACGCGCCGCCGGCGTCAGAAGTTGTGGAGGCGCGTGAGAGCGCGTGGCTGGTGTTCTGTCAGTGTGGTTTTTTGAGGTTTGGTCGCCTAAGAATTCTGCACCTGCTGGTGTTATTTTTCGTAAAAAACCTACCGGAGAAGGGATGACGCAAAAAACTGCTTGAAATTCACCGGAAAAAAGGCACGGTGACTGTCCCGGACTCGCTGGTTACTACACAACGGGGATTTCTCACTAGTTGCTCTGATACCATGTGAGAAAGCACGGGAAAATATATTATTCATGTGTCTTAACTATAATACAAGTACCCCTATTTATAACAATACACAATACCTACACTACTCCTATTCCATGTAGGACTATGCTTATTTACATAACAGCTAACTAACTAACAAAGGCCAAATGGTAACTATCCAGTAATACCAGAAATTTATAGCAAGATGGACAGAGAACATACCATTCAAAGATCAAAATTATCAGCATCCAGTGAAACCAGAATTAGTAGTAAAGTAGCGAACCTTCAACTTCCCAATCAAAACACCCCTTTCTAAAATTCAAAGATCAATCATTACCTCTTCTTAGCTGTGAAACTGTAGCTTCTTTGTCCACACCAAAACTGATTAAAAGCAGGAGATCTCAACTTTAGAGGAGAGTTCCAATCCATACATCATGCCAAATATTGGTTCTACTTCAATGCCTTGTATCCTGGTGATGTTATGCAGGAAACCCCATGTCTTCTGATTGTTTTTCAAATCCCGATCCCTTTGGGCCCATTAACTTCTTTGGCTGTTTCAGAGGATATATTTTGCCAATGGAAAATGAAATAATTTGTTATCTTTTGGTATTGTGAGTATGCACAGCAGAAAAATCTAGTACTGATAATGATATAATGAGCCCTATATATAATACATATTCTACTCCTACTACATATGGGATTAGGACATATTCTACTCCTACTACATATGGAATTAGGACATATTCTACTCCTATAAAACTAATACTCCCCTCAAGCTGGTGCATACAAATCATATGTACCGAGCTTGTTACATATGTAACTAATACGAGGACCAGTGAGAGACTTGGTGAAAATATCTGCAAGCTGATCATTCGACATACAAGGCCACTAGACACACCATGAGCAACAAAACCATGTGGTTGCTGATAAACAGAAATTGGCCGAAAAGTTACCGGAAAATTTTGAAAATAGCGAGACTAAGCCGAATTCCACACTACAAAATAGGTTCTAAAGCACCACCAAAACACGTAAATTTTTCTGGAAATTACTATTCACACTGGGAAATCACTGTTCACGTCGGAAAAAAAAAGTTGTCAGAATTTGATGTACTTTATATGGGTAGGCTCGGAATCACTAGACGAGTAAGTTGTCCTGAAGAAGTTTTGTTAAAAAGTGGCTGGAATGGCTTACACGCATCGGAAAAGTTACTGTAGCTCGCCGAAACCCTAGTTTTGGCGGCGCGTGGAGGCGCATGACTTTCTGCCGGAGCGATTGACTGGGGTTTTGTCACATGATTTTTTCAAACAAGATGGTAGTGTTGGTTTTCGCACAATACTTACCGATAAGGAGATAAGGCAAATCAATCTTGAGTCGTCTACCGGAAAGACGCACAGTGGCTGACTTTTCTGTTCAGATGGGACTGGAATTTCTAGGGTTTGGTCGCACAAAGGTTTCAGATCTAATGGTGGTACTGGTATATGCTCAGTACCACTGTAGCAGTGATGAACCCGGGGAACAAGACGAAGTTGCCGGAAAATTGCACGGCGATGAGATCTTTCTTCCCAGATGTCGCTAGAATGACGCACAACGATAATTTTCTCGCTGAAGCTCTGATACCATATGAGAATGCACGGGAGAAAAATCTATTTTTTTAATAATGATACAATGAGCCCTATAATAATGCATATTCTACTCATACTATATATGAGATTAGGATATATTCTACTCCTACTACATATGGAACTAGGACATATTCTACTCTACTCCTACTATACAACAACAACAACAACCCAATATAAATTCACTAGTGGGGTCTGGGGAGGGTAGTGTGTGCGCAGATCTTACCCCTACCCTGGGGTAGAGAGTCTGTTTCCGATAGACCCTCGGCTCCCTCCCTCCCTCCAAGAACTCCCCACCTTGTTCTTGGGGTGACTCGAACTCACAACCTCTTGGTTGGAAGTGGAGGGTGCTCACCACTAGAGCAACCCACTCTTGTCACTCTACTCCTACTATATAACTAACAATTAGAATACCTCCACATGCACTTAGTGAGTAGCTAGAATTATGAAGCTTTAAGGTCCTTACCCCCATACTACCATCCTCCTTTCTTAACATTATTGTATGCTCTTTTTCTTTATTTCCTTCCATAGAAAGTTTCTTCTAATTTTGTCTAAGGTCGTGTGTCCATAGCTGGGATAGGAAACAAAGACATCCAAAACAGTGTTAATTAGAACCTCTCGACCACCCAAAGATAGATATTGTTTCTTCCAGTTAGCAAGTTTTTTCTCCGTCTTTTCAATGATTTTTTGCCTAATTGAAAGAGCTTTCTTTGCAGCACCAAGAAGTAAACCCAAATAACTAGTTGGAAAATTTTCCCACATGACATCCCAGATTACCAAGAAGACTGTCCAAACCTTCAACCTTATTAACAGGAAAGATAAAGCTCTTATCCAGGTTTATAACCATGTATGCAGGTAGAGACTTAACACTTTTATGTATCTAATAGCTTGGATTTATGTTCGTGGGAGATTGATGCTGCTAATGGTTTCCCATGACTATGAAGCAAGCCCTCTCAGTATTCAGTTGCTAGAATATAGCAGACTTAGCCGTCTTAAGATCTCCCAGTAGTTTTCTGAGAGTATAAGGTGTCAAAAAAAATAAGGTTTCACATAAGGACATGGATGACAAATCTTATACTGCAAATCCTTGCACTCGTGTTGCTATTTGAAAGATCAACTTCAGTCACCAAAATCTCATTGAAACTTCTATGAGATGAGATTTGAATTGTGACAGACGTATAAATGAGAGCTTGGTTTTTTGCAAGTTCTTACTTGTCATCATTCGATTTGAAAACCCTGGAAGTTATCTGGCTCGTTATTTGTCCTTCTCTTCCAATGAAGATAACTCACTGTTTTGATGCCTAAGGCGAACTTCATAGCATTTTGACTCCTGAAATTTGGAAAGGCTTAGATATGTTCGCATGCGTTGTATCCTTTTCTGAGGCCATAAGAAGCTTTTTGTTAATGTCATAAACCCAAAATAGCTCACTGCTTAGTTTGGTAATTTCATAGGAATTGGGCGTGCCTTGAGATACCTTCCAACTAATTTTTAACAGAAGCTGAAAGAAAAGAGTAATCTATTTTTTGGTAAAAATTAGAATTTTCAAAAATAGTTGTGTTCAAAAGCTGAATTTCAGGGCACCATTGGCTTGCTTAGTGGGATAATATTATATCTTCTAGGATGTTATGATGACTTCCAGCTCCTTGGGGGGATATTTTCTTATTTTACGGCTACAAAAGCTAGGAACTCGCCTGGTAATCCCTGCGCAAGCTTTTGATTTAACAACAACAAACAATAACATACCAGTGTAATCCCACAAGTGGGGTTTGGGGAGGGTAGTATGTATGCAAACTTTACCCCTACCTTGTGCTGGTAGAGAGACTGTTTCCGATTGACCCTCGGCTCTAGGGGAACAAATACATAGCAGTTTAAAAGAAATACGATAGCGAAGAAGACATGAGCAAAGAAGCGTTAACAACGACAGGCTAATAACAAAACTGAAGCAGAGGAAGCATCATATAATAATAGAAGTCTAAGAATAAGGAAATACAAGAATAATACTAGAACAACCGATAAAGAAAGGAAAAATACGGTACTATCCACTAACCTTCCACTCTAGTTCTCGACCTCTCCAACTTTCTAACAAAAGTTATGTCAAGTTGGAATAACATCTTCTCGAGGGCCATGGTACACGACATATCCTTCAGATAGTAACACAAGAACATTGAACAATTCGAAAGTCTCTTGTGAAGGACGACAAAGAGCCATCATCACAGTTCCTTCCATTATATGAACAAAATTTTGTCTGCACTCGACTATTTCGGAAGTTGTATTACTGTCAAGTCCAGTAGAAATCTCATCCATGAACAGTGTTTTCCTGGGACCAACAATCATTTCTCCTGCAAGTTGGAAATATTAGCGTGCAAAAGCTGGAGCTTAAATTTCATGAGGCCATTGCCCTTCTCCGATCATATTAACTTCCAAAAATAAGATATTTCTTTTTCTAGGATAATCCCCAAACGATCAACTCGAGTAGAATATATATATATATATATATATATATATATATATATATATATATATATATATATTTCAACGAGAGAGAGAGAGAGAGAAACCTGTTGTAACTCTCTTCCTTTGTCCACCTGAAACTCCTCTTATCGTGTCATTACCAACTACTGTGTCTGAACATATACCAAGTCCAAGAACATTCAAGACATAGTCTGTCCACACATTGTGCTTTGTTCCACCAACGGAAGATGCCTGAATGGTTAGATTGGTTTCCTGATCAAAAGTCAAACATGAAAACAACCAGAAATAAAAAGGTCATGAAAGATCATAATGAAACCTTCATATATGCATCTATCTCAGACTCCTGACGTATATCTTCTTCCTTCTCTACATGGTCAAGCTCTTTCATATAGTCTGCAGCAAAAATAACAGGGCAAGTTCAGGAAAGCAAACATTCTCATGGGATAAATTAGAATGTCCTCCTTATCTCTAAACTATATACTCTCTTTATAGATCTTGAATTCCTCCCCTTGTCCATTATTGTAGGCCTAATTGGTCGTACATACCTAGGTCCGTATTATTATTATTATTATTATTATCATCTTTCTTTGGGGTATATATCGCCCTGTTTCAATCAGAAGTACGGACTGATTCTATCAACGGTGCAACAACTCTCGAAAGCACAAAAAGAGAGAAGTTCCAAAAGAGCCTAATTCCAATACTAGTTTAATTAGTCTACTTATATCTGCAAAAGTCTAGTTATTCCTGCTTCTAGCTCATTATCAAATGAAAATGCAGAAATGATAGTGGCTTAACTTCCAAAGATTGACAAATTAGCTACTTCAACTTCAACATTTTTTAAGCGTGTTAATGTAATGAATTCATTTATGATATAGAAACATAGAGTACAAGGTTAATAAAGTAACACTAATAAAGATCCTAGGGCTCTGATCAAGTGGTAAGAGGGGAACGCGTGATGTGTGGGTTAGGCGCACGTCACGGGTTCGCACTCTTGCGGCAAAAAAATTAAAAGCCTGGTCATTACCATCGGGTTTCATTAGTGTGGATTTCTAGCTTATCAAAAAGAAGAAGAAAAAAAGGAAATTGCTCTCACCCACAATACATGACTAGCTCTACTCAGCGTCTCAGCCAGCTTATTTCTATGGCATTAGGAAATCAGAGGTTTTTGAAAACAAGTATTACATCATTGATGATAAGCAGTTTAAAAGACGAAACCATTTTATGTAAAACATAAATATCGATTAAGGATCAGAAGAAAAAGTGAAGAGCAAATTACCTTTAAAATTGTGTTTGCACGTTGGCATCTAGCTGCGAAATCTACTATTTCTCTTACAGTAAGCTCTGGGATATGATTATCCATCTGACTAATGTAAGCTGAAGTCCCCTACACACAAAGCTCGTCCAGCCTATGACCATTATAGGTGATATTCCCAGTTCGCTGTAACCAAGAAGAATTATGTTAGTCTTATACTATATACTATTAAGTACTGGTACTTGCTAGTATTCTTTTTCTATCTAAACAAAGTTCCAATGGAAGGTAAAAGCTTCTTCAAACAAATGAATTAAATTAAAAAGCACAGAGTAGAGATTATTAAAACAAAAACAAATTAAGAAAGGTAGTGAAGGCTATAATTGTAATTAACACAAAGGGCATACGAAAAAGTCAACACAATTCTTAAAAAGGCAATTTCACTTTCTCCTAGAAAGTAGGACTAGAGCCTCCCTTTTTGCCATTTTAAAGCTCACAATTCAAAAAATTTAATTAAATATTTGAGCAAACTATCAAACAAAACAAATACTATAAGATTGACTAGACTAAAAATTTAAAGTAACTATCAACAAAACAACTTAAGAATAAATATGGTTGGCTAAACTAAAAATTAGAGTGACTATCAACAAAACAACTTAAGAATAAAATAGTGATAAAAGAAGATTTTTCGAAGGACTAATTAACGTACCTTGAGTTCATTATTAAGCTTCCCAGCAAGAGCCAAAAGCAATGTGGATTTTCCAGAACCAGATGGTCCCAGAAGCAGTGTCATCCTAGTGTGTGTGTGTGAGAGAGAAAGAGGGAGAGACTGAGAGAAATACAAACAAATTAAAAATCAATATAATATTCACTTGTCATAAAATCCACAAGTGTAACTTGCTACTAGATATACTACTATCTCAAACATCACTTCATTCCACAATATGTATAGGCCTGTCCTTATTAATCTTGAAAGAATTACAAGAAAATACACGTGACTTCACACCATAACAAAAAATGGCCCATGTTTTTAAGTTTCCCGACCTAGCCCATATTGTACACATTTTGAAAGCACTAGCAAATTCAAAATCTGTGTTCTTACAACCATTGCTTCTAAAAGCTATGGAGTTAAATCTGTGTTCTCACAATCATTGTTTTCACTCTCTCTTCTTCTCACATCTTCTACATATGCTTCAAGGGGCCGTCCGCCATTACTGCTCTCCCCTGTGTCACTTGGTTGCAATATAAGAAAATTGAAGAGTAGAAGTCCATCATTGAAGGCCATTCAAAGCTTTGCTTTCGAAAATAGGATTTTTTTTGAGTTTGTTAGTTGTTTGGATTGGGTGTTGTTTCAATTGATTGAAAATATCAAAAGGAGTTCAAAATTTAAATTTGAAGTGATTTGGAGTAGATTTGAGCAAGATTTGAGTTAAATTTCAGAAAAGACGCAAGGAAGAAGTCAGTTTTTTGTATAATTATGTATAATCTTGTATAATAGTGTATAAACACATCTTATACACTTTTATACACCTTTATACAAACGTCTGTAGACGAACTTCTTCCACGATTTTCAGTTGCAATTCTTGTTCAAAACCAGTTCAAATCTCCATTAAATGACTTCAAATTTTCTATACAACCTCCTTATGCTATTTCTAATAAGTCTAAATAACACCTACTCCAAATTTCTCATAAAATCAAATTCGAAATTTAAACCCACATAATTAAACTTGTTAAAAATCTAATTTTCACCACCCAAATGTATTTGGTTTGTTGAACTAATATTTGAGTCACAGTTACTGATTCGAAAATTAACTTAAAAGCTTGAGCAATCTTTTTTAAAAATTAAATAGTAATTTCGAGAACCTATTAGAGTTGAATGTTGAATCTTAGCCTATGATTTTTGGGCTAGTTGGTTGTAAATTGAAATATGAGCTATAAAATTGAAAAGTAGGGAGCCCAGTAGTTCTTATGTGAAAATTTCCCATTAATCTTAGTCTTTTGATTAGCAATTCTCATCATCATTCCCTAGGCGCTATTGTGTGTTCTAAACCTCAACAAAATGCCGAAATCCATAATGTAATCCCTTTTACATCTGACAATTACTTTTGGACAGTCTCAGTTGGAAGAGTGATCAATCTCATAATAAACGTACATATGTTGTGTCTTTAAGAAATAAATCATTGCAGGAAAAGAAAACTAGTTAAAAAAAAACTGAAGATTTTTTACACCCAATAACTATTAATATTAATTATATAAGTAATTTCCTTCTCCATTTTCATTCGTACTAGCAAATTAAAGTATAGCAAACAATACACGAACATGCATAAATTCATTGACATCATGTTCACTCATTTTGAATACCACTAACATGTTCCAAAATTAAACCAACCCGTATATACAGGTGAAAATTCTATACATAGAAGGAGAAGGCAAAAAAAAAAGAATTATTATTACCTTCCAGGTTTAAGAATACCACTGACATCTTGCAAAATTATATGACCTACTCTTGAGATTGTTACATTTTCGTACCGCACTTCCACTGTTGGTTTCTCCAATTGAACCCTTAAGGAAAAAAAATTCCGAAATTAGCAAAAGCATAAAATTACTTAGTTATAGATACATTTATACAAATTTTATTTCTCTCCATATTTTGGCGCAGAATAATTGCTTGTATTATTATAAACACAAGAAATTTGACTAAACAGACAATTAGTTCATATATATATACAAACGTTACGTTGTTGCTAAATTTATAAACGTGGCGCCAACTTTCAGATCTGATCTTAGAGTTAACTTGACAATATACAAATTTTAGTTTCTCGTCTTTTGGCACAGAATTACTTACTTCTACTACAGAAGAAATTTAACTAAACAAGTTTTTTACCATATATAGAGAAGATTCACGCATGCACAGACACGTTGTTGCTAAATTTATAATAAATATTATAAACTCCAAATTTTCAGATCTAATAGTAGTAGGGTTAATTTGACAATTAATATATACATATTTTAGTTTCTCCTATTTTGGCGCAGAAATCTGACTAAACGAAAGAAAAAAAATCATCCAGTACTCATGAACACGTTATCCAGACATAATAAACAAATAGATACTACTCAATATATATAGAGAGAATTCAGAAACCTATGGAGGCGCGTGGCCATGGCATTTTCGTTCTCAGTATTGACCACCTTCTGATTAGCCGGTACCTCCTGAATCTCATTTTGAGTTGCGGCTGCCTCAGAGTTGTTCTACCCATGCATGGCCCCCGGATATTTGGCAGTGAGGTAAGCAACCCAGGTTTACCCATGCCGTTCAAGCTCTTCTGTATCACTAGAATTACGATACGTGGGGGAAATATTTACCACCGAATGATTATTACCGCGAATATTTATCACCGTCTGATTATTACCAGGAATATGTACCACCGGCTGATTTACTATATTCTCCTCAACCGGTACCTCCTCATTATCATTTACCATCTCCTCATCCGGTATCTCATCGTGATTCTCATTTTCCAAGTTAATCAAAAATAAAGAGCCATCATTGTCACTTTCCCCCACCAACTGATTGTAGAAATCAATCTTTGCACATTCCCAGCCGCATTAGGGTCACCCTCATCCACCATTGAAGGAAGTCTTGTTTGAAATAGAAAAGCTAGTAGTATAACATTGTGAAGTAGTAGGTATTTTTAAGCCAGTAATGGGAGTAGTAGTAGTACTGGGCAAAGGTGAACATATAGGAAGACTTGAGGATAATATCTGATGAAATGTCTAGCTACAATATATGTGTGTCCCTTTTATATATCTGTCTTGCTATCCAAGCCAACACCCTAGCTAGGTATACAACAAGTAATGAGAGGTACAATATTGGTGGATGGCTAGGGTTGGGCGGGTGGTGTTCGAGGAGTGAGTGGGTTACCTTTGAAGAGAAGTGGAGTGTGTGGGACTGGGAGTAGTAGTGCGTACTGTATTTGTAAAGTAGTTTTCGTTAGTGGTATAGCGTACATGTGCCAAAATGCTTTCTATTGTGTTTGTTTGATTTTCATCTAAATGACTAATTTAAGAGTTACCAAACTAAAAACGAAAGAATAAAGCATATATACTCCATTATATCTATAGGCCTTGTATTGTATGCATGTCGTACATCCTTTAGTTCTAAGACCGTCTGACCATACGTGTTTGTGTAAATAATACTCCATAAATAAACTGCATGTCTATTATAGTACTTCATTAATTATCAGAATTTGGTGTCAAAAACTTTGTGACGTCTCTTGATGAGATTAAATAGAAAAACTAGGTAGCATGACGGAAATATTAATTAGTAAATCATTTAGTTATAAAGCAACACCTAAAAGCCCTAAATATTTATAGTTGATCTATAACTAAATGATTTACTAATTAATATTTCCGTCATGCCACCTAATTTTTCTATTTAATCTCATCAAGAGACGTCACAAAGTTTTTGACACCAAATTCTGATAATTAATGAAGTACTATAATAGACATGCAATTTATTTATGGAGTATTATTTACACAAACACGTATGGTCAGACGGTCTTAGAACTAAAGGATGTACGACATGCATACAATACAAGGCCTATAGATATAATGGAGTATATATGCTTTATTCTTTACGACATGCATACAATACAAGGCCTATAGATATAATGGAGTATATATGCTTTATTCTTTCGTTTTTAGTTTGGTAACTCTTAAATTAGTCATTTAGATGAAAATCAAACAAACACAATAGAAAGCATTTTGGCACATGTACGCTATACCACTAACGAAAACTACTTTACAAATCCAGTACGTACTACTACTCCCAGTCCCACACACTCCACTTCTCTTCAAAGGTAACCCACTCACCCCTCGAACACCACCCGCCCAACCCTAGCCATCCACCAATATTGTACCTCTCATTACTTGTTGTATACCTAGCTAGGGTGTTGGCTTGGATAGCAAGACAGATATATAAAAGGGACACACATATATTGTAGCTAGACATTTCATCAGATATTATCCTCAAGTCTTCCTATATGTTCACCTTTGCCCAGTACTACTACTACTCCCATTACTGGCTTAAAAATACCTACTACTTCACAATGTTATACTACTAGTTTTTCTATTTCAAACAAGACTTCCTTCAATTGTGGATGAGGGTGACCCTAATGCGGTTGGGAATGTGCAAAGATTGATTTCTACAATAAGTTGGCGGGGGAAAGTGACAGTGATGGCTCTTTATTTTCGATTAACTTGGAAAATGAGAATCATGATGAGATACCGAATGAGGAGATGGTAAATGATAATGAGGAGGTACCGGTTGAGGAAAATATAGTAAATCAGCCGGTGGTACATATTCCTGGTAATAATCAGACGGTGATAAATATTCGCGGTAATAATCCTTCGGTGGTAAATATTTCCCCCCACGTATCGTAATTCTAGTGATGCAGAAGAGCTTGAACGGCATGGGTAAACCTGGGTTGCTTACCTCACTGCCAAATATCCGGGGGCCATGCATGGGTAGAACAACTCTGAGGCGGCCGCAACTCAAAATGAGATTCAGGAGGTACCGGCTAATCAGAAGGTGGTCAATACTGAGAACGAAAATGCCATGGCCACGCGCCTCCATAGGTTTCTGAATTCTCTCTATATATATTGAGTAGTATCTATTTGTTTATTATGTCTGGATAACGTGTTCATGAGTACTGGATGATTTTTTTTCTTTCGTTTAGTCAGATTTCTGCGCCAAAATAGGAGAAACTAAAATATGTATATATTAATTGTCAAATTAACCCTACTACTATTAGATCTGAAAATTTGGAGTTTATAATATTTATTATAAATTTAGCAACAACGTGTCTGTGCATGCGTGAATCTTCTCTATATATGGTAAAAAACTTGTTTAGTCAAATTTCTTCTGTAGTAGGAGTAAGTAATTCTGCGCCAAAAGACGAGAAAGTAAAATTTGTATATTGTCAAGTTAACTCTAAGATCAGATCTGAAAGTTGGCGCCACGTTTATAAATTTAGCAACAACGTAACGTTTGTATATATATATGAACTAATTGTCTGTTTAGTCAAATTTCTTGTGTTTATAATAATACAAGCAATTATTCTGCCAAAAAAAATGGAGAGAAATAAAATTTGTATAAATGTATCTATAACTAAGTAATTTTATGCTTTTGCTAATTTCGGAATTTTTTTCTCCTTAAGGGTTCAATTGGAGAAACCAACAGTGGAAGTCCGGTACGAGAATGTAACAATCTCAAGAGGAGGTCATACAATTTTGCAAGATGCCAATGGTATTCTTAAACCTGGAAAGTAATAATAATTTTTTTTTGCCTTCTCCTTTTATGTATAGAATTTTCACTTGTATATACGTGTCGGTTTAATTTTGGAAGATGTTAGTGGTATTCAAAATGATGTCGCCTTTGTTCTTGTACAACGAAATCATTGTAGTCCACCTCCATTCTTCGGAAGCTTTTGATTTTATGAGTACAAATGGCGATTGGAGAAAGTCTATTTCTTCAATTGAGGACATTCAAGGTAGAGTAGACGACTTGCTTTTTAAATGGAAAAATCTATTTCCTCAATAATAATATATACTTCTCCGAAACTCTTTACCATAACTAATTTAAAAGGATTCAAGAAACTGTTTCTAAGCATGGATGAGCTGGCGGTTGGTGTGTTGAGGCAAGCAACTCTTTTTCCGAAACGGGTGCCTGTCTGAGCTATCTTAAAGTGAAGCTTTGTAGGTTGACTATTGGTAAAGTTTCTCCCTGAGCCAGAGACACAAGCTGCCACTCCTTCAGAAACTGAGAATATGCAAGGAAGGATAAAAAGCAGAATGAAGATTATAAAAGGACAGAAGTCTATAATCACTCAACCATGGGTTCTTTTAAAAATTTAGGGCTACAGAGGGTTCCTATAAAGTATCTTACCTACTTCAGTGAAGAAATCTAAGAAGTTGACAGCATCATACTATTGGAATATTTAAACTTCTGTACATATAAAAATATGCCGGTGCTAAAATCCTTTTCTCAAGATATCTTCCAAACTGATGGGAGTCATTGCTTCGTTCTTGTTCTTCCAGTGTGAAAGCAGTTGGCTCCACTGGACTGAGTAAAAGTTGGTTCAGGTTCAACTATCGGGGTTTGATTAATCTTGTGATAAAGTCTCTTCAAAACCGAACCTATACATAAAGAAATTCTGAGAATGAATCATTGGACCTTACAGCCAATTTTTATGATCCATTAGTTAGAGTTGCATGCTGAATGGAAGCTTATAATTTAGAGGTAGCACATAATTAGAGAAACTAAATGAAGCAATTAGCCAAGTCCAAACATATGCAAAATGAGAAAGACTTCATTTTCACTTTCTTGACTAGATACTTCTTAAATCTGTCGAAAAGATAGATTTTATTATGTTATCACTTATCAATTAGGAAAAAGAAAAAGATAGATCTTCTAGTTCTAATATTTGAAAGTTCACTTGCAAGGTTATGATAATTGTGTCTTCAGCTCATTGCAGGTATCTTACACATCATGGTTTCTTGATGCATTCAATTACGCAATTGCAACCAACATGGATGTGCTGAATTTGAGTATCGGTGGACCTGATTATTTAGATCTCCCTTTTGTGGAAAAGGTGGGGTCACTGATCGTTTGGCTTGTTTTAGCAATTAGCACCCTCTCTGTCATAATACATACTGCACATTACATTTCGGAGCACCTCAAAATGTTTGACACGCTTTTACCATAATATTTGTGCACTTTCACTTAGATCAAGACTTCAAAATCAGTTATAGGACATACTTCAGAGTCATCTTTTGATGACGAATAACTCAAAATCATCTAACCATTCAAATTTAAATTTTGCTGCAATGTTCCCTATCATATGTTTTTAACAAGACAACAACAATAACATTTCTTCTATTACCAATATGATAACTGATATACATGTAAAATTAAACTTTAATTTTGCCCCCACTTAAACTACCTCTTATGAAATGCAAATGGAGCTAGTACTTGTAAATGTGTATGATGCTCGGGGTGTGTATCCTCTCCTTAGGCAATCAATGCATTTTTCTTCTGTTGCATTAATCAATATAATATTCTGCTTTAAGATTTTATGTCATTCGTAGTCTCATTATTAAGAAGTTTGGTTTCAACTGTCAGCATGTGAATGATATGTGTCCATTGTTGCTTGACATAGTGCATGTAAGACTGAAGTGAATAGCCATTACTGTAAAGGATAATCGGGATCCAAAAATAACTTGTGTGTAAATTCTGGTCTTGTTTAGTTACCTTCAATGCAGGTGCAAATTGCATATGTGATATGCTCCTTTATGTATTTACATATTTGGCCCTTCACTAGCTAGAGTAGCACTCTTCCTGAGTTGATTCTGTGCACATGTCTATTAGTTCAGCAAACTGCATCTGTTCACGGAGGTCTCAAGCATGACGGTTGCATTTTTACTTTAGCATGCAATTTAGTTGTAGAGATTTTGAGTTGTTAAGCTTGTCATATTGTCGAATTTACCAATATTCTCAGCAGGATACTGATTAAGGATTAGCGGTGGAAGCTTTAGTTTTATATTAATGACATTTGAAATATCTCTAGGTTTGGGAGCTTACAGCAAACAATATTATCATGGTTTCAGCTATTGGGAATGATGGACCACTGTATGGTACTCTAAACAATCCAGCAGATCAAAGTGATGTTATTGGTGTTGGTGGCATTGATTACAGTGATCACATAGCTTCTTTTTCCTCTCGTGGCATGAGTACCTGGGAGATTCCTCATGGGTATCAGTTCCTCCTTTGTTTTTCTGTACTTTTATTTTCTCTGGAGTACAGGTTTCCTTATTATTAGCCTCCCTGCACCTCTTGGAATTATTTTCACCATTCTATGCGTGAGCACGAATATATTTAGAAGTCTGATTGGATGTGCAAGTGTCATTTATAGGGAAAAGGAAATAAAAGAAATACATATGCCTTGAAGATCAGCTCTTCTAAAGCATATATGTAGTCTATGAGCTTTGTGTCCATGGTTTTGATGTTTTTAGTCAAGTTCAGAAACGGAAAACTGTTTGATGATAAATGCTGTGGTATAAAACAATTAGCGCAGAATGCCAATTTTATGCAATTCTTTCCTCTGCTAAGGGGAAAAAATGAAGAGAAAGATGATATGTAAATATGAAAGAAAAAAACTAGTCCTTTTTTTTTTGGGTTATAGTGATAATTTATGCTTTTCCAGCCTTCTCATAGACTTGTAACCATGTAAGTTTTCTTTAACAGTTATGGTCGTGTAAAGCCTGACATTGTTGCGTATGGACGTGAGATAATGGGATCCAAAATTAGTACAGGTTGTAAAAGTTTATCCGGCACAAGCGTGGCGAGTCCTGTGGTTGCTGGTATAGTATGCCTTCTTGTTAGCATAATACCTGAAAACAAGCGAAAGGACATTCTAAATCCAGCTAGTGTCAAACAAGCACTGGTTGAGGGGGCTGCAAAGCTTCCTGGTCCCAACATATACGAGCAGGGTGCAGGCAGGGTTAATTTGTGAGTTCCTTATATCCTTATAGTTTGAACATTAAATCAACATGCATCATGTTCTACTCAATATTTAACTTGAATGACAGGTTGGAGTCCTTTGAAATTTTGAAGAGCTATGAACCTCGAGCAAGTATTTTTCCAGGTGTTCTTGATTTCACCGACTGCCCATACTCTTGGCCTTTTTGCCGTCAACCGCTTTATGCTGGTGCCATGCCAGTCATATTTAATGCCACTATTTTAAATGGAATGGGTGTAATTGGTTATGTCGAAAGCCCACCTACATGGCACCCCTTTGATGAGGAAGGCAACCTTCTTAGCATCCATTTTACCTATTCAGATGTCATTTGGCCCTGGACTGGTTATCTTGCACTGCACATGCAAATCAAAGAAGAAGGAGCTCAGTTTTCAGGGGTAATTGAAGGTAATGTGACTGTCAAGATCCACAGCCCACCTGCTCTAGGTGAAAAGAGTCGTCGAAGTAGTACCTGTGTCCTTCAATTGAAATTAAAAGTGGTTCCTACTCCACCAAGATCTGTGCGGATATTGTGGGATCAATTTCACAGTATCAAATATCCTCCTGGTTATATTCCAAGGGACTCCTTAGATGTTCGGAATGACATTCTTGACTGGCATGGGGATCATCTGCACACAAATTTTCACATAATGTTTGACACACTAAGAGATGCTGGATACTATATTGAGACTCTTGGCTCTCCTCTTACATGCTTTGATGCTCGCCAGTATGGTACACTTCTTCTGGTGGATCTTGAGGATGAATACTTCCCTGAAGAGATCAAGAAACTGAGAGATGATGTCATTAATTCAGGTCTCTGTGTAGTTGTATTTGCTGACTGGTACAATGTAGAGACAATGGTAAAAATGAGGTTCTTTGATGACAATACACGTAGCTGGTGGACTCCAGTCACTGGAGGTGCCAATATTCCCGCCTTAAATGATCTTTTGGCATCCTTTGGGATTGCATTTGGGAATAAAATTCTGAATGGCGATTTTGTTCTCAACGGTGAACAGAGTCGGTATGCATCTGGGACTGATATTCTAAAGTTCCCAAGAGGTGGATACTTGCACAGCTTCCCCTTCATGGATAGCTCAGAGAGTGGGGCCACACAGAATCTCCTTTTATCTGGCATGACCAAGGTTAGTTGGAAGGCTATCATAATATAGTTTTGTTTCCACCTACTGAACTTCTTTAAGTTCATAAAAACAAGATCTTTACTAAAAGCAGAAAGTCGACTTTTGAGCTTTTCTCTTTTCGCTTATTCCTGAATGCTGAGTATCTCTGATGCCTAGAACTTAAAGAATAGGAGAGATATGGTAGTCTAATATAGCACAAAGTGTAATCTCTTTAATGAAACATGAGGAAGAGTATACTCTATACTGCAATATCAAAGCTCTTCTAATCGTCTACTTATTATGATAATGAACATTTCACTTAAAAACTAAAGAGAGATACGTGGAAAATACAAATGAGTGTAGATATACTGCTACTTTAGGGGATTGTGGGAGAGGAGACTGGTGATCCTATGGTAAAGGAATGTTTTTTACTTGTCAATATATTTGTAGAATAAATTTTTGGTATCACTTTAAGTTTCCCAAGTTACTACTGGAAGAAATGTTCATTTCACTCCAATAAGAACTCTTAGGCTAATGACAGTTTCTTCAATATTTTAGGTGGTGTTTGAGCTGCTGGTCTAACTTGCAATTTATTTTGATGAATGCAGACAGATACACCTATTCTTGGTCTTTTGGAGGTTGGTGGGAGTCGAATTGCAGTATACGGCGACTCTAATTGCTTGGACAGCAGCCATATGGTTACCAATTGTTATGGGCTTCTGAAGAAAATGCTAGATTTTACAAGCAGGAATATAAAAGATCCTGTGCTTTTCTCAGATTCACTTAGACAGGAGAAATCATTATATGCTGATAAGAACCAGCTACCAACCCGTAGAACAGATGTGAATTTCTCTACTTATTCTAGAGTTGTTGGAAAGGAGTTGATCTGCGGGCGTGATTCTAGATTTGAAGTATGGGAAACTAAGGGTTACAATTTACAGGTCAGAGGAAGGAACCGTAGACTACCTGGCTATCCTGTTATTGACTTGGGTAGAGGTTTAAATTCTACAGTTGACACACCTGTTTCAGTATTAACTAACACAACACAGAACATGGACGACTCTCCTGGAAAGTACTGGGGCTTCTTTTACAGAGATGATGTAAGAAACTCTTGCTAGTCATTTGTTTATGAAACTTCATTTAATAACACGAGTTTAACTTCTGTACACTGCATTGAAAAAGACTAAAATATTACTACCTGCGAACACCATCAGGTCACCTAGATGATAGACTACAGGTAACCATCCATAAAGTGAGATTTGTAACCTGAAAGATAAGACAGGTTACGTGCTACAATGTAAAATTTTTTAGAACTGTCAGTGTATACATCCTAACAACACATCTTATTTTACTTGACTGCAGATTGACATGCCCGTGCTTGTAGCTACTCACTGGTTAGTTCCAGCAATTGTTGCCATCACAGGTGAGTGTGAACATTTATGCATCCTATTGATGGAAGAATTCAGAAGTTTTTTCTCATCATTCTTACAAACTTATCACCATTACTGTCAGGTCTATTGATACTATTCTGGCGCATGCAAAAGCATCGGAGGAGGAGGAGAGGTTCCGGTTCTGGTCGGTTTACTAATTTATAGTCCTAATCATGAATTGGTGTGTTCTTTAAGTTTATTATACTCGTGTAGGTTATTTTGTGTAATATCGTACAGAAATGCCTAAATCATCGAAAAGGTGAGTTTTGTATTAGTAGTGTAGCTCTTTAAGATGTTTTTTCTTCATTAGATTGATTTGTAGACAGTAAATCACAAAAACTCTCTTAGAGAAAAGATGCAACGAACTGTAGTTAGTTCTCTTGGTGGGAGTTTTGGCTTACTAGTTTGCCTGATAATTTTTCATCTATCTAAATACAGAGAGCATAATCATGTGATTACAGCAGTAGATTATCAGAAAGAAAAATTTCCCGAACTCAATGTTACTCCTGTCCTCCCTCAAGGGCGAGGATTGACGTACAAAGTTGAAAATTCAAATATTAGTTTTTCTTTTAATATTTTGTTGAATTTAAAATTGATAAGAGTGGTTGTTCTGATGGTAAGCCACTTCCACTTCCAACCAAGAGGTTGTGAGTTCGAGTCACCCCAAGAGCAAGGTGGAGAGTTTTTGGAGGGAAGGATGCCGAGGGTCTATTGGAAACAGCCTCTCTATCCCAGGGTAGGGGTAAGGTCTGCATACACACTACCCTCCCCAGATTATACTGGGTTATTGTAAAACTTTATAGTTTAAAGTATCCAGAGACCAGAAACTGTACTAGAAAATCGCAGTTAAAGAAATGATTCACTTCTCTTCAGTGGCAGAGCCAGAATTTTTATTAAGGGAATGTCAAAATATATAAAAGTAAACATACCCAAAAATTTTTACCTACCTACACTGTATTTTTCCCGCGAATGAAGAATCAACAAAACATTGCAAAGCCAACCTCTCTTACTGGAAAAAAGAAGTCTATAAAATGTTTTGAGACTAGTAATAATATAGTGGACCACTGCATTTCTTCCATGACCAAAGGGACAAAACATGTTAAGTGATATCATAACATGCATGTGTGTATGCGCGGACGAGTATCATAATCCTATCTCTCGCATAAGGTTAAAATACCAATAGAGTAAATTTAAAAAAAAAAAAAAAGGCATATTTGTTTTCTTCAGAAAGAAAAGAAAGAGAATAAGAAAGGGCAAATTTTAATTTCATCCAAAGAGAAACAATATCCTAAAATACTAGGTAATGGTTCTTGTTATTACTACAAACAATCAGGTCTTTACTTGAACATCTCCTAAATTTACAAACTTAAATAGCATATGGCCCTGACTTGAGAGCCCTAAAATAAATCAACCATGATACAGAGCTTACTGCAGAGGATCTATATATAGAACATGTTTTAAGTCCAAAAGCAGAGTGAAGAACTGATTCTACTCTGTTCCTTGCATCGGGACCATCATGTGCTGTCCCTGCAAAAAGCAATTTCAAGAGAGACAATAAGCATCAGGTTGACATACAATATTTTGGGTGGAATCTCGACAATCAATGTGTCAACTAACAGTCTAACATTGCCAAGCGGTAAAAGTAGGAGCACTCCATGCCAAGTGGTAAAAGTGGCCAACATTACAAAACCAGCAGGCGAATTAACAAGCAACTGTCCCTCCCAGTGCAGATAACCATTATATATGGATTGATCAAGTAGTTCAGGTAAGAAACAAATTACTCAACACCCAGAAACCTTTACTGCTTTTCATATTTTTGACTGATAAGTTTTGCAGATAACCATTATATTTGGATTGATTCTTTTGCTGTCATCACAACTAAATATGAGAACCATTATATTGCACCATTGCGAAATAATTCCTTCAAGAAACCTACCACTTGCCAATCTATATATTTTAAGTCTGATAAACACCAACATAATTTATTGGTTTAAAATAAAAGAATAGCAATCTGATGAGCCTTCCATAGCAACATAACAACTATGCCTCAATCCCAAACAAGTTGAGGTCGGCTATCTGAATCCTCACTTCCAATTTAAGCTCAATTCATGTTATCATCATAACAAATAAAATAAAGATGAAACATAAGTTTTATGAATGTGTGTGTATATAAAAAAGTTCTATAACAAATCCAAAAACCTATTCCCAACTAGTAGATATCATCTTTATGGATCTGTTTCTTCCTTTGATTTTGAGAATGGTAACAATATTATATATGTGCAGCACAAAGACTGACTGTGCTAAAGCCATCTGTAAAATTCCAAGGAAACTAGCAACATGCCTATCTTCTGCCACCTACTACAGGGATTCTATGATACCTAGCAATGAATCAACATCATGTGCTTACTCTTCCTTACACCAAAAGTGAGACCCAAAAAAAAAGGACAGTTCATCGTGATCTTCTGTAAGGAATTGTTGTTTTCTTCAAATCACCTACTGTTTTTCTTTCCAAATGGTCCACCATATGCATCCTGGAAGTCCAATCTTTAGCTAAGTCTGTGTTGTTTCCAAGGATTTATAGGTCATTCCAGACAACTTCCTTCCATGTGATTTTAGGTCTACCCCGTCCCTTTTTAACACCATCACTCACCATTTCACAGTTATTGCACTTATTAACCGGTACATCTGTAGGCCTACAGAGGACAATGACCAAACCATCTCAAAACGATACATTGTATCTATTTACATATAGAAAAATACTCAAAAAGCAAATGATTTGAGGGTCAAGCTAGTTAGTTTATGTACTTTGATCAACGTTGACGAGCTTAGTGCACATCCGACATAATGTTCAATTAGGACCATACTTGCTTCCAATGGTATCACCCACCTTCATACCTTTGGAAGGATTGATTTCATACTTAAAGTCTCAAATATTACCACCGATTAATTGTCAAGAAATATATGAGCAATGTATTCCATCTATCAATTATCAGATAATCAACAATACAAGTGTAGCAAAGCAACATCTTCAAATCATCACATATATCTAGGATAACTATTCAATAAGCGTTGTACTTTCCCACTTATGCCCACAATGCACTTGACACTCATATGACAGTTACACATGTCCAACCCTCCAGCTATTCAGCAAATTCTGACATTAAAAAAACTACATAACAGTCCCAAACAAGTAGGAGCGGGCTTTATGAGTCCTCAAAGAACATTATTCTCCATCTAAAATCACCTCAGACCAACATTACTGTGAGGATTCATCGTGATTTAGCTAGTTTACACTGGTTACCAGCCTACCACAACCCTCATCCTTTATCCATCAGAGCAACATGATCACCATTAAAGCCGGAAGAAATAATGAGCGCAACTCTGAACTATTTACTTGCAATGGTTTTAATAAGACAAATACAGATACCTAAGTTTCATTCTCAACAAAAAAGGGCAAGTGCAAAAAGGCTATATCATATCACCCTTGTTTTACATCATCTAAGGATTTGCCTTCTCTTTTTTGTTGGAGAAGATAAGGTAATTTTCATTAGTTGAGTACCATGAGATACTATAAATCATCTATGGATTTGCCTCCTATTTTTCTCCTTTTACTCTTTACTCTTCAAGAAGAATATTTTCAATTCAGCCCCTTAATGAATAAATTATGATAATACCTTTTGCAGTTCGGCCAAATTCCGGCATCTTCTAAAGTAATCCCTCCATTTCAATTTAAATGATGTAGTTTGACTTAGCACGGAGTCCACTGTTGTCAAAAGCGAAAAGCTCTAAAAAGCCCTAAGGTTTTCGTTAACAACTAATACACTTATTTGCCGATAATATTTGTCGTTTTAGTACCGATCAATTCAAGATAGAATTCATGTGCAATGAGGCGCACACCTTAGTGCCTTGCCGACACTGAAGCACAGCTTAAGCAAGGCGAAGCGCCATCCCTGAGCTTTTCTGAGCTTCAGGGCTTAAGCGGGCCTTAAATGAGCTTTTGACAACATTGACGGAGTTTAAGAAAAATAGAATACTTTTGAAACTTGTTTTCTTAAATACATAAGGGGTAAAAGCTTTGTGGGGCCATGACGTTTGCATGGTTATAAAAGCTTCTCATTAAGGGTAAAATGGGTAAAATGAAGAGTTTAAAGTTGAATTATTTTCAATTGTAGAAACATATCATTCTTTTTGGAACAGACTAATAAGAAAAGTGTGTCATCTAATTTGAAACAGAGGGAGTAGTAAATTACATCAAGGCCCCAAGTCTTGAAAGAATATATACACACCTCCCCAGCAGAATCTTTCAAAGGCCTTACATAACTTTACCAATCATTGGATGATTATAATAAAGGCACAAAATACTTGGATTTAAAGTAGGAAATCACACTCTCCGCTTTATTTATTTCTTTAGGTTGAACTTATCAAATTACCAATAGCATTTCTCACTAATGGTCATCCACAAAAGTTTCTAAAGGGTCTATTTTCTTAAGATTAGAAAGAACTTGATAAATTGCAAAATCTTCAAAATACTCTTCTCATGTTCAACTTTTATATGATATTTTATAATGGTGGTGTTTGGAACAACTTGCATACATGTTACCTCCCAACTAGCACACATACAAGAAACACCATCAACCAAGCCTTAGGCAGGGAGGAAAGATAACCCGGTATTTTTGTCTCGCCGGTAGTTTGGTCTCTGAGGGCCTTTCTCACTTCATTGACCGCTATGTCAAATCCTTGGGTGCACTTTTACATGTTTTCTCCTAATGTGGCTATAGTCCATCCCAGTTCCACAAGTTGTGGTACTGTAACTCTATCCAAACACACTGATGTACCGAAAATTCTAGTTCTTTCTCCTCTAACGACATTTGCAACCAAACCTTAACAACCCCTCCCCCCATGATTCTCTCAATTTACAAAATATAACGTAAGTCACATCTCAGAATAGTAATAAAAACAATCTTATACATTCAAATAGATCATCAAAGAGCAACATTTTTTTTTTTTAAATCAGCAATAAGGAGATATTATAAAAGCAAGAAAATCACTAAGCTAGCAAAATGATCAAAGAGCAACAATTGATGAATAAAAGATCTAGCTACAAGTTGAATAATATCTGTGTCGATCCCATGAGAAGAAATGGTTTGTTCTGTCAAGCAAAACCTCTGACTAATTCCTGAAAGCTATAGTTGCATATTCATGAGGCTAATAACCAACTTGATGCATCAAAGCAACCCCTTTTGTGGTTAAGACTGAAACATCTTTCCCCCATATAACAGGTGAAGATTGAAACTTTGAGGCATTGTAGCGTGTTTTGGAAGATGACATACAACAGTTAAATTCCATGTATACACACAGAGAAAAAGGTACCTGAGAGTTTCCATAATTCATTCCTTGCGAGAATGAACCTTGATGTGCAAGCTGTAACAAGATGCACAAGCAAATTAATGGAATTTTACTCAACAATTTCCTTTTGTAATTTGAGACACCAATCAGATAAAAAAACAAAAAGCTAAGAACACAAAAGAGTACCTGTGAACTAGGACTAGGTTGCATCCCATCTCTTTTAGCAGACCCATCAGCAGTCTTGGCAGATCCCTTTGTGTCACCCTACCAAATGAATCAGTTGCTCCCAAAGCAAAACACAAAAAAAAGGAAGAAAATGGAAATGACTATAAAGCCGCTGTATTAGACATCCACTTACCTCCATCTGCAACAACCCATTCATCGAGCAGGTACACCACAAAAAGACAAATCCATCAATTTATACTCTGTTTGGAAAGGGTCACAGGGGAAAGCTGACATAAAGAATGTAGTAATCATTACCTCTCTGTACCGAGCAAGGTACACCTTGAGTGGCTCAATATAATCTTCAAAACCTAGAGTTGCCATTGCCCATAGCAAATCGTCACCATTAATAGTCTTTCTTTTCTCTCTCTGGCACTTGTCACTTGCCCTAGACAATTCCAACAGGAAAATAACAATGTTGTTAAGGAAATCAACTATTTTACAATAAAAATGCATCCTATTAACCAGAAATATTTTCTCCAAAAAATACAAAACAGAAAAGAAATAGTTAATATCCATGACATATAGCATATAGCATATCCAGACACAACACATAACATACACTAAAGGAAGATGGAAAATTTGTGTATAACGCAGTAATACTAACTCACAAAGTTAAAAATAAGATGCATTTTTTAATAAAGTAGGTAATAGTTCAAACTGAGATGTTTTTTTTTATGATGGTGGTGGAAGAGCCAGCTTGTGCACCTCGACTAAATCCACCGGATAACTGCTACCCCAGCAGCAGATGTACTAGGCCCACCAAGGCTTAGGTAGGTAGAAAGAAATCACCTAATATTTTTTGTCTCCGCTGAGACTTGAACCTAAGACATCATATTTCTCCACTCACTTCATTAACCACTCGGCCATACCCTTCAAAATGAGAGGTTTTCTTAAAAAGGAGAACAAGACCAATTTCTACCATTTAAAGTCAATCTCTAGAAGCCACGAAAGAAAATTGATCATAATCAATTAAATGAATCGCACCGTTTACAGTCTAAGCAAAGTAAAAGACTACAGTTTAACACAGCAAGTAGCATATATGAATATATCAATAAAACAACATCTCAATTCAAATCAGTTACGATCATATCAATTCGTAATTAGGGAATTAAGGAAATTGAAAAACATACTCGCTGGTAATGAAGCTAATGAACTCGGAAACACATTCCTGAACAGTCTCCTTAGCATCTTTAGCAATTTTTCCATTAGCAGGAAGCGCCTTTTTCATGATTCGACTAATATTAGCGATAGGAAGAAACCTGTCCTGTTCACGTACATTAGACCTAGGGCTTTGGTCTCCACCGCTCTCGTGACTTCCTCCTCCGTTTGGACTCGCTGGTGACCTTGACGATCCTTGACCATCCGCCATACCTTTAAAAACAAAACAAAATTAAAATAAAAAATAAAAACACAGTAAGTCAGCTGAAGATGAAGAACAGGAAAAAGAAAGAGAAGAAAAAACCCTAATTCTGCCATTGAAATGTAGAGAGAGAAAAAGAGAGGGGGAATTTTTGAAAATAAAATTAAAACCTGGGGATTTGTAATTTGGGCGCGAGGAGAGGGGAATGAAAGATTGAAGGAGAAAAGGGAAGATCGGACGCTGGAGAAAGTGGGAAAAAGGGAGACGACTGAGATGAAGGCAGAGTTTTGGAGTTTGCCCTATCAACACCGTTGGTTTGGTTCTAACTTCTAACTCTTTCCCTTTTGGTTTTTTTGCTTATTAATAAAAGGGAAAGTAGACACGTCTTCGACTCTTCCACGTACATTCTGTGTTCTGGTTGGTCGGTCCCATTCGGGTCACATGGTTGGAAAAAGAATTAGGATCTTTACACAATAGTCAATCGATTCATATATACCACTTATTTTTAGTTAAGCGGTTGGATGAGGCGGTTTAAACGTGTCGATGCGAATTTAAATTAAATACTATTAGATACTGAGTGAAATTTAAAAAAAATACTTAACATATATAGTATTTGTATATTCACCATCGTACTTAGTGTTTGCACTAAACAAATATTAGAACTTTTATCATATAATCGTAGTTGATAGTTATACATTTTTGCCTTATTTTATCACCTAACCATAGGGGTGTTCGTCGATCGGTACGGTTCGGTAATTCGATATTTCAGTTCAGTATTTTCGATATTCGATTTGTTAAAGTGATATACCAATACCGTACCTAATTCAATTCGGTATGGTTCTGCTTTTCTCCTTTCGGTTTCGGTTTATTCGGTACAGTAACTTCGGTTTGTTCGACTTGAATATTAACGTTGACAAAATCTTTGTCCAAAATTAGCAAGTATTAATCCATAGCGAGAAAAAAGGTACATAAAGGAATAAATTTAATCATTGAAAATGTCTTATTACTTGCTTAGAGATAATTGTTGAACTTAGAGAATACAACAAGGACTAATCTAATAAATGCAACATCAATACACTAGTAAGAAACACCCTAAAATCATAAAAACATTATGTTAACCTGCTTGGCAACCTGAATAATAAGAGTCAGAATCTGCAGACTAACTTGTTCCTTTATTTTTCTGAAGAAGTTTATGGTTTTTAGTGTCAACCTCATCATGAATGCCAAAGAAAAATATTATGTAACTTAATACGTTATACTCAATAATACTCACTCTGTTTTAATCTACGTGAACTTATTTCCTTTTTGGCATGTGCCAAAAAGAATGACTTATTTCCTTATTTTGAAACAATTTACCTTTATGCAATGATTTATAGTCGCACAGCATATATGTGCCTCATTTTACACCACAAGTTCAAAAGTTTTATCTCTTTTCTTAAACTTTGTGTCCAATCAAATGGGTTCACGTAAATTGAAACGGAGGGAGTATGTGTTTATGTAACTTAGTATATATTTTGGTACGGTATCGGTATTTCGACATTATTTTTAAAATACCAAATACCATTTTTTAAAAAAATTTAAACCAAATATCGAATACCAAATACTAAAATTTTCGATTTCGGCGCGATAATTCGGTATTTACCAAATTATGCAGAGGCTTACCTAAGCATGGTATTTCCAGTCTCATTGAGGTTGCATGGTTGAAAAATCATAGTTGATAGTTATATAGTTTTGCCTTATTTTGTCACCTAACCATGGTATTGTTAGTCTCAATGAGGTTGCGTGGTTGAAAATAATTATTTGTACTCAATATTTGCATTAGGCGAATAAATGCATGACATATGTTTGCATATTCGATTATATTACTAACCATAGTTAAATGCGGAGCGGACTTAGGTTTTAAAGTGGGGCACCATTATAGAATAAAAAATTGAGCAAATGTTGGAGCGAGAATAGAACCCTGGCAATGCACTAAAAGTCAAGTTGTGCCCCCTCCCCCTCCCAAATCAACTAATATAACTGCTTAACCTTTGAGTCTTAAAAACAACCATATATATATATATATATATATATATATATATATATATATTTATTATATAAGATATATTTACATATATTTTCTCCGAAATTAACGCAGCCCGGCGACCCCCTACATAAAGGATAGGTCCACCTCTGGTTAATTGATTTGGATTTTCATGTTATTTTACCACCTAACTTACTGAATATACATAACGCAATTAAATATATTTTCCGCATAATAGAGAGTAGAGAGTGGGGATTTACTTTCTATTAGTTGTGAAGCAAGGAAAAATTATAGTTAGATTACTGAAATTCAAACTGAGATTTCGACTGCCATTGAAATTTGGTCAAAGGAATTCGATTATTGTATATTCAGGCCTTTCTTGTAGTTGTTGCTTGTTAGCTAATCGGACACATTGACTTTGTTATTTCTTGCTATTACATTATATAGGAGTAACAAATTAGAAGTTTCTACAGGTTTTGAACATGTAAATGTGAGTGTTTGTGACGTTTGGGGTGAAACTGCAGGATAACGTGTCTTAGCAGTTTCTATAGGACAATGACTATTTTTCAAAGATAAAGTCTAAAAGTTATAGTGGCCGCTATTTCTACCTTGTTACACCAATTTACAATGAGATAAATACCAGGCTATTAGCACATGACCAGGGAATATCACTAGATCATATCCTTTAGGGTTGTTTGGAACAAGTTATCACGAGATTATAATGATGGGATTATAATATGGGTATTTAATAATGACAGAATTATTTAGTAAATATATTTTTATTGAAAGATGTTTGATTCATCGGACTAAAAATGAGATATACAGGATATAATATAAGCATGTATTTGGTGTATACTAGATAAGTTGAGATAAACTTTTATTTTCAATTTTAACCTTGGATTGTTTAAAAAACTTTGGAGAAAAAGCCTTAGAAAATGACTTCTTTGTCATTTTAGTATTTATTCCGGGATTAATTAATTCCAGGATTATTATCCCACCCTCAATATGGGATAGAATAATATCCAATTGTGGAATTAATTAATCATAGGATTGGTAATCCCATAATTCAAGAATTCAAGCAAACACGGGAAAAAATAATCTTGCATCTAATTCAGGAATTATTATCCTTATCCCATAAACTAAACGACCACTTACTCTAGTAGCTACATGTCTTTTTTTTTTTAAGTTTATGTTAGCAACAAAAGGATTGTACATTGACTAGTCTTCTCCATTGTAGTGCTGAACTATTCTAGTAGCAGAAATTGCAGGTAGGGTAATCAGCTATAGTACAACACTGCAGCAATTATCAACAGTAGGACATGGGGTCAATCACGGATCAATAATACTAGGAGTAGTGACTATCTACTATAACAATTGTCCGACTGAGTTTGGACTGTTTCATTCTAACTGCATATTCCCATCACATGGCTCTCCTGTTTAACCAATTTGTGCGCACCTTAACTGTTTCACCGTATATCTGCTACGTTCCACTTGTACAAGTTACGAATAACATTGTCAACATGACTACCCCTTTCAATAGCTTCTCCCACCCCTATTTCTGTTCCCCATGCTCAGTGTTGTCAATCAGATTGTTTTTTCACTCTTCCCAGATGATAAAAGTTCTGGCTCTGAGGGAGGTTTGTCTTCCCTTTCTCAATTATGACGTACGTGGTTAGGTTGCCGTAATAGTTCTCATTACTTATGGCTTCCTTGTTCATAGAGAAAGTTAACTTTCTTCTTTCATTGAAGGCCAAATACATATCTAGTCCTTTAAACTTGGCACTAATTTTCATTTAAATACCTAAACTGAGACTTGTTCCCGTCAAATACTTAAACTATGCTTAAATTGTAGTACCTATTAGACACATTTGACTTATGTGGCAAAGTGCGTGCTCCACACTTTCTCTAAGAGCGTGAAAAGGTAAGATTTTTGTATTTTAAGTGTTTTCTCTCTCCTTCGTCCCTCTCTCTCCCCCCTCAAGCAATCTCTCCACCTTCACCATTTTTACAGTCATCACCTTCATTAAAACCACATGAACCCTTTTTTCCCTTCGATCCTTCAAAGCACAGGTGCCCATGGTTTCTCTCTTATTAATCAAGCGTCTTTCTCCGTGGATGTGAGAGATAAACCAACCACACCACCACCATTGAAGTCGTCGGCGCCAATTCCAGTGACCCTACTTTTAAAGTTCTGGCTGCCAGGGAAATTCGGCGTCTCATCAAGACTTTCAAACGTTACCATTGTTATTCCTCCAACGCCGTGAAACCCTTCATTGATATGTTCCATTTTAACTCCACCACTGCCCCACCATTTTTGCCATTGACCTCACCTACCTCCATTACTGCCTCGCTAACACTACCGTCCCTCTCACCTACCTCTTCTCGTCCACCATCGTTCACAGATCCAACGCACAAAATTTCTAAAACCATTCTTGATAACATAACAACCAGGTCCCCATTTATTTCAGGATGTATATAATTGATAAATTTGAGTCCTTAAAAACTAAAGAGATATTCAATGGGATTGACTTATCTTTATTGATAATGCTCTTTTTGGTTGATATGGCGACCGGAGACACCAACTTTATTAGACCAAATTATTTTTCCTTCAATCTCAACAAATATTTCTAGGGGTTTCCGCAGCTTTTCTCTGTTTATCATAGATTGATTTGATCGCCTTCTCTGTAATGACAAAGATATTGTTTTGAGCAAGAAAACTGTAAGAATTTGCCGGAATAGTGAGGTGGGGGCGGGGGGTGGGAGCACAGCTCCAACATTTTTTTGAACTCAAATCTACGTGACATATTTTCATTCGTTATTTTTGCCATTTCAGCGCGTGTGAACTTCACGCATATTTTTCTTGCACTGGCTAGTCTCTGAGATATTTAATAGGTACAGATTGATTGAAGTTAGAGTGTCTAATGGAGACAAACCTCAATTGAGGTGTCTAAATGAAAATTGATGCCAAGTTTAAGGGGCCATTTATGTATTTGACCTTCATTGAACTATTCCTATATCATACATGTGGGTGTAAACAGGTACACACATATTAGGGAAACACAGATTCATGTGATTTGGTTCTTGAACTAGTTATCCCCTATAAGGTATTGTAAAAAATCATTAATTCCTAATGAAATGGATGTATCAGTAATTTGAAGGAAACCAGAGGTGCAGGCCCTTAGTCAAGTCTGCAGCCACTCAAATGGAATGGAGAATCTTTTTGTTTGATCTTGATTTGATGTATATGTTATGATGCCTTCGTATGAAGGAGGATTGGGGGTATGGCAGATAAGAAGAGCGACCCCAAAAACAGAAAGAAGAGGAATTTCTACCAGAAGGGCAGATAGAAGCAGGCATTTTCTTGTACAATTGCTTACACTTTTTTCTCTTGGTTCACTAGTCAAAAATGTAACATTAACAAAGGCCTAAAAAAGCTTGCCTTTACACAGCATAAGAAAAACTTGCCTATCATCGAGCTGTTGGTCTCGTGATAGACTCATCAATGGACAAGTAATGGTCACTTGCACCTAGGTCCATTGAGCCCGCGTGAAGGGACGAATGCATCGAATGCCTGGATATATCATCTGAACTACCTTCCCTTACTGCTTCTGCGCCTTTTTCGATTGCAATTGCATCCTGGATTTCCTTAATAACTTCTGAGATCGACGGTCTCATGCTCCCATGGGGTTGGACACACATCAAAGCTTTCTCAGCTATCTTCCAAATTGATTGGATATCATAGTCGTTGTGTAGAGCGGGGTCGATAATACCCTGAATATCCCCACTTTCTATGTGTAGTTTTGCCTAGACGATTAGAAGCAGAAAATATTAGAATCAGTCCAGTAAATGCAGGAGTACCAACTATATAGCATGGTTCAATGTATAAATTATTTCCCATAATACATCGAGTATTAATGCAAATTATTCCGATATTCTAACTAAATCATTAAAAACCTAGAGGAGAGAAACAGAAGAAATCATTAATGATAAGGTAATATAGGACTGATTTAAAAAGCAGAAGCTAGAAGGGGAGCCTTGGAGTAACACTAAAGTTGTCTCTGTGACCTATAGGTAATGGGTTCAAGTCATGGAAGCAGCCAAGAATTCTTGCATTAAGGTAGGCTATCTACTCCCTGGACGATGCGTGAATGTGGGATGCTTTTGTGCATCGGGCTCCCCTCCCCCCCCTTTTTTAAGAAGTAGAAGATAGCAGCAACTTATCTTAAAGGGAGAAAGTATTAAGGTGATGATTCACTAGCATATTGTAATAAAAGATAGTGCATATAAGTCAATAAATGATCTTACCCATTGGACTATATTGCGGCAATTCAAACCAAATTTTTCATTAGAAATTGCTTCTTGACCAGATATTAGCTCCAAGAGAATGACGCCAAAACTGTAAACGTCACTTTTGTCCGTCAACTGCTGCGAAATGTAATATCTGTGTAGAAGTTGGATTAAAAGAGTCAATATACAAGTCATTAAGAGCATATGACTTATTAGGGGAAGACAATTTGTGAGAGGCATTAGCCACCTAACTGCAGGTAGAATTCATAAGCATTCAAAATAGTTTTGGTAGAAAGAGCATAGCAGCAAGTTTTAACAATTCTACATTTTCTTATCAGGATTTATTTCTTTTTCTTTTATTTAAATCATTGAATTCCACATGAAATTATTGAGAAGGAAACCAAAACTTTCACAAAGAGAAGGTGGTGCATCAATTGTCGATACTCCTGGAAAGGAGATTGTGCACAAAGTCATTTTCTGTAATTATCATTAGATTTACTACAAACGAATTTTATTACTATTGAGGAAACGGACGAACATAATGGAAGAAAAATCTGGTTAGAGTTGTATGACAATGTAGGAATTGAGAACCAAATAAATAAAGCATACTACAACCAAGGCCCTTTCCATAGGATGTCGCAGTTCTGGAACATGTCCTTTATATTCGGCCTTTTTAGAGGGTGAAGATAAAACTGCTAGAAGATTGGCTTGTGCTATGGGGAAACTTCTCATATAGTCCAGTGATTTGCTTTTCCCCACAGCTTTGCAACTTGTGTATAACTCAAGTTGGGAAAGGTTAATGTTAGCACTAGCTTTATTCGCATTATTTGATATTCATAAAATAACATGCGGTTGATGATTGGCCTTGTACAGTAAATAAAAAGTTCAATATTCCAGAGAAGAATGCATACTCTGGATCGAGATATCCTACAGTTCCGCGGACTATGCTCGACACATGAGAGGCTCCATCTACTGCAAGTTTGGACAGACCAAAATCTGAAACTTTTGCTCTCATATTCTTGTCAAGCAGAATGTTGCTAGTTTTCACATCTCTGTGGATGATGGACGGAACACATCCCGTGTGAAGATATTCAATTCCTGAAACAAAACATAGTAACACAAATTAGAAAGACGATGCTTCTCTTCTAATCCCCCCCCAAAAAAAACACTCTTCCTTTCTCACCAACCTTTTGCAGCATCTTCAGCAATCTCAAGGCGCCTGATCCAATTAATACTCCGATCAGGTAATTGAGGACCTGCCGGTGTTTATACACATTGAGCATGATCCAGTTTTTAGAACTTACTGTAATTAAAGTGACAGATAAAATTACCATAGAGATGTTCTTTAAGAGTTCCATTATGCATGAATTCATACACAAGGATACTCTTCCCATCTTCCTGGCAAAATCCCAAAAACTGTACGAGGTTTCTGTGATGTATTCTTGAAAGCAGAGCTACCTGTGTCAAATATCATGCATTCACATTTTAAGTAACCAGTGACACTGTACTCATTCTTCCATGAAGTAAAACCCTCAATAAGAATGGAAACTCTAATTTTGCATGTTTCTGTGATGTATTCTTGAAAGCAGAGCTACCTGTGTCAAATATCATGCATTCACATTTTAAGTAACCAGTGACACTGTACTCATTCTTCCATGAAGTAAAACCCTCAATAAGAATGGAAACTCTAATTTTGCCACATATAAACTGGAAATGGTTGTTCTAATTTGCATCAGATCCAAAATTGCACCATGTAAAGGAAAAGAAAGAAATTGCAGCAGTGCGCAAAAAAATTAATCAGGTTCTAGTCCATTGCTGGTCATGAAAGCAGGTTCAGATGGCCTGCAAGCTTTTATCGAATTTACATTTGAGATGTGTTTGGCATGAAGGAAAATATTTTCTGGAAAATAATTTTCAATTTTCCCATATTTTGTTGGCTTAAATGTTTTGGAAGATATTTTCCTTATGAACTCATTTTCCTTATGCACATGGTGTTTATTGACCTAGAGAAGGCGTATGACAAGGTCCCTAGGGACGTTCTTTGGAGATGCCTGGAGGTGAAAGGTGTGCCGGTAGCGTACATTAGAGCGATAAAGGATATGTATGATGGAGCTAAGACTCGGGTTAGGACTGCGGGAGGCCGAGGCGACTCAGAGCTTTTTCCGGTGGTTATGGGGTTACACCAAGGATCTCCGCTCAACCCGTTCTTATTTGCCCTGGTGATGGACGCCCTAACACACCATTTTCAAGGAGAGGTGCATATTGTTTGTTGATGATATAGTTCTGATTAATGAGACGCGAGGCGGCGTTAATGAGAGACCGGAGGTATGGAGGCAAACTCTTGAGTCCAAAGGTTTCAAGTTGAGTAGGACTAAAACGGAATATCCGGAGTGTAAGTTCAGCGGGGTGACGGGGGAAGCGGACGTGAAAGTGAGGCTCGACTCACAAGTCATCCCCAAGAGAGAGTTTCAAGTACCTAGGGTCAATTATCTAGAGAAATGGGGAGATCGACAAGGATGTCACGCACCGTATTGGGGTGAGGTGGATGAAATGGCGGTTAGCGTCTGAAGTCCTGTGTGACAAGAATGTGCTACTGAAACTTAAAGGTAAGTTCTACAGAGCGGTGGTTAGATCGACCATGTTGTATGGGGTTGAGTGTTGGCCAGTCAAGAATTCACATATCCAGAAGATGAAAGTAGCTGAAATGAGTATGTTGAGATGGATATGCGGGCATACTAGACTGGATAAGATTTAGGAAAGAAGACATTCGGGAGAGGGTAGGCGTTGCTCCCATGGACGACAAGATGCGGGAAGCGAGGCTTAGATGGTTCGGACACGTGCGAAGGAGAAGCCTAGATGCCCCAGTTAGGAGGTGTGAGCGATTGGCTTTGGCAGGTACGAGGAGGTAGAGGGCGGCCTAAGAAGTATTGGGACGAGGTGATCAGGCAGGGCATGGCGCGGCTTCAGATTTCTGAGGGCATGGCTCTTGATAGAAACGTGTAGAGGTCGAGCATTACAGTTGTGGGCTAGGGGGCAGTCGAGCTTTTTTCCTCTTTGTACCAAATAGACTGATAAGTTTTGTCTAGAACTGCTAGCGGTTTATGTTGTGTTCACACTATTTTTTGTTTTGTTTTGCATAGTATCTATGTTGCTCGGACTCTCCAAAAGTGTTGCCGCACCCGTGTCGGATCCTTCAAAAATGCACTAAATTTGGAGGATCCGACACACACCCAACAACATTTTTGAAGAGTCCGAATAACATAGCATAGTATTGTGTTATTGTCCTTCCACTTATTTGTTGTCTCTTACGATGCTGATATTATTTTTCTAGTTTCTTTTGTTGTTACGGATCTATTCCTTTATTCTTTTCTGATATTATTGCCTTTTCTGTTGAGCCGGGGGTCTCCCGAAAACAGCCTCTCTACCCTTCCAGGGTAGAATAAAGGTCTGCGTACACTCTACCCTCCCCAGACCCCACTAGTGAGATTTTACTGGGTTGTGTTGTTGTTGAACTCATTTTCTTTCAAATGGAGGAAAATGATTTCCCACCAAGAGGAAGGAAAACATTTTCCAAAACTTTCTTTCAACCTTCCCCGCCCCAACCCTCAACCCCCAATCCACACCCCTCCTCCGCCGGCTCTCAGACTCCCACTGCCCCGCTCATCCCCCTGCCCTCGCCTCTTTCATCTCCTGTAATATTTGCCTAGATTATATGTTTTCCAAAAAATATTCTTTGCCAAGCAACCAATCACCAGAAAATAAGAAAATCATTTATTTTCCAAGAAAATATTTCCCATGGAAATTTTTTTCCTTCATACCAAACACACCCTTGATGAGTGTGAAAACGCACTGCTGAGAAAGTATCCTCTGGCGTTGAATTAATCCGTTAGAAATTATGCAACTTTTACTGTTTATAAGTAAAAAATGAAAAAAATTCCTCTAACCAACAAAGCCTCCTTTTGCAGGCATCCAATTATTTTTAGCCCCGCTCACTTTAGCAGCTCAAGCAATTCATTTCGATTTAAGTAGAATATTCTCTTTCTTCGTCCGTTCATACATATTTCATATATTGCTAATATGGAGTTGGGTTTTATGTGATTTGCCAAATAACACTGAGATGCTATGCAGACTTGAAAAACAAAAATAAACACAAGTTTCATGGTAGCCCCAGGGCTTCAGTTCAACGGCAAAGGTAGTACAACAGAGGAGCAAGGGAGAAGCAAAGTTAGGTATTTAAGTGAAAACAGGTAGAGGAGTGGGCCCATTATCCCCGAGTTTCAAAACTAAAACAATGGATTCATCGGTTATAAAAAGTAGAAAAGAATTAGTGTCATGGTAAAGACACTTACATTTTCCTCACAAAGATTATACAAATAATAATGGGTTTTTAGCCTCGAAGTAAGTATTCAACATTTAAGACCATGCTTATGCCGATTCACCAAGCAAACAGGCAAACTTGATAATAGCTTAGATTGGTATCAGTAACGAATATAAACAATTTCGTTTCTTCAAGACTTACTAATTTAACGTCAAATGACTCCTTCAAGTCGTTTCCCTCACTATTTAAAATAGCTAGACTTCAAATTGAGGACTAAAACTGCAGTTCCATCTTTATTCTTATTCCTTTAAATGTCACAAAGTGTAAACAAGCTTCTAGAATATAGTAAGAACATCCACCTACTTACCTCATTTGAGAACTCTCGCTTCCCTTGAAAGGAATTATTTGTAAGAACTTTGACAGCAATTTCCTTCCCATCCTTCAATTTCCCATAGTATACAACTCCAAATCCCCCTGATCCAACCTTTCTTTCAAAGTTCCTGGTTGCTTCTTCAAGTTCAGCTAATGTAAAGCAGTGTGCTGCTTCTGTTGCAGCATCCCCAAAGGAAGAGACAAACCTTTGAGGAGGTAAATTCTGTTCGAGACGGCCTAAAATAGAAACAGATATATAATGTGAGTCCCACCAATATTTTTTATGCATTAGGAATATGACATAATTAAGTATTGCATCACACCTTGCTTAGGAGAGCTTTTTTTTCCTTTTTGCAATAGTATGCAAGAGGCAACAGTAGCAAGAAGAAGAGCGGAAGCCCCAACTGTTGATCCGATGATGATTTTCTTACGGCTGTGATTGCTGTCCTCTTTGCGAAGATTAGTGTTTCCAGTGTAGCTGAGGAGAATGCAGAAATTTCAGCAGATTTAGTAAAGAAACAGAAAACATTTTCTTTCAAAAAAAAAAAAAAAAATTTAAAGGCAGCATGATTATCAGTGGAACTAAAGACTTGTGATTTCGACATGGAAATTATAGAGCAGTGAGCAGAGCCTAGTAACTAAAACTTTTAGTTGCTGAAGACACTTTGTATGCACGGCCAATAGAGTCACTCAAATAAGAACCACGAGCTAGATTCATTCTGTGAAATAGTTAGGATTTTTCTCATTTGCACCTCACTGTAAGATATTGCATAAGACTGGCAAGTGGCAACATATAACAACAACTACGCCTCAATCCCGAACTAGTCGGAGTTAGCTATATGAATCCTGTTATCCATGTAGCTCCATTTAGACTCACCTCAATCCAATATTTGAAGTTTTAGCTTTTTAGGTCTATAGTACGATAAAAAATAAACTCAACCTCAAATCTACTATGGTACACGGCCTATGCATCATCATAAGATACAAGAAGTAACCTCAGAAACAAAACACTTGGCACAGAAATGATACCCACTTCAAAATGACACCATTATTGAGAAGACCAGATGGCACGCTTCCAGTTAACCTGTTGTTCTGAACATACCTGCAATCATAATTTTCATTAAGAGAAGAAAACTTTCCTTAGAGGTAATACTTTTGACTGCAAAACTAAAATAAGAGAAAGAAAATGCAAGCGGAGCAAAATCTTTTTAACATTTATCCACGAAGATGATTCTGCAGCTTACAGTTCTTTCAAACTTGTTAGGCCTTCTAAGGAGGAAGGAAGCTCTCCACTTAACTGATTGTTCTCAAGATGTCTGCAAGAAGCATTATGATGAGATTCACAACTCAATCTGCTTAAAAAGGATAGCAAAAGAAGGAATTGAAAGAAGAATTTTGATTCACATTATCTGCAAGTTTGGACATCCACTTAAATCAGGTATTGGACCAGTCAGTGAATTCCCATCCAGCCAACTGCAGTAGGAACATTGGTGCATAATGATTACAATGCAGCAGAAAACGAAGCAAGGAGCCTCTGCAGATGGTGTAAGGAACATTTGAAAGAATTATCTTTGGACTTACAGCTCAACTAAGCCGCTCAACTTTGTCAACTCCGGCGGAATATTTCCAGTCAAAATTTTTCCAGACAATTTACTGCCAAAGGTGACAGTGATGAAGCATTAGCTCACAGGTTCAGGTTGAAAGGGTGATGCCAAGTAGAAAGTAGAAATTTAATTACAAGACTTCTTCCATAAGAAAGGTGCAGAAAGTTGAATGTGTGAAACTTAGCATAAAGAAGATAAAATTAATGAACTCTACATTGATGTTATTCTTGGTAAGATATCTGAGTCACAACGGATCCAGGACCATGGGACTGGTAAGCATGGGTCACCACCTTCGTTTGTCCAATTGGCAGAAGAGTAACGCGAAATTAAACTGGAAATAACTGGTCCTGCAACTCATGGAAAAGAGTAATGGACATACCAAATTAGATCTTGAAACATACGAAACAAAGGTGCTCAAAGAAAGACATTGTTTTACCATCTAAAGAGCCGCCAGTTCTCTTCACATATCTGTTTATTTCCATAGCATTCAAGAGGGGCCCCATGGTGGAGTCACCTGTCTTTCCAAAACGAAAAGATAACACAAAGGGTAAGGACAAGTTGAAATAGCCTGGCTCATATAAACGATATTTCCCATGTGCATTCTCTTGGATATTAACAACAAGCTTGCTGATATCAGGATCTCCAGGGAGGACCAACCGAAATTTCCTAGTATCACTGGGATCCAAATCCTCAATTTCGGCAAAATAGACAAACGCCCATCCAAAACCAGGGAAACCATCGAGATTCAGACGATAAGTTAACGAGCCATTTCTTCCTACTACAGCAGTCTGCATTGCTTTCTGAGGAGGCATTTCACCATTTACAGTATTGACATCAATTGGCATTTTGGTTGAAACTCTTTCGGTGCCAGCAGCAACATCAACAAGGTAATTGGCTTTTTTTATGGTGTCAGACGCCCATATTCTATCGAATGGGTCATCAGGGTACCTACAAGAACAAGGACATTAAGGGCAGATTACGATAAGCCATAAGAAAAGATCATGCTACGGACAGAGCCTAAGCACACGTTTATTTCAATTCAAAGAAGTCAATAGCTGTCATATTCTAAGTGTATATTTAAGAACATGAAAAAACAACGATTTGGAAGCTGTAACAGTAACTGAAACATACCTTACAGGATCATCACTCTCTGCACCAAAATTTATCCTTGCGGAGACACTCATGAAAAAATCATTTTCAAATTCATTCATATATATTGAACCATTAAAACGTCGGAGCTCAAGTGTAGAGATGAAGGGCTGCCCAGTAGTTGCATTGGATAAACAGACACTTATTGAAGGGTCTGTGGCTAGAAATATTAACTCTTGGTACTCCATTGTATTAGCATCAGAAATAACTATTGTAGCCCAACGAGTTGCGCCAAGTGAGATGTCAAACTTTGGGTAGAAATTGTTGTTATCAAAGTTTCCATATAGAAAAGTTGCTCTTACAAGGTACCTGTTCCTGGGAATCACATCAAGTGTATAGCAATACTTTCTGTTATCGGCTGGAAAGTATCTCAAGGTCATATACTGTGTCCTCGTCTCATTTAATACAGATATATTAGCTATATCTCCACTTATCATTTGAGTATCAGGAATCCATTCGAGACCAAGTTCATCTGTGAAGTTGTCTTTACCTCCGCAATCTAAACTTATAAAACCTGTTTCACAGTTTGAAATCTATCAGCAGTGCATGAATATATTTCCACCAACTTTCACACCCATACGTAAAGCTTTATTAAAGAATGAGAACTGCTTAGTCTTTTACATGTAACAATCTAAATATAGGGATCAGGAATATTTCTTGCATTTGTAGCAAGTTAAGTTCAATTTCTGTCAATGGCAATGCTATTCAACATAGTCTTAAAATCTATCCTCCAAAAAATAGAATTTTTTGCTCTAAGTCAGTTTTTCAATTAGAGTTCCTTTTATGGAGATATCATAGAGAGTGGAAGCGCTCCACTTCTCCTACTCTTCAATTTGTTTTCCCCATTTTCCTTTTCAAATTTAATTAACGACCTTAACAAATAGTACTGATTTTTTAAAAAGCACCACCATAAACAGCAATAGATACCCCCCCCCCCCACTCTCTCTCTTTCTCACGCACACACACATATGTATACATATATATGTTTCTTTTTTCTTCAAGCATCCAGTGTCTAGAACCTACTGGCATACTAATCTGGAATCGTGCCATAGAAAGCCCACTGTGGGGGGTTTCAGCGCTCCCTACCGAAGAGGACTTCATCCCCAGACCTCTTATTAAGGGTGAACAAAATTCTACTATTCCGACACACCTTTTCTGTGGTCAATTATGTATGTATGTATCGATGGCATAGCCACATAGAGTGAAGGGTATTTAATTGGACACGCTTGATCGAAAAATTACACTGAGTAATAAAAAAGATTATACTATGTATACTATATATATATATATATATATATATATATATATATATATATATATATATATATATATATATATATATATATATATATATATATATATATATATATATATATATATATATATATATATATATATATATATATATATATATATATATATATATATATGTATGTATATGCATTGTGTATCATAAAAAAAAACAATAGGATTAAATGCTTCTAAAATCACATCTTGCAGCAGATATACTACATCAGAGTACAAGATGAACATAAAGAACAGACCTTTTAAATAAAATAAAACAAAAAAAAAATCAGAACAAATTTTTTTAACAAAAGTACAACCCAAAGCAGCAAAAACATAACAAGAACTATGTAACTGTAAAGAACAAGTAAATCTAGAAACCCAGAACACATATTAAGTTAATATTTCTAAAAAAAAGCAGACAGATTTAAGCAGAAGAGTACCTGGTTGTGCTTGGCTACCATTTATGAGAAGAAAAAGAAACCAAAAAAAGAAGATAAAAAATCTACTCTCCATTTACTCTAATCTTGTTCTTTGATGAAAAGGGGAACAAAACTATGAAAATGGGAACATCAAAAAAGACTGAGCTAAAAAGTTGAGAGCATATACTATCAAAGAAATGAAAATGAAAAATGGGAAAAACTAAGTTTCACTGACACATAATAAGATTTAATAAATGAACCACATAATTAAATGATTGCCATATGTTTCTGGAGTGGAAGAGAGAGAAAAGGAATGTTTTTACTACTTAAACAAATTGAGTAAATGTTGAAAGAGAAAGTGCAAAAATATTTGATGAAATGTTAAAAATGGAGTTTTTTGAGTGTGGGAAGGAGTCTAACACTGCTAAGTTAAGTTTGTTGGAAGCATTATCACTTGTCAGGGCACTACTTTCTATCTTTCTTTCTTTTTCCTGCTTATGTTTATCTACTTTCTATCACTTATGTTTTTCTTTTAAGGAGAATCTTAGAGCCTGTTTGGATTGGCTTAAGAAAAAAGTGATTTTTCGGGAGAAATAATTTTTAAGCCAAAAAATAATAAGTTGTGGTTGCCCTGCTTATTGCTTTTGGATTGTTTTAAGCAGTTTTTAACTTATTTTAAGCACTTTTTAACTTTGCCAAACACTGAAAAAAACTAAAAAAAAAGCTTAAAAGCCAATCCAAACACCCTCTTAGAGTAATGGCAACGGCATCGTGTGACATATAGGTTACGAGTTAGGTTACAGGTTCGAGTCGTGAAGTTATTCACTAATATTATATTAGGATAAATTATCTACGTTACTTTCCTCGGATTCTTGTCCAGAACTTATGTGAATGCAGAATACTTGGTGATAGACCGATCTGCTTTTTAATATAGTAATTTTTTTTTTCATAAAGCTTATTTCTAACGTGTCATCTTGAGTTGTTACTTGAATTCCTAATCATAAATAATTCTTTCCTATTTAATATTTAATATAAAGATTCGAATTAATTTCGCATCATATAAGATCCTTTAAAATGAGAAATGTTTACCATATAATTTTCTTATTCCAATGCTCGAACTCAAACTCTAATTTTCGTTTCTTTTTTCTCTCTCAAACTCTACTTAAAATGAAGAGATTTGACTGTTACCATATGTAATGACTTATGTGCTGAAAAGTCCACAGCTTTCATTCATATATATAATGACCCTGAAAGGCTGAAACATTTACTTGATTTTTTTGTTGACCAGTCGATTGCAACATTAATTAAAAATATAAAATGACATAAAAAATATATGTGTTTTAATTAACTGCAAAATTTGATTTTCAACATTTTATTTTATTTTTCCCGTACTTAGCCTAACAGCCAAAATAAAAATGAAACTTTTTTATAATATTAATAAAATCAACTTGTGCGTATCTCGATTATTTCACCGAATTCATGTGATAAATGGTCCAACTTATCCATCAAATTTTAAATAAGTGAGAAAAAATCACTAAAAGTTTTTTTTGTAATAGTGATCACAATTAATTTTCATCTATTTCATTAATCGTTGGCCACAATTTTGAGTGCAAAAATATATTATTAACTTTTTAATTATAAGGTGTTATACTTCTTTTCGCTTTTGAAGTTGAAGAATTTATTTTTTTCTATTTTTTGAATGAAGTCGAAGAATAAAGAGTTAAGTTTTTTGCTTTTTTTTTTCTCTTAATATTTTGACAGGAAAATGTGAAGACAAGCTGTAGGAGTAATTGCTTCTGAGCCTACTGAAAGAGAAGAAAAAGGTCAAATGGGACCCTACATATTGGCAGGTTTAAGTTGGACTATTCATAACTATGTAAAAAAGAGATATTCCTTACCCAATATAATAATTTATTATTATTATTATTAATCTAATAATAATAATAATATAGGGTCCTACAAGTTGCATACATACACATGGCCATTTGTTTCCTCTCATTATTCTTTTTTCATCTCTTTTTAGATCTTTCTTTGTTGATCTGCATAAAGTAGTGTGATTGCAGGTTGTTATTTGCATTAAATTATAGTACACCCAATTTTAATATCTTTAATTATTAGGATAAGCTCCACAACTTAATTTTTTCAAAATATGAAATTTCTTAGTAAATAAGGCTGTGAAAATTTATTTTTTTCTTGTCTTTAATTAGGTGATAGGTTGGAGTGACTCTTGTGTTCTCCCTTAGGTCTCTATCCCTTAGGAATTAAGGACTAATTCAATTTCTTAGTTACAAGAAAATCAAAATAAGGAAAGTAGGCGTAATATTGCAAACTAAAAGAGAGGTTAGTATTATAAAGTCAAAGCGAGGGAAAGTCTTTGAAATTGTCATTTTTGGTTATAACCAGGAAAAAAAATAAGTACGCAAAATATTATTACACGGATAGTAGTAGCAAGTTCTGCAAATGTTATTCAACCATAAAATGGCTATAAAAAGTCTTTAATCCAAGTGGTCAAACTGCTGGATGAACAGGGGCGGAGCTAGAACAGTACAGACTATGAGTTCGGCCGAATCCAGTAGCTTTAATCAAAATTTTATTTTTGTCTTAAGAAAACTATTAAATATATATAAATTATTAATTTAAAATTAAGTAACTTAAACGAACTAAGAATCCGAACTCATAAATTTTAAGTTCTAATTCTGCTTCCGTAGTTGGTAGCAATTTCAGGCTCGCAGACGCAGCCAATATAGATTTCAGCGTAAGGTGAACTTAATTTTAGAAAGGTCAACGTAATATACATTACACACACATATTATATATGGGCAAGTTGTAATATGGATTAACTGCATGTTGAATTATTTCGACCAAATTCGTTTTACTCTTCAATCCCAATTAATTGTGGTTTTCATAATTATGCAAGTTGAGGAACTTGTAAATATTTCAACATTACACTAATCAAAAAAAGGAAAATAAGTTATTAATGTGGTTTAAAGAATCTATCCTCATCACTCATTATCCATTATCAAATATAATAATTAGGTTTGAAAAATATTACCAATGCCTTTTGAATACTTAATAGCTAAGAGATTTTTATCTGGTCAAAACCTGATAATGATTGCGAAAACAATCCAATTAAGTATTTATTATTTTATACTTAAATATAAATGCAAATCAAATCTATGTGCAAAGGTCAATAAAATCCTCTATAATCGTAATTAGCTTCTATCAACAAAGCTTATCATTAGGAGAAAAGGGAGCGCAGATGGTGCTTATACGAGGCTATATTATTTGACAGAAATATAAGATTTTTGAGATCAAGTAAATAAGGTCACCACCTCAAAATTAGAGTAAGAATATTTTTGTCGAATTTCAAATAATTTTTATCGTATTCAATTCTAGTATATTTTTTGAATCGTCCGTTCATAAATTCAAGTAATTTCTATCGTATTGATTCTTAATTTCTATGCTCTCCCTCGGACTATCGAAAGAAAAGCAAGGTAGGAAAAAATAATTTAGACAAAACAAATTCAATCTTGACAATAATTATCCTTAGTATGTATCATCATTCAAGAAAAAGTATTAATTGTGGAGTTATCCTCCCTGCACTTAACCTTTTATCTAATTTATAAATCTTAATCGCGATTAAATTGTGCAATTTTACTATTTTTTCATTTCTTATCTCTTTCTCATATGCAAAAAAATTCTTTTAAAAAATTACCCCATTTACTGAAACTTCTAAGCAAGAACGTAATAACAACTAATGCTTTGAAAATGAAGTGATAAGAACGGTTAATAACGCTGCATTATTAAGCACTTTTCCACTAAGATGGACTTAACTTTATTGCTACCTTTTAGTATCAAAGTGTGTGATTGAAAACTTTTTGCCTATGACTTTACAGAAATTAAATTTCTCTTTGTTTTTCTTTAATTTGCCTTTTGCTTTACCAGCTTATCAACTTTCAAACGGAACGCCAATTTGCATTGTGTTTGGAACCGCATTTTTTCTACGTATGTATTGCTTAATGTCGAAGTATATGTATAAACACAATATTCTAAAGTCCAAATAATACTAGCAATTTTGAAACTCATACAAAAAAACGTTTATCTTTTTCTTCCATCACACTAAACTTGATTGGTTTTATGGACTCGATCGAGTATGACGATAAGTTTTTCTAGTTATATGATCATTTATACGGAAGATCAATAATAAAAAATATGTGAGATTGATTATAAATAAAATATATAAGATCTTTGTAAGATTATTTTTTTATTTAAATCGCGGCAACCGTTCATATAAGATCATTTTCTTTGGATGTTTAGTTAACCAAAACTTGGTTAGTATTTTGTCAAATCCAAACTAATAAGTTTTCACTTTAACCCTTGTCCCAAAAAGTAAGAAAAATGAAATCCTAGAGGGTACCGTTTACCATTTGTAAGTAATGGCATTAGGCTATTTGAAATTGGACTTCAACTAAATTTTGCCTAGAATTGTATTAACAATAGAATAATGTAAACCTAAACTTGAAGTTTAAACCTGAAGACACCTAAAAGAGGAAAAAGAAACCAGAAAGCATTTTTATTTATATGCGAGTACTATCTAAACATAAGAAAAGATACATTTTATTCATTATATTTATATACTAGTATTACTTTTCACCAAAATTATCACTACTAAGAGGTGAGAATAGGAAAATGCAGAATTGGACAAGTCGTATCAAACTATAATAAACAGACTATACCAACATCAACATATCAATACAAAAATTGTATCACGTGTGATTACAAGACTCAGAGCCCAACCATTTTCTTCAATCCATATAATATAGGAAAAGTTGGGTCTTTGACCTTAATATATAAAGTTTTGATACATACTCCATACAAATGAAAAATTGGAAGAACCGATATTGATCTCCAGAGATCATTGATCATCTTTCTCACACACCTTATGTAGAATCTGCAAACCTGAAATTTGGTGCACATAAAAGAAAGCTTTCTCACAAACTTCCATCATAATTCATGAAAAATATACTAGCTACCAAGCAGTGGTAGAGCCAGAATTTTTATTAAGGGGTGTCAAAATATATAAAAGTAAACATACCAGAAAATTAAGGGAAGTCAACACATAGTATATATACATATAAATATTTTTTTTACCTACATATACAGTGTATTTTTTCCGCGAATGTGTCATTTGACACCCCTTTCTATAAGGTGGCTCCGCCATTGCTACCAAGAGCGGAGCTAGGGTGACGCAAGGGGTTCATCCGAACTGCCTTCGCCCGAAAATTACATTGTATATACAAGGTCAAAATTAATTTTTATGTATATAAAATAGACATTGAATCTCCTTGACTCTTTCGTGTGTTTATTTATTTATATTTTGAATCTCCTTAGTCAAAATTTTGACTTCTGCTAGTTAGTTAGGGGGGCAGAAGAAAGAAACTTACCCGAGCTCCGAGATCCGAGAGCTTTAAATGAGCTTCAGCATAGTCAGAAAAGAAGGCATCTTCATCCTAGAGCAAAGCCATAATGTTATCAAATTAGACGAGAAGATCATCATATAAATGTTCATACCAAGAAAAAAGAGAGGTTAATTTCATGGACGACCATCCAACTTTATACTTATGGAACCAAAGTTATAAAACTAATTTTTAATAAAAATATGACTCAACTATGGTTATATATTAGGGAAGAACACCAGAAAATGCTAAATACGGCCCTGAAAACACAATTAGGATTCAGTCAACATACTGCAGCGTATTTCTCGACGAGAGGGCGGAAGACTGGATCTTCTAGAAGTGCTTTGTCTGATGGTAGCTGGAGAAGACCTTCTTTCTCTCCACTCAGGAGTTCCCTGGCATTCAAAGAAGTTAGCGTTCGAGTTATACAACTAATCCTGGCAACTTTTTCTTGTGCTTAAAATAACTAGCAAATTCATAAATAGCATGAAAACGGAATATGTGGATTCAGGAGCCAAAGTTAAGTAGGCATTTCTAGAGAGGCAAAAACTTACTTGAAATATGAATTATCAAATATGAGAGGGTTGTTAGTCCATGCTCCCTCAAATCCTGACCGTTCTTTGTGGCACCTTCCCTGATCAAAGAACCAAGAAACCACAATACTATGGACCAAAGACAATGGAAATGCATCTTCTAAAGGCTTAACTTCAAGGAGTGATTGCAATATATATCAATTCTTTCCGTGCTTACCAGAGTGTGACCACCAGATAAAGCAACAATGTCTTTATCACTCAGCCCCATGTGCCCGAAAACCTCTCTCAGATGGTCTGAGCCTGAAGAAAACAAAAAAGTTGCACGATTTTTCAGGGACACTGCGCAGGTTGAATAGCTTTAGATACTGAAAGAGTAAAAGAAGCAAGCAGTGACCTTTTGTGGCATCAGGCAAGCGGCCTTCTGGAGGTGGTTCTGTCTTGTCCTGGAACCGAAACAATGATTTTATCAATTTAATTGGCCGATGAGATTAATTACTACAGGAAGTTCTAAGTTACCAATAACTGAAAACCTCAGCGCACTATTTGCCTGATAGTTCACAAGCAATTCTTGCATTCTAATAGTATAATTTTCTTCTACACAGCAACTACTGAAATTAACTTCACAAAAGTCTGGAACTAGATAAGCAATTATGCACACTACTGGTTTTCCTAAGGACATGATTTCAACTCCCCCCCCCCCCCCGGCACACACACATCTCTCAATTGGCCTTTTAACAAGTTGAGAGCAAATTTCTGCAGTCTGTACAATCTATTTTATCAGTTCCCCCTTTAAATTCTTCTTTACTATTTCAAGAATTTTGTGTTTCGATATCTTGTTTTCACTACATAGAAATGCTAAGTAAATAGTTACCAAGTCCTACATAATGAGGTGCTAATCCTAGTCAAGTTCCCATAGCTCAGGTTCAACATTCAGAAATGACTTCAAAAGGTTCACCTATTATACCATTACCACAAAGTTTTCTCGAAAGTCACAATTTCAGTAAATCATTTCTTGGCAGGATTGAAGATTACATACACAACCCTAAAAGACGATTTTCACGTCTATATATGGAGAAGACAGTGAAGCATTTAAAGGGAGAAATAACTTTTATCCAAAGAAGGTGAGTACTAGCCTAGCTGAAGCGAATCTGAGGTTCCGTTCACCCTTTTCTCAAATAAATGGGAACAAACTAAGATTAGTCTACAATAAATGGCACATATGCATGGTCTACAGACTAATAGATATCTGATCACACTCCATTTACACCGATATCGAAAATAACCTTAGTTAATAGTAAGCTACCAACACAAGGAGAACGATGGAACCATGTATTGCATCTTCAAATTGGCTACCAAGCAAGAGACTGATTGATCCTTTAACACACTTTTATTATATAGCCAAACTTTCTGGAAAAGTAAGAAAAGAGAATCAAGTTACTGACCTGTCTCCCTGGGTGAAAAGGAATATCAGGGCCTCCCGTAACTTTAACCGCCACTACGCCAGCCAACTTCAGTTTAGGACGGAAAAAAAGACGACCAGTTAGATGCATTCACACAAAAAGAAGTGTCTTACTCCAGAGGTTGGCATTGTCCAAGAACTTTAATACCTGATAAAAGTCGGCATAGGATAAGACTGGAAATTGCTCCTTAATTGGCTCCAAAAGTCGAACAGCAATGTCAAGACCATTGTTGGCTCCATGTTTAAGTTCATCAGGGTGCCTGATTGTCCCAAATGGACCTCCAGTTTTGGTTTTGACATCATATGTCCCTGCTGAATGCCATCTGAAAGTCGAGTAATAGTACACTTCAGGCCACCACTATGGATAAGGTGCTCAAATTTAGTGGACAATATTATAAGTTCTCTTACCTTTCAGTTTTACAAATGACAATCAAATTACACGTTAAGGCAAGTTATTACAATATCAACAATTGAATTTCTAATATTCCTCTTAAGATAATCTAAGGTGAGGCTAGTACTAAGATTGTCTTATAGAACCATTTAGAGTTTAGTTAGCCAATTACACTGTAATTTACAACAACAACAACAACAAACACAATGTAATCCCACAAGTGGAATCTGGAAAGGGTAGTGTGTACGCAGAGGTTGTTTCCGATAAACTCTTGGTTCAGTAAAAGCATAGTCACAACATTATTAAAAAAAATACAGTAATGGATACAGTAATAGTAACGAAGCAATAACAAAGAGTGTTAACAACGTCAAGATAATAAGGTAACCGAAGCAAAAGAAATAACTGGGAGTACTAGAAATCTAAGTATCAGAAAGTACGAGAACCAATTACACTGTAATTTGCAGTCTACAAATGGAGGCAATCCAATATTATGATTGCACACATGATTCCGTATATAAACACTTCTAATCATCAAAAACAGAGAGAGATATGCACACTTATAATTTTTACAAAAGAAAAATAAACTTATCAACACCACAACATATCCTCTCTTTCGATATTTACAGTCAAATATGTTGAATTCAACTCAATAATATTCGATGTTGATCTCAATTCTTCTTAGCAATAAGCAATTAAAAAGGCGAGAGAGAGAGAGAGAGAGAGAGTGCTTACGCCAATCGGAGGATAATAGGAGCACAATTTTTCTCAGCAATGAGTCCTCTAAGCTTTCTCTTACATTTCTCTACTGCTTTTACATACTCTTCGCTCACTCTCGGATAGCATTTCCCCATTATTCCCGATCACAGAAGATTTCCCAACTACAAATACCAAAATTAGTAACATTAAATCAGCTTAAGCTCAATCAAATTCAAATATATTACTGTACAAAAACCAATCATTATTGAAAGAAGAAAAAAGGAGGAAGAGTCAGACCTTTGAAGCAAAATGGACCACTGTAGAGTGATTGAGTCTAGAATTATGTAGATGAGCTCTGAATTTAGACAGTGAAACAAATATATAGGCTTATAGCATACACTAGAAGAATCTAGCAAGTGCTATGAGTCACCTTAACTGTAGTGTTCTATTTACGTGAAAAAAAATGTTAAACTGCGGTCTAAAATTCTATAAGTTATTGCAAGCATTAGATTACAGTTTAATATTTTGTGAATAAATAAAAAATAACAAAAATCAATATTAGACCGAAGATAGCTTGTTTGGCCAATCTTTTAAAATTAGCTTATTTTAAAAAATATTTTTTCTTAAAAGTGCTTTAAAAAAAATATTTTTAGTAAGAAAGAATTTATATTTGTAATTAATTTGAAAAGTACTATTGAATAGTAATTATTGTTTGGCCAACTTTTTCAAAAGTGATTTCAAATGTATTTTTCTCAAAAGCGTACTTTTGGAAAGAAATTATTTTTTTTCTCAAAAACTTTTTCTACTTTCAAAAGCACTTTTTTCTACTAAAAATTTGGTCAAATACTTTAAATTTAGGAAAAAATATTTTTGGCAAAAAAAATTAAAAAATGTTCAAACCGTTATAAAATAAAGAATGTAAAGTAAAGACAAGTATAGAGAGAAACTGATATATTATTCAAACTTCAAACTTATGTACATAATGAACTGAATTCTCCTCTATTTATAGAAGAAAGGAAGTTGCTGCTGCAAGCTGCTGTGTAAGCTGCTTGTAAACTGCTGCTCTAAACTGTTGTGCCAGATATAGATAATCTTCTATCATGGGTAATATTTATCCATAATGGAGTACCGAAAGGATAAGCTTCTTCAGGAGGCTTATTTCCAATAGAGTACTAAATAGATAAACATATTTATGGCGAAGTCTCATATCGATAAACTTCTTCAGGAAGCTTATTTACAATGGAGTACTAAATGAACATCCATAATATAATATATTCATAACACTCCCCCTTAGATGTTCATTAAAAGATAATGTGCCTCGTTAAAATCTTACTAGAAAAAATCCCGTGGGAAAAAATCCTAGTGAAGGAAAAAGAATACACATATTTAGTAATACGCATTGCTAACTGCCTCATTAAAAACCTTATAAGGAAAACCCTGTGGGAAAAAAACTTTAATAAGGAAAAAAGAGTACATTCCGTATTTTACTCCCCCTGATGAAAACCTTGTTTCAAATATTTAAGTCTCTGCATTCCAATCTTGTATACCATCTTCTCAAAAGTTGAAGTTGGTAAAGATTTGGTGAATAAATCTGCCGGATTGTCACTTGAACGGATTTGTTGCACATCAATGTCACCATTTTTCTAAAGATCGTGTGTGTAGAATAATTTTGGTGAAATGTGCTTCTTTCTATCTCCTTTTATAAATCCTCCCTTCAATTGGGCTATGCATGCAGCATTGTCTTCGTATAAAATTGTGGGTCTTTTCTCACATTCCAAACTATATTTTTCTCGAATAAAATGAATTATTGATCTTAACCATACGCATTCCCTACTTGCTTCATGAATAGCTATTATTTCAGCATGATTTGAAGAAGTAGCAACAATAGATTATTTTGTGGAGCGCTATGATATGATAGTACCTCCACATGTAAACACGTACCCGGTTTGAGATCTAGCTTTATGGGGATCAGATAAATAACATGCATCTGCATAACCAACAAGATCTGCACTATCTTTGTTAGCATAAAACAAACCCATATCAAGAGTTCCCTTCAAATATCGCAATATATGCTTAATCCCGTTCCAATATCTCCGTGTAGGAGAAGAGCTATATCTTGCTAGTAAATTAACAGAAAATGCTATGTCAGGCCTTGTAGCATTAGCAAGATACATAAGTGCACCAATTGCACTGAGATAAGGTGTTTCAGGACCTAGGAGTTCCTCATCCTCTTCTGGAGGTCGGAACGGGTCCTTATTCACTTCAAGTGATCGAACAACCATTGGTGTACTCAATGGGTGCGCTTTGTCCATGTAAAAGCATTTTAAGACCCTTTCCGTATGGGCAGATTGATGGATAAAAATCTCGTCTGCTAAATGTTCAATTTGCAGACCAAGACAAAGTTTTGTCTTCCCAAGATCTTTCATCTCAAATTCTTTCTTAAGATATTCAATTGCCTTTTGGAGCTCTTCTCAAATGTTCCAACAAGATTTATGTCATCAACATAAACAGCAAGTATAACAAATTCTGAAGCCATTTTCTTTATAAAAATACATGGACAAATAACATCATTTATGTAACTGTTATAAAATAAAGACTGTAAAGTAAAGACAAATATAGAGAGAAACTGATATATTATTCAAACTTCAAACTTATGTATATAATGAACTGAATTCTCCTCTATTTATAGAAGAAAGGAAGCTGCTGCAAGCTGCTACTGCAAGCTGCTGCTGCAAGCTACTGTGTAAGCTGCTTGTAAGCTGTTGCTCTAAACTGTTATGCCAGATATAGATAATCTTCTATCATGGGTAATATTTATCCATAATGGAGTACCGAAAGGATAAGCTTCTTCAGGAAGCTTATTTCCAATAGAGTACTAAATAGATAAACATATTTATGGCGAAGTCTCATATCGATAAACTTCTTCAGGAAGCTTCTTTACAACGGAGTACTAAATGAACATCCATAATATAATATATTCATAACACTCCCCCTTGGATGTTCATTAAAAGATAATGTGCCTCGTTAAAACCTTACTAGGAAAAACCCCGTAGGAAAAAATCCTAGTGAAGGAAAAAGAATACACATATTTAGTAATACGCATTGCTAACTGCCTCATTAAAAATCTTATAAGGAAAACCCTGTGGGAAAAAAAAACTTTAATAAGGAAAAAAGAGTACATCGCATATTTTACTCCCCCTGATGAAAACCTTGTTTCAAATATTTAAGTCTCTGCATTCCAATCTTGTATACCATCTTCTCAAAAGTTGAAGTTGGTAAAGATTTGGTGAATAAATTTGCCGGATTGTCACTTGAACGGATTTGTTGTACATCAATGTCACCATTTTTCTGAAGATCGTGTGTGTAGAATAATTTTGGTGAAATGTGCTTCGTTCTATCTCCTTTTATAAATCCTCCCTTCAATTGGGCTATGCATGCATCATTGTCTTCGTATAAAATTGTGGGTCTTTTCTCACATTCCAAACCATATTTTTCTCGAATAAAATGAATTATTGATCTTAACCATACGCATTCCCTACTTGCTTCATGAATAGCTATTATTTCAGCATGATTTGAAGAAGTAGCAACAATAGATTGTTTTGTGGAGCGCCATGATATGATAGTACCTCCACATGTAAACACGTACCCGGTTTGAGATCTAGCTTTATGGGGATCAGATAAATAACCTGCATCTGCATAACCAACAAGATCTGCACTATCTTTGTTAGCATAAAACAAACCCATATCAAGAGTTCCCTTTAAATATCGCAATATATGCTTAATCCTGTTCCAATGTCTCCGTGTAGGAGAAGAGCTATATCTTGCTAGTAAATTAACAGAAAATGCTATGTCAGGCCTTGTAGCATTAGCAAGATACATAAGTGCACCAATTGCACTGAGATAGGGTGTTTCAGGACCCAGGAGTTCCTCATCCTCTTCTGGAGGTCGGAACGGGTCCTTATTCACTTCAAGTGATCGAACAACCATTGGTGTACTCAATGAGTGCGCTTTGTCCATGTAAAAGCGTTTTAAGACCCTTTCTGTATAGGCAGATTGATGGATAAAGATCCCGTCTGCTAAATGTTCAATTTGCAGACCAAGACAAAGTTTTGTCTTCCCAAGATCTTTCATCTCAAATTCTTTCTTAAGATATTCAATTGCCTTTTGGAGCTCTTCTGAAGTTCCAACAAGATTTATGTCATCAACATAAACAGCAAGTATAACAAATTCTGAAGCCATTTTCTTTATAAAAATACATGGACAAATAACATCATTTATGTAACCCTCTTTCAGCAAATATTCGCTGAGGCGATTATACCACATGCGCCCAGATTGCTTTAAACCGTATAAAGATCTTTGTAATCTGATTGAGTACATTTCCCGAGGTTTTGAATATGCTTCAGGCATTTTAAATCCTTCAGGGATTTTCATGTAAATTTCATTATCAAGTGACCCGTACAGATAAGCTGTAACCACATCCATTAGATGTATTTCAAGCCTTTCACGTAAGGCTAAACTGATGAGATATCGAAATGTTATGGCATCCATAACGGGTGAATATATTTCTTCATAATCGACTCCAGGTCGTTGTGAGAATCCTTGTGCGACAAGGCGAGCCTTGTATCTTTCAACTTCATTTTGCTCATTCCTTTTTCGCACAAAAACCCATTTATGACCAACTGGTTTTATACCAGCAGGTGTTTGGACTACTGGTCCAAAGACCTCTCTTTTAGCAAGTGCTTTCAATTCTGATTGAATTGCCCCTTGCCATTTTGGCCAATCAGATCTTTGTTGACATTCTTCGACAGATCGGGGTTCAAAATCTTCACTATCTTGCATAATGTTAAGTGCAACATTACATGCAAAAATATTATCCACCACTATTTCAGATCGATTTAAATTAATCCTATCACCAGTAGAACTTATTAAAAGTTCCTCGCTCACTTGAGTCTCGGGTTTATTGATTTCTTCAGGAATCTCATAACTAATCAGATCTTGGGTCTCTTCAGGAGATCCCTTCATAATATCATTTTGATCATTTGTCGATTTTCTTTTCTAGGATTTCGATCCTTAGAACCCATAGGCCTACCACGCTTCAGGCGTGCTTTAGGTTCACTAGCTCTCATGCTAATAAATGGTCCTGCTGGGACATAAATTCGGATAGGCACATTCTCTGCAGGGATATGTGACTTAGTTATCTTTTTCAAATCAGTAAATGCGTCTAGCATTTGATTTGCTATATTCTGCAAATGGATGATCTTCTGGACCTCCTGATTACATATAAGGGTACGTGGATCAAAGTGAGATAATGATGAAACTTTCCACACAATTTCACTTTTGATTTCCTTTTTCTCTCCCCCTAATTGTGGGAAATTTGTTTCATCAAATCGACAATCTGCAAATCGAGCAGTAAATAAATCTCCCGTCAATGGTTCAAGATAGCGAATAATAGAGGGTGATTCAAACCCAATATATATTCCTAACCTTCTTTGGGGGCCCATCTTACTGCGCTGTGGTGGTGCTACTGGCATATATACAACACATCCAAAAATTCTTAGATGGGCAATATTTGGTTCATGACCAAAAACTAATTGTGACGGAGAATATTTATTATAATGCGTTGGTCTGAGACGGATAAGTGGTGCTGCGTGCAAGATAGCATGGCCCCAAACAGTAGTGGGCAATTTTGTTTTCATAAGTAGTGGTCTTGCTATCAATTGCAGCCGTTTAATGAATGACTCTGCAAGACCATTTTGAGTATGAACATAAGCTACAGGATGTTCAACTTTTATCCCAACTGATAGGCAGTAATCATCAAAAGCTTGAGATGAGAATTCTCCAGCATTATCAAGGCGAATAGCCTTTATAGGATAATCTGGGAATTGTGCCCTTAATCGAATTATTTGGGCTAATAACTTTGCAAATGCCAGGTTGCGAGATGATAATAGGCACACATGAGACCATCTTGAAGATGCATCTATTAGGACCATAAAATATCTAAACGACCCACTTGATGGGTGAATAGGTCCACATATATCCCCATGTATACGTTCTAAAAAGGTAGGGGACTCAATGCCAACCTTCATTGGTGATGGTCTAGTGATCATTTTGCTTTGATAACAAGCATCACAAGAAAATTTATTATTTGTAAGAATCTTCAGGTTCTTTAATGGATGCCCACTCGAATTTTCAGTAATTCGTCTCATCATTATTGATCCAGGATGGCCCAAACGGCCATGCCAAAGCACAAAAGTATTTGAATCAGTAAACTTCTGGTTTACGATAGAGTGTGCTTCAACTGTACTAATCTTTGAATAGTATAAGCAAGAAGATAAAGTTGGTAACTTTTCTACAATGCATTTCTGGCTAGAAATATTCTTTGTAATAGAAAGATATTCCACATTCATTTCATCTATTGTCTCAACATGATACCCATTTCGGCGGATATCTATAAAACTCAACAAGTTTCTTCGGGACTTGGAGGAGTACAATGCATTGTCGATAATAAGTTTTATTCCCTTAGACAGAAATACAATAGCTCTTCCGGAGCCTTCAATCAAACTTATATTACCAGAAATTGTAGAAACATTTGCTTTTTTCTTATGCAAATAAGAAAAGTATTTCTGATCTTTGAATATGGCATGAGTTGTTCCACTATCAACTACACAAATATCTTCATGATTGGTCTTTGATCCAAATATAATTTGAGGATTATCCATATTTTTCAAAATGACATAAACAAAATAAATATGATAGTAAACATTATTATCAAAGCATAACTTTTATTTATGTACAACAATTACATAACCATACTATCTACTACAAATAACAAAAATTAAAATATTTACATCTCTACAAATTCACTACCGATCGCATGACTTGTTTCTCCTTCTGGGAGTGCAAAGTTATCAGCTACATCCAAATGCATGAAGTCTAAATTATCTTCAGAAATAAAATTTGCTTCAGCCTTTTTCTCTATCTTCTTCAAGGAAGCTTGATATAGCTCAACCAGGTGCTTTGGCGTACGGCATGTACGTGACTAGTGCCCTTTTCCTCCACATCTATAACATGCATTTTCTGGCTTTGCTGCTTGCATCGCTTCATGCTTTTGCTCCTTCCTTTTCCACTGCTGGTGGTGAGGAGGGTTCTTTGGTGCATTATTATTACCACGATTAGAGTTTCCTCTCCGACCACGGCCATGACCACGACTGGGGCCACGTCCTCTTCCACGCTTAGCTTGGTAGAAGTTCGTCTCATTCACTTCAGGGAATGGACAAGAACCAGTAGGTCAGCTTTCATGATTTTTCATTAATAGCCCATTATGTTGCTCGGCTACAAGAAGATGTGAGATAAGTTCAGAATACTTTTTAAATCCCATCTCTCGATATTGCTGCTGCAGGAGCATATTCGAGGCATGAAAAGTGGTGAAAGTTTTCTCCAACATATCATGATCAGTAATATTATCACCACATAGTTTCAATTGGGAAATAATTTTGAACATAATAGAATTATACTCACTGATAGATTTAAAATCTTGTAGCCTTAGATGAGTCCAATCATAACGTGCCTGTGTAAGAACGACTATCTTCAGGTGGTCATATCTATCTTTTAAATTACTCCACAGTATGACTGGATCTTTAACAGTAAGATATTCCATTTTCAGGCCCTCATCAAGGTGATGGCGTAGGAATATCATTGCTTTGGCACGGTCTTGGTTTGATGCCTAATTTTTATCTTTGATGGTGTCTGCCAGACCCATCGCATCAAGATGAATTTCGGCATCAAGCACCCAAGACATGTAGCTTTTGCCCGATATATCCAGGGCTACAAACTCAAGTTTAGAAAGATTTGACATTATTTAGAAAAAGAAAGTTCGTACCTCTGATACTTTCAAAGTATTTTCTCGAGATGGCAGAGTCTCGTGCTGATAACGTGTTATAAAATAAAGACTGTAAAGTAAAGACAAGTATAGAGAGAAACTGATATATTATTCAAACTTCAAACTTATGTACATAATGAACTGAATTCTCCTCTATTTATAGATGTGTAAGCTGCTTGTAAGCTGCTGTGTAAGCTGCTTGTAAGCTGCTGCTCTAAACTGTTGTGCCAGATATAGATAATCTTCTATCATGGGTAATATTTATCCATAACGGAGTACCGAAAGGATAAGCTTCTTCAGGAGGCTTATTTCCAATAGAGTACTAAATAGATAAACATATTTATGGCGAAGTCTCATATGGATAAACTTCTTCAGGAAGCTTATTTACAACGGAGTACTAAATGAACATCCATAATATAATATATTCATAACACAAACAGGCTACAAATTAATGTTTGCTTGAACAAATATTAGACCCGAGTCTTAATGTTATCCGGAAGAGGTAATTTTTTAAGTGTTATATTTGCACACTATTTTAAAATAGAGTATATGAGCCATTGCAGTTAAAATTCTGATTTTGTGCCTGTTCGTCACGTTTGGGTTGGTGGAGGTATTTGGGCCGATAATGGAGTGGCCCATTTAAACTCAACACGGTAAATGACATCAGGTAGGCACTCTAAAGGGTTGTTATTTAAAAATTAGCCAGTATATTTTGAATTTTCTGTTTTTCAGTTTAATTTTTCAGGACATAAATGTCCTGAAGTTGAGATTTTTAATTTAAAATTTTATGACAAAATAAATATTGACTAATCCCTAAATAGCATCCCTGAGAATGACTATCTGTGTACTTGTTCGTGTAGTAAGATTTGTGGGCTTCTTCGTTGACTCAAAATGAAGAGGAGCCTTGGCGAAATTGGTAAAGTTGCTGTCATGTGATCAGAAGGTCACAAGTTCAAGACGTTGAAACAATCTTTTGCAAAAATATAGGTTAAGGCTGCTTATAATAAACCCTTGTGGTCCGCCCCTTCTTCGGACTCCGCACATAATAAGAGCTTAATGCAGTGGCGGCCCTTTTATGTTGACTCAAAATGTATACTGATGCGGCATGCTACTTTTCCGTTCTTCTGGAGACTTTCGAGTCAGTTGTCCTAAACAAGTCTGTTTGGCCATCGAATGGGGCGAATTTACATGTCATCATTATTAGGGCAAGTTACATATTTATTAGGCGGTCAAAAATAATTTCATTGCCAACCAAGTATATACAAAGAAATATATATTTTATCATTTTTTATTTTGGGGAAGTGCATAGCTAGCCACTAATTAGAGATATCTTTACTCTTTATCCATTTTTTAAAATGTATTTACTCTTTAGCCAGTGCTTAATAAATTTTTACCTGCCCGAACGAAAATACCCCTGTGCTAGACATGGGTGATGTGTAAATATTAAGGACATAGTGTCGTTAACTTCATGAATATTGTGTAACTATTAAGGACAAAGTGTCCTATATTTGCACCTTCCGTTGTTAAACTTTAGGACATCGTGTCCTTAACTTCGTATGTGTAGTGTAAATGTTAAGGACATAGTGTCCTTAACTTCATGTGTGCAGTGTAAATGTTAAGGACATAACGTCTTTAACTTGTATTTGCACCTTCTGTTATTAAACTTTAGGACCCCATGTCCTTAACTTCATATGTGCAGTATAAATGTTAAGGTCATGGTGTCCTTAACTTCATATGTGCAGTGTAAATGTTAAGGACATAGTGTTCTTAACTTTATGAGTGTTGTGTAAATATTAAGGACATGGTGTCCTTAACTTCATGAATGCTGTGTAAATATTAATGACAAAGTGTCCTGTATTTACACCTTCCGTTGTTAAACTTTAGGATATCATGTCCTTAACTTCATATATGCACTGTAAATATTAAGGACATGGCGTCCTTAACTTCATTAGTGCAGCATAAATGTTAAGGACACCATGTCCTTAATATTTACACATCACTCATGAATAAAGGGTAAAAACGTTTTTTCATATTAATTTTAATAGAGTAATGGCTATTTTTACTTAGCATTAAAAATACTGGATAAAAACTAAATACCATATTAAAAAGTGGCTATATGTCACGACCCAAAATCCCACCACAGGCATCGTGATGACACTTAGTCTCTAAGACTAAGTAAGCCGATTATAATTATAATTCAAGCCAATTTTTTTAAACATATAATTAAATACTAGTGTCAAAACCAACAACGGAAAATAATTCTATCAACCTCCCAAGATTGGTAATACTGAGTCACGAACTCTAACTGAATACATGAAATGATCTCAATGATCGAATACTCAATACTGTTTGATTAATAATTAACAATACAATAAAATGGAAAGACTCCAAGATACTGCGACGACCAAACAACTCTACCTTGAATCCTTGTGATCACACTCTAACTCTGTCTGAGTCCGATACCTCCAATACCTGGCTCTGCACAAAAATGTGCAGAAGTGTAGTATGAGTACACCACGGTCGGTACCCAGTAAGTATCAAGACTAACCTCAGTGGAGTAGAGACGAGGTACAGTCAAGACACTCACTAGTCTAATAACCTGTGCAATATAATATACAAAATAATAGGAAACAAATAACAATAAGGGCAACACAAATCAAACAATGATATGCACAACAGGGCAACAAGAACACCATTAATATTGATCAACAAATAATAAATACAAATACATCCAATTAAATCAAGTCCTTCAAATATAAATCTTTCGCCTATATGCTTCTCAAATAATACTCTTCAGAATAAAATTCTTTCAAATAAATCTCTTTCTAATATAATTCCTTCAAATAGATATCTTTCGAATATAATTCTTTTCAATAATACTTTGAATATAATCCTTTCAAATAAAAGTTACCTTGTGATACCTCATCTCATATTCATAAAAATACGGGTCTCAGCCCACTTTCATATTTACATGATACCTCGTGCCCGTATCTCTATCACAATCGCACGGATAACTCTCGTGCCAAATATGTCTATACATAAAATCCACACGATTAATTTATTTTCAATAAAGTAAGGTTATCATTTTTAAACCGAGTAAGAATTCAACAAAGAAATGAGTTTATTTTAGAAATAGTTGGAGTGAAGAAAAATGATATTTCAATTTAAATAAAACATCATATAATCTATTGCTTCAGATGTAAAACTTATTAATTCAAAACATAATAGTAACTTCTTTTATTTAAAATAACTCAGTCATCAAAAATCGATAAAACCTGGAATATAAATCTTCAGAGTCTCGTACTAAAAAGCCCAAGCCAAGATAATACAACAGGGAAAACAAACACATAGTAAAATCAAATAATACATCACGGCAGATCACAAGGATTTTCCTATCACGGAAATACAAAATAACCAAAGGCAAGTGCAACCATAGAGAGATGTCAACAAAAGGGCACTCTTGAGATACCGTCTCGTTGTCCCAAAAGTAAATGCTCAACATGGGATCTCCCGAGGTACCGCCTCGTAGTCCCAAAAGTAAATATGCAAGACAGGGGGATCTCCCGAGATACCGCCTCGTAGTCCCAAAGTAAATATGCAACAACAACAATGGCCCCAGGCTATCATAAGTCATCTCAATTCAATTCTTGACATAGCCCACCTTGTCTCGCCACGTGCGCAATAATAATGTAAATGCCCGTCTTGTCTCGCCGCACGCGCATAATAATAATAGTAACAATAGCACAAAATATATATATATATATATATATATATATATATATATATATATATATATATATATATATATATATATATATATATATATATATATATATATATATATATATATATATATATATATATATATATATATATATATATATATAGAGAGAGAAATCAATAGTAATAATAGCATGGCAGAAATCTCGTGCAAACACCCGAACAAAACTTCCCAACAATATAACGTGCCAATATCACATCTCATAAATTGCACCTCAAGTGCTCAAATATTACAACATATCAAAGATTTGCATATCAAGTGCTCAAATATTACAATTTATCATAGATTGTACATCAAGTGCTCAAATATTATAATTTATCACAGATTGCACATCAAGTGCTCAAATACTACAATTTATCACATATTACACATCAAGTGCTCAAATATTACAACTCGCCATCAAATTCAACAATACATTATTTTTCACAATAAAGAGCCCATGGCTCGACCATAATGTGCACAAAATCTTAACAAATATATCCGGGAGTGAACAACTCAACAAAATAATATTTCATATAAAAATCAAGGTGGCAATCACACCAAATCATCATATAAAAACAAATCCAACAAAATAAGGATTTAGGTAAGACAATTAAAGGATTTAATAAGTGCCAATAATTTTCAATTTAATACATAAGGACGTCTAAGGATTTTAACCAATGTAATTTGCATATATAAACCAAGTACGTACTCGTCACCTCACGTACATGATTTTTAATTACATAAATTGCACATAAGACTCAATGCCTAAGGGGAATTTCCCCTACTCAAGGTTAGGCAAGATACTTACCTTTTTGAAGTTAGGTCAATATTCCAAAATCGCCTTCTTGCTTGAATTGACCTCCGGACATCTCAAATCTAACCAAATTAATTCAATTCAGTGAATACTAATTATAGGAATTAATTCCATACAAAAATACTAATTTTCCAACAAAATCCAAAATTTAACTCAAAAATCGCCCGTGAGGCCCATGTCTCAGAATCCGACAAAACTCACAAAATTTGATAACCCATTCAATTACAAGTCCACACATACCAATTTTATCAAATTCTGATAACAACTCGACCTCCAAATCTAGTTTTTTTTGTCACGACCCAAAATCTCACCTGTCGTGATGGCGCCTATCTCAATACTAAGCAAGCCGAAAATCTCAATAATCCACCATATCTTTCAAATTTAAAAACAATTAATTAAATTCAGCGGAAGAAATCTCACAATTTCAAATATAACACTCCCAAAACCCGGTGTCACTGAGTGCATAAGCATCTAATATGAGTACAATGTTTGACTGATAAAAACCATTGTCTAAAAATATAGAACAATACAATAACTAAAGGAAAGAGAGAAAAGGTCAGCGGACGCCAAACAGCTACCTTGATAGTCTCCAACTGATAGTACTCTGAAATCTAACAATCTCTGTGTCCGAAAGCACCTGGATATGCACACGAGGTGCAGAGTGTAGTATGAGTACAACTAACTCAATAAGTAACAAGACTAACCTCTGGGCTGAAAGAAATGATGAGCTCCGCAGGTACAGTCCAGTAAATATAATGGTACAGAAATGTAGGCATGCTTTCAAGTTCAACAGTTAAACTCAATACAAGTGAAATAGATCAATACTGCATGATATGAGGCATATGACATCTCAGTAAAAAGACCTCATGTAAATACTTGGTCACAAATTATCCGGTCACTTGGTACTGTTTATGGCCAATCCAGCCCAGGGGTGTTCCAACCCGTATATAAATACACATCGACTGACAGTGAGTCACTCAGTATCGTATAAGGCCAATCCAGCCCTGGGATAATTTATCCCCCAAATATAAATAATTAAATCAAGATCCATGTCCAGGTACACTCATTACAATACAAATAAGTAAGGCAAGTTCATGCCCTGGGAAACTTCATCCCAAATATATATATAAGCAGTAAGTAAGGCAAGTCCATGCCCTGGGAAGTCCATCCCGAATATCGATGATTATCTACGCTCACTAGGGGTTTGTACAGACTCCGGAGGGTCTCCTTCAGCCCAAGCGTAATACAATGCCAATATGGCCTACTGCAGGCGGGGAGTCCAGATCCGTATAATTACAAAGCCTATAAGGCCTGCTATACGCGGGCATTCCCGATCCATAAAATAGTAAAGCCAATAAGGCCTGCTGCAGGCGGGCAGCCCCGATCCAGAACAATAATAATATATAAGCCATTCTGTCCTGCTGCAGGTGGGCAGCCCCGGTCTATTTAATAATAACATATATAAAGCCAAATGGCCTGCTGCATTGCGCAGCTCAATCCGATAAATATTCTCACAATGGACAATTATTACCGAGTGTGAAATATACATTTTTGAACAATTAATTCAACATCAACACAACCTCATGGGTCCCAAAATATTGGCACGTAGCCTAAACATGATCTTTAATAGGACCCTCAGCTCAATTCCTCTAACACGTGGAGAATGTTCAGATAATAACATGATTCATTAATCTTACAACTGTACAAGATTTATTCAAGACATAATTTATATGGTGCACGTCCACATGCTCATCACCTATCGTGTATGTCACCTCCAAACAATTTATATCATACCAAATTTGGGGATTCATACCCTCAGAACCAAGTTTAGAAGTGTTACTTACCTCAACTCGTGTAATTCTTTATTCCGCTATGCCCTTGCCACGAGAATTGGTCTCCGAAAGCCTCGTATCTAGGCACAATTAATTCAATTCAATCAATACCAATTATTGTAATTAATCCCATAAGGAAATACTAATGTTTCCAATAAAATCCGAAATTAACTCAAAAATCGCCCGTGGGTCCCATGTCTCGTAACCCGACAAAAGTTACAAAATATGAACGCCCATCCAACCACGAGTCCAACCATACAAATTTCACCAAATTCCGACATCAACTCGACCCTCAAATCTTCAATTAAAATCTTTGAAGATTTCTACCATTTTCAACCCAATCTATACCTATTTGAACTCAATAATCTTTTCATAAACCTTATTGATATGTATAAATTATAATATTACACCCAAGAATCATACTCTTAATCACCCATCTTTACCCAAACTCGAAATTGAAGACTAGGGGTTAGAACCTTACCTCTTGGGTGAAGATTTTATGGTATTTCCTTGTTGGATTTCAAAGCTTGAACAAGATCTTGATGAACAAAGCACTTGAGCTTCTTCCTCTCTCTAGAACACTCTCCCTTCTCTCTAAAAAATATCAGAGTTTTGCTCCACAATGAGTCCCAAAGCCTATTTATCAAAATGGGTTCGGGTTATGAAAATAGAAAAATTAACCCTCCGAAAGTAGGTCTGCGGTCGCATAATGGACTGCAGAATGGGTATGCGGGTCGCAAAATGCACCACAAAATCGATGCCCAGAAATGGGTTTCACTGGACAGGTTTGCGACCATTTTGCGGCCGCATAACTACTTTTGCGATCGCATAATGGTTCTGCGATCGCAGAATTGGTCGCATAATTGCATTTTTCCAGACTTTGGTAATTTAGTCATAACTTCTTGTAGGAATGTCCAAATGACAAACGGTTTGAAGCGTTAGAAACTAGACTCGAAGATATTTCATTTGATAGGTAGATCATCACATAACTCCATATATATGTATATATGTAGATATTCTTTTTCAAAGTTGGGTCTTGTGCGAACTCACTTGAAACTTTAGTCTTATGAAATTTTTAACTTCTACATTCGATGCCGAAACCTATCGAATCAAGTCCGATTGACCTAAAATTTTGCACACAAGACATAAATGACATAATGAAGCTATTCCAATTTTCAGAATCGGATTCCGACCTCAATATCAAAAAGTCGTCAAACTTCCCAAAAATTCAACTTTCGGCATTTCAAGCCTAATTCCACTACGGACCTCCAAATAATTTTTAGGACACGCTCCTAAGTTCAAAATCACCATACGGAGCTAGTGAAATCATAAAAATTTAAATCCGAGGTCGTTTACACATAAGTCAATATCCGATCAACTATTTCAACTTAAGCTTCCAACATGAAAGTTCATTCTTCCAAGCTAACTCTGAAATATCTTAAAACTAAAATCGATAATTTACACAAGTCATAATACCTCGTAGGAAGTTATTCAATACTTCAAATAGTTGAAAGGAGCGTAAATTCTCAAAACGACCGGTCAGGTCGTTACAATCTCCCCCATGTAAACATACATTCGTCCTCGAACGTACAGGTTGTTTCCAAGCCACCACATCACTATTCCATATTACCATGCACGTAGCCGGGGGTGATGTCACGTCACCCTATTCTATATAGGCCTGACCACACAACATAACTGAAAATCATTAATTTAACCTTAGCCCAAAAATCATGGAGCCAAATTTCTAACATCTAGAATTCTTTTCAATACCCGAATCTCACATCTATACACTATATAATTATGAACAAGCTGTATCCAGCCATAACCGTAGTCCCAGATAAAATCACTTTCTATACCGACCTTCAATATTATCCTCCCAATATACCGAAATCCAACCTGATAGTATCCGTTCGAGGTCCAATGACCTTATATTATTAAGCACAACTATCCTATTGACATGCCACACCAATATAACTCAATCCACAACTGCGCAACTTTGTACCCTAAAATGGAAAATGTCTCAAAGTAGAGAACCGTATTGTAAGTTCAACAAGCACCACCACAACTGTAATGCTATAATCTCATTATATATTGTACAACCGATACACAAGTTTAATAACAATAACCATATCTTTTAGAGTTCACATTAACATCACTCGCACGGACAACTCACGTGCTATCGTATCAATATCTGAACCCACACGGACAACTCACGTGCTAAAAACATCAGTATATGGATCCACACGGACAACTCACGTGCCAATAACGTAATTCGACAGGGATGGTCACAGGCCTCCAGTCCAAGCATATCATAGAGGAGCAATCAAATAAGTACACATGTATGTGATAAATGAAATAAGATTCACATGCTCCTCGACTGGTATATATAACACGCCATAGCGTAAGCATGTGCAAAGTCTGGTGTCACACTTCAAATTGGCAAGTTAACGCAAAAATAGTAACTACCCTATTTATTCAGGGGAATTAACCTCTTTGAAACCCCAAATGTAGCCCAGATAGTTCTCAACAAAGGTACGAACACGAGAAACGTTATAACTTTACACTTAACATTCAACTCTAGGCATATCATAACCTAAGCATTCTTTCGAGTATGAGTACTTGCCCTGATGCCCGCACATTAGCTCAAACCTCATATATATGCACAGTTATAGCGCGTAGCTATCGCAAATAATTAACGCAACTAGTGCCTCCACTGAGTAAAAATAAAATACTCACCTCAAACAGGCCGCAACCTGAAATAATATACTTCTGAGAACTCCCAGTCTCCAAATTCATCAAACACATGAATCACCGTAACTGATCCCAACTCCAGCACTAGAATGACTAACATGTCTTCCTTTCATGATCTTCCCATGAGGAATACTTTCATAATTCTTTCGTGCCACATAGAAATAATTTGAATATTAGCAGTCTATAATCCAGGTGGGTACTGCAATATTGATGAACATCCGTAAGTCAAAACACAATGCGCCTTCTGAAATGCGCACCCTTCTCAGGGATCCTCGGGCAGTTATAACATTCCTCTAAATATCTGAAACTGACCATTCTGTTTAAAATTCGTGATCTTTCTTTCAAGAATGAACTGCCACCTTATGCGTGTGAATCTAAATCCCGCACAACACACCACATCTACCATGTGAAAGGCACAATAATCTCATTATCAACTCTGAGTTACTGGCAAATTACATACCCGATTAGTTATAAACCTTTCTATCGCTTCCTTCCAGGAGGAAATCACAATATACAACATGTTTCCCACACCAGTAGAAAATATCCGGTTCAAACCGTCAAGAATACTTTGAAATCCATCGACACATAAGTAAGCTATTAGAACTAAATTCCTCTAACTCGACCAAACTACGTAGGTCACCAAAACCTAAGAATATTGCCACCAAAACATCTATAGATCTCACCACATCATAATTACCCCTATAAATACCACAATCGAAACACCCACTCTGAAAATACCTTATTTGAGTCTAAGGCCGTTTCATTCACCTTCCCGATACCGAAATATAAAACCCATAATGATATACAAAAATGCCATAAGTCTCGACACCATCCAACTTAAATCTCAGATTCTTACCATAAACAAATCCGCCAAAAATTCTCAATTGTTACATATTAATCTCGAATCCATTAGAACTTTCTCGAGAGTCACCCCCTTTGTTCAAATCCACATTACACCGCCCAAATGAGCCAAAAGACACATGCCCCATTAGCACAACAACACCCAAAGAAGTACCCCAGTCTTAACACCACCAATCAAATTCATACTCTGGGCGCACTACGTCCTTCACAAATAACAACTCACTCATTCCATGATTTTCATATATTCATAAGTTCAATATAACTCGTATCCATGAATTTCCTTATTCGAGTCACCCTCGATCTCAACCTCTGCAAGTCATAACTAACCCACAAGTATACCTCAGACCAAAACTAAATTTTAAACATATAACCATGAATTGAATTGTCAATAACAGACTCCCCCACTTGGCTCAAAGCCATAGAACAAAACACTCGATAATTCATAATACCCATACTTTATTACTGCCATAATACTGTAGTCAGTTCAACGAAAATTCTTCTCAAGCTTATGCAACACCCACCATAAACTACCTCAATCATCCGCTAAGTTCACATTTATTCTCGCGACAATCAAGTGATCTTTCTCAACCAGATTCAAATTCAAGTCTCAACATATACCTCCCGCTGGCAGAAAAGAAACTTTCTATTCACATCGTAAGGAACACACCTACATAGATTACTCCGCATGAGATAACCCACCTGCTTAGTCTCAAATTGGCATCTTGTTATACCCTTTCTCAACCATAATTACCACGCAATCACTTAATCTTTCTGAGTCCAAACTCATTAACAAGACATGAGAATTTAATGTGTCCCACAATTTAACTGAAAGATCCTTCAGAACATTCATACTCGAGACTGTACGTTATATCAAAACGAAAATCAAGCACCTAATGGCCCTTTTTACATTTCAAGAGAATACTTCTCGTCATATTCAAATCATTTTAACATATTCTGAAGTAACATCATTCTCATCACAAAGCCATTCCACCGCTCATCGAGTCACAAATTCCACTCGTAAGGACATTACCGGACATATGAGTCCAAATGTACATGTTACAACTGAAGCTATCGAGCCTAAGCTGCGGTCTAAACCTGGCCTCAAGTTCTCCAGACTGGCCCATCACCAAAACACAACATACACATCTTGAACCTCGTTCATAGAATCACAAGCCGACGATGCACAACTTATACCGAGCGGTCATATGCGCATACAAAATGCGTGGAAGGAATTCAAAGAGTTATGTTTCAAGCCGAATCAATTCCGCACGATAGAATACAAGAAAGTGAAATTTCCTAAGGTTTTGGCAGCCTCTCGAAGATAAGTACAGACATCTTCGTATCGATCCGCAAGACTCTACTAAACCTTCTCATGACTCGTGAAACCTATGTAACCTAGGTTTTGATACCAACTTGTCACGACCCAAAATCTCACATGTCGTGATGACGCCTATCTCAATACTAGGAAAGCCAAAAATCTCAATAATCCACCATATCTTTTAAATTTGAAAACAATTATTTAAATTCAGCGGAAGAAATCTCACAATTTCAAATATAACACTCCCAAAACCCGGTGTCACTGAGTGCATAAGCATCTAATATGAGTACAATGTTTGACTGATAAAAACCATTGTCTAAAAATATAGAACAATACAATAACTGAAGGAAAGAGAGAAAAGGTCAGCGGACGCCAAACAGCTACCTTGATAGTCTCCAACTGATAGTACTCTGAAATCTAACAATCTCTGTGTCCGAAAGCACCTGGATATGCACACGAGGTGCAGAGTGTAGTATGAGTACAACTAACTCAATAAGTAACAAGACTAACCTCTGGGCTGAAAGAAATGATGAGCTCCGCAGGTACAGTCCAGTAAATATAATGGTACAGAAATGTAGGCATGCTTTCAAGTTCAACAGTTAAACTCAATACAAGTGAAATAGATCAATACTGCATGATATGAGGCATATGACATCTCAGTAAAAAGACCTCATGTAAATACTGGTCACAAATTATCCGGTCACTTGGTACTGTTTATGGCCAATCCAGCCCAGGGGTGTTCCAACCCGTATATAAATACACATCGACTGACAGTGAGTCACTCAGTATCGTATAAGGCCAATCCAGCCCTGGGATAATTTATCCCCCAAATATAAATAATTCGATCAAGATCCATGTTCAGGTAAACTCATTATAATACAAATAAGTAAGGCAAGTCCATGCCCTGGGAAAATCCACCCCAAATATATATATAAGCAGTAAGTAAGGCAAGCCCATGCCCTGGGAAGTCCATCCCGAATATCGATGATCATCTACGCTCACTGGGGGTGTGTACAGACTCCGGAGGGGCTCCTTCAGCCCAAGCGTAATACAAAGCCAATATTGCCTACTGCAGGCGGGGAGTCCCGATCTGTATAATAACAAAGCCTATAAGGCCTGCTGCAGGCGGGCAACCCGATCCATAAAATAGTAAAGCCAATAAGGCCTGCTGCAGGTGGGCAACCCCGATCCAGAATAATAATAATGTATAAGCCATTCTGGCCTGCTGCAGGCGGGCATCCCCGATCCATTTAATAATAAAATATATAAAGCCAAATGGCCTGCTGCATTGCGCGGCTCAATCCCATAAATATTCTCACAATGGACAATTATTACTGAGTGTGAAATATATATTTTTGAATAATTAATTCAACAACACGACCCCATGGGTCCCAAAATATTGGCACATAGCCTAAACATGATCTTTAATAGGAGCCTCAGCTCAATTCCTCTAACACGTGGAGAATGTTAAGATAATAACATGATTCATTAATCTTACAACTGTACAGGATTTATTCAAGACACAATTTATATGGTGCACGTCCACATGCTCGTCACCTATCGTGTATGTCACCTCCAAACAATTTATATCATACCAAGTTCGGGGATTCATACCCTCAGAACCAAGTTTAGAAGTGTTACTTATCTCAACCCGTGTAATTCTTTATTCCGCTATTCCCTTTCCACGAGAATTGGTCTCCGAAAGCCTCGTATCTAGGCATAATTAATTCGATTCAATCAATACCAATTATTGTAATTAATCCCATAAGAAAATACTAATTTTCCAATAAAATCCAAAATTAACTCAAAAATCGCCCGTGGGTCCCACGTTTCGTAACCCGACAAAAGTTTCAAAATATGAACGCCCATCCAACCACGAGTCCAACCATACAAATTTCACCAAATTCCGACATCAACTCGACCCTCAAATCTTCAATTAAAGTCTTTGAAGATTTCTACCATTTTCAACCCAATCTATACCTATTTGAACTCAATAATCTTTTCATAAACCTTATTGATATGTATAAATTATACTATTATACCCAAGAATCATACTCTTAATCACCCATCTTTGTCCAAACTCGAAATTGAAGACTAGGGGTTAGAACCTTACCTCTTTGGTGAAGATTTTGTGATATTTCCTTGTTGGATTTCAAAACTTGAGCAAGATCTTGATGAACAAAGCACTTGAGCTTCTTCCTCTCTCTAGAACACTCTCCCTTCTCTCTAAAAAAATGCCAGATTTTTGCTCCAAAATGAGTCCCAAAGCATATTTATCAAAATGGGTTTGGGTTATGAAAATAGAAAAATAACCCTCTGAAAGCAGATCTGCGGTCACATAATGGACCGCAGAATGGGTATGCGGGTCGCAAAATGCATCGTATAATCGATGCCCAGAAATGGGCTTCACTGGATAGGTTTGCGACCATTTTGCGGTCGCTTAGCTACTTCTGCGATCGTAGAATTGGTCGCAGAATCGCATTTTTCCAGACTTTGGTAATTTAGTCATAACTTCTTGTAGGAATGTCCAAATGACAAATGGTTTGAAGCGTTAGAAACTAGACTCGAAGATATTTCATTTGATAGGTAGATCATCACGTAACTCTCTCTCTCTCTCTCTCTCTCTCTCTCTCTCTATATATATATATATATATATATATATATATATATATATATATATATATATATATATATATATATATACATAGATATTCTTGTTCAAAGTTGGGTCTTGTGCGAACTCACTTGAAACTTTAGTCTAATGAAATTTCCAACTTCTACATTCGATGTCGAAACCTACCGAATCAAGTCCGATTGACCTCAAATTTTGCATACAAGTCATAAATGACATAATGAAGCTATTCCAATTTCCAGAATCGTATTCTGACCTCGATATCAAAAAGTCAACCCCCGAGTCAATCTTCCCAAAAATTCAACTTTCGGCATTTCAAGCCTAATTCCACTACGGACCTCCAAATAATTTTTCGGACACGCTGCTAAGTCCAAAATCACCATACGAAGCTATTGAAATCATAAAATTCAAATCCGAGGTCGTTTACACATAAGTCAATATCCGGTCAACTATTTCAACTTAAGCTTCCAACATGAAAGTTCATTCTTCCAAGCTAACTCCGAAATACCTTAAAACCAAAACCGATAATTTACACAAGTCATAATACCTCATAGAAAGTTATTCAATACTTCAAATAGTTGAAAGGAGTGTAAATGCTCAAAACGACCGGTCGGGTCGTTACATTTTCGTTCTTGAAAAGTTTTACAAAAATCTTGATTTCTTCCATTTAAATCCGAAATAAATGATGAATATGACCATGGATTTATGAAATATAATCACTTTTGGATATAGGACACTTACCCAAGTTGAAGTCTTGAAGAAATTCTCAAAATCGCCCAAGAACCATGCTCCCAAAACGAAATGAAGGAAATGACCATTTTTGGTCCTTCAGTTTCTGTCCAAAAAACACTATTCTGGTTGCTAAAAGTGTCAAATCTGGTCGCTAAAGGTGCGCTCCAGAACTGTTTACACCAGCAGTTTTATTTTCACTAAAAAGGCTCCAACTCCATTATACGAACTCGGAATTCGACGATTCTTGTTCCTATGAGTCACAAATAATAATACAAACCTACTTATTCGATCGAAACTCAATTCGAAGCTCATTTTCTCAATACGATACCAATTTCGCTCGTTAAACAATTAACTCATGTTTCGCGCTAAAAACTCAATCACGGCTTGATGAAATTAGACCAAACTTTCCAAATCACTCCTATAATTAATTATCAAAATCTCGAAAGTCTCGAAATCGAATTTCGATCTCTAGAACTAAAAATGAACTTTTGGATTATTACATGCTTATGTTAAAAATATCAAACTCTTCCTCGACAGCCTGATAGCCTGTAGTGTATCAATCATAACTTCTTGTACTCAACTCCAACTGCCAAACGGTTTATATTTCTGCAAACTAGATACAAAGGGCTACAACTTTCATGTTTTGCTCATCGTCCAGCTCCTTATATATTGCGAGATATAAGCTCCCAAAGTCAGCCTTGTGCAGCAGAAATTTCCGGCGATGCACACTGATGTAGCCAAAATCTGTAGTACCAGCTTTAGTCAATCAATCATAACTTTTTGTAAAAATGTTTGAATGATGAATGGTTTATCATTCTAGAAACTAGAATAAAAGGGATACAACTTTCATGTTTTGATAATTTCCAGATTCCTTATAGATTTTGATATATAAGCTTCCAAAGTGAGCTATGCGCATCAAAAATTTCGCACATTGTTGTCAAAAAACAAAAAAACCAGCAAGCTGCCAGCTTCACTTCTGCGTGTTCAAGCCAACCTCTATCCAACTCCCTTTCCAGTCGCTTCTGCGATGATTTCCTCGCTTTTGCGAGGTCGCTTCTGCGATGAAACTTCCGCAGAAGCAAAAGCATCAGCTGCTGCCCAGAAATTCCAGCAGCTTTTCTTCAAGTCCGAATTGATTCGTTAACCTTCCGAAATCCACCCGAGGTCCTCGGGACCTTAACCAAATATACCAACATGTCCCAAAATATAATACGAACTTAGTTGAGGCTTCAAACTATGCCAGACGATGCCGAAATTACGAATCGCGCATCGAATCGAATTATGAGTTTTCAAATCTTCCAACTTCTATATTTTGCGCCGAAATGTGTCAAATCAATTTCGATTGACCTCAAATTTTGCACATAAGTCATAAATGACATAACAGATCTATTAAAATTTTCAGAACTGAATTCCGACTCCGATATCAAAAAGTCAATTCCCCGGTCAAACTTTCCCAAAATTCAATTTTCGCCATTTCAAGCAAAATTTCACTACGGACTTCCAAAAAATTTTCGGACACGCTCCTACGTCCGAAATTATCATACGGAGCTATTGGAATCATCAAAATTCTATTCCGGGGTTGTTTTCTCAAAAGTCAACTCTCCGGTCAACTCTTTCCATTTAAGCTTCAAAAATTCTAATCTTCCGAAAACCAAACTCGACAACACACGCAGGTCATAATACATATTACGAAGCTTCTCGAGACCTTAAGTCACTAAACGAGGCGTAAATTCTTAAAACGACAAGTCGGGTCGTTACATTCTCCTCCTCTTAAAACATACGTTCGTCTTCGAACGTGCCAAGGATTATTCTGAAGACATTAAATTACTGAGTGTATCTTTACACACATACTCGCGGGTGATTATATGTCCCCGCAATTAATATGGGTCCGACAACACCATCTCAACTGAGATTATTCCTTTTACCCTCATTTATAAACTTTAAAGCCAATTTCTTACACTCCAATTAATTTCAAAAGGCCTGATTTTCCATATTAACACACTGTGTTAGTCTCAACTGGTGGTAGAAATTTCGTGCCTACACACACATTATACGTATGCCCATAAACACACCTCTGGTCATAATAGCTATTTATAATTAATTCCAGCATCCTCAATTAATCTCATATTAACTAAAATCTCATTTCAAATTTTCGTAACACTGACAGCAACACGCGAGGCATGAAGACCTCATAAATATTTATCCGAATCAACGAGTCGCATTTAACATCACCTGGGCACTCACCTTATAGGCTAAAATGCAATGTTTATAACACGAATATGTCTAAATATGCACAGAATTATATAAAAGAATTATCAAATAAACCTAACAGGCATGACACCCCATTAATACTATAGTTCAAATTTAATTTCACAAAGGGAGAATTTAAACTCATAAATGTTTCACCACAAGGACCTCGTCCTTATATAACTTCCACCCGCGGCTTGTAGCCCAGTTTAAATATTTCACATCATAAAAAATTGTGAGGATCTCGTACTCAACTCTAAATCACAAGTATTGCACATTGTACCAACTGATTTTTTTTCCATTTCCTTTCTTTCTTCTTTTTAATCAATTCCGTAAATAATTTTCACAACACACAATAAACCCCTATACCAAATAGGGCATGTAATTCATAAAATTAAACTCAATTATTCCAAAATCACATCAAAACCCACTGTAGAGAGCAATAGAAAGTCACTTTTGTACTTATAGTCCTCAATGGTGTACAAAATAAAAATGATAGACACGGGCTAACCTCATCGAATCTCCCAACAGGGATAACATATAAGTGATTCACAAAATTACGAAGCTCACCCATAAGTGGAGTATAGTAGGAGGACTCACCTCAATATTCAGAACCGAATCAAATTAAGGAAAAATATTCTTTTATAATAGATCAGGATCATACCTGTAACGACACCATCTGGTGTAGTGGCTTCAGCCACACCATAGAAAATATATCAACGGGCTGGGCCTCCCCCTCTAGGGCGCCCTTTACCCGCATGTCCTCCACCTCTAACTGGTTGTGCACGTGGGGTGGTAACTGCATTGGGGCCCATAGCCTGAGTGTTCTGATAAAATCCACCCCTCCCAAGTCTGGGACAATCTCTCATGATGTGCCTATTATCACTACACTGATAATAACCCCTCTGCAGGTTCGGCTGCTCATACTGGGTCTGTGCCAGATAACTGGAATAACCATTATAGGAACCCTGTGTTGGTGGTGCATTTAAAGAACTTACTGGAGCACTCCGAGTATTCTGAAATTGTTTCCATGACCTCGCTGATACTGAAATGTATAATTATTAAGGAGGCGGGAATACCACAAGTCCCAGCATCATCCCATACAAATCTCAACTCTTAATCATATACAAGTTTCGAAAAACCTTTCAATACCACATAAATACATCTCAGACCAAAACTGATATAACACATGACCCCGTAATCTGATCATTGATAGTGGACTTCCTTCACTTGGCGCAAAGCCATAGGACACAGTCCGATGATCCACAATACTAACCTTCATCGCTCGTACGACACCAGTCATAAGACACCTCAAGCCATTTATTTGGCGCATGTCATCCTCGTGACAGTTAAACTCGCTTCCTCTAGTGCCTTGACTGCTAGTATGTACCCTTCACTAAATGGAAATCCCATACGAACTACATAGTCTCTAATACCACCAACTATCTTCAGAACTACATCCACCTCGTGACCCTACCACGATTGTGATGATTAGGCAACTAATTAAACCTTCTTAAGATCGTACTTATCAACCAGATGTCAGAACCTGCTGCACCCTCTTGTGCCCAACTGAATGATCTCTCAATACTTCCGCATCCTCGATCTGGATGACACGTGATAACAATGGTTGAACAACCCTGGCTCCCTTATAACCCCTCCGTAGTATCATGAACCATTGGCGCATAGTTGATACCGAGTGAGCAATTTCATACACGAGTGGATGCAAAACAACATATGATATATGCTTCAAGCTTAATAAATGCCGCACGATAAGAAATGAAAGAAGTGGAAATTTTCCTACTAGCTCTGTAGCCTCTCAAAGATAAGTACAGATGTCTCCGTACTGATCCGCAAGACTCTACTAAACTCATTCGTGACTCATAGAACCTATGAACCTAAAGCTCTGATACCAACTTGTCACGACCCAAAATCCCAACACAAGCGTCGTGATGGCACTTAGTCTCCAAGACTAAATAAGCTGATTATAATTATAATTCAAGCTAATTTTTTTAAACATATAATTAAATACTAGTGTCAAAACCAACAACAGAAATAATTCTATCAACCACCCAAGACTGGTAATACTGGGTCACGAACTCTAACTGAATACATGAAATAATCTCAATGATCAAATACTCAATACTGTTTGATTAATAATTAACAGTACAATAAAATGGAATGACTCCAAGGTACTGCGACGACCAAGCAACTCTACCTTGAATCCTTGCGATCACACTCTAAATCTATCTGAGTCCGATATCTCCAGTACCTGGATCTGCACAAAAATGTGCAGAAGTATAGTATGAGTACAACACAGTCGGTACCCAGTAAGTATCAATACTAACCTCAGTGGAGTAGAGACGAGGTACAGTTAAGACACTCACTAGTCTAATAACCTGTGCAATATAATATACAAAATAATAGGAAACAAATAACAATAAGGGTAACACAAATCAACCAGTTATATGCACAACATGGCAACAAGAACACCATTAATATTGCTCAACAAATAATAAATACAAGTACATCCAATTAAATCAAGTCCTTCAAATATAAATCTTTCGCCTATATGCTTCTCAAATAATACTCTTCAGAATAAAATTCTTTCAAATAAATCTCTTTCTAATATAATTCCTTTAAATAAATATCTTTCGAATATAATTCTTTCCAATAATATTTTGAATATAATCCTTTCAAATAAAAGTCACCTTGTGACACCTCATCACATAATTATAAAAATACGGGTCTCAGCCCACTTTCATATTTTCACGGCACCTCGTGCCCATATCTCTATCACAACCGCACGGATAACTCTCGTGCCAAATATGTCTATACATAAAATCCGCATGATTAATTTATTTTCAATACAGTAAGGTTATTATATTTAAACCGAGTAAGAATTCAACAAAGAAATGAGTTTATTTTAGAAATAGTTGGAGTGAAGAAAAATGACATTTCAATTTAAATAAAACATCAGATAATCTGTTGCTTCGGATGTAAAAATTATTAATTCAAAGCATAATAGTAACTTCTTTTATTTAAAATAACTCAGTCATTAAAAATCGATAAAAACCAGGAATATATATCTTCAGAGTCTCTGTAACAACCCAGCCAGTCGTTTTGAGAATTTAAGTCCCGTTCGACGGTATAAGGCCCTGAGCAGCTTCGTATTATGTGCCTTGACTTGCATGCGTGGTTGAATTCAATTATCGGGTGATTAGAAGTGATTTGGGATACTTAGTCCCTAAATGAGAGCTTAAGTCTTAGAATTTGGACCGTAGTCGGAACTGTGTGAAGACGTATCTGGAATAAAATTCTGTCGACCCTATTAGCTCCGTTGAGTGATTTTGAGCTTAGGAGTGCATCCAGAATGTATTTTGGAGGTCTGTAGTAGATTTTGGCTTGAATTGGAGAAAGTTAGATTTTCGACGATTTTTGCCGATAGTGAAAATTTTGATATCGAGCTCGGAATGGATTTCCAAAAGTGGATGTGGGTTCGTAGTGTCATTTGTGACCTATGTGCAAAATTTGAGGTCATTCGTACGTTGTTTGATAGGTTTCGGCATCGGTTGTAGGAATTTAAAGTTTCAAGTTCTTTAAGTTTGAATTGGAAGGTGATTCGTGATTTTAGCATTAGTTGATGTGATTTGAGGGCTCGACTAAGGTCGTATGGTGTTTTAGGATTGGTTGGTATGTTTGGTTGAGGTCCCGGGGGGCTCGGGTGAGGTTCGAGTGCTTAACGGATCAAAAGTTGGATTTGTGTTGCTGCTAAAGTCTTCAGGCATCTGTCATTTTCGCACATGCGGTGGAGAGACTGCAGGTGCGTGATCGCACATGTGGGGAGGAAAACGCAGAAGCGAAAAAATGGAAGAGTGACAGGGGTCGCAGGTGCGAGGTGAATTCCGCATCTACGATGCCCGCAAATGCGTTAGGGTCACGCAGGCGCAGAGGAGATCACAGAAGCGGACAATAGTCCGCAGGCGCGCACTCGCAGGTGCGGCCCTTTTTCCGCAGAAGTGGACCCAGCCCTCTTAAGTTGTTTCTGCACCTGCGGAGGAAATTCCGCAGGTGCAGCGTCGCAGGTGCGACCCAAGGTTCGCAGATGCGGAATAACTGGGCAGAAAAGGGGCATATTCGAGGGTTTGAAGTTCACTTCACAAATTTGATTGAGAGCTCGGTAGAAGGCAGAATTTGGAGAGATTTTCGGAGGAAGTTTTTGGGTAATGATTCTTAAATCTCTTATGGTTATATTCTACTAATCTATGGTAGAATTCATCGTTTAAATTCTGATTTGGGGTGAAAAATTGAGAAAAGTTCTTAAGCCGAATTTTGGGGTTTTGATCGAGATTTTGGTGTCAGATTTTAGTAAATTCGATATGGTTAGACTCGTGAGTGAATGAGCTTTCGTATTTTATGAATTTTACCCGATTCCAAGATGTGGGCCCGTGTCGACTTTTTAGGGCGAATTTCGGAATTTTTGTTAAAGTATTGATTTAATTAATTAGATGAGTCTATTATGATTGTAAATATGATATGTAATTGCTTTTGGCTAGATTTGGGCCATTCAAAGCCGGATATTCATGGAAAGGGCATTCTTACAGATTGATTGAGCTTGACTCGAGGTAAGTATCTTGCCTAACCTTGTGTGGGGGAACTACCCCTTAGGATTGGAGTCATCTATATTGATTATAGTCTGTGTACGCGAGGTGACGAGTGCGTGCTCAGACTTATTTGTTGAAAGTTGGCCTTTTAGGGTCCTTTTGTCCTTATATTCACTCTTTATGATGTTATTTTTGATACGTTTGAATTCCTATTTGCTAGTTTTACCTCTACATGCTTTGATTAGAGATAATTGCTTTAGGATTCACTCTTACTGTCTATTTGACCCTTATTCGACTTAACCAAAGATTTTACCTCTTCTATCGTCGTGCTATATTTTTCATAACTGCTTATCTTTAATTGAAATCATTATTTTCTCATCCTATAATTGTTTATTCTTAATTGGAGTTATGATTATTTTCCGCTGCTTATCCTTACCTGAATTGCTGAATTTTTCTCGTAATTGCTCAACCTCAAAAGGAGTTTAAATAACCTATATCCTTCAAATAAATATCTTTCTAACATAGTTCTTTCAAGATAAAACCTTTCAAATATAAACTTTTCAAATAATTAGCCTTCAAACATAGTTCTTTCAAGATAAATACTTTTCAAGTATAACCCTTTCAAATAAATATCTTCAAACATAGTTCCTTCAAGATAAATACTTTTCAAATATAAACTCTTCAAGTAATATCCTTCGAGTATAAGTCACCCTGTGACACCTAAGCATGGAAGATTAGCAGCTCCGAATACAGATATAACCATAGGGTAAATCTACCGGGATACCGTTTCGTAGTCCCAAATTAATTATGCAAGACAGGGGGATCTCTCGGAATACGTCCGTAGTCCCAATTTAAATATGCAGTGCTGGGGGATCTCCCGGAATATGTCTGTAGTCCCAATTTAAATATGCAGTGTTGGGAGATCTCCCGGAATACGTCTGTAGTCCCAATTTAAATATGCAGCGCAAACAACGGAGATAATAACTATAACATGACAGAAACCTCGTACATCACCACAACGAGTACAAAAGCAACAATGACAGAAATGCAAGGTACGACGAGCAAATCAACTCAAGAATTTAAATCACAAGAACGGTAGAACTCATTCACAAGGAATAACCACCGTAAAGAATGCTAGGCACAAGGAGAACAACTTAACAAGGGAAAACAAAACAAAAATGCAGCAACAATTCCACAATATTCAAGTCAACAATAAGAAGCCAACACGAGTCAAATAGTTCCAAATAATGGCAAGTCAACTTATATTTCAAAAATAATTTCTTATTGGAAAGGATTATATTCTAAAGACCTCAATTTAAAAACTTACGGGTGAAAGTTTCCACTTGAAGGATTTGACTAATTTATTGGGGTTGTTGGCTGAGACCTAATGTGAAAACTATTGCAGCTGCTGAGTTACTACTTGCCTTTACTGTATTGTGATTTCTAGATTTGGATTGTATTTTCGTTCATTCTTCTGTGTCTTATTCTGGTGTTCCGCTGTTACTTCCTATTTTTCCTTCCTTCCTTGTTCAGTTTATTAGACCAGTGGGTGTCTTGACTAGTCCTCATCACTACTTTACCGAGGTTAGTCTTGATACTTACTGGGCACCACTGTGGTGTGCTCATGCTACTCTTCTGCACATTGTTTTGTGCAGATCCAGGTAATTGTTCATTAGCTAGTTGTGTGGACTGTTGTTGCGGTGACTCAAGGTAAACTTGCCGCTGTGTTTGCAGGCTTCAGAGTCACCTTCAACTTTTCGTTTTGCACTGTTTATTCTTATTTCTGGACAGTTGTATTTAGAAGTTTTCTAGCAAACACTCTATAGAGCTTATGACTTGTACTACCGATTTCGGGAACTATAAGAGATTCTATTTAAATAATGCAGTTGTTTTAATTATTGTTAGGATTACCTAGTCCTTAAGACTAGGTGCCATCACGATACCCAAACGAAGGGGAAATTGGGTCGTGACAAGTTGGTATCAGAGCCCTAGGTTCATAGGTGCTACGAGTCATAAGCGAGTTTAGTAGAGTCTTGCGGATCGGTACAGAGACATCTGTACTTATCTTCAAGAGGCTACAGAACTATTAGGACAATTTCACTTCCTTCATTCCTATTGTGCGAGTTCATTGATCTTGAAGTTTGAAATTTACCATTCCATTCTCTCACAAATGGTGAGGACACGAGCTGCGGTTCCTGATGATGTTACCCCCAGAGTAGATGCCGCTATTGTCAGAGGTAGAGGCCGATGAGGAGCACGTGCCGTAGCTAGGGCACCTACCAGAGGAGCAGTTGGGGAGCCGTCAGTAGTTCCAGTTTGGGGCAAGAATCGGAGGTGCCTGCTATTACCCCCAGACTTCAGGAGGCTTTAGCAAAGTTCCTGAGCATGTTTGGTATATTGGCTCAGGCGGGGATATTCCGGTTGCACCAGTTACTTCACAGACCGGGGGAGGAGCCCAGACTCCCGCTGCCCACACTCCAGAGCAGCGAGTTCACGTTGGTCAGGTTCCAGGTGTCATGGTAACACATGCCGTGGTTCCAGTTTAACGTATGGTCAGAGCATCAACATCCGAGGAAGGGCAGCTTAGATTTGCAAGGTTCTAGAGGTATAACCCTCATACATTCAGCGGTTTGGCTTCAGAGAGTGCACAAGGTTTTCTGGAGGAGTGCCATAACATCCTCCGCACTGTTGATATTGTTGAGAGGAGTAGGGTTACTTTCACTACGTTCCAGCTTAAGGGAGCGGCTTATCAGTGGTGGCGAGCATATGAGATGGGTAGCCCAGCCAAGTTAGCTTCACTTACATGGGTTCAGTTTTCATAGATGTTCCTGAGAGAGTTTGTACCTCAGTCCCGTCGAGATGCATGGTGCACGGAGTTTGAGCAGCTGCACCAGGGCACTCTGTCAGTGTAGAGTATGTCGTGAGATTCAGTGATTTGGCCAGACATGCACCTGTTTTGGTCGCCACAGTTAGAGAGTGTGTCCGTAGATTCATTGAGGGACTCAGGCATGATATTCGGTTCAGTATGGCTCGGGAGTTAGATTCAGATGTTTCGTTTCAGTAGGTGGTAGGGATCACTCGCCATATAGAGGACATGTGGGGCCATGAGAGACAGTACATGTGAGATCAGGAGAGAGAGGACAGGGAGGTGAGGAGGCCTCGTAGACCGGAGAGATCTGCTGGTCCTTATTTTGGAGGCAGGGTACGACATGGTAGAGGTTTTGTGGGTCAGCCAGTTCGGTTTGCACTTCAGGCTTCGCATAGTGAGTCAGGTGCTCATAGGTCTCAGAGTACCCGTACCGCACAATTCCCACAGCCACGTCAGCAGAGAGGTTGGTTCGAGTGTGGAGATACCAGCCACAGGGTGAGAGATTGTCCTAGATTCTGGACAGGTGTGTCACAACGAAGTATTCAGGCGCGTAGAGGGCACCCAAGAGGGGAAGGCCCGACCCGTTGATGTGTTTCATATAATAGGCTTGAGGCCACTATGCCAGATGATGTCATACAAGTATGCTTTTGATTTTTTACAGAGGGGCACCATTCGTATTTTGATTCGGTTCTGCTTATCGGGGCGAGTTCCCCTATTTGTTGTCCCACCTATGGGTGAGTTCATGACTTAGTATTATCTTTAGGCGTTTACCCCTGTTGGGAGACTCTATGAGTGGTAGCCTGTGTCTATTGTTTGTTTCTATTTATTATCGAAAGTTTCGAGACTAGAAGTGAATTCATGTTGTCCATTATGCAGGTTTGAGGTGATTCCTGATTAAATTGGTTACGATTTGTAATTTGATACTCTACCGGGGTGAGGGTTTAGTAAGTGTTGTGATTTTATTGGCAGAATTGAATTAGTGAAAGATTTCCATTGGTATGATGTGTATTCGACTTGTGATTCAGAGTTGAGGGTGAGACCCTCGTGATTCCAGGTGATTTGATATGTTTGAGCCGGGCTGCGTGCCGCGGTGGAGGTTATATCAAGATGAGATTCTTGTGATTTGTTCATATACTTTGATTTTTCCTATTTAAAATTGATTCGTAGTATGGTACTGTTAGAGAGTTGTGCCTGTCAGGCTTGTTTAATATTTCTCTTATGTGTTTCTCTTTACGTATTCAGTCATTCTCGTTATGTGCTTCTTGAGTTTTTGCTTGTGGGGTGTGTTCCCGATGGTGTTAGTTGTCACTTGTTGATTCAGGTGTATAGTTAAGAGGTCTTCATGTTGTTTTGCATCGTTGTCAGTGTTGTGGAGGTTGAAACATGGTTCTAACGGATATGAGGCTAATTGCCGGTGATGGTTTTGATTTCGGGCAGCTATTGTGATCAGAAATGTTATTATGGGCCTATGTGTGGTGTGTCTTGTTGTGTGGTCATACCTTGTGGGTGTAGGCATGAGTTGTTATAGCTGGTTGAGACTGATATCGGTTATGGATTTAGAATCGGGTCTTTTGAAGACAAATAGAAGGTGATAATTTTTGACTCTAAGGCTTATCGGTGTTGATAGAAAGGATAAATTACAGTTGGGATGGTGTCGTTAGTCTTATGTAGATTGGGGTGACGTGGGTCCCCCGCTGGTTTATGTTGAATATGTGCTTTCGATGATTGAAGACTTCGAGGCGATTTTTAGCACGTTCGAGGATGAACGTTTGTTTAAGAGGGGAAGGATGTAACGACCCGGCCGGTCGTTTTGAGAATTTAAGTCCCGTCCGGCGGCATAAGGCCCTGAGCAGCTTCGTATTATGTGCCTTGACTTGCGTGCATGGTTGAATTCAATTATCGGGTGATTCGAAGTGATTTGGGACACTTAGTCCCTAAATGAGAGCTTAAGTCTTAGAATTTGGACCGTATTTGGAACTGTGTGAAAACGGATTCGAAATGGAATTCTGTCAACTCCGTTAGCTCTGTTGAGTGATTTTGAGCTTAGGAACGCGTCCAGAATGTGTTTTGGAGGTCTGTAGTAGATTTAGGCTTGAATTGGCGAAAGTTAGATTTTCGGCGATTTCGGCCGATAGTGGAAATTTCGATATCAAGCTTGGAATGGATTTCTAAAAGTGGCTGTGGGTTCGAGTATCATTTGTGACCTGTGTGCAAAATTTGAGGTCATTCGGACGTGATTTGATAGGTTTCGGCATCGGTTGTAAGAATTTAAAGTTTCAAGTTCTTTAAGTTTGAATTGGAAGGTGATTCGTCATTTTAGCATTAGTTGATGTGATTTGAGGGCTCGACTAAATTCTTATGGTGTTTTAGGATTGGTTGGTATGTTTGGTTGAGGTGGTTGAGGTCCCGGGGGGGCTCGGGTGAGTTTCGAGTGCTTAACGGATCAAAAGTTGGATTTGTGTTGCTGCTGAAGTCTTCAGGCATCTGTCATTTTCGCACATGCGGTGGAGAGACCGCAGGTGCATGATCGCACATGCGGGGAGGCAAGTGCAAAAGCGAAAAAATGTAAGAGTGCCAGTGGTCGCAGGTGCGAGGTGAATTCCGCATCTGCAATGCCCACAGATGCATTAGGGTTACGCAGGCGCGGAGGAGATCATAGAAGCGGACAATAGTCCGCAGGCGCGCACTCGCAGGTGCGGCCCTTTTTTCCGTAGAAGCGGACCCAGCCCTCTTAAGTCGTTTCCGCACCTGCGAAGGAAATTCCGCAGGTGCGGCGTCGCTGGTGCGACCCAAGGTCCGCAGATGCGGAATAACTGGGCAGAAAAGGGGCATATTCGAGGGTTTGAAATTCACTTCACAAATTTGATTGAGAGCTCGGTAGAAGGCGGAATTTGGAGAGATTTTCGGAGGAAGTTTTTGGGTAATGATTCTTAAATCCCTTATGGTTATATTCCACTAATCTATGCTAGAATTCATCGTTTAAATTCGGATTTGGGGTGAAAAATTGAGAAAAGTTCTTTGGCCAAATTTTGGGGTTTTGATCGAGATTTTGGTGTCGGATTTTAGTAAATTCGATATGGTTAGACTCGTGAGTGAATGAGCTTTCATATTTTATGACTTTTACCCGATTTCGAGACGTGGGCCCGTGTCGACTTTTTAGGTCGAATTTCGAAATTTTTGTTAAAGTATTGATTTAATTAATTAGATGAGTCTATTATGATTGTAAATATGATATGTAATTGCTTTTGGCTAGATTTGGGACATTCAGAGCCGGATATTCATGGAAAGGGCATTCTTACGGATTGATTGAGCTTGACTCGAGGTAAGTATCTTGCCTAACCTTGTGTGGGTGAACTACCCCTTAGAATTTGAGTCATCTATGTTGATTGTAGTCTGTATACGCGAGGTGACGAGTGCGTGCTCGGACTTATTTGTGGAAAGTTGGCCTTTTAGGGTCCTTTTGTCCTTATATTCATTGTGTATGATGTTGTTTTTGATACGTTTGAATTCCTATTTGCTAGTTTCACCTCTACATACTTTGATTAGAGATAATTGCTTTAGGATTCACTCTTACTGTCTATTTGACCCTTATTCGATTTAACCAAAGATTTTAACTCTTCTATCGTCGTGCTATATTTTTCATAACTTCTTATCTTTAATTGAAATCATTATTTTCTCATCCTATAATTGTTTAGTCTTAATTGGAGTTATGATTATCTTCCGCTGCTTATCCTTACTTGAATTGTTGAATTTTTCTCGTAATTGCTCAACCTCAAAAGGAGTTTAGATAACCTATATCTTAGTTGACTTACCATTATTTGGAACTATTTGACTCGTGTTGGCTTCTTATTGTTGACTTGAATATTGTGGAATTGTTGCTATATTTTTGTTTTGTTTTCCCTTGTTAAGCTGTTCTCTTTGTGCCTAGCATTCCTTACTGTTGTTATTCCTTGTGAATGAGTTCTACCGTTCTTGTGATTTAAATTCTTTATTTGATTTGCTCGTCGTACCTTGCATTTCTGTCATTGTTGCTTTTGTACTCGTTGTGGTGATGTACGAGGTTTCTGTCGTGTTATAGTTATTATCTCTGTTGTTTGCGATGCATAGTTAAATTGGGACTACAGACGTATTCCGGGAGATCCCCCAGCACTGCATATTTAAATTGGGACTACGAACGTATTCCGGGAGATCCCCCAGCACTGCATATTTAAATTGGGACTACAGACGTATTCCAGGAGATCTCCCTGTCTTGCATAATTAATTCGGGACTACGGGACGGTATCCCGATAGATTTTCTCTGTGGTTATATCTATATTCGGAGTTGATAATATTCCATGCTTAGGTGTCACAGGGTGACTTATACTCGAAGGATATTACTTGATGAGTTTATATTTGAAAAGTATTTATCTTGAAGGAACTATGTTTGAAGATATTTATTTGAAAGGGTTATACTTGAAAAGTATTTATCTTGAAAGAACTATGTTTGAAGGCTAATTATTTGAAAAGTTTATATTTGAAAGCTTTTATCTTGAAAGAACTATGTTTGAAAGATATTTATTTGAAGGAAGTATATTTCAAAAATAATTTCTTATTGGAAAGCATTATATTCTAAAGACCTCAATTTAAAAACTTACGGGTGAAAGTTTCCACTTGAAGGATTTGACTAATTAATTGGGGTTATTGGCTGAGACCTGATGTGAAAACTATTGCAGCTGCTGAGTTACTACTTGCCTTTACTGTATTGTGATTTCTGGATTTGGGTTGTGTTTTCGTTCATTCTTCTGTGTCTTATTCTGGTGTTCCGCTGTTACTTCCCGATTTTCCTTCCTTATTGCAGTTGCTATGTCGTTAGCCATATCGCGAGGTCCTTAGATAGATGTCGTGTTCTGTCATCCCTATACTTATGCTTGTTCAGTTTATTAGATCAGTGGGTGTCTTGACTAGTCCTCGTCACTACTTCACCGAGGTTAGTGTTGATACTTACTGGGCACCGTTGTGGTGTGCTCATGCTACTCTTCTGCACATTGTTTTGTGCAGATCCAGGTAATTGTTCATTAGCTAGCTGTGTGGACTGTTGTTGCAGAGACTCAAGGTAAACCTGCCGCTGCGTTCGCAGGCTTCAGAGTCACCTTCAACTTTTCGTTTTGCACTGTTTATTCTTATTTCTGGACAGTTGTATTTAGAATTTTCTAACAAACACTCTATAGAGCTTATGACTTGTACTACTGGTTTTGGGAACTATAAGAGATTCTATTTAAATAATACAGTTATTTTAATTATTGTTAGGCTGACGTAGTCCTTAAGACTAGGTACCATCACGATACCCAAACGGTGGAAAAATTGGGTCGTGACAGTCTCGTACTAAAAAGCCCAAGCCAATACAATACAACAAGGAATACAAACACATAGTAAAATCAAATAATACATAACGGCAGATCACAAGGATTTTCTTGTCACGGAAATACGAAAATAACCAAAGGCAAGTGCAACCATAGAGAGATGTCAACAAAAGGGCACTCCTGAGATACCATCTCGTAGTCCCAAAAGTAAATGCTCAATAGGGGATCTCCCGAGGTACCACCTCGTAGACCCAAAAGTAAATATGCAAGACAGGTGGATCTCCCGAGGTACCGCCTTGTAGTCCCAAAGTAAATATGCAACAACAACAATGCCCCCATGCTATCACAAGTTGTCTCAATTCAATTCTCGACATAGCCTACCTTGTCTCGCCACGTGCGTAACAATAATGTAAATGCCCGCTTTGTCTCACCGCACGCGCATAATAATATTTCCACCTTGTCTCTCTACATGCGCAAACACACACACACACACACACACACACACACACACACACACACACACACACACACACACACACACATATATATATATATATATATATATATATATATATATATATATATATATATATATATATATATATATATACACACACATGTGTATACATCAATAGTAATAATAGCACGGCAGAAACCTCGTGTAAACACCCGAACAAAACTTCCCAACAATATAACGTGCCAATATCACATCTCATAAATTGCACCTCAAGTGCTCAAATATTATAATATATCACAGATTTGCACATCAAGTGCTCAAATATTACAATTTATCACAGATTGCACATCAAATGATCAAATATTACAATTTATCACAGATTGCACATCAAGTGCCCAAATATTACAACTTGCCATCAAATTCAACAATACATTATTTTCCACAATAAGAAGCCCATGGCTCGACCATAATGTGCACAAAATCTTAGAAAATATATCCGGGAGTGAACAACTCAACAAAATAATTTTTCATATAAAAATCAAGGTGACAATCACACCAAATCATCATATAAAAACAAATCCAACAAAATGGGGATTCAGGTAAGACAATTAAAGGATTTAATAAGTGCCAATAATTTCTAATTTAATACATAAGGACGTCTAAGGATTTTAACCAATGTAATTTGCACATATAAACCAAGTACGTACTCGTCACCTCACGTACATGATTTTTAATTACATAAATTGCACATAAGACTCAATGCCTAAGGAAAATTTCCCCCACTCAAGGTTAGGCAAGATACTTACCTTTTTGAAGTTAGGCAGATATTCTAAAATCGCCTTCTTGCTTGAATTGACCTCTGGACAACTCAAATCTAACCAAATTAATTCAATTTAGTGAATACTAATTATAGGAATTAATTCCATATGAAAATACTAATTTTCCAACAAAATCCAAAATTTAACTCAAAAATCGCCCGTGAGGCCCACGTCTCGGAATCCGACGAAACTCACAAAATCCGACAATCCATTCAATTATGAGTCCACACATACCAATTTTATCAAATTCTGATAACAACTCGACCTCCAAATCTAAAATTTTTATTCACGACCCAAAATCTCACCTATCGTGATGGCGCCTATCTCAGTACTAGGCAAGCTGAAAATCTCAATAATCCACCATATCTTTTTAATTTGAAAACAATTAATTAAATTCAGCGGAAGAAATCTCACAATTTCAAATATAACACTCCCAAAACCCGGTGTCACTGAGTGCATAAGCATCTAATATGAGTACAATGTTTGACTAATAAAAACCACTGTCTAAAAATATAGAACAATACAATAACTGAAGGAAAGAGAGACAAGGTCAGCGGGCGCCAAGCAACTACCTTGATAGTCTCCAACTGATAGTACTCTGAAATCTAACAATCTCTGCGTCCGAAAGCACCTGGATCTGCACACGAGGTGCAGAGTGTGTAGTATGAGTACAACTAACTCAATAAGTAACAAGACTAACCTCTGGGCTGAAAGAATGATGAGCTCCGCAAGTACAGTCTAGTAAAAATAATGGTACAGAAATGTAGGCATGCTTTCAAGTTCAACAGTTAAACTCAATGCAAGTGAAATAGATCAATACTGCATGATATGAGGCATATGACATCTCAGTAAAAAGACCTCATGTAAATACTAGTCACAAATTATCCGGCCACTTGGTACTGTTTATGGCCAATCCAGCCCAGGGGTGTTCCAACCCGTATATAAATACACATCGACTGACAGTCAGTCACTCAGTACCGTATAAGGCCAATCTAGCCCTGGGATAATTTATCCCCCAAATATAAATAATTCGATCAAGATCCATGTCCAGGTAAACTCATTACAATACAAATAAGTAAGGCAAGTCCATGCCCTGGGAAATTCCATCCCGAATATCGATGATCATCTATGCTCACTGGGAGTCCCTCCCCCCTCTCCCCCCACATATATATATATCTATATATATATATATATATCCCGCCTTGTCACGCCGCACGTGCATAAATCAATAGTAATAATAGCACGGCAGAAATCTCGTGCAAACACCCGAACAAAACTTCCCAACAATATAACGTGCCAATATCACATCTCATAAATTGTACCTCAAGTGCTCAAATATTACAACATATCACAAATTTGCATATCAAGTGCTCAAATATTACAATTTATCATAGATTGCACATCAAGTGCTCAAATATTATAATTTATCACAGATTGCACATCAAGTGCTCAAATACTACAATTTATCACATATTGCACATCAAGTGCTCAAATATTACAACTCGCCATCAAATTCAACAATACATTATTTTCCACAATAAGGAGCCCATGGCTCGACCATAATATGCACAAAATCTTAACAAATATGTACGGGAGTGAACGACTCAACAAAATAATATTTCATATAAAAATCAAGGTGGCAATCACACCAAATCATCATGTAAAAATAAATCCCACAAAATAAGGATTTAGGTAAGACAATTAAAGGATTTAATAAGTGCCAATAATTTCCAATTTAATACATAAGGACCTCTAAGGATTTTAACCAATGTAGTTTGCACATATAAACCAAGTACGTACTTGTCACCTCGCGTACATGATATTCAATTATATAAATTGCACATAAGACTCAATGCCTAAGGGGAATTTCCCCCACTCAAGGTTAGGCAAGATACTTACCCTTTTGAAGTTAGGCCAATATTCCAAAATCGCCTTCTTGCTTGAATTGACCTCCGGACAGCTCAAATCAAATCAAATTAATTCAATTCAGTGAATACAAATTATAGGAATTAATTCCATAAGAAAATACTAATTTTCCAACAAAATTCGAAATTTAACTCAAAAATCGCCCGTGAGGCCCACGTCTCGGAATCCGACAAAACTCACAAAATCCGATAACCCATTCAATTATGAGTCCACCCATACCAATTTTATCAAATTCCAATAACAACCCGACCTCCAAATTTATAATTTTCGTTCTTGAAAAGTTTTACAAAAATCTTGATTTCTTCCATTTAAATCCGAAATAAATGATGAATATGACCATGGATTTTTGAAATATAATCACTTTTGGATATAGGACACTTACCCAAGTTGAAGTCTTGAAGAAATCCTCAAAATCGCCCAAGAACCGTGATCCAAAAATTCAAAAAGAAATTAGGAAATGACCATTTTTGGTCCTTAAGTTTCTGCCAAAAAAAATACTATTTTGGTCGCTAAAAGTGTCAAATCTGGTCGCTAAAGGTGCGCTCCAGGACTGTTTACACCAACAGTTTTGTTTTCACTAAAAAGGCTCTAACTTCATCATACCAACTCGGAATTTGACGATTCTTGTTCCTATGAGTCAAAAATAATAATATGAAACTACTCGTTCAATCGAAACTCAATTCGAATCTCATTTGCTCAATGCGATATCAATTTCGCTAGTTAAACAGTTAACTCATGTTTCACGCTAAAACCTCAATCGCGGCTTGATGAAATTAGACCAAACTTTCCAAATCACTCCTATAATTCATTATCAAAATTTTGAAAGTCTCAAAATCGAATTTCGATCTCTAGAACTAAAAATGAACCTTTGGATCATTACATACTCATGTTAAAAACATCAAACTCTTTCTCGACAGCCTGTAGTATATCAACCATAACTTCTTGTACTCAACTCCAGCTGCCAAATGGTTTAAAATTATGCAAACTAGATACAAAGGGCTACAACTTTCATGTTTTGCTCATCGCCCAACTCCTTATAGATTGCGAGATATAAGCTCCAAAAATCAGCCTTGTGCAGCAGAAATTTCTAGCGATGCACACTGCTGTAGCCAAAATCTACAGTACCAACTTTAGTCAATCGATCATAACATTTTGTAAAAATGTCCGAATGATGAATGGTTTATTATTCTGGAAACTAGAATTAAAGGGCTACAACTTTCATGTTTTGATAATTTCCAGATTCCTTATAGATTTTGAGATATAAGCTTCCAAATTCAGCTCTGTGCATCAAAACTTTCGCACATTGTTGTAAAAAAAAACCCAGCAAGCTGCCAGCTTCACTTCTGCGTGTTCAAGCCAGCCTCTGACCAGATCCCTTTCCAGTCGCTTCTGCGATGAGTTCCTCACTTTTGCGAGGTCGCTTCTGAGATGTAACTTCCACAGAAGTGAAAGCATCAAGTGCTGCCCAGAAAATCCAGCAGCTTTTCTTTAAATCCGAATTGATCCGTTAACCTTCCGAAATCCACCTGAGGCCCTCGGGACCTTAACCAAATATACCAACATGTCCCAAAAGACAATACGAACTTAGATGAGGCTTCAAACCATGCAAAACAATGCCGAAATTACGAATCGCACATCGAATCGAATTATGAGTTTTCAAATCTTCCAACTTCTATATTTTGCGCCGAAACATATCAAATCAATTCCGATTGACCTCAAATTTTTCACACAAGTCATAAATGACATAAGGGATCTATAAAAGTTTTCAGAACTGAATTCCGACTCCGATATCAAAAAGTCAACTCCCCGATCAAACTTCCCAAAAATTCAACTTTCGCCATTTCAAACGAAATTTCACTACGGACTTCCAAAAATTTTCCGGACACGCCCCTAAGTCTAAAATCAGGGGTGGTCAGGCCCGTTTCTATGCTCTCCCTACCAGACCAAATGCTATTGCTTCAGATGCTGTGATTACAAGTATTGTCTCAGTTTGCCATAGAGATGCCTCAGTATTATTTCACCCTGGTTCCATGTATTCATATGTTTCCTCATATTTTGCCCATTTTCTGGATAAGCCCCATGAGTCCTTAGTTTCATCTGTACATGTATCTACTCCTGTGGGCAATACTATTATTGTGGACCGCTTATATTGGTCATGTGCGGTGACTATTGGGGGTCTGGAGACCCGAGTGGATCTATTGTTGCTCAGTATGGTTGACTTTGATGTGATATTGGGAATGGATTGGTTATCTCCATGTCATGCTATTCTAGATTGTCACGCTAAGACGGTGACGTTGGCTATGCCGGGAATTCCGAGGGTTGAGTGGAGCGGTTCTGTAGATTATGTACCAAGTAGGGTGATTTCATATTTGAAGGCTCAGCACATGGTTGAGAAAGGTTGCCTATATTATTTGGCTTTTGTGAGGGATGTTAGTATAGATACTCCTGTCATTGATTCTGTTCCGGTGGTACGTGATTTTTCGGATACGTTTCCTGCAGACCTACCAGGCATGCTGCCTGACAGGGATATTGACTTTGGTATTGATTTGGTGCCGAGCACACAGCCCATTTCTATTCCACCGTATCGTATGGCACCGGCGGAGTAGAAGGAATTGAAAGAACAACTTCAGAAACTCCTCGATAAGGGGTTTATTCGGCCTAGTGTGTCACCTTGGGTGCACCAGTTCTATTTGTAAAGAAGAAGGATGGTTCCATGAGAATGTGTATTGATTACAGGCAGTTGAACAAGGTCACAATCAAGAACAAGTATCCTTTGCCTCGCATTGATGATTTATTCGACCAGCTTCAGGGAGTGAGGGTGTTCTCAAAGATTGATGTGAGGTCCGGTTATCACCAGCCGAAGATTAGGGATTCAGATATTCTCAAAATAGCTTTCAGAACCCGATATGGCCATTTTGAGTTCTTGGTGATGTTTTTTTTTTGGGCTGACCAATGCCCCAACAACGTTCATGCATTTGATGAACAGTGTATTCCAGCCCTATTTGGACTCATTCATCGTTGTATTCATTGATGACATCCTGGTGTACTCTCGTAGCCAGGAGGAGCACGCTCAGCATTTGAAGATTGCATTACAGAGATTGAGGGAGGAGAAACTTTATGCAAAGTTCTCCAAATGTGAGTTTTGGCTCATTTCAGTAGCATTCTTAGGGCACGTGGGGTCCAGCGAGGGTATTGCGGTGGATCCGAAGAAGATAGAGGCAGTGCAGAGTTGGCCTAGACCATCCTCAGCCACGAAGATTAGAAGATTTCTTGGTTTGGCGGGTTATTACCGTCGCTTTGTGGTGGTATTTCCATCTATTGCATCGCCCTTGACCAAATTGACCCAAAATGGTGCTCTATTCAGGTGGTCGGATGAATGTGAGGAGAGATTTTAGAAGCTCAAGACTACTTTGACCACAGCTCCAGTGTTAGTTCTGCCATCTGCTTCAGGTTCTTACACCGTGTATTGTGATGCCTCGAGGATAGGCATTGATTGTGTTTTGATGCAGGAGGGTAAGGCGATTGCCTATGCCTCGCACCAGTTGAAGACCCATGAGAAGAACTATCCTATCCATGATCTTGAGTTAGCAGCCATTGTTCACGCCTTGAAGATTTGGCGTCATTGTTTGTATGGGGTTCATTGTGAGATTTATACTAATCACCGGAGTCTATAGTATCTGTTAAAGCAGAAGGATCTTAATTTGTGTCAGCGGAGATGGTTGGAGCTTCTTAAGGACTGTGATATCACTATTTTGTACCATCCGGGGAAGGCCAATGTGGTGGCCGATGCTTTGAGTCATCGGGCAGAGAGTTTGGGGAGTTTAGCATATATTCCAGCAACAGAGAGACCTTTGGCATTGGATGTTCAGACCTTAGTGGGCCAGCATGCCAGATTAGATATTTCAGAGCCTAGCCGGGTATTGGCTTGTGTGGTCTCCAGGTCTTCTCTTTATGATCGTATCAGGGAGCGTCAGTATGATGACCCCCACTTGCTCGTTCTTCAGGACATGGTTCAGAGAGGTGATGCTAGGGATGTGACTATTGGTGATGACGACGTGCTGAGAATGCAGGACCGAATATGTGTGCCTAATGTAGATAGGCTTTGAGAGATGATTCTTGAGGAGGCCCACAACTCGCGATATTCCATCCATCCGGGTGCCGCGAAGATGTATCAGGATTTGAGGCAGCACTATTGGTGGAGGCGGATGAAGAAAGATATAGTTGGGTTTGTGGCTCGGTGTCTCAACTGTCAGTAGGTTAAGCATGAGCATCAGAGACTGGGTGGCTTGCTTCAGAGATTAGAGATCCCAGAGTGGAAGTGGGAGCGTATCACTATGGACTTTGTAGTTGGGATTCCACGTACTTCGAGGAAGTTCGACGCTATTTGGGTTATTGTGGATCGGCTGACCAAGTCCGCATACTTCATTCTAGTTGGTACTACTTACTCTTCAGAGTGGTTGGCTAAGATTTACATCCGAGAGATCATTCTCCTGCATAATGTCCCAGTTTCCATCATTTCAGATAGGGGTACTCAGTTGACATCGCAGTTTTGGAGGGCCGTGCAACGAGAGTTGGGTACTCAGGTTGAGTTGAGCACAGCTTTTCACCCTCAGATGGACGGGCAGTCCGAGCGCACTATTCAGATATTGGAGGACATGTTGCGTGCTTGTGTCATTGACTTTGGGGGTTCATGGGACCAGTTTCTGCCACTCGCGGAGTTTGCATATAACAACAATTATCAGTCGAGTATTCAGATGGCTCCGTACGAGGCTTTGTATGGGAGGAGGTGTAGATCTCCAGTTGGATGGTTTGAGCCGGGTGAGGCTAGGCTCTTAGGTACAGACTTGGTCCAGGACGCATTAGATAAGGTGAAATTGATTCAGGAGCGGCTTCGCACGACACAGTCTAGGCAGAAGAGCTACGCGGATAGGAAGGTCCATGCTATGTCTTTTATGGTTGGGGAGAAGGTTTTGCTGAAGGTATCACCCATGAAGGGTGTTATGAGGTTTGGGAAGAGGGGCAAGTTGAGCCCCCGGTTCATTGGGCCTTTTGAGGTGCTTCAAAGGATAGGATAGGTGGTTTATAAGCTTGCCTTGCCACCCAGCTTTTCGAGTGTGCATCCAGTGTTTCATGTTTCGATGCTCCGGAAGTATATTGGAGATCCGTCCCGAGGTGCTTCAAAGGATATGACTTATGATGTGGAGCCGGTGGCTATTTTAGATCGGCAAGTTCGAAAGTTGAGGTCAAAGGATATAGCTTCAGTGAAGGTGCAATGGAGAGGTCAGCCTGTGTAGGAGGCCACCTGGGAGACCGAGCGGGAGATGTGGAGCAGATATCCACGCCTATTCGAGACTTCAAGTATGTTTTTAGACCCGTTCGAGGACGAACGAATGTTTAAGAGGGGGAGGATGTAACGACCCGACCAGTCGTTTCGAGAGTTATAACCCTGTTTTCCCCATTCCTACTTCTTTTTGTGTTATTCAGCTATATTATGTTATATCGGGTTAGTTGGTTCGGGTCCGGAAGGAACTCGGAGTGAAATGAGACACTTAGTCTCATAATTGAAAATTTTAAGTTAGAAAAGTGGACCGGCTATGGACCTATGTGTAAACGAACGCGGATTTGAAATTTGATGATTCCAATAGCTCCGTATGGTGATTTTGGGCTTAGAAGTGTGTCCGGAATATTATTTGGAAGTCCGTAGAGGAATTAGGCTTGAAATGCCGAAAGTTTTATTTTTGAGAAGTTTGACCGGGGGGTTGACTTTTTGATATCGGGGTCGGAATCAGATTCTGAAAATTGGAATACCTCTGTTATGTCATTTAGGACTTGTGTGCAAAATTTGAGGTCAATCGGACGTGATTTGATAGGTTCCGGAGTTGTTTGTAGAAATTAGAAATTTCAAATTTCATTAGGTATGAATTGGGGTGTAATTCATGGTTTTAGTGTGGTTTGAGGTGATTTGAGGGTTCGACTAAGTCCGTATGATGTTTTATGACTTGTTGGTATATTTGGTTGAGGTCCCGAGGGGCTCGGGTGAGTTTCGGATGGTTAACGGGTTGGATTTTGGACTTGGAACTCTGCTGGAATTTTTCTGATGCACCATCTAGTTTCTTTCATCGCGTTCGCGAGTGGAGCCTCGCGTTCGTGGAGAGGAACTGAGAGGCTGGCAATATTTTCTCTTTGCGTTCACGAAGAGAAGCTCGTATTCATGAAGGGTGGATTGGGTGTGCATCGCGGATGCGGGAGGTGTTATGCGTTCGCGAAGAAGAGAGCAAGCAGCCAAAGACCCCCGAAAATTGGTCTACGCATTCGCGTAGGGGGTGTCGCGTTCGCGTAGTGAGGGGGAAATAAGCATCGCGTTCGCGATGGCTCGAATGGGTTCGCATAGAAGGCATTGAGGGAGAGGCATTTTGTGCTTTGCGAAGGGGGAATTTGGACGGGAGCTATTTTGTGCTTCGCGAACGCGAGGCACTGATCACGTTCGCGAAGAAGAAACGTCTGGGAATTGAGTTTAAGTTCTGAAAATGGGACTTCATCCCATTTTCAGTTTTTGGCGATTTGGAACTTGGAAGTGAGGCGATTTTGGGTGATTTTCAGAGGCAACAATGGGGTAAGTGTTCTTAACTCAATATTGGTTAAATTACCCGAATCCATGGTTGTTTTTATCATTTAATTGGTGAATTGAGTTGGGAAAATTTGAAAACTCTCTTGGTTTAAATCGAAGATTTGATGGTTGAGTTGGGGTCGGATTTTTGTAAAATTGGTATGGTTAGACTCGTGGTTGAATGGATTTCCGGATTTTGTAACTTTTGTCGAGTTCCGAGACGTGCGATTTTTGAGCTAATTTTCGGATTTTTATGGAAAATCATTATTATCTTGTGGAATTAATTCCAATGAATTTTATTGACTGTAAATACTGATTGTGAATAGATTTGGAGAATTTGGAGGCAGAGTCCAGAGGCAAGAGCATTGCGAGGTAGAGATTTGACCGGTTTGAGGTAAGTAACGATTGTAAATCTAGTCCTGAGGGTATGAAACCCCAAATTTTGTATCATTCTACTATTTTTAGTGACGCACATGCTAGGTGACGGGCGTGTAGGCGTGCACTGTTGGGGATTTGTGACTTGGTCTGTCCCGTAACAACTGTAAAGTTGCATACTTTGTTGAAACCATATGATACTTAAATGTTTTAGAAAGAATTTCTGTAAATTGGGTTGAATGCCATGGTTGGGCCTTGCGCCAATGCTGTTTGGAACCTTAGGGGCTGTTTCTTACCATCCTCTCATTATTTTCGATTGAAAATCTATACTCGGTCATGTTTATACTTATTTACCGCATAACTCAGTTTTATGACTCTATTTTGATGCATATAAATGTTTTGGGCCGAATGCCCCGTTTTACTGAAATTCCCGAGAGGCTTGAGATACTTATGACTGAGTGAGGCCGAGGGCCTGATTTGTGAGGATGAGTATGGATCGGGGTTTCCCGCCTGCAGCACACTTATGACTAAGTGAGGCCGAGGGCCTGATTGGTAAGGATGAGTGCGGATCGGGGCTGCCCGCCTGCAGCATACTTTATTATTATCGCACGTGAGTTGTCCATGCAGATTATAGCGCTTAGGCTGAAGGAGCCCCTTCGGAGTCTGTACATACCCCTAGTGAGCGCAGGTACCTACTGAGTGCGAGTGCCGAGTGCTGAGTGACTGGGAGGCATGAGTGATTGTGAGGTATGCCCGAGTGGCAAGAGTGATTGTGAGGTTTGCCCGATGGGCTGTATATGAGTGATGTTTTGCCCGATGGGCTGTTTATGATTTCATCATTTCTGCATTGAGCCTTCGTTTGAAAAACTGTTGGAAAATATCTTTAAATGGTTTTTACTGGAACTGGGTTTAAACGAGATGTTTGATTCAAATCCTGATTTTAAAAGCATGTGGTATTTTACTGAGATTTTCTGATATGAACGTTATATGCTTTATTGCTCGCCACTACTGCTCAGTCTTTATTTATTGTTGTTACTTACTGAGTTGGCGTACTCACGTTACTCCCTGCACCTTGTGTGCAAATTCAGGTATAGCTGGACACGGTAGCGGTTATTGAGTGTTTTGGTTGCAGCTTTTTCTTGGAGATAGCAAGGTAGCTGTTTGGCGATCGCAACCCCTACTCTTCTCCCTCTTATCTTACTCTTGTTGTATTTAGTTATTTTCCAGGCTGAGTTAGCCTTGATATTGTTAGATAGATTGTAGCAGATGCTCATGACTAGTGACACCCCGATGTCCGGCTTTTTTTCCTTTTTCGCACTTCTATTTTTTTTTATTTGAACTCTTTAAATGGAGGTTTTATGTTAAATAACCTTGGAATTATCTTTAAAATGAAAATATCAGTTTGTTTTTGGAAATGAGTCGGCTTGCCTAGTTCCACGATAGGCACCATCACGACAGGGGTTAGTTTTGGGTCGTGACAGATTGGTATCAGAGCCTAGGTTACACAGGTCTCACGAGTCATGAGCGGGTTTAGTAGAGTCTTGCGGATCGGTACAGAGACGTCTGTACTTATCTTCGAGAGGCTGCAGAACCTTTAGGAAACTTCACATTCTTGAATTCTTGTCGTGCGAATTTGTTGATTCTAGTAATTAAACATCTGCTGTTTCATTCTCTCATAGATGGTGAGGACTCATACTACCGGTCAGGAGGGCCAGCCACCAGTACCACCAGCCAGGGCCGCGAGAGGCCGAGGCCATGGTAGAGGCTGTGGTAGGGGCAGAGGTGCAGCCCGTACAATAGTTGGCGCAGTACCTACAGATCCACCGGTTGTCCCAGATCAGGATCAAGTTCCAGTTGTTGATGCACCAGCTCAGGCACCACCTGTGCCTACTGTGATTCCAGGCCTTTAGGAGGCTCTAGCTCAGATTCTGACAGCATGTACTGGCCTTGCTCAGGCGGTCTCTATTTCGACGGCCGCAGCCACTTCTCAGGACAGGGGAGGCACTCAGACTCCCGTCGCTCGCACACCCGAGCAGGTTATTTAGGGACTTCAGACACCGGAGGCACCACCAGCCCAGCCAGTTGCTGTTGCTCAGGATTATGTGGTTCCTGCTATGCCTGAGGATGATCAGCGTAGGTTGGAAATGTTTGGGAGACTTCAGCCACCACCTTTCAGTGACACAGAGAGAGAGGATGCTCAGGACTTTTTGGACAGGTGTCAGAGAATACTCCATACTGCTGGTATTTTGGAGACTTGTGGGGTCTCATTCACTAACTTTTAGTTTTCTGGGGCTGCACTCAGATGGTGGGAGACTTACGAGAGGCGCAGGCCTATTGGCGCAACACCCCTTACTTGGCAGCAGTTCTTCGTGGTCTTTTTGGAGAAGTCCGTGCCTCGATCCCGCAGAGAGGAGCTGCGTAGACAGTTTGAGCGGCTCCACCACGGTGATATGTCTGTGATGCAGTATGAGATGCGGTTCTCCGAGTTGGCCCGTCATGCTATCTGGTTGGTTTTCACGGACAGAGAGAGGATCATGAGGTTTATTGATGGCCTCACTTATCAGCTACAGTTGCTCTTGACCAGGGAGCGGGTTTCAGGTGCTACCTTTGATGAGGTTGTCGACATTGCTCGGTAGATTGAGATGGTTCGCGGTCAGGAGAGGGTTGAGAGGGAGGCCAAGAGGCCTCGTGGTCAGGGTGGATTCAGCGGTGCTCCTTTTGGGGGGTCAGTTCCAACACGGTAGAGGTCGTCATTTCAGACAGGCTCAGTCAACTCGGCCATTTCATCGGGGTGCATCATCTGGCCATGGTTCTCACAGTTCTCATCAGGGCCACTCATCACTTAGTGCCCTTCCAGTTCAGAGTTCGTCCCGTGCTCCACCTGTTCAGGGCTCTTCCATGCCAGGTTCTTCTACCAGTCATCCTGGTGCTAGGGGTTCCGTTCAGTTTCTGCCGCCTGCACCAGGGAGTTGTTTTGAGTGTGGGGATCTGGGGCATATGTGTAGGCAGTGTCCTCATCGTCACGGAGGTCAATCTCAGCAGAGGAGTCAGCCTCCGACTACAGCACAAGTTACCTCACCATCCGCCCAGTCAGTTCGGGGTGGAGGTTAGTCAGCTAGGGGTCGCCCTAGAGGGGGAGGCAGATCAGGGGGTGGTCAGGCCCGTTTCTATGTTCTCCCTGCCAGACCAGATGCTATTGCTTCAGATGCTTTGATTACAGGTATGTCTTAGTTTTCCACAAAGATGCCTTAGTATTATTTTACCCTGGTTCCACGTATTCATATGTTTCCTCGTATTTTGCCCATTTTCTGGATATGCCCCGTGAGTCCTTAGTTTCATTTGTACATGTATTTATTCCTGCGGGCGATACTATTATTGTGGACTGCTTATATCGTTCATGTACGGTGACTATTGGGGGTCTGGAGACCCGAGTGGATCTATTGTTGCTCAGTATGGTTGACTTTGATGTGATATTGGGAATGAATTGGTTATTTCCATGTCATGTTGTTCTAGATTTTCACGCTAAGACGTTGACGTTGGCTATGCCGGGAATTCTGAGGGTTGAGTGGAGCGGTTCTGTAGATTATGTACTAAGTAGGGTGATTTCATATTTGAAGGCTCAACGCATGGTTGAGAAGGGTTGCCTATCTTATTTGGCTTTTGTGAGGGATGTTAGTACAGATACTCTTGTCATTGATTCTGTTCCGGTGGTACGTGATTTTTCGGATGTGTTTCCTTCAGATCTACCAGGCATGTCGCCTGACAGGGATATTGACTTTGGTATTGATTTGGTGCCGGACACTCAGCCCATTTCTATTCCACCGTATCATATGGCACCGACGGAGTTGAAGGAATTGAAAGAACAGCTTCAGGTACTCCTCGATAAGGGGTTTATTCGGCCTAGTGTGTCACCTTGGGGTACACCGGTTCTATTTGTGAAGAAGAATGATGGTTCCATGAGAATGTGTATTGATTACAGGCAGTTGAACAAGGTCACAGTCAAGAACAAGTATCCTTTGCCTCGCATTGATGATTTATTCGACCAGCTTCAGGGAGCGAGGGTGTTCTCAAAGATTGATTTGAGGTCCGGTTATCACCAGCTAAAGATTTGGGATTCAGATATTCTCAAAACAGCTTTCAAAACCCGATATGGCCATTATGAGTTCTTGGTAATGTCTTTTGGGCTGACCAATGCCCCAGCAGCGTTCATGCATTTGATGAACAGTGTATTCTAGCCCTAGTTGGACTCATTCATCGTTGTATTCATTGATGACATCCTGGTGTACTCTCGTAGCCAGGAGGAGTATGCTCAGCATTTGAAGATTGTATTACAGATATTGAGGGAGGAGAAACTTTATGCAAAGTTCTCCAAATGTGAGTTTTGGCTCATTTCAGTAGCATTCTCGGGGCACGTGGTGTCCAACGAGGGTATTTAGGTGGATCCGAAGAAGATAGAGGCGGTGCAGAGTTGGCCTAGACCGTCCTCAGCCATAGAGATTAGGAGCTTTCTTGGTTTGACAGGTTATTATCGTCGCTTTGTGGAGGTATTTTCATCTATTGCATCACCCTTGACCAGATTGACCCAAAAGGGTGCTCCATTCAGGTGGTCGGATGAATGTGAGGAGAGCTTTCAGAAGCTCAAGACTGCTTTGACCACAACTCCAGTGTTAGTTCTGCCATCAGCTTCAGGTTCTTACACCGTGTATTGTGATGCCTCAAGGATAGGCATTAGTTGTGTTTTGATGCAGGAGGGTAGGGCGATTGCCTATGCCTCGCGCCAGTTGAAGACCCATGAGAAAAACTATCATGTCCATGATCTTGAGTTAGCAGCCATTATTCACTCCTTGAGGATTTGGCGTCATTATTTGTATGGGGTTCATTGTGAGATCTATACTGATCATAGAAGTCTGCAGTATCTGTTAAAGCAGAAGGATCTTAATTTGCGTCAGCGGAGATGGTTGGACCTTCTTAAGGACTATGATATCACTATTTTGTACCATCCGGGGAAGGCCAATGTGGTGGCCGATGCTTTGAGTCACCGGGCAGAGAGTTTGGGGAGTTTAGCATATCTTCCAGCAACAGAGAGACCTTTGGCATTGGATGTTCAGACCTTAGCGGGCCAGCTTGTCAGATTAGATATTTTGGAGCCTAGCCGGGTATTGGTTTGTGTGGTCTCCAGGTCTTCTCTTTATGACTGTATCAGGGAGCGTTAGTATGATGACCCCCAGTTGCTCGTTCTTCAGGATAGGGTTCGGAGAGGTGATGCTAGGGATGTGACTATTGGTGATGATAGCGTGCTGAGAATGCAGGACTGGATATGTGTGCCTAATGTGGATGTGCTTCGAGAGTTGATTCTTGAGGAGGCCCACAGCTCGCGGTATTTCATCCATCCGGGTGCCACGAAGATGTACCAGGATTTAAGGCAGCATTATTGGTGGAGGCATATGAAGAAGGATATAATTGGGTTTGTGGCGCGGTGTCTCAACTGTCAGCAGGTTAAGTATGAGCATCAGAGACCGGGTGGCCTTCTTCAGAGATTAGAGATCCCAGAGTGGAAGTGGGAGCGTATCACTATGGACTTTGTAGTTAGGCTACCACGTACTTCGAGGAAGTTCGACGCTATTTGGGTTATTGTGGATCGGCTGACCAAGTCCGCGCACTTCATTCCAGTTGGTACTACTTAATCTTCATAGCGGTTGGCTGAGATTTACATCCGAGAGATCATTCGCCTGCATGGCGTCCTAGTTTCCATCATTTCAGATAGGGGTGCTCAGTTCACATCGTAGTTTTGGAGGGCCGTGCAGTGAGAGTTGGGTACTCAGATTGAGTTGAGCACAACTTTTCACCCTCAGACGGACAGGCAGTCCGAGCGCACTATTCAGATATTGGAGGACATATTGCATGCTTGTATCATTGACTTTGGGAGTTCATGGGACCAGTTTCTTCCACTCGCAGAGTTTGCATATAACAACAGTTATCAGTCGAGTATTCAGATGGCTCCGTATGAGGCTTTGTATGAGAGGAGGTGTAGATCTCCGGTTGGATGGTTTGAGCCGGGTGAGGCTAGGCTCTTAGGTACAGACTTGGTCCAGGACGCATAAGATAAGGTGAAATTGATTCAGGAGCAGCTACGCACGGCACAGTCTAGGCAGAAGAGCTACGCGGATAGAAAGGTCCGTGATATGTCATTTATGGTTGGGGAGAAGGTTTTGCTGAAGGTATCACCCATGAAGGGTGTTATGAGATTTGAGAAAAGGGGCAAGTTGAGCCCCTGGTTCATTGGGCCTTTTGAGGTGCTTCAGAGGATAGGAGAGATGGCTTATAAGCTTGCCTTGCCACCCATCTTGTCGAGTGTGCATCCAGTGTTTCATGTTTCCATGCTCCGAAAGTATATTGGAGATCCATCCCATGTTTTGGATTTCAGCGCGGTTCAGTTGGAGGGTGATATGACTTATGATGTGGAGCCGGTGGCTATTTTAGATCGGCAGGTTCGAAGGTTGAGGTCAAAGGATATAACTTCAGTGAAGGTGAAATGGAGAGGTCAGCCTGTGGAGGAGGCCACTTGGGAGACTGAGCGGGAGATGTGGATCAGATATCCACTCCTATTCGAGACTCCAAGTTTATTTCTAGACCCGTTCGAGGACAAACGGATGTTTAAAAGGGGGAGGATGTAATGACCCGACCGGTCATTTCGAGAGTTGTAACCCCGTTTTCCCCATTCCTACTTCTTTTTTGTGTTGTTTATCTATATTATGTTATATCGGGTTAGTTGATTTGGGTACGGAAGGAACTCAGAGTGAAATGAGACACTTAGTCTCATAATTGAAAATTTTAAGTTAGAAAAGTGGACCGGATATGGACCTATGTGTAAACGACCTCGGATTTGAATTTTGATGATTCCAATAGCTCCGTATGGTGATTTTGGGCTTAAGAGCGTGTCCGGAATATTATTTGGAAGTCCGTAGAGGAATTAGGCTTGAAATGCCGAAAGTTTTATTTTTGAGAAGTTTGACCGGGGGGGTTGACTTTTCGATATTGGGGTCAGAATCCGATTCTGAAAATTGGAATACCTCTGTTATGTCATTTGGGACTTGTGTGCAAAATTTGAGTTCAATCGGACGTGATTTGATAGGTTCCGAAGTTGTTTGTAGAAATTAGAAATTTCAAAGTTCATTAGGCTTGAATTGGGGTGTAATTCATGGTTTTAGTGTTGTTTGAGGTGATTTGAGGGTTCGACTAAGTCCGTATGATGTTTTAGGACTTATTGGTATATTTGGTTGAGGTCCCAAGGGGCTCGGGTGAGTTTCGGATAGTTAACGGGTTGGATTTTGGACTTGGAACTCTGCTGGAATGTTTTTGATGCACCATCTGGTTTCCTTCATCGCGTTCGCGAAGAGGAACTGAGAGGCTGACAATATTTGCTCTTCGTGTTCGCGAAGAGAAGCTTGCGTTCGCGAAGGGTGAACTGGGTGTGCATCGCGGACTCAGGAGGTGTTACGCATTCGCGAAGAAGTGAGGAAGCAGCCAAAGACCTCAGGCAATTGGTCTACGCGTTCACGTAGGGGGTGTCGCGTTCGCGTAGTGAGGGGGAAAGAAGCATCGCGTTCGCGATGGCTCGAACGCGTTCGCATAGAAGGCATTGAGGTAGAGGCATTTTGTGCTTCGCGAATGCGAGGGTGATGTCGCGTTCACGAAAGAGGAATTTGGACGGGAGCTATTTTGTGCTTTGCGAACGAGAGGCACTGACCGCGTTCGCGAAGAAGAAACGTCTGGGCAGTGAGTTTTAGTTCTGAAAATGGGACTTCGCCCCATTTTTAGTTTTTGGCGATTTGGAGCTCGGAAGTGAGGCGATTTTGGGTGATTTTCAGAGGAAACAACGGGGTAAGTGTTCTTAACTCAATATTGGTTAAATTACCCGAATCCATGGTTGTTTTTATCATTTAATTGGCGAATTGAGTTGGGAAAATTTGAAAACCCTCTTGGTTTAAATCGAAGATTTGAGGGTCGAGTTGGGGTCGGATTTTTGTAAAATTGGTATAGTTAGACTCGTGGTTGAATGGGTTTCAAGATTTTATAACTTTTGTCGAGTTTCGAGACGCGGGCCCCACGGGTGATTTTTGAGCTAATTTTTGGATTTTTATGGAAAATCATTATTTTCTTGTGGAATTAAATCCAATGAATTTTATTGACTGAAACAAATGATTTATGACCAGATTCGAGGCGTTTGGAGACCAATTCACGAGGAAAGGGCATTGCAGAATAAGAATTTCGCGGTTTGAGGTAAGTAATGATTGTAAATCTAGTTCTGAGGGTATGAAACCCCGGATTTTGTATCATTCTACTATTTTTAGTGACGCACATGCTAGATGACAGGCATGTGGGCGTGCACTGTTGGGGATTTGTGACTTGGTCCGTCCCGTAGCAACTGTAAAGTTGCATACTTTGTTGAAACCATATGATAGTTATATGTTTTAGAAAGAATTTCTGTAAATTGGGCTGAATAACATGTTTGGGCCTTGCGCCAATGCTATTTGGACCCTTAGGGGCTATTTCTTACCATCCTCTCATTCTTTTTGATTAAAAATCTATACTCAGTCATGTTTATACTTGTTTACCGCATAACTCAGTTTTATGACTCTATTTTGATGCATATAAATGTTTTGGGCCGAATGCCCCGTTTTACTGAAATGCCCGAGAGGCTTGAGATGCTTATGACTGAGTGAAGTCGAGGGCCTGATTTGTGAGGATGAGTGTGGATCGGGGCTTCCCGCCTGCAGCATACTTATGACTAAGTGAGGCTGAGGGACTGATTGGTGGGGATGAGTGTGGATCGGGGCTGCCCGCCTGCAGCATACTTTATTATTATCGCACGTGAGTTGTCCGTGCAGATTATAGAGCTTGGGCTGAAGGAGCCCCTCCAGAGTCTGTACACACCCCCCAGTGAACGCATGTACCTACTGAGTGCGAGTGCCGAGTGCCAAGTGCTGAGTGACTGGGAGGCATGAGTGATTGTGAGGTATGCCCGAGTGGCAATAGTGATTGTGAGGTTTGCCCGAGGGGCTGTATATGAGTGATGTTTTGCCCAAAGGGCTGTTTATGATTTCATCATTTTTGCATTGAGCCTTCGTTTGAAAAACTGTTGGAAAATATCTTTAAATGATTTTTACTGGAACTGGGTTTAAACGAGATGTTTGATTCAAATCCTAATTTTTAAAGCATGTGGTATTTTACTGAGATTTCCTGATATGAACGTTATATGCTTTATTGCTCGTCACTACTGCTCAGTCTTTATTTATTATTGTTACTTACTGAGTTGGCGTACTCACATTACTCCCTGCACCTTGTGTGCAGATTCAGGTATAGCTGGACACGGTAGCGGTTATTGAGTGTTCTGGTTGCAGATTTTTCTTGGAGATAGCAAGGTAGCTGTTTGGCGATCGCAACCCCTGCTCTTCTCCCTCTTATCTTACTCTAGTTGTATTTAGCTATTTTTCAGGCTGAGTTAGCCTTGATATTGTTAGACAGATTGTAGCAGATGCTCATGACTAGTGACACCCCGATGTCAGGCTTTTTTTTCTTTTCCACACTTCTGTTTTTCTTTGATTTGAACTCTTTAAATGGAGGTTTTATGTTAAATAACCTTGGAATTATCTTTAAAATAAAAATATCGGTTTGTTTTTGGAAATGAGTCGGCTTGCCTAGTTCCACGATAGGCGCCATCACGGCAGGGGTTAGTTTTGGGTCGTGACAGAAATCTTCTTGGTTCAGCATAAAATAAAGAAGGAATTTTTACATTCCTATACACTATTTCAATCTTTATTACCCTCCCTACTCAAGTTTTAATATAATTACATATTATATACCCAATTACTAATTATGTACAGTTTTAGGCATTTAATGATAATAATTAGTGTCCTAAAATTACTCTAACGTATCTTTCACTCCCCCCACGTTTCTCTCTTCATAACTCCCCCCACGTTTCTTGCACTCACCCACGTTTCTCTCTCCACAAACTTCAGTATCCCTCCATTAACGCCTATTTCCACTCTTCTTCAAAAATCAGTCTACATTTTTTCACTCTTCTTCAAAAATCCCTCTCCATTTTTATAGATTCAAGCTCTAAATACTCTACCACACACCTCCATTAGCACCTGCTACTTGCTTAATTTTCAATAAAGAAGAAAATAGTTTCGAAGATCAGCCCTAAAAAAGCTAAAATATGTGATATTCCTACATTTGATTTGGGTGTTTTCTTAGAGAATTCACCCAAAAAAATTTCAAAATCAGCACATGAAAAAGAAGAGACCAAACCCAGGATTTCCCCTCGTGAAGCTAGAGCAGAAGCTCGTACAAAACAAAAGTACGATATGGATGCTGGTGAATCCCTGATACCTGTTAAATCTGCAAAACGGAAAGGCAAAGAAATTACTTCCGATGATGATTTCGTCGAAGAAGAAGCTATCATGAAAGTTGCAAAAAAAATTAGAGTGTCTCCTACCTGGCTGGCTATCATGCCTGGCTTTTGCCTTGCAAAGACTGGCTAAAGTCAGCTCATGCTTGGCTTTTGCCTTGCAAAGCCTGCCTAAAGCCAGCTCAAGCCTGGCTTTTGCCCTGCAAAGCCTGCTTAAAGCCAGCTCAAGCCTGGATTTTGCCTTGCAAAGCCTGCCTAAAGCCAGCTCAAGCCTTGCTTTTGCCTTGCAAAGCCTGCCTAAAGCCAGGCTCCTCTTCTACACATTAATTTTGATGAGTGAGCACATGATTAATACTTGGAGAAAATCAGTCCACTGCATATGGAGATCATATAGTAGCTACACTTGGAAGACTATGCTGGCTTCAACTCTGTGGTAGAGATGTTTGGAGTTCATTTTAGCCTATGGACAGTATACCCTGGCGCTTGGTAAGAGCTTGATAGGTGCTGCTTGGTATTTGCCAATGACAATTGAATTCACATACACTGATAGGAGAAGAAAGCATTCAACTTATTATGTTGTAATAGCTAGTTCATTAGATTATAGCTTTTCTATCTTTTTAATAGCTGGTAGCTTCATGCAACTTTTATTTTGGTTTGGACATCTTGTAAGCTTTGGATCCATTTTGGGATTTTATTTATATATTAGCCACTAGGCAAGTATAGTTGATTAAAAAAAAAACCTTCAAAAAAGAAGAAGGTTCAAAAATCTTCTAAAACTATTCCCTAACAGTCTTTGGAGAAGGTAAAAATTTAGTAGTTTCAATTTTTTTTAAAGCTAAAAACTTCTTCTCATTCTTATGAATATGCATAATTTTTGTTTTTGTAGTTGTAGAAATTTTGTCTACAATGTGTAGATTTATTGTAGATTATGTTTTTCTGATTGTAGATAAATTGTAGTATAAACGTAATTATTTTGTTTTCTTATTTTGACTCTGTTTTTTTGATTGTAGATAAATTGTAATATAACTGTAGTTATTTTGTTTTCTGGTTTTGACTCTGTTTTTCTGATTATAGGTAAATTGTAGTATAAATGTAGTTATTTTCTTTTCTGATTTTGAAACAAGTTTTAATAACTTTTTTTTCTTTTGCTGCAGAATGGACCATTTTTTTCACCTCCTGATGTTGATTATGGGATTATTAGGTTCCAGACATTATCCGACCCCACTATTCCTGGCCAAATCAAGGATTTACTCTCTGAAAATGATTTAAAGTTGTTTAAGAAGGCATATTTTGGCTATTTTCTTTTCTTGCCCAAAATATGTATGCAAAATCAAGCAATTCATCTTTCATGAAGTATGAATTGAACGCATCTAGTTCCGACTTTTTTTCCGCAAAGATAAAGGGTAAGAGGCTGAATTTTGATTTGAGAGAGTTTGCCCTGATTAGTGACCTTAGATGTTTTACGGAAGTGACAGACTTTGGTTACACACCTAAGTATGACTATAAAATAATGAGAAGCTATTTTCCAAACAAGGAAAAAGTTGAGAAGTCATACTTAAAACAAATATTAACCAGCCTCACCTGTGTGAATGATGAGGATGCAGTCAAGTTGTGTATTCTCTATGTCATAGAATTCTTCCTCTGTCCTTTAGACAAAAATAATGTAGGTTTGATAGAACATTTTAGGTTCTATTTGGTGGACTCAGGGCAGTATGCGAACTACGCATGGGGTAGTGAATCTTATACACAATTGCTTCAGTCCGTTAGGCACAAGCTCAACCCTTCTGTTCATTTTTATGTCATTCGAGGCTTTGCACTAGCTATGCAAATATGGTTGTATGAGTCTTGATCTACCGTCAACACTAATATAGCTACAAGGGTTGCTAATTTGATCCCTCGCATACTTAGCTGGTCGGCTAGTAAGGACAAGATATGGTTATCTACAATTGAAGATAGAATGATCAAACCATCATGGATCAAGGTAAATGGTTTTCACCTCTGCGCAAACAATCTAATACAAATTATCTACACTTTTTATACATATTATGTCTAAGTCACTCACATTTCTTTTTTCACTTAGTTCACCAACATAATTGAAGCACCATAAGAGCTTTCAAGAATGAATTTGCCAGATAAAGTTGAATACATCCTTGAAGAAGTTGAAACAAAGTCCGAGCATCCGATAGATGCTCCATCTCCATCCGGACATAATCATGCAATTTGAATAGATGACAAGAAAGATATTGTGAAACAAATACAAAAATTAAGAAAAGATGTTGACAAGGTAACATATATACATAATCCTAGATGGTTTCTTTAATTTATGTTATGCGAATTATTTCGTTAACTCTTTCTATTTTAATATGTAGGTTGGTTCAGATCTTGGAACTTTCAAGAAAGAGGTTTTTCAAGAACTAGGTAGCATTCGACTACTACTCAATGATTCAATCAAGGTTGTTTTACAGGCGATAAACAGTCAAAAGGATAACATTGATGCTAAGGTTTCATTTGAAATATATTCATTTTAGACAACATTTTTTACCATGTCAGAGTTTATATTATCATTCATAAAGTATATAGCCTAACAAATTAAATGCCTGCAGGTTACTAGCAGTTCTACAAAAAATGATGAGCACTCCAAAGAAAAGAACAATCAACACTTTCCGGGCAGTAGTGCTAAACCAGTGCATGCCAGCAGCAGTAAAACAAGCATCTACATTATGTCTACATATCTACATTATGTCTACACTATATCTACATATTGCCTAAATTACCAACAACTAATCTGCATTATATTTTCAATGGTTTTCTTAGATACAGGGCACGTGAATGACAGAGAAATTGAGGAGAATGTTCTTGTAGGTGTTGATTTATCTTTCTAATTTGAAGGGGCATTTGATAAAGAGAATGCAGGTATGATTTAGTACATGTTATCATCACATTTCACAATACATTTTGCATATCAATTGCAGGACAACATTTCAACAAATTTACTACAATTAAACTATAATTTATATACAGTGATGTTAATGTTTACTACCAATTATCTACAATTTTATTAAGTTATACATATTTATTGTAACAGAGAAGGAAACTATGCATGTAGAATCTCCAAAACAGGAAGCTACAATAAGCATTCCAGGAGAACAAAAAAATGAGGAGAAGGAAACAAAAATGCAATCTCCCATTCAAGAAGAGAACATTATACAACAAGGAGATGATTGCGTGAAGATTCCAGTGGCAACAATACAATCTCCCATCAGCTCAATTTTCAATAAAAAGCTGATGCAACATGTCTTCTCATTCTTTTGTCTTAAATTTTGATGGTGAACCAGCCGATTACATTAATGTAGGTGATTCGGACAATGACTCCAGATCTGAAAAAAGGGAAGTAACACGTGATGATTTTGAACTGCAGAGAACTTCTTCCAGATTGTTAAGTTTGACGAGCTTAATGAAGATGAAACAACCCCTGTGCATCAAGGAAGAACAAGGCAGCCTGGAAAGTATGCCAGATCCCCCTTTCTCCTTTTTTTATAGTTCTGGGGGGAGCACTTCTGTTGGTCCTCCAATTTTACTCATCAAGCATCCATTTACTGGGGTTATTGGCGAAGATATTGATCCTAACTTGTTGGAAGAATTCAATAAGTGGTTATACTTTGGTACCAATACAGTTTCAAAGAGGTTAGTTTATATAATTTGTTCATATTTTCAAGTGCATTCATCTTTTGGATTTCCACTTGAATCTACATATTTATTGTAATTGCTATGTGTTTAAATAGGAGGAAGGCGCCTTATTCTGTAAAAGATAACCAGCTTAAGCTGTGGTATGGTCTTGGAGTGGAGAAAGTTTATAAAAAGGAGTGGTTTTATACTTTGGCAGATCCCGGGCAAGTCCTCAACGACACGGTAAACACATACCCTGGCAAAATTTAATGACTAGCTGTAGTATTCTGTCATCTAAAGATTTTGTAGTTTTTTTGTTTAAAAATTGTATGAAGCATTGAGAAATAATGAAATCTATTTTTATGCAGCACATTTATGTTATTTTATACTATTTTAGAAAGAGAGGAAAGTATGGTCCTCAAAACAAAATACGGTTTACAACCACTGATTGTATGTTCAAGACTAGAATTGAACAAATTTATCATTGGTACATCAATGCTCCTGCCGATAAGAAGCTTGTTGTTGTCAAATCCCAGGACGTCGTATTAGAATATATATTGGGGTATAGGTTACTCGCAAATGTTGCATGGGATCAAGTTGATTTTGTGATTATGCCCATAAATATTGTGGAGAAATTTCATTGGTTGTTGGTTGTGTTTGACATTACCGATAGGGTTCTATATGTTTATGATTCTATGGTCTCTTCACGAAATCACAACCTTGTTGAATCTGTTGTCAACAAGTTTGTTGTTTTGATCCCCCTCTACTTGTCATGCACCGGTGTCACGACCCAAAATCTGACCTGTCATGATGGCGCCTTATTTCAATACTAGGCAAGCCGATAACATCAATAACCCCCAATTTCCTTTAAGTTTGAAAAACATAATATTCAAATACAATACAAAATCCCACGAATACGGATACGAACACTCCCCAAAACCTGGTGTCACTGAGTACATGAGTATCTAATATGATTACAAGTCTGGAAAATACGGTCTATGATAGTTTGAGATCAAATACAGTAAACAGGGAGATAGGGAAGGAGAGACAAGGTATGCGAAACACTGCAACTACCTCAGAATCTCTGAAAAATCAATTGCGCAAAATAATCAACGCCCGCTATGTCTGAGAATATCTGGATATGCACACGAAGTTCAGGGTATAGTATGAGTACAACCAACTCAGTAAGTAACAATAATAAATAAGGAACTGAAGATAGTGAAAGCTACATAGTTATAGTTCATTTTTAGTAATTCCAGCAAAGAATAGACATGCTTCAAATCCAGCATTTTAAGTCAAATCAATTCTATACAGTTCAAGTTCATGTATTACGGATATAAAATCTTTCAAAAAATTTCACAACAATGACAGATAGCAACTAAGTGAACCAACAAATGAAAAGCAAGTACAGCCTCTCAGGACAACAATCACTCACTGGGCTCCCAACCCTCAGCACCCACACTCAATGGGTACCCGCGCTCACTTGGGGTGTATAGACGCCGGAGGGGCTCTTACAACCCAAGCGCTATAATCTACACGGACAAATCACGTGTTGCACAGACAACTCAAGTGCCATAGTATAAATATCTGAATCCGCACGGACAATTCACGTGCTATAGTATAATATAAGGATCCACACGGGCAACTCACGTACTGCACGGATAACTCACGTGCTATAGTATAATATCTCACAATCAGGCCCTCGGCCTCGCTCAGTCATAAATCTCTCCAGTCTCTCGGGCTCTCAACAATCATGAAATCAGCCCAAACAACAATGATATGATGCATCAATCATGAACAATAGAGACTGGGATAAAATAATCAAGTAAGCTGTGACTGAGTACAAAAGAACAATTAAGGAGATAGTTCAACATGTACACGACCTCTATGGGTCCTAACAGTACCAACATATAGCCTAAACATGGTTTCTAACATGACTTATAGTCAAATTTCCACAACACATAGAGAGCACATAGTTATCAACAAGTTATTCAACTTTACAGTTTCCACGGGACAAACCCAGTCACAATCCCCTCGGTGCACGCCCACACGCCCGTCACCTAGCATGTGCGTCACCTCCAAAATAGTCACATGACACAAAATTCGGGGTTTCATACCCTCAGGACCAGATTTATAACTATTACTTACCTCAAACCGTGAAATTCTTATTCTGCAATGTCGTTTCCTCGTGAATTGGCATCCAAACGCCTCGAATCTAGTCATAAATAATTCAATTCAGTCAATAAAATTTATTGGAATTAATTTCATAAGAAAATGCTAATTTTCCATAAAAATCCGAAATTTAGCTAAAAAATTGCCCGTGGGACCCACATCTCGGAACCCAACAAAAGTTACAAAATTCGAACACCCATTCCGATACGAGTTCAACCATACTAATTTTATCAAATTCCGATAACAACTCGACCTCCAAATCTTAAATTTTCGTTTTTGGAAGATTTTGTAAAAATCTTGAATTCTTCAATTTAAATCCGAAATAAAAGATGAATATAACCATATAATCATGAAGTATAATCACTTTCGGATATAGAACACTTACCTCAATCCATATGGTGAAAAAGCGCCTCAAAAATCGCTTCAATCCGAGCTCCATAACTCCAAATATGTTAAAGATGGCTAAAACCTCGAAATATAGCTACTGCCCAGGTATTTACTCTTTGCGATCATGGAAAATGCTTTGCGATCGCGAAGCACAAAATTTTTCAGCCCCAAAATTGCTTTTTGCGATCGCGAAAAACCAATCGCGATCGCGAAGAACAAACTGCCCAACTCTTCCAAACAGCCTCTAGTATAATGGTCATAACTTTTTGTACAAAACTCCAAATTGCAAATGCTTTAACTTTCTGAAAACTAGATGCCAAGGACTACAATTTGTTGCTCATCTCCCAATTCCTTATATATTGCTAGATATAAGCTTCCAAAGTTAGACCTGTGCAACAGAGATTTCCAAACTCTTCCCAGATAGCCTATAGTGTATCTACCACAACTTTTTGTACACAACTCCAAATGACAAATGTTTACCTTTCTGCAAACTAGACATAAAGGACTACAAATTTAATTTTTGGATAATCTCCAAATTCCTTATAGATTGCGAGATATAAGCTTCCAAAGTTGGGTCAGTGCAGCAGGATTTTCCTCTACGCGATCGCGAAAAGGCTTCCGCGATCGCGATTCACAGTGTCCAAACAGCAAAATTACTCTTCGCGATCACTGCCATTTGTCCGCGATCGCGATGCATACCTCTATGGCCAAAAACCAACAACTATGAATGGCCTATAAATGGTCCGAAACCACCCCGAAACTCACCCGAGCCCCTCGGTACCTGAACTAAATATACCAACAAGTCCTAAAACATCATACGAACTTAGTCGAAGCCTCGAATCACATCAAACAACGCTAAAACCACGAATCGCACCTCAATTCAAGCCTAATGAACTTTGAACTTTCAAATTGTATATCATGTGCCGAAATACATCAAATCAATCCGGAATAACTTCAAATTTGCACACAAGTCATAAATGACATAACGAAACTATTCCAATTTCCAAAATCAGATTCCGACCTCGATATCAAAAAGTCAACCCCCCGGTCAAACTTCCCAAAATTCAACTTTCGGCATTTCAAGCCTAATTCCACTACGGACCTTCAAATAATTTTTCGGACACGCTCTTAAGTCCAAAATTACCATACGGAACTATTGGAATCATCAGAATTAAATTCCGAGGTCGTTTACACATAAGTCAATATCCGGTCAACTATTTCAACTTAAGCTTCCAACATGAAAATTCATTCTTCCAAGATAACTTTGAAATACCTTAAAACCAAAACCAACAATTCACACAAGTCATAATACCTCGTGGGAAGTTATTCAAAACTTTAAATAGTTGAAAGGAGAGTAAATGCTCAAAATAACCGGTCAGATCGTTACAACCGGCTTCTATGGCAAGCGTCCAGACATCAACTACAAGAACACAAAGGCATACATTGAAAAAGGTGTTACTGACCCTCTTGACATTCAGTGGTTGGTCGGTAAGATACCCCCGCAAAAAGAGGGATCGTTGTATTGTAACGACCCGACTTGTCGTTTTAAGAATTAACTCCCCATTCAGTGACTTAAGGTCTCGAGCAGCTTCGCAATATGTATTATGACCCACGGGTGTGGTTGAGTTTGATTTTTTGGAAGATTCAAAATTTAATTAAAAGAACAATTCTTATTTAGAAGCTTAAAATGGAAAGAGTTGACCGGAGAGTTGACTTTTGAGCAAACGACCTTGGAATAGAATTTTAATGATGTCAATAGCTTTGTATGGTGATTTCGGACTTTGACGTATGTCCGGATTCGGATTTGGAAGTCCGTAGAACAATTCGACGCATTTTGGCGAAAGTTGAAAAAAATAGAAGATTTTGGAAAATCCTACCGAAGGATGAAATTTTGATAATGAGGTCGGATTTCGATTCCGGAATTTGGAATAGCTACATTACGTCAATTATTACTTGTGAGAAAAATTTGAGGTCATTCCGGATTGATTTGATACGTTTCGGCGCAAATATAAAAGTTGGAAGATTTGAAAACTTATAATTCGATTCGATGCGCGATTTGTAATTTAGGCATTGTTTGACATGATTTGAAGCCTCGACTAAGTTCGTATTTTATTTTGGGACATGTTGGTATAATTGGTTGAGGTCCAGGGGGCCTCAGGCGAGTTTCGGATGCGGCCTGGAGTGAGGAGGGCAAAGGTCGCAGGTGTGATGCATTTTTCGCACCTGCGTGAGTGCAGAAGCGGAAGCTCTTCCACAGGTGCGATGGCAGTGTCACTGGGCATCGCAGAGGTGAGAAATTTCTCGCAAAAGAGAGCTCGCAGGTGCGACTAAAATGTCTGCAGTGCGAAACTGGGCAGAAACATAAGGATTGAAGTTGGTCATTTTTGACATTTCGTTTTGGAATTTCTGGACCTCGGATTTGGGCGATTCTGGAGGGATGCTTCACAAGCTTGGTTGGGTTAAGTGTTCTATATCCTAAAGTGATTATATTTCATGAATCTATGATTATATTCATCATTTAATTCAAATTTAAATGGAAGAAATCAAGATTTTTACAAAATCTTCCAAAAACGAAAATTTAAGATTTGGAGGTCGAGTTGTTATTGGAATTCGATAAAATTGGTATGGTTGAACTCGTATCGGAATGGGTGTTCAAATTTCATAAAAATTATGTCGAGTTTTGAGGGGAGGTCCCGCGTTGACTTTTGTTGACTTTTTGGAATAAAGTTTTAAGTCGACGTATTATTATCCGGAATTGTTTGAGCTATCCGGAGGTCAATTCAAGCAAGAAGGCTATTTTGGAATATCGACCTAACTTCAAAAAGGTAAGTGTCTTGCTTAACCTCGAGTGGGGCATCGAGTCTTATGTGCTATTTGTGTAATTGAAAACCATGTACGTGAGGTGACGAGTACGTACTTTGTTTATATGTGCAAATTTCATTGATTAAAAATCCTTAGACGCCCTTATGTATTAAATTGGAAATTATTGGCACCTATTAAATCCTCTAATTGTCATACCTAGATCCTTGTTTGTTGAAATTATTTTTACATGATGATTTGGTGTGATTGCCACCTTGATTTTTATGTGAAATATTATTTTGTTGGGTTGTTCACTTCTGGATATTTTGTTGAGATTTTGTGCATATTATGGTCGAGCCATGGGCTCCTTATTGTGGAAAATAAGGTATTGTTGATTTTTGTGGCAAGTTGTGATATTTGAGCACTTGATGTGCAATCTGTGATAATTTGTAATATTTGAGCACTTGATGTGCAATTTGTGATAAGTTGTAATAATTGAGAATTTGATGTGAAATCTGTGATATGTTGTAATATATGAGCACTTGAGGTGCAGTTTATGAGATGTGATTTTGGCACGTTATATCGTGGGAGTTATGTTCGGGTGTTTGCACGAGGTTTCTGCCGTGCTATTATTACTATTGATTTATGCACATGCGGCGTGACAAGGCGGGCTATATATATATATATATATATATGGGCTTGGGGGGGGGGGGGTTGTGCATGTGGCGAGACAAGGTGGGAACATTATTGTGCTCGTGTGGCGAGACAAGGCGGGTGTTCACTTTACTATTGCACATGTGGCGAGACAAGGTGGGCTATGTCGGGGATTGAATTGTGATGACTTGTGATGGCCTGGGGGCATTGTTGTTGTTGCATATTTACTTTTGGGACTACGAGACGGTATCTCGGGAGTGCCTTTGTTGACATTCTCTGTGGTTGCACTTGTCTTCGGTTATTTTTGTATTTCCGTGATAGGTAAATTGTCGTGTTCTTCTGTGATATAATATTTGATTCTATTATGTGTTTGTATCCCTTGTTGTAACGTGTTGGCTTTGGCTCTTGTACGAGACTCTGAGGATTTGTGGTTCTAGTCTTTATTAGTTTTCAAGGTTAAGTTGTTTTGAATTAAAAAAAATTGCAGTGTGCTTTAGTTCTTATAAGTTTTACATCCAAATCAGCAACTATCAGGCGCTTCATTTTAATTGAAATGTTATTTTCTTCACCCAAATTGTCACGACCCAACTCCATGTCAGGCCGTGATGGCGTCCAGCTCCATTGCTCGACAAGCCAACAATGAACAACTTAGTGATTTCCCAATCTTTTTCTTTTCTTTATTAAGAAATTCCGAAATTTAGCTTTACTTACATTTAAAGAATCTAATAAATAAAGGATTTTTAAGGCAAACAACGGAAACATCTAAAAGCAGTTATAACTATTGAATCACAACCCAAAATCAAAGTCTACTAATACGTGCCAAGATCTAGTGTCACAAGTATGTGGGCAACTAGTAGAATATACAAAAGATGACTATCCTACAGTCTGAAACAGAATAGACGGATAAAACAAAAGAGAAACTCCGGCATGTTGCTGAACGGCTCAGAAGGGCAGCTCACCGTGAAGTCTCGGTCCAAAATCAGGTATGCGCGCCAGGCGGGTAACTAGATGCACCAGCCTCAGATCCTGTACAATTAAGTACAGAAGCATAGTATGAGTACATAAACAATATGTACCCAGTAAGTATCTCGCCTAACCTCGAAGAAGTAGTGACGAGGGGTCGACTTGATACTTACTAGGCCAATAATAATATAATTTAAAGCATTATACTAAGCATGGATATCATGAATGATACTGTCAGTTCAACAACAGGAAGAGATAAGTCTTTCTTTCATAATTATAACTTAAATTTCAGTAATACCATTTAGCAACTTACATTTCAAGGCATTTAAACAGAATAAACCATGGAAAATTTTCAAATAATTAGCATGCGCAATTATACCGAGGTCGTACGGCACGATCCAACAAAATATTTAAAATGTGCACTGTCGAGGGTCGAACGACACGAACCATAGATGTATCTATTTTCCCCGCTTATGAATCATACATGCGACGCGGTCAAACATAAATTTAAGGAATTACCCCGCTCGCGAATCATACATGCGATGCGGTTACACAAAGAATCTCATAAATATTTATAGTACTCTCCCATTCTTTTCAAAATACGACATTCAAATGAAAACTTTTATGATCCCATTATTTTTCCTCAATTCCAAATTTATTTTGAAACATTTAATAAGCACACTCCATTCTGCCCTTCTCAAGGCAAACAATATACATAAAGCAATAATCATATCAACAAGGCATGGTGTAAGCCTAAGACTACCTGGACATAACAGGAATAGTAGCTACGTACGGACTCTCGTCACTCCGTGCATATGTAGCCCCCACAAACATCAACACATATTCATTTAGTTTACCTATGGGGTAATTTCCCTCTTACAAGGTTAGAAAGGAGACTTACCTCGTCTCAAAGCCTACTTCCCAATTCAAGAACACGCTCAAATCTCCAAATTTGACGCCAAACAACTGAAGCTAGTCAAACATTACATAAACTAATCAATCTATGCTCAAAGGTTCATAATTCTAACATTTAAGTGATTACCCAACTTAAATTGCAAGATTCCTAAAATTTACCCCGGGCTCACATGCTCGGATTTGCAGAAATGTTTTAAAGAAAGTTGTTACCCATAACCTTAGGAATATAAACATATGATTTTTACTAAATTTCATAACGAATTTCGTGGTTAAATCCCATTTTTATAAAAAAAACCTAGGTTTTCATCTAAGCCCGCAATTTTCACTAATTTACATGTTATAACCTACCCATAAACCATGTATTTAACTCATATTTGATAGGAATTACTTACCTCAACTAGTTGATGGAAATCCCCTCTCTAACCAGGTCCAAAATCGGCCCCAAGAAGAGTAAGAAGTGAGCAAAACTGCTCAAAGTCCGATCTAAAACACCCTGCCCTTCAGCGACTTCAGCACCTGCGGTTAAATTGGCGCACCTGCAGCTCCGCTTCTGCGGACAGCTCGCGCTGGTGTGGACCAAATCCAAGCTGCCTCATCTCGCTTTTGCGTCCAGGTGATCGCACCTGCAGCCATGCATCAGCGATAAACGACGCGCATATTCGACACTGCCGGCTCCTGCAATGCCTGCCTTCGCACCTGCGTTTTCACATGTGTGGTCCTTCTTCCACTTTTGCGATGGCTGGGCAGCCTATGCTGGGACGCATCTGCAATCATGGGCTCGCACTTGCGGATGACCAAGCACACGTGCGATTATGACAGCAGCTGGAGCTTCAACTTTGGCTTCCAAATTCCAACTTGGTCCGAGCCTCGTCCGATTGACACTCAGGGACCCGTCCGAATGTACCAACAAGTTTGAAATCAAAAAACTGACTCGCTCGAACTCTCGGAATGCCCGAAACAACATTAAAACTAAGAATCATACCCTAAAACCAATTGAATCAAACTTAAGAACTTCAAGTTCTTCAATTTACTTCTAATGCGCCGAAAGGTACTTATACTACTCGGAATGACACCAAATTTTGCGTGCAAGTCTTAAATGACACTACAGAACTATTACCGGTCTCGGAATTATGTTTGGAACTCGATATCACCAAAAATCGCTCCAAACCAAGTTTTAAAGAACTTCTAAAACCTTCAAGAACAAACTTTCACTATTGGGCGCCAAAACGCTCCCTGGTCATCGAAAACTCGATCTGAACATACACCCAAGCCCGAAATCATCATACAAACCTATTGGAACCATGAAATCCTGATTCCGAGATCGTTTGCTCAAAATATTGACCGAAGTCAAACTTGGCCCTTCAAGCCAACTTTAAGGAATCAAGTGTTCCGATTTCAACCCAAACTCTTCCAAATTCCGAACCAACCGTCCCCGCAAGTCATAAATTAGTAAAAGCATGTACGAGAAGTCTTATTTAGGGGAACGGGGTTCTAGAAAGCAAAACGGCCAGTCGGGTCGTTACATTCTCCACCTCTTAAACAAATATTTGTCCTCGAACGTGTTTAGATTCATACCCGATGTGCTGAATAAGTGTGGATATCTGCTCCGCACATCCTCCTCGGACTCCCAGGTCGCCTCCTCGACTGGTTGGCCCCTCCACTGAACCTTTACCATGGAAATCCTCTTGGACCTCAACTAGCAATCCTGCCTAGCAACAATAGCAACTGGCTCCTCCTCATAACCCAAGCTCTCATCTAACTGAATAGTGCTGAAGTCTAACACATGTGACATGTCGGCATGATACATCCGGAGCATACACATGTGAAAAATTGGATGAACCCCTGATAGGATGGGAGGTAAAGCAAGCTCATAAACAACCTCCCCAACTCGCCTCAACACCTCAAATAGACCTATAAACCTTGGGCTTAACTTTCCCTTCTTTCCGAATATTATAATACCCTTCATCGGTGAGACTTTCAATAGAACCTTCTCGCCTACCATAAATGATACATCACACGCCTTCTAATCCGCGTAACTCTTCTGTCTGGACTGTGCTGTGCGAAGTTGCTCCTGAATCAACTTTACCTTTTCCAAGGCATCCTTCACCAGATCAGTACCTTATAACCTAGCCTCACTGGGCTCATACCACCCGATGGGAGAACGACATCGCCGACCATATAAAGCCTCAAATGGATCCATCTCGATGCTGGACTGATAATTGTTATTGTAAGCAAACTCGGCCAATGGCAAGAACTGATCCCACTGTCCCCCAAAATCAATCACACAGGCTCTTAGCATGTCCTCCAATATCTGAACTGTCCGCTCTAACTAGCCGTCGGTCTGTGGATGAAATGCTGTGCTGAGCTCTACACGGGTCCCCAACTCACTCTGTACGGCTCTCCAGAAATGTGAAGTGAACTGAGGGCCTCTATCTGATATGATGGAAATAGGCACACCGTGCAATCGAACTATCTCCCTAATATAAATCTGGGCCAATTTCTCTGAAGTATAGGTAGTCACAACCGGAATGAAGTGTGCCGACTTGGTCAATCTGTCGATAATGACCCAAACTGCATCAAACTTCCGCAAGTTCCGCGACAATCCAGCTACGAAGTCCATAGTGATGTGCTCCCATTTTCACTCAGGTATAGTCATCTGCTGAAGTAGGCCACCTGGACTTTGGTGCTCATACTTGACCTGCTGGCAATTTAGACATCTAGATACATACTCCACTACGTCTTTCTTCATCCGCCGCCACCAATAATGCTGTCTCAGGTCACGATACATCTTCGTAGCACCTGGATGAATACAATACCAAGAACTGTGTGCCTCCTCTAGGATCCTCTCCCTCAAGACATCGATATCAGGAACACATAGATGACCCTGGAGTCGTAGAACACCATCCTCGCCAACAGAAACTTCTTTAGTACCACCCTGAAGTACCGTCTCTCTAAGAACTGCCAAGTGCGGATCATCAAACTGTCGGGCCTTGATCTGCCCCAATAGTGAAGACTGAGCAACAACACATGCAAGAACCCGGTTAGGCTCTGAAATATCCAACCTCACAAGTCTGTTAGCCAAGGACCGAATGTCCAAAGCTAGTGGCCTCTCCTCCGCTGAAATAAATGCCAAGCTATCCATACTCTCTGCCTTCCTGCTTAAAGCATCCGCGACCACATTTGCCTTGCCTGGATGATAAAGAATGGTGATGTCATAATCCTTCAGTAACTCGAGCCATCTACGATGCCTCAAATTGAGATCCCTTTGCTTGAACAAATGTTGTAAGCTGTGATGATCAGTATAAACCTCACATGGCACCCCATACAAATGATGCCTCCATATCTTAAGAGCATGAACAATTGCGACTAACTCCAAATCGTGCACAGGGTAATTCTTCTCATGAATCTTCAGCTGACGCGAAGCATATGCAATAACTCGCCCCTACTGCATCAACACACAACCCAAGCCAACGTGTGAAGCGTCACAATATATCGTATACATCCTCGACCCGGAAGGCCACACTAGAACCAGTGTTGTAGTCAAAGCTGTCTTGAGCTTCTGGAAGCTCGCCTCATAATCATCGGACCAACTGAACGGAGCACCCTTTTGGGTCAATCTAGTAAAAGGTTCTGCAATGGATAAAAAGCCCTCCACAAACCGGCGATAGTAGCCAGCTAACCCCAAGAAAATCCTGATCTCAGTTACTGAAGTGGGACGAGACCAACTCTGAACTGCCTCAATCTTCTTGGGATCCACTTTAATACCCTCTCCTGATACAACATGCCCCAAGAATGCCACGGACTCTAACCAAAACTCACATTTGGAGAATTTAGCATATAGCTCCTGCTCTCGCAATGTCTGAAGTACCACTCTCAAATGCTGCTCGTGCTCCCCCATGCTAAGCGAGTAAATTAGTATGTCATCAATGAAGACAATAACAAATAAGGCCTAAACACTCTGTTCATCAAATCCATGAATGTCGTTGGGGCATTAGTCAAGCCGGAGGACATCACTAGAAACTCATAGTGACCATATCTGGTACGGAAGGCAATCTTCGGAACATCTGTGTCCCGAATCTTCAACTGATGGTACCCCGATATCAAGTCGATCTTAGAAAATACCCTAGCACCTTGCAACTGGTCGAACAAATCATCGATACGCGACAACGGGTTCTTGTTCTTGATGGTAACCTTTTTCAACTGCCGGTAATCAATGCACATTCACATAGTCCCATCTTTCTTCTTCACAAATAATACTGGTGCACCCCAAGGCGATACACTTGGTCTCACAAACCCCTTTGCTAACAACCCCTCAAGTTGTTCCTTCAACTCCTTCAATTCTTTCGGAGCCATACGGTACGGTGGGATAGATACAGGCTGGGTGCCTGGAGCCAAATCAATACGGAAATCAATATCATGATCTGGCGGCATTCCTGGAAGGTCAGAACGAAACACATCGGTGAACTCCTAGATTACTGGAACTGAATCAATCATCGGAGACTCTGTGGTGGTGTCCCGAACATAAGCTAGATAAGCCAAACAACCCTTCTCGACCATATGCCGAGCCTTCAGAAAAGAGATGACCCGACTAGCTGTACTAACCGAGGAACCCTTCCACTCCAATCTCGGTAATTCTGGCATCGCTAAGGTAATAGTCTTGGCATGACAATCAAGGATGGCATGGTATGGGGATAACCAGTCCATGCCCAGGATGACCTCAAAGTAGATCATATCAAGTAGCAGAAGGTCCGCCCTAGTCTTGTAACTACAGAATGTGACCATATAGGACCGATAAATCCAATCCACAACCACAGAATTGCCCACATGAGTGGACACATAAACATGAGTACCCAAGAACACACGAGGAACATCCAGGAAATGAGCAAACAAAGATGATACATATGAATAGGTAGATCCTGGATCAAATAACACCGAAGCATCCCTACCGCAGATAACAATAATACATGTGATCATGGCATCTGAGACCACTGCATCTGGTCTGGCCGAAAATGCATAGAATCTAGCTGGGGCGCCACCTAACTGGCCCCCTCTTACCTGACCTCCACCTCTAGGACGGCCTCTACCCATCTGCCCTTCGCCTTTGGGAGGCCGGACGGCTGGTGCGGCTGCTGAAACTGAAATCATGGGTTACTGACCCTGCTGAACTGCCTTGCCCCGAAGCCTGGGGAAGGATCTCTTCATATGACCTGGATATCCACACTTGTAAATACCTCTCGGTACCATAGACTGTTGCCCCAAAGTCTGAACCTGATGGACTGAATACCCACTAGAAGAATCCTGAATGACTGGTGGGCGGTATGAACTCTCTGGCATGGCGCCGCAATAGGCATTGGAAGAACCCTGATGAACTGGTGGGCGATAAGAACTCTCTGGCATAACACTAAAATAGGGTCACGCCGGAGCACTCCGAGGAGGTGGTGGTGCTAAATATGTGGGCCTACTAGGCTGACCCCTCCCGATCTGACCTCTGCCCCTAGCCGGGGCACCTCTAAACTCTCCAAAGAAACGGGCCCTCTTGTCCTACTGCATCTGCTCTCTACCCCTCTAGCGGTAGCCCTCAATCCTCCGAGCAATCTTCACTACTAGCTGATAACCAGTTCCTATCTCAACCTCGCGGGCCATACTAGCCTGAATTTTGGGGTGCAACCCCTCAACAAATCTCTGCACTCTCTCTGTGTCCGTAGGAAGTATCATAAGTGCATGGCGAGACAACTCAGAAAACCTCGCCTCATAGTCGGTCACTGACATCTGACCCTGCTCAAGTAGCTCAAACTGATACCGCAACTCTTCCCTTTCGGAGGGTGGAATATACCTATACAGGAAAAGTTGTGTGAACTGGCTCCAAGTCATGGGAAGAGAACATGCTGGTCTGCCAAGAAGATAAGATTGCCACCATCTACGGGCCCTGCCCTCCAGCTGGAAAGAAATGAAGTCAACCCCATGAGACTCCAGTATACTCATGTTGTGCAGTCTGTCCCTACACCTATCAATGAAATCCTGGGCATCCTCATGACGCTCGCCCTCGAAGACAGAAGGGTGTAACCTAGTCCATCTGTCCAATAATTTTTGCGGATCGCCGTCCGCAATCAGTCTAGGCTCAGGTGCAGCTGCTGCAACTGGCTGGGCTCCGCCCACTGGTAGTGCACCCAGGGTCTAATATACCACAGCTGCGTTGCCAGGAGCCTAAGCAGTAGGGGTCTGTGCTCCCCTCCTGCCTGAGATGTGGCTGGGTCCGCTGGAAATAAACCAGCTTGAGTCATGGTGTCCATGAACCGCATCATACGGCTCATGAACTCCTGAAAGCCCGGTGTTGTCATGAAATCTACCATGAATGGCTCTGTGGAAGGCACCTCGCCCTGCTTCTCAATAATGGGATCCTCCACCGGATCCGCTGGTGGTGCTACTGGGGCAGCTCTGGGTCACCCTCGTCCCCTACCTCGGGCCCGTGCCCTCGCCCGGCCTCTACCTCGGCCTCTAGCAACGGGGGGAGCAGCTCCTCTCTGGTCTGGAACATTCGTTGTGCACGTCCTCACCATCTGTAAGAGAATAGAAGAAGGAAATTTAGTATACCATCAATTGCACGATAGGAGATGAATAATGGGTGGTTTTCCTAATACCCCAAAGCCTCTCGAAAATAAGTGCGGATGTCTCCGCACCGATCTGCAAGACTCTACTAGTCTTTTTCATAACTTGTGAGACCTACATGAACCTAGTGCTCTGATACCATGTTGTCACGACACAGCTCTATGTCAGGCTGTGATGGCGTCCAACACCATTGCTGGACAAGCCAACAGTGAACAACTTGGTGATTTCCCATTCTTTTTCTTTTGTTTATTAAGAAATTCCGACATTTAGATTTACTTACATTTAAAGCATCTAATAAATAAGGGATTTTTAAGGCAAACAACGGAAATATCTAAAAGCAGTTATAACTATTGAATTACAACCCAAAAATCAAAGTCTACTAATACGTGCCATGATCTGGTGTCACAAGTGTGTGCAACTTGTAGAATATACAAAAGATGACTATCATACAGTCTGAAACAAAATAAACAGATAAAACAAAATAGAAACTCTGGCATGCTGCTGAACGGCTTAGAAGGGCAGCTCACCGTAAAGTCTCGGTCCAAAATCAGGTATGCGCGTCTGGCGGGTAACTAGATGCACCAACCTCAGATCCTGTACAATTAAGTACAGAAGTATAGTATGAGTACATAAACAATATGTACCCAATAAGTATCCCATCTAACCTCGAAGAAGTAGTGACGAGGGGTCGACTTGACACTTACTAGGCCAATAATAATGTAATTTAAAGCATTATACTAAGCATGGATATCATGAATGATACTGTCAGTTCAACAACAGGAAGAGATAAGTCTTTCTTTCATAATTATACCTTAATTTTCAGTAATACCATTTAGCAACTTACATTTCAAGGCATTTAAACAGAATAAACCATAAAAAATTTCCAAATAATTAACATGCGCAATTATACCGAGATCGTACGGCCCGATCCAATAAAATATTTAAATTGTGCATTGCCGAGGGTCGAACGGCGTGAACCATAGATGCATCTATTTTCCCCGCTCGCAAATGATACATGCAACGCGGTCAAACATAAATTTAAAGAATTACCCCGCTCGCGAATCATACATGCGACGTGGTTACACAAAGAATCTCATAAATATTTATAGTACTCTCCCATTCTTTTCAAAATACGACATTCAAATGAAAACTTTTATGATCCCATTATTTTTCCTCAATTCCAAATTTCTTTTGAAACAATTAATAAGCACACTCCATTCCGCCCGTCTCAAGGAAAATAATATACATAAAGCAATAATCATATCAACAAGGCATGGTGTAACCCTAAGACTACCCGAACATAACAGGAATAGTAACTACGTACGGACTCTTGTCTCTCCGTGCGTTTACAAGGTTAGAAAAGAGACTTATCTCGTCTCAAAGCCTACTTCCCAATTCAAGAATGCGCTCAAATCTCCAAATTTGATGCCAAGCGACTCGAAGCTAGTCAAACATTACATAAACTAAACAATATATTCTCAAAGGTTCATAATTCTACCATTTAAGTGATTACCCAACTTAAATTGCAAGATTCCTAAAATTCACCCCGGGCCAACATGCTCGGATTTGCGGAAATGTTTTAAAGAAAGTTGTTACCCATAACCTTAGTAACATAAACAAATAATTTTTACTAAATTCCATAACGAATTTCGTGGTTAAATCCCATTTTTATAAAAAATCTAGGTTTTTATCTAAGCCCGCAATTTTCACTAATTTACATGTTATAACCTACCTATAAATCATGTATTTAATTCACATTTGTTAGGAATTACTTACCTCAACTAGTTAATGGAAATCCCCTCTCTAACCAGCTCCAAAATCTCCCCAAGAAGAGTAAGAAGTGAGCAAAAGCGCTCAAAGTCCGATTTAAAACACACTGCCCTTCAGCGACTTCCGTACATGCGGTTAAATTGGCGCACCTGCGGCTCCGTTTCTGCGGACAACTCACGCAGGTGCGAACCAAAGCCAGTCTGCCTCATCTTACTTCTACACCCAGGTGATCGCACCTGCGGCCATGCATCAGCGACAAATGACGCGCATCTGCGACACTGTCCGCTACTGCGATGCCTGCCTTCTCACCTGCGCTTTCGCAGGTGTGGTCCTTCTTCCGCTTGTGCGATGGCGGGGAAGCCTATGCTGGGACGCATCTGTGATCATGGGCTCGCACCTACAAGCTCGAACCGGCGGCTGACCAAGCGCAGGTGCAATTATGACAGCAGCTGGAGCTTCAGCTTTGGCTTCCAAATTCCAACTTGGTTTGAGCCTCGTTCGATTGACACTCGGGGCCCCGTCCGAACATACCAACAAGTTTGTAATCAGAAAACGGACTCGCTCGAACTCTCGGAACACCCAAAACAACATTAAAACTAAGAATCACACCCTAAAACCAATTGAATCAAACTTAAGAACTTCAAGTTCTTCAATTGACTTTCAATGCGCCAAAACGTACTTATACTACTCGGAATGATACCAAATTTTGTGTACAAGTCTTAAATGACACTATGGAACTATTCCCAGTCTCAGAATTCCGTTTGAACCTCGATATCACTAAAACCCGCTCCAAACCAAATTTTAAACAACTTCTAAAACCTTCAAGAATCAACTTTCACTATTGGGCGCCAAAACGCTCCCGGGTCATCCAAAACCCGATACGAACATACGCCCAAGCCCGAAATCATCATACAAACCTATTGGAATCATCAAATTCCGATTCCAAGGTTGTTTGATCAAAATATTTACCGAAGTTAAACTTGGCCTTTCAAGCCAACTTTAAGGAACCACGTGTTCCGATTTCAACCCAAACTCTTCCAAATCTCGAACCAACCGTCCCCGCAAATCATAAATCAGTAAAAGCATGTACAAAAAGTCTTATTTAGGGGAACGGGGTTCTAGGAAGCAAATGACCGGTTGGGTCGTTACGCAAATGATTTCTAAAATAAATTCATTTCTTTGTTGACTTTTCTTACTTGATTTAAAAATTTTAAACTTACTTTATCGGAAATAAATTGATCGTGTGGATCTTATATGCATTGATAATGATATTTGGCACGTGAATTGTCTGTGCAGTTGTGATATGAAATGAGGGCACGAGGCGCCGGAAAAATATGATGATTTAATTATGGGTACGAGATGCCGTGGAAATATGAAAAATGGACTGAGACCCATGTTTACGAAAAATATGAAAATGGGCTGAGACCCATATATTTTATGATTATGATTTGAGGTGTCACATGGTGACTTCTTAATTTGAAAGAATTATATTCAAAATATTTATTTGGAGGGATTTTTATTTAGAAAGTATTATATGAAAGAATTTATATTTGAAAGATAATTATTTGAGAAAACTATACTTGAAAGAGAGTTATTTAGAAGAATTATATGTAAAGGATAATTATTTGAAAAACTTGAATTAATTGGGCGTACATGTATTTATTAATTGTTGAGTAATATTTATGGTATTCTTGTTGTCGTGCTGTGTATATCACTAGTTGTTTTATCCTGCCCGTATTGGTATCTCTTTCCTATTATTTTGTATATTATATTGTACAGGTTATTAGACTAGTGAGTGTCTTGACTATACCTCGTATCTACTCCACTGAGGCTAGTCTTGATACTTACTGGGTACCGACCGTGGTGTACTCATATTACACTTTTGCATATTTTTGTGCAGAGCCAGGTATTGGAGATATCGGACTTGAGCAGAGTTAAAGAGGGATCGTAAAGATTCAAGGTAGAGCTGCTTGGTCGTCGCAGTCCCTTGGAGTCTTTTTTATTTCATTGTACTGTTAATTTGTAATCCATCAATATTGTATATTCAGTGTTTGTGACCATTTCATGTATTCAGTTAGAGTTCGTGACTCGGTACTACCAGTCTTGGGAGATTTTATATTCATATTTGTTCCGCTGTTAGTTTTGATTATTATTTAATTAAAAAAAATGGCTTCAAAATGTAATTGAAATCAGCTTACCTAGTCTTAGAGACTAGGTGCCATCACGATGCCTGTTGTGGGATTTTGGGCCGTAACATATATGAAAAAACTATTCTTCCTTCTATCTATTTAACAGATTTTATTTTACAATGAATGCTAAATATTTTCCCCTAATTTTTTTTTGCAGTGACTGTGGTGTATACGTGGCTGCATTTGCAGAATATGTCAGCATTGGAGAGCTAGCAGTTTCAAAGGAAGATCTTTCTGATATTGATCAACATCGTAGACGCTATGGAGCGCTACTTTGGGATTACGCTAGGAAGAAGTAAGATACGGGTGCAATTAGTGAGAGCGAGGTGACTGGCATATTAGGAAGAAGACAAGGTGCACCAGCTGTGAACGAGAGAACACAAGTCCAGAAGAAGAAGAATTAGTTGCCCTTTTCTGTAGAAAAACTGTAGTTAAATTGTTTAGTTGTAGCCGTTTTGTAGTAAAGTTGTAGACAAATTGTTATCTAAGAACAAGTCAGTTGAAGTTTATTTGTAGCAGATTTGTGCTACAATTGTTTTACCCTATGTTTTGTTATTTTATCCAGGATACTACTACTTAGAATAAGAAACATATGTTGTTTATTTTGGTCGAAAGTTGTTAGTACTTGATATCGTTATTGTTAACATATAATTTCTTTACAACTTAACTACAATTATGTATTATACATATAAAAAATACATAATCCAATCAAGTTATGAAAGGCTGAAATGAATACACTCAGTAATTAAACAAAACAAATACAAACCAATTGCATTAAGAGCTGAAAACATTTCATTATAGGAGACAGTCTTTATTCAATTTATCAACACAATTACACCTCAACTATAATTCTCCAGAACACCTCAACACAATTTATCAAAAAATCTTGTGACTTTATCAAATTTTATTTCCTCTTGGGAGCATTCTTACAAGATCTTTTGTTATGCCCTTCTAGTCCGCAGTTGCCACATGAAACCTTGTACTTCTTTGCATTTACTTCCTCATATGGTTTGTCTCTTTATTTTTGAGGTCTTCCTGGCTGTCTTTTCCCAGTAAGTGGCATTACAACTTCTTTAGCTATATGTTGTGGCACATTCCATTTGGTTTCGTTAGGCAGCAGGTCTACTGGTATTTCATAAGTATGCAAAAGGCTCTCCCTTGTGTAATAAGGAGAACAATAGTTTTCATAAGACTCATTCGTGTGCCTCAAATCCGCCAAAGCATGTGCACAAGGAAGTTCATCAAGTTGGGATTGTCCACAACTACATCTCTTATTTTGAAGACAAACACTAAAGCGCTTCACACCATCTGTCACTGTATGGATGTGATCTATTGAAGCCCTCACCTACAATTTCATTACAAACACACAACAAGTTGTCTGAAACATATACAAAATAACTATAATTATACAATATTTTATCTACAATTAACAGTATATTTTTAGTTTGATGGAATCATTGATTTGATGTTACTGGCTATAGCTTACTCTCATCTTCTGCGATAATGTCCCGTTGTCCTCCAACTCTTTGTTGTATGTTTTTCCAAGGTATGTGAATGTACCCTTTGCTTTCAATAACTTTTCATTAGTCCAACGTTCAAGAAGAGTCCTCATGTACTCTAATAGTTCTACTATGGGCAGCTCTCTTGCATCTTTTGTTACCGCATTCAATGACTTTGCAATGTTTGATGTCATCGTCCACGTTCTGTTCACCGTAGCATGTACCCGAGACCATCTGTGATAGCCAATATCGTATAGGTATGCTTTAACACGCATGTCGATCTCTTCAATCTTTGACATTCTTTCATTAAATTCATCAAGCGTGTATGATCGTGCCGTGGCAAAGTACAATTCGCTTAACTTTAGATGACCCTTCTTGAACTTTGACCTTATATTTGTCCAAATATGTCACATACAAGCATAATGTGGCATGTCGGTATAAACAATAGATGTTGGCTTTAAGATACTCTCATTCTGATCCAAAACAACACACATATTTGGGCTTTCACCATACGCATATTTGAATTGCTCAAAAAATCACTTCCATGATGCGTCATTTTCTGAATCAACAACACGTATGCCAGTGGTAATATGCTACTTATCACAGGTGGCAAAAAGAAATTTAATTTCCATAAAAAAAAATTGGAGATGAAAAAAAAATACATACTAAAAAACAAATTTACAATAATATTTCTACAATTAATCTACAATACCTGCAACATCCATTGTGCTAGCTGTTAACATTATTCCCCTATATGCCTACTTCAAGAAGGTCTCATCAACTACTATAACTGGCCTACAATACTCCCAACCCTTGATGGACGTACTAAGTGCAACAAATACGTACAAGAAATAGTCATCGTCAGTCTTCTGCAATTTAACTACCGAACCCGAATAAGTCTTCTCCAGAATATACAAATAACTTGGCAAGCGACTGTAGGAATTAGCAGGATGACCTCTCAAAAATTTCAAAGCCTTTTCATTTGCTCTCCAACTTGCATGTATGTTAAGTTCACACCGTGTTCCGACAACATATCAGTTTGTATGTCTTTTGGTGTGTAAATTATCTCAAGATCCGCATATTTTGGTATAACCATGCTACCAACTACCGTGGCAGTAGGTTTGGCGTTGTATGTATGTATTGTCCATCAAAGAGCATGTGTACAAGCTGTTGAATTTTTGAACCTTGAACAATGCTGAATCATTTATGATGGTGGACTTGAAGTGCCATGTACAATTGTCCCCAACACATACCAGGCAGTAGCTACCAGAATAAAAACAATTTAAAGAATATTATGAAAAATGTAGCTACAAAATAATAGGGTTGTTTAAGCATAAAAATCTTATATTTAACAATTTATATACAAAAAAACTACAAACTATATACAATTTGTATACAATGATATTACAAACTATACAAAAAAAAAATACAAAGAAACTACAAATTAAACAAAAATATGAAGTTGACAATTGAATTGTTCCTATCTTCTTGCGCTAGACCTTTTCACCCTAAATTAGAACTTGTTCATGACAGAATAGTGCTTCATTGCACTGGCAATTATTTGTTTGTCTTTGTAGACTTGGCCTACTTCAATAACATTTGACATATTTTCTGTTATGATGATACTTTCATATTCCACTATCGCGGGAGATGTTTGCATATCAATCAACTTCAATATTCCAGATGAACCTGCACTCAATTAAAGTTAACTACAGTTTAGACATACATTGTAGATAGTTTGTAGTAAAATTATAGAACACGTGAAATTCAATAACAGTTGAACTACACTTGTTATGTAGTATTTTTGTAGCTATATTGTAGAAAAATTGTAGAACACATGAAATATAAAAAAAATATCACCACTGAAATAACAGAGCAAACCTGCAATTGTGTTCGAATTAGAGATACTGTATTCCAAATCGAAATCACGCACTGTTATACATAGTGGATACATTCCTAACCTTTTGTTTTCCTTTTTCGTCTCCATGTATACTCGAACTCCCATATCATTCTGAATTTTCGTTGGAGGACAATGTTCATTGACAATGTATTTGATTTCGATGATTTTTTTCTGATGTATCGATCATTAGATACTCTGCGATTGCAGAATTCAATTGACTATAATTTGAATCACCGCTGACTATAATTCTGTCAACATTAAAATTATTGTATCTCCCAAAGCTATCCCAATTACCATTTAGCTGAAGCATAATAGCTATTTTTGACATTATGTCACGGAATTCAATACAATTGTAGATAATTGTTTGCAATGTTTTTTCCAAAACCTTCCCTTATGGTTGTGAAACCAGAGGAGACACAGAAAACCAGAGTATCGACGATGATAAACTGAGAAAATTGGCGTAATAGTAGGCTTAATTCAATTGCGATGATTGCGTCGCAAAATTCTCGGAAGAATCCTACGCGATCCCAAAATTCCCCCTCTAAAAAAGGAAAGCTAATGCAGAAAGGATTCTAGTTTAAATGAATGTATATAATTTGTAGACAAAACATGTTTAGTCCAGGTAATTAAGTAAATATGGACATTTTTGGTAATAAAGTTTCATATAGTGTATAGGAATGAAAAACGCCCAATAGAGAACTCGATAATTTTATTCAGCTACAACACGTGTCTTAATATTTTAAAATTAGTTGAGTCAAGCTATTAACCCTTTTTGAGTTGGGTTGTGAGATTGGTAATAATGTCACAGAAAAATTCGAGATATATACATATATGTACAAAACAAATGCTTAATCACATCTCAATATTTATATATTTATTTATCATAGTTTTGTGATTAAATGATTTGATAACATATAGGTGTAATGACCCAATCGGTCATTTTAACTTTTAGAATCCCTTTCCCTAAAATAAAAACTCTACGTATGTGCTTTTAATGATTTATGACTTGCGGGGATGGTTGGTTCAGGATTTGGAGGTGTTTGGGTTAAAATCGGAACACTTGATTCCTTAAGTTAGCCTTAAAAGGCCAAGTTTGACTTTGGTCAACATTTTGAGAAAACGACCCCGAAATCGGGATTTGACGGTTCCAATAGGTTCGTATGATAATTTCGGACTTGAGCGTATGTTCGAATCGAGTTTTGGATAACCCGGGAGTATTTTAGCGCTTAATAGTAAAACTCAACTATTTGAAGGTTTAAAGTTCTTTAAATTTGGTTTGGAGTAGGTTTTTGAGTAATTGAAGTCTGTTTCGAATTCCGAGTTTGGGGATAGTTCTGTATAGTGATTTAGGACTTGCACGCAAAATTTCGTATCATTCCGGGTATTTTAAGTACGTTTCGGCGTATTGGAAGTAAATTGAAGAACTCGAAGTTCATAAGTTTGATTCAATTTGGTTTGGGGTATGATTCTTAGATTTAATGTTGTTTTACATGTTTCGAGAGTTCGAGCGAGTCCGTTTTATGATTTCAAACCTGTTGGTATATTCGAACGGGGTCCCGGGGCCCCCGAGTGTTAACCGGATGAGGCTCGGACCAATTTTAGAATTTAGAGCCAAAGCTGAAGCTCCCAGCTACTGTCAGAATCGCACCTGCGCTTGGCCAGCAGCAGGTGCAGCAGTAGCTCGTAGAAGCGAACAATTCCGCACGTGTGAAGGACTTGGGCGTAGAAGCGGACGCGCAGGTGCATTCCTTTGGGCGCAGGTGCGGAGCCAGTCCAAGAGGAAAAATCTCGCACCTGCGAGGCTTTTCCGCATGTGCGAAAGTCGCATGTGCGGAAATCACTGTTGGGTAGAACCTTAAAACGGACGAAGCTCAGTCCATTTTTGTTCGTTTTTCTTCCATGTTTGGGCGATTTCAGAGCTTTTTGAGAGGAGATTTCAATTAGCAATTTGGAGGTAAGTTAATTCTACACACCTTGAGTTAAATACATAGATTATGGGTAGATTATAACTAGTAAATCTTAGAAATCAAAGGTTTAGATGAATAAACTAGATTTTTATAAAAACGAGATTTTAACCACGAAAATGGGTATGGAATTGGGTAGAAATTATATATTTGAGTTCTTGAGATTATGGGTACCGTTTTCATCCAAAAATTTCCAGAATCCGGGCACGTGGGCCCGGGATGAATTTTAGGAATTTTACTATTTTGGTTAGGGTAATTTAATTAATAGCCTAAATTCGAATTATTGAACATGTATTAATTATTTTGTATAATATTTTGATAGCTTTGGATTTTTCGGCATCGAATTGAGAAATTAACGCGATGTGGTAATCGGAAAGTGGACTTTGAGACAAGGTAAGTCTCTTATCTAATCTTGTGAGGGGAAAATTACCCCATAGGTAATTAAAGTAATAATTGTTGCCAATTGTGGGGGCTACGTACGTACGAGGTGACGAGAGTCCCTGCGTAGCTACTATTAATGCTAAAGTCCGGGTAGTTTAGGACTCAAAGCATGAATTACTTGTGCAAATTTTATATATATATATATATATATATATATATATATATATATATATATATATATATATATATATATATATATATATATATTGTTAGAAAAATATTAAAAGATGAAAATCTCATATGTTTAATTTTCTGTTAAATTAATTAATTGTTAAAAGAAATTTTTCATCCTCCCGAATTTATCTTATAATAAATACACTCTCCTTCTGGAGGTACATAAGAAATATGTCCTCCTTTCTTGTGGAGCGGGCCGAACGCCTTGGCACGATAGATGCTTCTATGGATCTCGCTGCACGTCCCTCGACAGTGTACACGACACTCTGGATCGGGTCGTACGACCTCAGCAGAAATCATGCCTAATAATAATAATTACACGGTACTTCGATAGTTTATTGCAACTTGTGAAGCTAATTGATAAATTGCAAATCTTTAAAATTTAAAGAATTAATTATCTGTGTTTGTTAAGGAATTATTGTTATTCCTATAAATGAGGCTAATTGATAAATTGGAAATTTATTGGAATTGAAGGAATTTAATTAATATATTGATAATTGTTGCATTTGAAGGAATTTAATTATTTATGCTGGTTAATGAAAATTATTGTAAATTCTATAAATCATGTTGATCTAGATATTGCTATTTTTATTTTATTTATTATTATTGACTCTTAGTGAGTGTCAAAGTCGGCCATCTCGTCTCTACCACTTCAAGATTAGGCTTGATACTTACTAGGTACACGTTGTTTACGTACTCATGCTACACTTGATGTACTTTTTGTGTAGGATTTGAGGCAGGTACTAGTGGATGACCAATCATCGTACATCCACATTATCCAGAGGCGTAGTGGTGAGCTGCCTTGCTGGGCCTTTCTGTAGCTACCAGTGCCTCTTCTTATATTTTCATTCTGTCTATTTTTATTTCAGACAATATTTGGGGTTTTGTATAATCTACTAGATGCTCATACACTTGTGACACCAGGTCTTGGCACACACATTGATAGAATTTGGAATAGGTATTATTTTCTTGAATTTAAACTAATCGGTATCTTTTATATTCTCTTTAATATTGCTAGTAAAAGAATAAAATTACTTAGAAAATTATTCTGAAAATAATTGATATATGTTTAATTTAATTGTTGGCTTGCCTAGCTAGAGTGTTGGATGCCTAGCTATAGTGTTGGATGCCTTTACGACCTATAGCTCAAATTGGGTCGTGACAACATGGTATCAGAGCACTAGGTTCACGTAGGCCTCACAAGTTATGAGCAGACCTAATAGAGTCTTGCGGATTGGTACGGAGACGTCTGTACTTATCTTCGAGAGGCTATAGGGTGTTAGGAAACTACCTTTCTTCATATTCCATCATGCAATTGATGTAGTACTAAATATCCTTCTCTTATTCTCTCACATATGGTGAGAACGCGCTCTAATGAGGTTCCAGACCAGGAAAGAGCTTCTCCCCCAGTTGCTAGAAGCCGAGATAGAGGCCGAGGGAGGGCTCCAGCTCGTGGTAGGGGCGAGGACATCCCAGAACTATTCCAGTTATGCCGCCAGTGGGTCCAGCAGAGAATCCCATTATTGAGGAACAGGGTAAGGTGCCTGTGGCAGAGCCAGCTTCGGTGGATTTCACATCTGCACCGGAATGTCAGTATGTCATGGGTCGTATGCTGCGGTTCATGGACAATATGACTCAGACCGGTTTATTTTCGGCAGACCCAGCCACATCTCAGGCGGGAGGGGGAGCACAGACTCCGACCGCGCAAGCTCATGGGCAGGCAGCTGCTGTATATCAGACTCAGGGTGCACTACCCATGGGTAAAGCCCAGCCAGTGGCAGCAGCTACACCTGCGCCCAGGCCATCTGTAGCCGCCGATCCGCATAAACTATTGGACAAATGGACTAGACTTCATCCTCCTATCTTTGGGGATGAGTGACATGAGGATCCCCAGGATTTCATTGATCGGTGCAAGGATAGACTGTACAACATGAGGATATTGGAGTCTCTTGGGGTAGACTTTGCTACTTTTCAGCTAGAGGGCAGAGCCCGTAGATGGTGGCAGTCTTATGTTCTTAGCAGACTAGCAGATTCTCTTCCTATGACTTGGGACAGATTCACCCATATTTTCCTGGACAGGTATATTCCACCCTCTCAGAGGGAAGAGTTGAGGTTTCAGTTTGAGCAGCTCCAGCAGGTTCAGATGTCAGTGACCGATTATGAGGCGAGGTTTTCTGAGTTATCTCGCCATGCACTTATGATACTCCCTACTGAGGCGGAGAGAGTGCGGAGGTTTGTTGGGAGTTTACATACTGGCATTCGGGCCACTATGGCTTGAGAGGTTGAGATAGGAACTTCTTATGAGCTAGTCGTGGAGATAGCCCACATGATTGAGGGTGCATGTCAGCGGAGCCAAGAGCAGGTTATGAGAGATAAACGGTTCAGGTATTTTGGAGAGTTCAGATGTGCTCCATCTAGGGGTAGAGGTCAGTTCGTGAGAGGGCAGTCCAGCAGGCCCCCATATCCAGCACCACCGCCTCCTCGAGGTTCTCCAGTGCGACCCTATCTTAGTGCTATACCCGAGAGTTCTTATCGCCCACCAGCTATTAAGGGTCCTCCCAGTGGGTATTCAGTTCCCAAGGGCCAAACTCTTAGTCAACAACCCATCTCACCAAAGAGTTGTTACGAGTACGGGGATCCCAGTCACATACGGAGATTCTGCCCCAGGCTTCGGGGTAAACTAGTGCAACAGGGTCAACAGCCTATGATTACCGGACCAGTAGCTCCACCAGTTGTCCGACCACCAAGAGGTGGAGGACAGGTGGGTAGGGGGCATCCTAGAGGTAGAGGTCAGCCAGGCGGAGGCCAGCCAGTTGGCACTCCAGCTCGGTTCTATGCTTTTTCGGCCAGACCAGATGCAGAGGCCTCAGATGCCGTGATTACAAGTATTATTTTTATTTGCGGCAAAGATGCCTCAGTATTATTTGATCCAGGATCTACTTACTCATATGCGTCATCTCAATTTTCTCCATTCCTGGGTATTTCTTGTGAGTCCTTGAGTACTCCTGTTTATTTATCCACTCCTGTGGGCGATTCTGTTATTGTGAACCGGATCTACCGGTCCTGTATTATTACATTCTGTGGTTATGAAACTAGAGCAGATCTTCTACAGTTTGAGATGACTGACTTTGAAATTATTCTGGGCATGGACTGGTTATCTCCATATCATGCTATTCTAGATTGTCATGCCAAGACTGTTACCTTTGGCTATGAACAGGGTATTCAAGCCATATATTGATTCGTTTGTCATTATCTTCATTGATGACATTTTGCTCTACTCACGCAGTAAGGAGGAGCACGAGCAGAATATATGAGAGTAGTGCTTCAGACATTGCGGGAACAAAAGCTATATGCTAAGTTCTCCAAATATGAGTTCTGGCTAGAATATGTAGCATTTTGGGGGCATATGATATCGGGCGAGGGTATTAAGGTTGATCCCAAAAAGATTGAGGCAGTTCAGAATCGGCATCGTCCCACTTCAGTGATTGAGATCAAGAGTTTTCTAGGTTTAACAGGTTATTATCGTCGATTCGTGGAGGGTTTTTCATCTATTGCATCACCTTTGACCAAATTAACCCAGAAGGGTGCTCCGTTCCGATGGTCTGATGATTGTGAGGTGAGCTTTCAGAAGATCAAGACAACATTGACTACAACACCAATGTTAGTGTTGCCTTCCGGTTCGGGGATGTATATAGTGTATTATGATGCTTCACGCGTTGGCTTGGGTTGTGTATTAATGCAAGAAGGGTGAGTTATTGCATATGCTTCACGTCAGCTGAAGCCCCACGAGAAGAATTATCCGGTACATGATTTGGAGTTAGCTGGAATTGTTCACGCTCTTAAGATTTGAAGGCATTATCTTTATGGGGTGTCTTGTGAAGTTTACACTGATCATCGCAGTTTGCACCATTTGTTCAAGAAGAGGGACCTAAATTTGAGGTAGCACAGATGGCTCAAATTACTGAAAGATTATGATATTACTATCCTGTATCATTCGGGCAAAGCAAATGTGGTTGTAGACGCCTTGAGTAGAAAGGCGGAGAGTATGGGTAGTTTGGCTTTCATTTCAGCAGAGGAGAGGCCATTAGCTTTGGATATTTAGTCCTTGGCCAACAGACTTGTGCGACTGGATATTTCAGAACCCAGCCGAGTACTTGCATGTGTTGTAGCTCAGTCTTCACTATTTGAGCAGATCAAGGCTCGCCAGTATAATGATCCACACCTAATGATTCTTCGAGAAACGGTACTATGGGGTAGTGCCAAGGAAGTTACTATTGGAGTGGATGGGGTGCTGTGACTCCAGTATCGTCTATGTGTTCCTAATGTGGATGGACTGAGGAAAAAGATCCTAGAGGAGGCACACAGTTCTCTGTATTCTATTCATTCAGGTGCCACGAAGATGTATCGTGACCTGAGGCAACATTATTGGTGGCGACAAATGAAAAAGGACATAGTGGAGTATGTACCTAGGTGTCTAAATTGCCAGCAGGTTAAATATAAGCACCAGAGGCCAGGTGGCCTACTTCAGTAGATGACTATACCGGAGTGGAAATGGGAACGCATCACTATGGACTTTGTAGTTGGGTTGTCGCGGACCTTGCGGAAGTTTGATACGGTTTGGGTCATTGTCGACAGGTTGACCAAGTCGACACACTTTATTCTTGTTATGACTACATATACTTCAGAGAGGTTGGCCCATATATATATTCCAGAGATAGTTCGGTTGCACGGTGTGCCAATTTCTATTATATCAGATATAGGCCCACAATTTACTTCACATTTCTGTAGAGCAGTACAGAGTGAGTTGGGGAACCGTGTAGAGCTCAGCATAGCCTTTCATCCGCAGACCGACGGGCAGTCAGAGCGGACAATTCAGATTTTGGAGGATATGCTCAGCGCATGTGTGATTGACTTCGGAGGTCAGTGGGATCATTTCTTGCCTTTGGCCAAGTTTGCTTATAATAACATTTACCAATCCAGCATTGAGATGGCTCCATTTGAGGCTTTATATGGTCGGCAATGTCATTCGCCCATCGGGTGGTTTGAGCCTGGTGAAGCTAAGTTATATGGTACTGATTTGGTGAAGGATGCCTTGAAAAATGTAAAGTTGATTCAGGAGCGACTTCGTACAGTGCATTCCAGACAGAAGAGTTACGCAGATCAGAAAGCACGTGATTTATCCTTTATGATAGGTGAAAAAGTTCTCTTGAAGGTTTCGCCGATGAAGGGAATCATGAGATTCGGAAAGAAGAGCAAGTTGAGCGCAAGGTTTATAGGTCCATTTGAGGTGTAGAGACGAGTTGGGGAGGTTGCTTATGAGCTTGCATTGCCTCCCAGTCTATCGAGAGTTCATCCGATTTTCCATGTATCTATGCTCTGGAAGTATCATGCCGACCTATCACATGTGCTAGACTTCACCACAGTTCAACTAGATAATAGTTTGGGCTATGAAGAAGAACTAGTTGCCATAGTTGATAAACAGGTTCGCCAGTTGAGGTCCAAGAGGATTTCTACAGTAAAAGTCTAGTGAAGGGGCCAACCAGTCGAGGAAGCGACTTGGGAGGCCGAGAAAAACATGCAGAGCAGATATCCACACTTATTCAACACTTCAGGTATAATTCTAAATCCGTTCGAGGACGAACGTTTGTTTAAGAGGTGGAGAATGTAATGACCCAACCGGTCATTTTAACTTTTAGAACCCCGTTCCCTAAAATAAAAACTCTCCGCATGTGCTTTTAATGATTTATGACTTATGAGGATGGTTGGTTCGGGATTTGGAAGTGTTTGGGTTGAAATCGGAACACTTGGTTCCTTAAGTTAGCCTTAAAAGGCCAAGTTTGACTTCGGTCAACATTTTAAGAAAACGACCCCGGAATCGGGATTTGACGGTTCTAATATGTTCGTATGATTATTTCGGACTTGGGCGTATGTTCGAATCGGGTTTTGGATAACCCGGGAGCGTTTTGGCACTTAATAGTAAAAATTAACTATTTGAAGGTTTAAAGTTCTTGAAATTTGGTTTGGAGTAGGTTTTTGAGTAATTGAAGTTCGTTTGGAATTCTAAGTTTGGGAATAGTTCCGTATAGTGATTTAAGATTTGCACGCAAAATTTCGTGTCATTCCGAGTAGTTTAAGTACATTTTGGCGTATTGAAAGAAAATTGAAGAACTTGAAGTTCTTAAGTTTGATTCAATTTGGTTTGGGGTATGATTCTTAGATTTAATGTTGTTTTTACACGTTCCGAGAGTTCGAGCGAGTCCGTTTTATGATTTCAAAACTGTTGGTATGTTCGGGCGAGGTCCCGGGGTCCCCGAGTGTTAACCGGACGAGGCTCAGACCAATTTTGGAATTCAGAGCCAAAGCTGAAGCTCCTAGCTACTGTTAGAATCACACATGCGCTTGGCCAGCCGCAGGTGCGACACTCGCAAGTGCGGCAGTAGCTCGCAAAAGCGGACAATTCCGCAGGTGTGAAGGACTTGGGCGCAGAAGCGAACACGCAGGTGCGGTCCTTTGGGCGTAGGTGCGGAGCCAGTCCAAGAGGAAACATCTCGCACCTGCGAGGCTTTTCCATAGGTGCGAAAGACACACGTGCGGTAGCCCCCCGTAGGTGCGGAAATCATTGTTGGGAAGAACCTTAAAACGGACGAAGCTCAGTCCATTTTTGTTCGTTTTTCTTCCATGTTTGGGCGATTTCAGAGCTTTTTGAGAGGAGATTTCAACTAGCAATTTGGAGGTAAGTTAGTTCTACACGCCTTGAGTTAAATACATAAACTATGGGTAGATTATAACTAGTAAATCTTAGAAATCAAAGGTTTAGATGAAAAACCTAGATTTTTATAAAAATGAGATTTTAACCAGGAAAATGGGTATGGAATTGGGTAGAAATTATATATTTGAGTTCTTGAGATTATGGGTAACGTTTTCATCCGAATATTGTCAGAATCCGGGCACGTGGGCCCGGGGTAAATTTTAGGAATTTTACTGTTTTGGTTAGGGTAATTTAATTAATAGCCTATATTCGAATTATTAAACATGTATTAATTATTTTGTATAATATTTGGATAGCTTCGGCATCGAATTGAGAAATTAACGCGACGTGGTAATCAGAAAGTGGACTTTGAGACAAGATAAGTCTCTTCTCTACTCTTGTAAGGGGGAAATTACCCCATAGATAATTAAAGTAATAATTGTTGCTAATTGTGGGGGTTATGTATGCACGAGGTGACGAGAGTCCGTGGGTAGCTACTATTAATGCTAAAGTTCGGGTTGTTTAGGACTCAAAGCATGAATTACTTATGCAAATTATATTCTTTGTTTAATATATATATATATATATATATATATATATATATTGCGAATTGTTAGGTAAAAATATTAAAAGATTAAAATCTCATATGTTTAATTTTTTGTTAAATTAATTAATTGATAAAAGAAATTGTTCATCCTCCCGAATTTATCTTATAATAAATACACTCTCCCTCCGGAGGTACATAAGAAAAATGTCCTCCTTTCTTGTAGAGCGGGCCAAACGCCTCGGCAGGATAGATGCATCTATGGATCGCGCCGCACGTCCCTCGACAGTGTACACGACACTGTGGATCGGGTCGTACGACCTCGGCAGAAATCGTGCCTAATAATAATAATTACACGATACTTTGATAGTTTATTGTAGCTTGTGAAGCTAATTGATAAATTAAAAATCTTTGAAATTTAAAGAATTAATTATCTCTGTTTGTTAAGGAATTTATGTTATTCTTGTAAATGAGGCTAATTGATAAATTGAAAATTTATTGAAATTGATGGAATTTAATTAATATATTGAGAATTGTTGCATTTGAAAGAATTTAATTATTTCTGCTGGTTAAAGAAAATCATTATAAATTCTATAAATCATGTTGATCTAGATATTGCTATTTTTATTTTATTTATTATTATTGACTCTTAGTGACTGTCAAAGTTGGCCATCTCGTCTCTACCACTTCGAGATTAGGCTTGATACTTACTGGGTACACGTTGTTTACTTACTCATGCTACACTTGCTGCACTTTTAGTGCAAGATCTGAGGCAGGTACTAGTGGAGGACCTATCATCGTACATCCACGTTATCCAGAGGCGTAGTTGTCACGACCCGAAATTCCCACCTTCAGGACCGTGATGGCGCCTAACATTTCACTTGCTAGGCAAGCCAACGTTAGAATAATATAATTCATTTTAAAATAATTTTTAAATTTATTAATAACAAAGAAATAATTTGCGGAAGTAAAGTCTGAAATGTAGTGAATAATCCATAAAAATAATGAAGTCTAAATACTATCCCAGAATTGGTGTCACAAGTGCACGAGCTTCTAGAATAATACAAATAAAGGTGTGAATAAATTAAAGCTGTCTGGAAGCAAACGCATAACTAAAGTAAAGTAGACGGGGACTTCAGAACTGCGGACGTCGTGCAGTTATACCTTTAGTCTACTCTGAGTAGCTGCAATCCGAGCAAGTCTATGGTACGTCACTCTGACCAACTCCGAAAGCTGCACAAGAAGTGCAGAGTGTAGTATCAGTACAACCGACCCCATGTACTGGTAAGTGCTGAGCCTAACCTCGACGAAGTAGTGACAAGGCTAAGGTGGATCACTTACATTAACCTGTACACAATTATTAGTAACAACAACAAATAATAGAAATAAATCAGGTAACTCATTTATAATAATTGAAGCCAACTCAGTAGTCATAACCCATTATTATTTCAACCATTTTCCGTTGCAGCGTGCAAACCGCTCTCACAATATATTCATTTTCAATCCTCTCATATAATGATTTTAATCAAATATATATATAGACTTTTAAATAAGTCTGATGCGGCATGCAATCCGATCCCCCAATATTGACTTTTAAATAAGTCTATTGTGGCGTGCAATCCGATCCCCCAATATTGACTTTTAAATAAGTCTATTGCGGCGTGCAATCCGATCCCCCAATATTAATATATACTTTCTTTTACGTATCACTCTCGGGGTACTCGGGACCCCATACGAATATACCAACAAGTCCAATAATATAATACGGACTTACGGCGTGCAACCCGATCCCCCAATATTCATTTCAATCAATTCTGTTGTGGCGTGCAACCCGCTCCTCCACTATATCCATTTGCCAATTCTCATAGAAGAAATTGCCCCAATAAATGCAACAATTAAAATAAAATCTTTAAGACAACAAGCATACAATAATTATGATTTAATTATGAAACAGACAATGACAAATAGCAATTTATTATGGAAATCAGGGAGAAATTAGGCAGTTTAATGTTTAATATGCTAAATGTTAAGTAACAGTTAAGACACTTAAATCAAATAGCATGTAACGATTATTGCAGAAATTTAAGAAATAATATTTGACAAAGAATAGGAGAGAAACAATTATTATAACAATTAATTCGTGTCTTAGAACAATTTATGATTTTCAACTAATTATGCAAACAATTAATTTGATGACGTACAGATGCTCGTCACCTCGCCTATACGTCTTTCACATGCATTTCACATAACAAATAATTTAAGGGTTCTATTCCCTCAAGTCAAGGTTAACCACGACACTTACCTCGCTTTGCAAATTCCAATCAATTACTCGACCAAAACTTTTCCTTTTAAATTTGTCTCCAAAAGCTTCAAATCTATTCACAAATAATTCGATATACTCAATACGAATCATAGGAATTAATTCCATATGAATTTAGTATTTTTCCGGGTAAAAATTCAAAATTCACTTTAAAAATTGATAGTGGGGCCCACGTATCGAATCTCATAAAAACATACGAAATCCGAACACCCGTTCCCATACTAGTTCAACCATACAAAATTTATCCAATTCCAATGTCAAATGGACCTTCAAATCTTAAATTTTTGTTTTTGGAAGATTTTATAAAAATCTAATGTTTCTCCCAATATTTCACGGATTCATGATATAAAGGAGTATGGAATCATGAAATATAATCAATATAGGATAAGGAACACTTACCCCAATATTTTTCCGTGAAAATCGCCCAAGAATCGCCTTACCCGAGCTCAGAAATGAAAAATGGTTGAAAATGGGACGAATCCCATTTTCTAGAACTTAAGTTCTGTTTCTCGGACTTTTACCCTTCGCGAACGCGGTCAGTGCCTCGCGTTCGCGAAGCACAAATTTGTGCTGTCCAATTTTACTCTTCGCGAACGCGAGGGCTACCTCGCGAACGCGATTCTTGCCTGGCTTGGCCTTCGTGAACGCGAGATGCCCTTCGCGAATGCGAAGGAAAATTTTCCTAGACAGCCTCTTTCCCTTCGCGAACGCGAGGCTTCGATTGCAAATGCGAAACTTTGCACCTCGATCCTTCGCGAACGCGTTCCCTCTATCATGAACGAGAAGCACAAAACATGACAGCCCAATTTGCTCTTCGCGTTCGCGAGAGTACCTTCGTGAAAAGCGAAGAAGAACACACCAGAAGCCTGAAGTCTGCAGCAAACTAGATTTTTTTAAGTCTGAAATCATCTTGTAGCCTATCCGAAACTCACCCGAGCCCTCGGGGCTCCAAACCAAACATGCGCCCAAGTCCTAAAACATCATACGAACTTACTCGCGCGATCAAATTGCCAATAAAAACTTTCCATTTTAATCCATTTTTTACATAAAAACTTTTCGGAAAATTTTACGGACTGCGCACGCAAGTCGAGGTATGATAAATAGTGCTTTTCGAGGTCTTAGAATACAGAATTAATTACTAAATTTAAAGATGACATTTTGGGTCATCACATTCTCCACCTCTAAAACAAACGTTCGTCCTCGAACGAAGTTAGATAAAGTACTTGAGCTGGTGAATAAGTGTAGATATTTACTCTGTATGTCCGACTCGGACTCCCATGTAGATGCCTCTACCGGCTGATCTCTCCATTGCACTCAAACAGAAGGATAACTCTTAGACCTTAACTATCGGGCCTGCCGGGCTAGAATAGCCACCGGCTCCTCCTCGTAAGTCAAATCTTTGTCCAATTGGACTGAGCTGAAATCTAAAATATGGGACGGATTACCATGATATTTTCGGAGCATAGACACATGGAATACCGGATGAACCGCTGATAAACTAGGTGGTAATGCAAGCCTGTAGGCTACTTCACCCACCCTTTCAAGAATTTCAAAGGGTCCAATATACCTAGGGCTCAACTTGCCCTTCTTTCCGAACCTCATTACACCTTTCATAGGTAAAACCTGGAGTAATATTCTTTCAATATACATAGGGCCCAACCATGAATGCAATATCACGAACTTTACTGTCGGCATAACTCTTTTTCCTAGACTGAGCTGTGCGAAGTCAATCCTGAATAATCTTGACCTTATCCAAGGCATCTTGTACTAAATCGGTACCCAACAATCGAGCCTCTCCCGATTTAAACCAACCAATTGGTGATCGGCATCACCTTCCATATAATGCCTCATATGGAGCCATATGAATGCTCGACTGTTAGCTATTATTATAAGCAAACTCAACAAGTGGCAAGAATTGATCCCAAGAACCTCCAAAGTCTATAACACGAGCGCGAAGAACATATTCCAATATCTGAATAGTGCGCTCTAACTGTCCGTCTGTCTGTGGATGAAATATTGTACTCAACTCAACTCGCGTGCCTAATTAACGCTGTACAACCCTCCAGAAGTGTGAGGTAAACTGCGTACCTCGATCTGAAATAATAGAAACGAGGACACCGTGACGGCGGACAATTTCACGAATGTAAATTTCAGCTAACCTCTCTGAAGAATAGGTAACTGCCACTGGAATGAAATATTCTGCCTTGGTCAACCTGTCCACAATGACCCAAACTGCGTCAAATTTTCTCTGAGTCCGTGGGAGTCCAACAACAAAATCCATAGTGATACGCTCCAACTTCCACTCAGGAATTTCTAACTTCTGAAGCAAACCACCAGGTCTCTGATGCTCATACTTAACTTGCTGACAGTTCAGATATCGAGCTACGTATGCAACTATATCCTTTTTCATTCTCCTCCACCAATAATGTTGCCGCAAATCTTGATATATTTTGGCGGTACCTAGATGAATAGAATACCGGAAACTATGTGCCTCTTCAAGAATTAATTCACGAAGCCCGTCAACATTAGGCACACAAATACGACCCTGCATTCGCAGAACTCCATCTTCTCCCACAGCAACCTGCTTGGCATCACTGTGCCGCACTGTGTCCTTAAGGACTAGTAAATGAGGATCATCATACTGCCTCTCTCTGATGCACTCATATAAAGAAGATCGAGCGACTGTGCAAGCTAGAACCCGATTGGTTCTAAAACATCTAACCTCAAGAATTGATTAGCCAAAGTCTCAACATCTGCAGCTAATGGCCTCTCACCAATCGGAATATATGCAAGACTGCCCATACTCACAGCCTTTCTACTCAAAGCATCGGCCATGGTGATATCATAGTCTTTCAACAACTCCAACCATCTTCTCTGCCTCAAATTAAGATCTTTTTGTTTGAACAGATACTGAAGGCTACGATGATCGGTAAATACCTCACACGAGACACCATAGAGGTAATGTCTCCAAATCTTCAGTGCGTGAACAATGGCTGCCAATTCTAAGTCATGAACAGGATAATTCTTCTCGTGAACTATCAACTTCCGCGACGCATATGCAATCACCTTGCCATCTTACATTAATACTGCACCAAGCCCAATTTGAGATGCGTCACAATATACCGTATACGATCCTGAACTTGTGGGTAATACCAACACTGGCGTCGTAGTCAAAGCAGTCTTGAGCTTCTGAAAGCTCAACTCACACTCGTTTGATCATCTGAATGGGACACATTTCTGGGTCAGTCTGGTCAATGGGCTTGCTATTGATGAAAAACCTTCCACGAACCGACGATAATAACCTGCCAAACATAGGAAACTCCGAATCTATGTAACTAAAGTAGGTCTAGGCCAATTCTGAACCGCCTCAATCTTCTTAGGATCCACCTTTATGCCTTCTTCCAATACAACATACCCCAAAAAGGCAACTGAGTCTAACCAAAACTCACATTTTGAAAATTTGGCATATAATTGATTATTCTTCAAAGTATGAAGCACACTCCGAAGATGTTGCTCATGCTCCTCTCGACTGCTGGAGTAAATCAAGATATCATCAATGAATACAACTACAAAAGAATCCAAATAGGGCTTGAACACCCGATTCATCAAATCCATAAATGCTGCTGGGGCATTTGTCAACCCAAATGACATCACTAGAATTCGTAATGCCCATACCGAGTACGAAAAGCTGTTTTAGGGACATCAGATGCCCTAATCTTCAACTGATGGTAACCAGACCTCAAATCGATCTTCGAAAATACCTTGGAACCCTGAAGCTGATCAAATAAGCCATCAATTCTTGGCAGCGGATATTTGTTTTTAATAGTAGCTTTGTTCAACTGCTGATAATCTATACACATCTGCATAGAGCCATCTTTCTTCTTTACAAATAATACTGGTGCACCCCAGGGCGAGACATTGGGTCTAATGAATCCCTGATCAAGCAAGTCTTGTAATTGCTCCTTCAATTCCTTCAACTCCGACGGGGCCATACGGTATGGTGGAATAGAAATGGGCTGAGTGCCCGAAGCCAAATCAATACAAAAGTCAATATCTCTGTCGGTTGGCATCCCCAACAAATCTGCAGGAAATACTTCTGGAAATTCACGAACAACTGGTACTGAGTCCATAGAAGGAACATCCGCACTGGGATCGCGAATATAAGCCAAATAGGCTAGACACCCTTTCTCTACCATACACCGAGCTTTCATATAAGAAATAACCCTGCTGGTAGAATTACTCGGAGTTCCTTTCCACTCTAACAGAGGTAATCCCGGTATGGCTAGGGTCACTATCTTGGCATGACAATCCAATATAGCATGATAAGGGGATAGCCAATCCATACCCAAGATGACATCAAAATCTACCATATCAAGAAGTAGAAGATCCACACTAGTCTCAAGACAACCAATAGTAACCACACATGAACGATAGACATGATCTACTACAACAGAGTCTCCCACCGGTGTAGATACACACAGAAGCACACAGAGAATCACAAGGCACAACCAAATATGAAGCAAAATAGGAGGACATATAGGAATAAGTAGATCCTGGATCAAATAGAACTGAAGCATCTCTATGGCAAACTGGAATAATACATGTGATCACAGCATCAGATGACTCGGCCTCAGGCCTAGCTGGAAAAGCATAAAATTGTGGTTGGGCCCCACAACTCTGAACTGCTTCTCTAGGAATGCTTCTAACTGGCTGGCCTCCACCTCTAACGGTCTGACCTTCACTTCTAATGGACTGACCTCCACCTCTAACTGCCTGACCCTTACCTCTAGCTGGCTGAGCAGGCAGTGAAGCAACCAGTGCAGGTAAGATGGCACGAGAATCTTGCCGAGATCTGTTACTCGCCAACCTAGGGCAATACCTCCTGATGTGACTAATGTTCCCACACTCATAACACCCATCCTAATGCCGTGGCTGCTGAAATTGAAGCTGACCCGAATGGGCCGGATAACTATTGTATTAACTCTGGAGTGGTGGTACACTGATAGGAGCTGAATGTGCACTAAATGCTGGCTGCCCAGAGTAAGGCATAATAGGACTGTGACACCCTGAAGTACCGTGAGATACATGAAGTGCTGAATGAAAAGGTCTGGGAGGATGACCCCTACCAAAATTACCCCTGCCTCCAGACGAGGCACCACCGAAACCAACGAACTGACGAGACCTCTTATCAGACCTCTTCCCTCTCTCGTGTGCAAGAACCATCTCGATCCTCCTCGCAACATTAGCAGCTGCGTGAAAAGAAATCTCACTTTCGGTATCCTTGGCCATCTGAAGCCTGATAGGATGAGTGAGTCCTTCAATAAACCTTTTCACTCTCTCTCTCCCTCAGTAGGTAGTAAGAGGAGTGCATGACGAGCCAAATCTACAGAACAGTACTCATACTGAGTAACAGATATACTGCCCAGCTGTAGATGCTCAAATTGCTTGCGGTAATCCTCTCTCCGTGTGATAGGAAGGAACTTCTCCAGAAATAGCTGAGAGAACTGCTCCCAGGTAAGTGCAGGCGATCCAACTGGTCTGGACAATGTATAATCTCTCCACCACCTCTTGTCGGAACCCGTCATCTGAAATACAGCAAAATCAACCCCATTGGTCTCAACTATACCCTTGTTCCATAGCACCTTATGGTAGCGGTGAAGATAATCCTATGGGTCCTCAGTAGGTGTACCACTAAAGTGAAATGGAAAGAGCTTAGTAAACTTATCCAGTCTCAATAAGGCCTCAAAAGACATGGCGGGCCTATCACCGGTCTGTACCGCGACAACTGGCTGAACTACCCCAACTAGCGAGGCTGCTGGAGACTTATTCTGGGGAGCCATCTGTTTTGGAGCGGGAGTAGTTGGAGTTTGTGCTCCTCCCCCAGCCTGTGAGATGGCTGGTGCCACTAGAAATGTACCATTCTGGGCTACGCCCTCCATAAGACTTACCAAACGGACTAGAGCGTCCTGAAGTACTAGAGTGGCTATGAATCCTTCCGGGACCTGAACTGGTCCAACTGGTACATTCTAAGCTGGAACCTCCTCCTGAAGGTCCACCTGAGGTTCTACAACAGGTGCAGTTACTCGAGCTCTGGACTGAGCTCTACCTCGACCTCTAGCACGACCTCGGCCTCGACCTCCCCTGGCCATAGTTGCCACCGGGGTTGCTGGTCCCTGTCCATCGGTAGATGTATTACTTGTTCTCACCATCTGCGAGAGAATAAGAGTAGAATGGTTCAATCATCGATGATAGAATAAAATCGCACGATAGAATAAGAAAGAAGTGATATTGTTCGTAAACTTCATAGCCTATGAGATATAAGTACAGACGTCTCTGTACCGATCCTTCAGACTCTACTAAGCTTGCTCGTGACTCTTGAGACCTATGTAACCTAGATCTCTGATACCAACTGTCACGACCCGAAATTCCCACCTTCGGGACCGTGATGGCGCCTAACATTTCACTTGCTAGGCAAGCCAATGTTAGAATAATATAATTCATTTTAAAATAATTTTTAAATTTATTAATAACAAAGAAATAATTTTCGAAAGTAAAGTCTGAAATGTAGTGAATAATCCATAAAAATAATGAAGTCTAATCACCATCTCAGAATTGATGTCACAAGTGTACGAACTTCTAGAATAATATAAATAAAGGTCTGAATAAATTAAAGTTGTGTGGAAGCAAACGGACAACTAAAGTAAAGTAGACGGGGACTTCAGAACTGCGGAGGCCGTGCAGTTACACCTCAATTCTCCTCTGAGTAGCTGAAATCCGAGCAAGTCTATGGTACGCCGCTGGGACCAACTCCGAAAGCTGCACAAGAAGTGCAGAATGTAGTATTAGTACAACCGACCCCATGTACTGGTAAGTGCTGAGCCTAACCTCGACGAAGTAGTGACGAGGCTAAGGCGGGTCACCTACATTAACATGTACGCAATTATTAGTAACAACAACAAATAATAAAAATAAATCAGGTAACTTATTTATAATAATTAAAACCAACTCAGCAGTCATAACCCATTATTCTTTCAACCAATTTCCGTTGCAGCGTGCAAACCGCTCCCACAATATATTCATTTTCAATCCTCTCATATAATGATTTTAATCAAATATATATATATTTTTAAATAACTCTGTTGCGGCATGCAATACGATCTCCCAATATTGACTTTTAAATAAGTCTATTGCGGCATGCAATCCGATCACCCAATTTTGACTTTTAAATAAGTCTATTTGCGGCGTACAATCCGATCCCCTAATATATATATATATATATATATATATATATATATATATATATCCGTTGCGACGTGCAATCCGATCCCTCAATATTCATTTCAATCAATTCTGTTGCGGCGTGCAATCCGCTCCTCGAATATACTCATAGAAGAAATTACCCCAATAAATACAACAATTAATATAAAATCTTTAAGACAACAAGCATACAATAATTATGAAACAAACAATGACAAATAGCAATTTATTATGGAAATCAGGGAGAAAATAGGCAGTTTAATATTTAATATGCTAAATGTCAAATAACAGTTAAGACACATAAATCAAATAGCATGTAATAATTATTGCAGGAATTTAAGAATTAATATTTGATAAAGAATAGGAGAGAAACAATTATTATAACAATTAATTCGTGTCTTAGAACAATTTATGATTTTCAATTAATTATGCAAACAATTAATTTGACGACGTATAGACGCTCGTCACCTTGCTTATATGTCGTTCACATGCATTTCACATAACAAATAATTTAAGGGTTCTATTCCCTCAAGTCAAGGTTAACCACGACACTTACCTCGCTTTGCAAATTCCAATCAATTACTCGACCACAACTTTTCCTTTTAAATTTATCTCCAAAAGCTTCAAATCTATTTACAAATAATTCGATATACTCAATACGAATCATATGAATTAATTCCATATGAATTTACTATTTTTTCGGATAAAAATCCGAAATACACTTTAAAAATTGACAGTGGAGCCCACGTCTCGAATCTCGAAAAAACTTACGAAATCCAAACACCCGTTCCGATACGAGTTTAATCATACAAAATTTATCCAATTCCGATGTCAAATGGACCTTCAAATCTTAAATTTTCGTTTTTGAAAGATTTTATAAAAATCTGATTTTTCTCCCAAAATTTCACGGATTCAAGATATAAATGAGCATGGAAACATGAAATATAATCAATATAGGATAAGGAACACTTACCCCAATGTTTTTCCGTGAAAATCGCCCAAGAATCGCCTTACCCGAGCTCAAAAATGAAAAATGGTTGAAAATGGGACGAATCCCATTTTCGAGAACTTAAGTTTTGTTTCTTGGACTTTTACCCTTCGCGAACACGGTCAGTGCCTCGCGTTCACGAAGCACAAATTTGTGCTGTCCAATTTTACTCTTCGCGAACGCGAGGGCTACCTCGCAAACGCGATGCTTGCCTGGCTTGGCCTTCGCGAATGCGAGATGCTCTTCACGAACGCGAAGGCAAATTTTCCTGGCCAGCCTCTTTCCCTTCGCGAACGCGAGGCTTCGATCGCGAACGCGAAGCTTTGCACCTCGACCCTTCGCGAACGCATTTCCTCTGTCGCGAATACGAATCATAAAACGTGCCAACCCAATTTGCTCTTCGCGTTCGCGAGAGTACCTTCGCGAACGCGAAGAAGAACACACCAGAAGCCTGAAGTCTGCAGCAAACCAGATTTTTTTAAGTCTAAAATCATCTTGTAGCCTATCCGAAACTCACCCGAGCCCTCGAGGCTCCAAACCAACCATGCACCCAAGTCCTAAAATATCGTACGAACTTGCTCTCGTGATCAAATCGCCAAAAAAAATACCTAGAAATACGAATCAGACACCAAATCAAAGGAGATTTTCAAGAAAACTTCAAAACTTATATTTTCACAACCGGACGTCCGAATCATGTCATATCAACTCCGATTCTCACCAAATTCGGCAGACAAGTCATAAATATTATAGTGGACCTATACTGTATTCCGAAACCAAAATACGAACCCGTTGTCAATAAATCCAACATCAGTAAATTCTTAAAAATCATTAAGCTTTCAAAGTTTTAATGTTTCATAAAAATTCCATATCCCTGGCTAGGGACCTCGGAATTCGATTCCGGGCATACGCCCAAGTCCCAAATTATAATACGGACCTACCAGAATTATTAAAACACTGATCCGAGTCCTTTTGCTCAAAATATTGACCAAAGTCAACTCAGTTGAGTTTTAAAACTCTATTTCATATTTTAATCCATTTTTCACATAAAAAATTTTTGAAAAATTTTACGGACTGTGCACGCAAGTTGAGGAGTGATAAATAGTGCTTTTCGAGGTCTTAGAATACATAATTAATTATTAAATTGAAAGATGACATTTTGGGTCATCACAGTAGTGATGAGTTGCCTTGCTGGGCCGTTCTGTAGCTACCAGTGCCTCTCCTTGTATTTTTATTCTGTCTATGTTTATTTCAGACAATATTTAGGGTTTTGTATAATCTACTAGATATCCATACACTTGTGACACAAGGTCTTGGCACATACATTGGTAGAATTTAGAATTAGTATTATTTTCTTGAATTTAAACTAATCGGTATCTTTTATATTCTCTTTAATATTGCTAGTAAAAGAATAAAATTACTTAGAAAATTATTCTAAAAATAATTGATATATGTTTAATTTAATTGTTGGCTTGCCTAGCTATAGTGCTGGGCGTCATCACGACCTATAACTGAAATTGGGTCGTGACAATAGGAGTATTAACTAATCATAGTGAAGTGATAGAAGTAAATTTACAAAAATATGTTATGCATTTATTGGTTAGACTAGTGAGTTTATCCGCGCTCGCGTTGTCATAAAAATTAGTAGTAAATGTACAAAATATTTCTTTTGTGTTAGTTTAATGAAGATAGAAGCGATTAGAAAATTTATATATATGCATATAAAATTAAATTTATCAATCATTTAAAGCACAAATATAAAACCTTCATTGTAAATGCCTTCTCGCTAAAACATTCAAGCATCGTTTCTTTACTATATTTTTATATATTGTCAAACCCAACTTTTTTATGTACATGTCAAACATAAAATCTTCAATTTCAGGTCGTACACCAATAACTATTATACTTATATCAATAATTATTCTCCCATGTTAAGAAAAATTCTTAGTACCATACAATTCATTTTCCATACTTGACTACTTATTGTACGAATTCATTAAATAGAACACATAGAAAAGCTTCATCTCTTTAGTTTTCTAGTGGGAATGATCTTCTCAATGTATTCTCACGATTGCTATTTTCATCTTCATGTTCATCACCAGCTATCTTTTGAATTTATTGTATGTTATACTCACTGCCATTGCTAACTGAATCATAGCCCCACTATTAAAAATCGGAATTTCTTAAAAGGAGATAAGGGAGACGGAAGGAAGTGAACCTTTATTATTACCAAAAACCAAGCAAACCAAAATAAATACTATGTAATAAATAAGAGAAACGGAAAAGTTTTTAATTCTCTTCACCTGCATAATTAACTTGCCTAAATGAAATAAATAAGAGCATATAAAAGTCATTTACTCACAGAGTACAACGAAGAAAAAAGATAAATGAGTTATTGGCCAAAGAAATTTACTCATGTCTCCTTTAGACGTAAAAATCTCATAAAATTTATGAAGTGATACATTATTCATGGGGACTGTAAGGTTGTGGCCGAAACTAGCCAGATGATAGTATGTGTTATGATTCAGTCATTGTGAATTTTCTGAGGGTTATTTATCTACTGTGGGTGACCAGAGTCGATTTGGGGGTCCATTGGTAGGCCCAATTATGATGTGTATTCTACACCGAGCCAGATTGGTTGGCTCCATACTGCTATTATTGAGGGATGTGCCATTCGGTTGTTGTTGAGCTTATTCGTGTTATGAAATGATCGGTGAGTTACTTTTATATGCTACGAGGAGTTGTGATTCGTTGGTTATATGCACATATGGTTCGGTTCTATTGGGACTTTATGGAGGAATTTGCACGAGATGGGTATTTGGGGGATGCATGATTGATTGCGCATTGGTTATGTTCTTTCGGGTTTGTGTGGCATTGTGTCATTTGCATCTCTATAGTTATGGTAGTGCATTTTGAGTACTTGATGTCGAATTGTGCATGGTTATTGATTTAAGCAGGGTGGCTTGAGGTATTTCGTATGGACCAATATTTGGATAGGGTCACACATTGCAACAGAGTTATATTAAGATCCGATCTTTTGTGTTAGATTCATGTGTTTTGGTTCTACGGCGTGTGATAGTTTTTTAGCATTGCGTTGTGGTGGTACTTGTGGAGCTTGCGGGATAGTTCTCCCGTCTGAATCAGTTTTTCATGATTTGAGTATATTTGGAAGGTTGCTTATTGGTGCACAGATTGCACGGGTTATGGCGTCAGATTGTATTGATGTGGCATGTCACTAGAGTAGTCGTGTTGGATGAGATGACATCATTGGACCTAGGATGGATACTATCGGAATTGATTACAGCATGTTTGGAAGGATAATATCGAAAGTCGGCTTAGAATTTGCTATAGTTATGTCGAATGAGAGGGAATTCCATGACTAGTTGATCTGATGAATAGTTATGAGTTCTGCGTGTTTCTTTCATCATCGGCAGTGTACGAAGGTTTTAGAACGAGGTTTTATTTGATATGAGGTTTATTATCGGCATCGGGTTGATTTGAGCAGCTGTTGTGATTAGAAATCAGTGCTTCGAGCATTTGAGCTATGTGGTATTTGAATTTGAGTATTTGAGTTATGGTTACAGCTTTTGGTACATTTTGTTCAGACTTATACGACATGTAGATGCGAAATTCTGATCTTATAAGAAATTTTGGATGTTGGGAATTTGATTCGAAGGCTTGTGGGCTAGGTTGAATTGAGAAATTTCAGTTATGTTGTGTTATCGGACCTGTATGGGATAGGGTGACGTGGGATCACCCCGGGTATGTGCATGGTAAGGTTATACGGTGGTTTGATGGCTTTGAGAACAACTCTGGACACGTTCGAGGACGGACATATGTTTAAGTGGGGGAGGATGTAACGACCCGACCAGTCGTTTTGCTCATTTGCACTTCGCTCGGTAGTTTACGGGCGTGAGTAGCTCCGTATGATGTATTTTGACTTGTGTGAATCGTCAGTTTTGATTTTCAGGTTATTCGGGACTGATTTGAAAGAATGATTCTCAACTAGGGAGTTTTAAATTCGAAAGAGTTGACTAAGTTTAACTTTTTAGCATTTGACCTCAGATTAGATTTTAATGGTTCTGTTAGCTCCATTGGGTAATTTTGGACTTAGGAGCGCATCCGGATTTCGATTTGGAGGTCCGTGGTTGATTTTAGGCTTGAAATGGTGAAAGTTAAAATTTTGGAAAGTTTGACCGGGAGTGAACTTTTTGATATCGGGTTCGGATTCCGATTCCTGAAGTTGGAGCATGTCTGTAATGTCAAATGTGACTTGTGTGCAAAATTTGAGGTCAATTGGACGTGATTTGATAGGTTTCGGCATCGGTTATGGAAGTTTGAAGTTTCAAAGTTCATAGATTTCGAATTGAGGTGTGATTCGTCGTTTTGATATTGTTTTGTGTGTTTTGGGGCCTCGAGTAGGTCCGTATTATGTTATGGGATTTATTGGTATATTTGGACGGAGTCCCGAGGGGCTCGGGTGAGTTTCGGACGTAGTTCAGATCATTTCAAATGGTTTTTGCATTGCTGGTTTTTCTGCTGTTACCTGTTGCTTCTGACGTTCTTCGCGATCGCGAAGGCTTGGCCGCGATCGCGAAAGGTGTTCGGTCAATGGAGCTATTTGTTCTTCGCATTCGCGCTTCTGAGGTCACGTTCGCATTGGATTGAAGATTGTAGTCTTCGCGTCCGCGTCTATGGCTATGCGTTCACGTAGTGTTGAGCGGGGGTTGGTCAGTCTATATGGATTCTTCATCGCATTCGCAGGGAGTTGTCCGCGATCGCGGAAGTCTGGTAGTATGTTTCATCGCGTTCGCGAGGGTTTTGCAGCGAACGCGTAGTGCAAAGTGAGGCAGTGTGGGTTTGTGCTTCGCGAACGCGAGGCTTCTACCGCGTTCGCGTAAGAGGATGCATGTGCACAAGTATAAAGTACTCTATTTCGAGGGTTTCGGTCATTTTATCATTTTGGGAGCTGTGGAGCTCGGATTGAGGCGATTCTTGAAGCAATTTTCACCATATGAATTCGGTAAGTGTTCTCTACTCGGTTTTGTTTATATTTTATGAATCTATCTTCATTTTTGGTAATTGGATTGTGAATTTTAAGGAGGAAATTTGGGGTTTTGACCTAAAGTTTCATAATATGAATTTTTGGAGTTTTGAACATCGAATTGGAGTCGGGTTTGAATGAAACTAATGTGGTTGGACTCATAATTGAATGGGTTATCGGATTTCATAAATTTTGTCTGGTTCCGAGGTGCGGGCACGGGTTGGGCTTTTGGCCGATTTTGGGCTTTTTGATTCAAGATTTGATATTTTCGATCGGGATTGGTTCCTTTAGCATTGTTTGATGCATTTGCGTTGTTTTTGTTTAGTTTCGAGCCGTTCGGAGGTTGGAACGTGCGGGATGGTATCTTTGGAGCATCGTTTAGCTTGCTCGGCATTGGTATTGGCTTATTCGAGGTAAGTAACTCTTCTAATATTAGTGCTGAGGGTATGAAACTCCGAAATACGTGTTATGTGATTGGAATTGAGGTGACGCACATGCTAGGTGACGGACGTGTGAGCGTGCACCATGTGAATTGGGACTCTGTTGTTTATATGGCACTATATAGTGGTCCTATTTTGTTGATATTTGTGTTTTCACCGTGTCATAAAGTAATTGAGCTGTCAATCATGCAAGAGATCATGTTTAGGCATTATGCCGATACTGTTTGGACTAATAGTGGTCGTTTCTTACTGTCATCGCACTGATTTCATTGATATTTCGTACTCAGTCATATTCATGTATTCATACCATATCCGAGTCTCATATATTATTTATTGATACATCATATCATTGTTGTCGGGCTAGTTTCATGACATTGTGAGTCCGTGAGTGAGACTCGAGAGATTGATGACTAACTGAGGCCGAGGGCCTGAGTGAGAGTGACATTTTGGGATCGGGCTGCACGCCGTAACATATTATATTGATTATATTTTATATGGATCGGGTTGCACGCCGCAACGATCTCTCTCTCTATATATATATATATATATATATATATATATATATATATATATATATATATATATATATATATATATATACACACACACACACACACACACACACACACACACAATAATATTGGATCGGGTTGCACGCCGTAATAATATTGGATCGGCCTGCACGCCGCAGCAATATAGCGCTTGAGCTGAAGGAGCCCCTCCGGAGTCTGCACAACTCCAGTAAGCGCAGTCGACTATAAACAGGGATCGGGCTGCACGCCGCAATAAGTATTGTACATCGCTGAGTGATTGAGTGTGCTGAGCCTTGAGCATAGTGAGAGAGAATGCGAGACAGTGAGATTGAGTACTCTGAGAGTGTGAGTTTATGATTCATCTCTGAGATACATGGCATTGGCATGCACACATGACATACATGCATATAGATGTATTTTTTCTCATGTTGTACGGTATCACGTCAGTCATGACTTTTTACACACATTGATATGTGGGAATAGAGAGGTATTTCATACTTGCTATCTAGAAAGAAAATGAAACATCTTATTTATTATGGAAAGGATATTTTGAAAAATTACAGTTTTCAAACTTACTCGTATTTTGTTTTGAAATTTTCGGTAAAAGATTGGATTTTCACTAAGATACTTGAAAAGCATGACTATTTTCTGGAACTGTGAACTAGCTGAGCATTTTACTCATGAGATACATCTTTTATTACTTGTATTATGCTGTTATGAATTGTTGTGGGATATTAGTATTTGACCCGACCTTGGTACAAGCTCGTCACTACTTTCAACTTGAGGTTAGGTTTGTTACTTATTGAGTACATGGGATCGGTTGTACTCATACTACACTTCTGCACCTTGCGTGCAGATGTTGGCGGCTGATGTTTCTGTGTTCGATGGGAGCTGGATTAAAGATGTACTTGCGTCCCGGCTGTAACTGCCTCTTATTCGTGGTAGTTTTAGATCTGTAAAACTCTGTTTATGTACTATTCAAACAGACTATGTATTTATTTTATTTACGCTTTGTAAACTCTATTCTTAGAAGCTCATGATTTGTACTACCAGTTTCTTGTGGAATGTATTAGATTCAGATATTTCTTTACTTAATTGCTTTATTAATTGTTATTGGAATTGGTTAGTGGTTAATTGACTTACCTAGCGGGTTGGGTTAGGTTCCATCACGAGTAGTCGGATTTTGGGTCGTGACAGTTTCGGTTTGGTATTTTTTAGTTAAAACCAAACCAAACCTATTATGGTCGGGTATTTTTTTTCCAACACCAAACCAAATCAAACCAAACCACAATCGAATTTTTTTTCTCGGTTTGACTCGGATTATCGGGTTGATACGCTTTATCGATTTTCTTTGTATACCCCTAGATGTAAGATAAGGAAAGAATATCCGAAAATGACAGTTGTACCAAAAGTGTTAAAAAGATGCTTTTTCCCACATTCATAGCTGACATATTTTTCCTACGCATTCTCTCATTTTTCTACATTTAACGGACACTCACACTCTCATTTTACAGACTAATTCCTGCATTTTTAGAGATATTCCCTTTGACTCATCTTTACTCACTTTTTCACACAAAAATTCTGGAATTCCAACCTTCAAATTTCAGTAAAAGATCAGAAAACTAAAAAAAAAATATCTTCTCAGTACTGATTTTACTCTCCTTTGATGTAACAGTACTTGAATGCGATAATATCATCAGACTTGCAACTATGGGTTGACTATATGTTTGAAAAATGTTCTTTGAAGTAGTTTAGTCATTTATGTGTTTGACTGAATGTTCTCTCCCATATTTGTTTGTGAGTAGAACTGGATCTGGAATTTCAGCATATAGAATTAGTATAAATCTGAACATAAATGTTCATGTTGTAGTAATCATGGAAGCATTTTAAATTACATTAGTTAACCAGTTAAAATGAAGTTAGAATTGAGATTTTCAGTGAAGCTGAAGAAATGTCCATATCCAGCAGTAATGTATTGACCAGTGCTATATACACTTGGAATTTTGAAGAAGAAATATAGAAGAGTTCATTTGTATAATGATGTGATCTCAATTATGTCTATGATTAGTTTAGGATTTGAACCCTGTTTTTTCTGGATAACTTGTGTAAAACGAGTTTTAAAACAAGTCTGTAATAATTCCCTTCATATCAGATTGCAAATAAGCAGTAGGCCAACAAATGCTGCTCATATTATGATCTTTCTCGATTTGTTTGAACCTCTGTATAATTGAAATACTCGTCTATCGTGTGGGCTCATGAGGGAGCAATTCCCCTCATTTATCATTTGGGCTTTATTCGGAGCCCAGTTCCGCAATAACTGCATTTTTTTTAAAGGAATTTTTGTGAGCCTGGCCTTTGTTAAAGCAAATGCTTATAATTATTTGAAAATTGTATGATTGGATTATTGGGCTGCTGCCCATATTGAGTAAAAATGGCGTGGGATAGCCACTTTTTAATATGGTATCTAGTTTCTATCCAGTATTTTTAATGTTAAAGTAAAAACAGCCATTACTTTATTAAAATTAATATGAATAGACATTTTTACCCTTTCTTCATGAGTGCTGTGTAAATATTAAGGACATGGTGTCCTTAATATTTACACTGCACTAATGAAGTTAAGGACGCCATGTCCTTAATATTTACAGTGCACATATGAAGTTAATGACATGATGTCCTAAAGATTAACAACGGAAGGTGTAAATACAGGATACTTTGTCCTTAATATTTACACAACATTCATAAAGTTAAGGACATCATGTCCTTAATATTTACACAACACTCATAAAGTTAAGGACACCATGTCCTTGACATTTACACTGCACACATGAAGTTAAGGACACCATGTCCTTAACATTTAAATTACACATATAAAGTTAAGGATATGAGGTCCTAAAGTTTAACAACAAAAGGTGCAAATACAAGTCAAGGACATTATGTCCTTAACATTTACACTGCACGAATGAAGTTAAGGACGCCATGTCCTTAACATTTACACTGCACATTTGAAGTTAAGGACATAATATCCTAAAGTTTAACAACGAAAGGTGCAAATACGGGACACTTTATCCTTAATATTTACACAACATTCATAAAGTTAAGGACATCATGTCCTTATTATTTACACAGCACCCATGTCTAGCACATGAGTATTTTCGTCCGGGCGGGTAAAAATTTAATAAGCACTGGCTAAAAATAAATATATTTTAAACAGTGGCTAAAGAGTAAATACATCTCTAATTAGTGGCTAATTGTGCACTTCCCTCGATTAGGCCCATTTGAAGCTATGCTGCTTGTTTGGAGTCTCAAAGACTCTGAATTTAGATACATTTTTGGGCTCAACTTCAGGCCCATGTTACACTTTACAAAGGCCTGCCTCTTTCAGAAGGGCCTAGTTTTTTTGGGGGTCACTTTCAATAGTCTAGTCAATTCAAATACTGATTGAGCATAATTTTACATAATATATGTGTTGTGTTCTATCGTAAGTCTTATTCTCTGGGCATTTGGATGTAATTTGCTTTAATTGAGTGGAAATAATTTGAGAACTTTTCTGAAGCATTAAGAACTTTGTATGCCCGTTGGTACTAATAAAAACCCGCAAAATTATTTTCAAAAGGAGTCATGCGACAAAAAAAGAGGAGTCATGCGCAAACCTGATAATTACATTCTTCTATACCATTTGGCCTCACATCAATCTCATTTCTTAGGAAAAAAATATTTAATTCGTGAATATTGTAGAATGCTTTAGGCGCATTTTAAATTTATCATCGTGATTATGTACACGTTCGCGTGATATAATTATGATTTCAAAAATAAATCAAAGTACGCGTTCGCGCGACTTTGACCAAACAATTTTAATAATTAATAAAGTGTTATTAATCGTGTACATGTACGCGCGACATGATTTTGGTATAATAAACACAACAGATATACACACACGTAGTCCATTTCAATGATAAATTCATAACGCCATAATTAAAAGCGGTAAAAGGTAAAATACACATAGGTTCTAAAATACGTAATTAAAAAATTAATTAAGCCAGGTATGATTAAAGCGACCGTGCGAAAATTACGAAATTCGGGAATGCCTAATACATTCTCCTAAGTTAATAGAATTCCTTACCCGATCTTCTGTGTTTGCAGACCATAAATAGAGTCAAACTTCCTTGAATTGGGATTCCAAATTTGGTGACTCAGAACACCGTTAATTAAATAATTCAGAGTGATGACTTTAAAAAGAATAATAAATAATCTCATTTCAAATAATGTCACTTTAACTGAAAAAAATTCCTTATCTTTGGAAATAGGAGGTATGACAATGGGTTCTGAATTTTAGAACGGCGCCTATAAATATTAATAATTGTATTTTAAATTTAATATTTGTACATGTTTAATGAATTTCTTAATATAAATACACTATTAAGCAAAAACTACTGGTTCTGCCTAACCTACATCTCCACTTGTGTCTCCGCTCCTGCTTAGATGAACGATTCATGAATGTTAAGTCGGTCTTCCACTCCAAATTTCCATCTGTTAGAAAACATAGAGAATTTAAGAGAATCGAAGGATCTCTTTTTGCAGTAAAAAGACATCAGTTTCCCATATACACATATTAAAAACAAAAAAGTTGTCAAAAGACAACAGAACTATCAAGTCAAGATTCAAGAATGAAGACACTGTACCAAACCTAAGAAATGACACTTCAAAAAGATAGTATACTCCATTTATACAAAATACAAATCTCCTAAAAGCAGTTGAGAGAATGTTTCTATATTGATTTCCGTTTTGGACTGGTGGAGAAAAGAGAAGCCCATTTTGTCAGATTTAAGCAGCCCAAAGAAGATAAAAAGCCCAATTACCCAAGCTACAAGGGTAAAACTAACAGATCTTAAACAAGTCTCTTATGGCGTGGGAAAAGAAACAATTCACGTGTACTGTTAACAATTATAGAAAAAAAGACAGAAGAAAAAGAGGAAAATAAAAAGGACTGAAATGACAGGACCTAAATTGATGTTTATACACGGCCCAGCCCATTAAGGTATATTGTGTATTCATGGGCTTTCCATTTACGGGTACTACAAAACCTTACTCTCCACTTCCCTTTATAGTACTTGTCTTTTGCTTTTAACCTTTTACAACCCCACGCGCTTCATTTGAATTCGTGAAATGCCTCAAACTGATTTTAAAAAACAAAAAACTAACTAATTTAAGTACCTCATGTTTTTGCTGTAGTACTTAGGTATATAAACTCACGATCTTAAGTTATATTTCATTTGTTTCAATTTATATGATATACTAGCTCGATCCTGCATCAAGTTTAAGAGAAAAGAATAATTTTTAAAGTTTTATAGTATTAACTATGTTATAATGTTTGTTGGTAGTATCTTTTCCGCACCTAGTATTTAAATATGTTATAATGTTTGTTGGTAGTAGCTTTTTCGCACCTAGTATTTATACGAAACCATATTACTTCACTGTGGTTAAGTTAAAAATTATGGTTAAAATATAATTAACTATGACCTAGTAATAAGAATGTATGTTAAAACATGTGGGAGGTATTCGTTGAATTGATATAAAATCAGGTGCGAATAAGTTTTTATTATATTTAGGTAACTATAAATTTTTGAAACTTGTTACTTTAAATATGTCATAATATTTGTGTGAAAATAATTTTTTTAATAAAAGTAAGATTATAAGTATATAGTTAAACTATCTCCAAAAATAAAATTACATTAATCATTTAGAAATAGAACAATAAAGAAATATTTTCGTATAAAATGGAACAGAGAGATTGAAAAGTAAAAAAAATCTACTAATAATCTTTTGAGGTAGTAATTGGAACCGCACCTTCAACCAAAAGGTATCATGCAAAAAGTTTCAGAGGAAAAATTTATTTAAATGAATATACGTAAAAACATGTATAAAAAAATAGTAAGTGTATATATAATAGATCGATAGCACTTAAAAAATAATGTAAATAAACATCAAAATAAAAATATGAAGTAAATCATAATAAAGCAAAGTCACTTCTTATTAGATACTTATTGAAATAAATTTATACATGAAACCAATAAAGCATTGTAAATAATTTTTAAAAAATCTTATCCTCAAAGAAATTTGTCTGTCTATTTAAATAATTACTAATACTCCAACACTATATAATAAGACCAAAGATAATAGTAATATGCAAATTGAAATAGCCCTTTTTGATTTCAACTCGGATATTATACAAACACCTACTACCTCCTTGGCTTACGGCTTACCTACTCATGAATTGTCAATCACTTGTCCAATTGACATTGAGTTTTCAAGATAACCCTCTTTCTTTTAGAATTTCTATTCAAAATGTGTTGGATTCGTTTTCCCTTGTATGTGAAGCGGATCTTTTCCGCAATAGTTTTACGCTTAGTTGGAATTTTTGGATTTGGTTGCTGTATTATTTAACCCCTAAATACTAGTTAGAAGATTTATGGGTTTCTTCGTAGTAAAAACGGATTTGCAGGAATCACGACTTGTGTTATGGTATCCTAACAACATGGATGAAATCCCTTTTCCCACACTCTAAGACCCATCAATAATGCATATATATCTAATCCTAGCCATTCTCTAGACGATTTAGAATGTATCTTTCAACACTCATAGTCGTATTTATATAGACAATATTAGGGTTAGGGTGGACTAACTAATGAGCCTTATAATAAGCTAGAACTCCTTACGAGTGTACAAGGCACAAAAAATATAATTTCCAACAGTAACAAATTGCTAAATCTTTAGTAGGGAGCTTTTCCACTTCAATGCGACTAATAATGTGAATTCGAAATAATTGAAACTTCAATATGAATATTGAATGCTAATACAATAATAACATATCCAGTATTATCCCACACCAGTGGGGTCTGGGGAGGATTGTATGTACGCAGACCTTACCCTTACCTTGTGAGGATAGAGGCTATTTTCAATAGACCCTCGGCTCAGGAAAGTATAAGCACCACGTTAATGAAAATATAGACAAGAAGGGATAGCATCAAAAAGCCATATAAAAACAGAATAAAAACAACAAGATAGTAATTATAAGGTGATCAACAATGAAAGAAAATAACGATTAATCATAAAAACCTACTACCAACAGAAGGCGAGACTGCGTGTCAATACTACTGTTATGAACACACTAGACTACCTACTCTACTACCTTAATCCTCGACCTCCATATTTTCCTATCAAGGGTTATATCCTCAATCAGCTGAAGCTGCGCCATGTCTTGCCTAATCACCTCTCCCCACCTCTTCTTTGGCCTACCTCTACCTCTCCGTAGGCCCTCCAATGTCAACCTCTCACACTTCCTCACCGGGGCGTCTGTGCTCCTACTCCTCACATGAACAAACCACCTAAGTCGCACTTTGCGCATTTTATCCTCGACGGGGGACACACCCACCTTATTACGAATAACCTCATTTTTAATGCTATCAAATACTAATAATTAAAAAAAAAAAAAAAAGTAGTGCAGACGTATACCAAAGAGAAATGAGAATTGAGTAGTAACAGGAATGTAGGCATTGGAGGTAGGCAGGCAAACAGTTGAAAAAAAGTGGATTACTGTGAATTAGTGAGTACAGTAATTGCATCAATCTCAATGAGTTTGAGGAACCTGTAGAATATGCTCAGTAACAAAGTTTTCTTGTGGCAATAACTACACAGTATAATATGTCTCTATTTAGACTTGCAAACAGCATTCATCTTGGGGTTTTCGACCTGCTTTTGACTAATACCAAGACGAGATGTGATAGTACCAGACGTACTCGAAGTTTAGATCCTAGATTAGAGAACACATTGGGCCGTTTGGTACGATGATATTCCTTTGTTTGATTACTAATCCCTGCATAAGTTATCTTAGAATTAAAAATAGTATCAGAATAATTTATACTTGCTAGAGGATGGAATAGTAATTCAAAAATACGTTATTCATGGATAAAGCAGTAAAATTAATAATTCTAGAATTAATCCAATATATACCAAATTATCAATAAAAAATAATACCATGATAACTAATTGCAGCGTAACTTGTCTTCAAATCAAACGACCTTATATAGTATTAATCTTTTCCTTTCTAATTTGTACGCATCTCAGTCGAACATTCAGATGGTGCCATACGAGGCTTTGTATGGTAGATGGTGCCGGTCTCCGGTGAATTGGTTCGAGCCGGGCGAGGCTAGCCTATTTGGTACAAACTTGGTTCAAGATGCCTTGGAGAAAGTTAAATTGATTCAGGATCGACTTCGTACAGCCCAGTCCAGGCAGAAGAGTTATGCGAATCGGAAGGTTCGCGATATTGCATTCATGGTTGGGGAGCGGGTCTTGCTCCGGGTTTCGCCCATGAAGGATGTTATGAAGTTCGGAAAGAAGGGCAAGTTGAGTCGTAGGTATATCGGGCCTTTTGAAATTCTTGAGAAGGTTGGAGAGGTGGCTTACAGACTAGCACTACCACCTAGTTCTTCTGCAGTTCATCCAGTATTCCATGTTTCCATGTTCCAGAAGTATCACGGCGATCCGTCTCATGTGTTAGACTTCAGCTCAGTCTAGTTGTACAAGGATCTATCCTATGTTGAGGAGCTAGTGGCCATTTTGGACAGGTAGGTTCGAAAGTTGAGGTCAAAGAACATCGCGTCTGTGAAGGTTCAGTGGAGGGGTCATTCAGTCGAGGAAGCGACTTGGGAGACCGAGCATGATATGCGCATCAGTTACCCTCATCTTTTCACCACTTCAATTATGTCTCTATACTCGTTTGAGGACGAATGTTTGTTTTAAGAGGGGGAGGATGTAACGATCCGGCCGGTTATTTTGAGAGTAGTAGCCCCGAACCCCTATTTATTTCTCCCTCTATTTTATTTTTGGATTTTGTGACTTGCCGGGAGGATTTATTTTTGGTTTCAGAGTGAAATGGGACACATAGTCCCTAAAATGGAAGTTAAAGTCGTATGAATCGACCGTAGTTCGAACTATGTGAATACGGCTTCGCAATAAAGTTTCGACGATTCCAATAGCTCTGTAGGGTGATTTTGGTCTTAGGAGCATGTTCGGATGTTGAATTGAAGGTCCGTGGGTCATTTTAGCTTCAATTGGCAAAAGTTGGAAAATTGGATGATTTTTGAAAAGTTTGACCGGCAATGAACTTTTTGATATCGGGGTCGGATTCAGATTCCGGAAGTTGGAGTAGGTCCGTAATGTCAATTATGACTTGTGTGTAAAATTGGAGTCAATCAGACTTTATTTGATAGGTTTTGGCATTGGATGTAGAAGTTTGAAGTTTTAAAATTCATTAGGCTTGAGTAGATATGCAATTCGTATTTTTAGCGTTGTTTGATGTGATCTAAAGGCTCGTCTAAGTACGTATGATGTTTTAGAACTTGTTGGTAAGTTTGGTTGAGGTCCCGGGGGTCTCGGGTGGATTCCGGATGGTTAATAGAGCAAATTTAGACTTGTGAGAATGGCTGAAGGCACCGGCTCTGGTGTAATCGCACATGCACAAGATTGACCACAGGTGCGAGCTCGCAGAAGCGGCACGTTGATCGCAGAAACGGGCTGGAGCAGTGTAGGCAGAGGTCGCAGATGCGAGGAAAATTCCGCATTTGCGAGACCGTAGATGCGGACAAGGAGGTCGCAGGTGCACTGGAGCCGCAGAAGCGGGCTGCTTCTTGCAGAAGCGAGTCCGTAGAAGCAGATAGGAGATCGAAGAAGCGGACGCAAGGCAGTCTGGGCAAAACCGTAGAAGCGGCATTTTTTCTGCAAAAATGGGACCGCAAATGCAGTCAAGTGTCCGCAGAAGCAGAAGTGCTGGACAGAAAGTTAAATACAAGGGTTCGCGATTTTGGCTTCATTTCAAACACTTTGAGCTCGGGTTTGGCGATTTTTGAGAGCATTTTCGAGGAATTTCTTGAGGTAAGTTTCTTGTACTCATTTTTGATCAATAATCGTATTTCCCCATTTATTTCCCACCTAGATTGTGTATGTTTAAGGTGGAATTTTAGCGTTTTAGGCTAGAAATTTGGAGAGTTTAATTTGGGGATTTGAGTAGCGACTTGGTGTCGGATTTTGGTAATTTTGATATGGGTGAACTCGATATCGAATGGGTGTTCGTATTTTGTGATTTTACCCGATTCCGAGATGTGGGCCCGGGTTGACCTTTTGGGGCGATTTTTCGATTCTTTGCTAAAGTCATAGATTTATGATTTAAATTAGTTTCTTTTAGTTGTAGTCATGTTATGTAATTGCTTTTGGCTATATTTGGGCCATTTGGAGTCGAAAAATTGAGGAAAAGGCATCATTATCAATTGATTGAGCAAGATTTGAGGTAAGTGACTTGTGTAACCTTATGTGGGGGGAAATCCCTTTAGGATTTGGTACTGTTGTAATAATATGTGATATGTGAACTCCGTGTACGCGAGGTGACGAGTGTGTACACGGGCTAATGGTGGGAATTTCGGTTCTTGCTGAGTTGTCTTCTTTTAAATTCCTTAACTAAGTTGCCTTAGCATATGTAGTGATCATTATTAGCCTAGTATCGCATGTCTACGTGCCTCAACTCTTACTTGTAATTTGTGCAACATGCTTAGTTGAATTACCTGCTTCCCTTGATTTGAATTAAATCTTTAACCGTAAGATTTCTTGCTGAAAATTCGTGTCCTTCGGTTATATGATGCATATTTACTTTGGGACTACGAAGCGGTTTCTCGGGAGATCCATATATACTGCATATTTACTTTGAGACTACGAGGTGGTTCCTCGGGAGATCCCCATGTACTGCATATTTACTTTGGGTCCACGAGGTGTTTGCTCGGGAGATCCCCCTATCTTGCATATTTAATTTGGGACTACGAGGCGTTTACTCGGGAGATCCCCTCTCTTGCGTATTTACTTTGAAAATACGAGGCGGTACCTCGGGAGATCCCCCTTGTCGTGCATATTTACATTTGGGACTACCAGGCGGTACCTCGGGAGTGCCCCTATTGTTTACCTCTATTTGTTGTACTGTTATTTTCTGAAACTTTTCGTTGTTTAAATTCTCAGTCATTTCAAAATATTATTATATCTTCTGCCTTACTTTTCTTTTAAACCAATATGGCCGTGACATGACCTCGTCACTACTCTACCGAGGTTAGGCTTGACATTTACTGGGTACCGTTGTGGTGTACTCATACTATACTTCTGCACATCTTTTTGTGTAGATCCACGTTCGTCCCACCAGACAAGATACCAGTGAGTTGGACCGCACGTGGAGACTTCAAGGTATATCTGCCAGCGTCCGCAGACCTCGAAGTCCCCCTCTATCCTTACTATGTTATTTTCCTTATTCCCTTTAGACTCTTGATGTATAGAGACACTTAGTATTTGCTCTTAGAAGCTTGTGACTTATTTCCATCAGGTTTTGGGAGTTATAATTATTGATTTGCAGTTTTATATTTATATATCATGTGTTGAGATTGAAGTTCAGTTTTACTTTATGTTATTCCGCAAATTATTAGGCTTACCTAGTCTTAGAGACTAGGTGCCATCACGACATCCTACGAAGGGTGAATTAGGTCGTGAAAAGTTAGTATCAGAGAACTAGGTTCATAGGTGTTATGAGTCACAAGCAGGTTTAGTAGAGTCTCGCGGATCGGTACAGAGACGTCTGTACTTATCTTCGGGAGGCTATGGAACTGTTAGGAAAAGCTTCACTTCTTTGATTCCTTATCGTGCGAGATTTTGACTTCGGATTCTAAATTTTTGTCTTTCTATTTTCTCACAGATGGAAAGGACACGTACAGCTGGATCAGATAATTAGACACCCGCGCCTCCTACTAGAGCCGCGAGAGGCCCGGGCTGGGGTAGAGGCCGAGGATGTCCACGTGGTGCAGCCAGAGCACCCGCATGAGCTGCTACAGAGGAGCCACCAGTAGCTCAAGTTGGAGGGTAGGCACCTGAGACGCATGTTACTGCACCAGCCCTCCAGTAGACTCTAGCCTAGTTTCTGAGCATGTTCAACACCTTGGCTCAGGAAGGATTGATACAACTTGCTCCTGCCACATCTCAGGCTGGGTAAGGAGCACAAACTCCCGTCGCTGGTACCCCAGAGCAGCGGGTTCAGGTCGACCAGGTTCCAGAGATCATACCGATACAACCGGTAGTTCCAGTTCAGCCCGAGGTTAGGGCAACAACTTCTGAGGCGTAGCAGCTCAGGCTCGAGAGGTACAAGAAGTACCACCCTCCTACTTTCAGTGGCTTGGCATCAGAAGATGCCCAGGGTTTTCTTGAGGAGTGCCACCGTATCCTCCGTACTATGGGTGTTGCGGAGACTAGTAGGGTTTCTTTCACTATGTTCCATCTTACAGGAGCGACGCGCATACGAGTTGGATAGTCCGGCTGAGGCAGCTTCACTCACTTGGACTCAGTTCTCAGATATGTTCTTAAGGGAGTATATTCCCCAGAGTCTCAGAGATGTTTGGCGCGCAGAGTTTGAGCAGTTGCGCCAGGGTGCTATGATCGTGTCAGAGTATGCAGTCCGATTCAGTGATTTGTCCAGGCATGCACCAATCTTGGTTGCTACTGTTCGAGAGCGGGTTCATCGGTTTATTGAGGGGTTCAACGCCAGTATCAGATTGAGCATGACCCGGGAGTTGGAGATGGATATTGCATACCAGCAGGTAATAGGGATTGCTAGGAGGTTAGAAGGTATGCTGACTCGGGATAGAGAGGAGAGAGAGGCCAAGAGGCCAAGAGGTCTCGAGATTCTGGCACTTATAGTGGTACTCGTGCCCCAGCTGCAGCTCATCAGGGCAGGGGTTATATAGGCCATCCTGTTCATTCAGCACTTCCAGCCGCCAGCAGTGCTCCAGCCACTACTAGGCCCCAGGATCCTTATTATGCACCACCAGTGTCTAATGTGCCTCTTGTACGGGGTGCTTTCTGTGGTCAGTCCAGTCAATAAGGCCTGAGCAAGTCATAGTATCCATGTCCTCCGAGAGCTTGTTTTGAGTGTGGTGACACTCGCCATGCGGTGAGGGATTGCCCCAGATTTAGGAGGGGTGCACCTCCACAGATTTCTAAGGCACCGCGTGCTCCACCAAGTCCTCAGGCTATGGTTACAGCACCAGCTACCACCCCACCTACACAACCAGCTAGAGGTGGAGGTCAGTCAGGTAGAGGTCGCCCTAGAGGGGGAGGCTAGGCCAGATATTATACCATTCCTTCTCCGGCAGAGGCAGTTGCATCAGATTCTGTTATCACACGTATTATTCCGGTCTGTCATAGAGATGTATCAGTATTATTTGATCCAGGCTCCACTTATTCCTATGTGTCATCTTATTTTTCCCCGTATTTGGGTGTATTCTGTAATTCTATTGTTGTTGACTATGTGTATCGGTCGTGTTTGATTGTTATTAGTGGTTTTGAGACTAGAGCTGATTTATTATTGCTCTGTATGGTGGATTTCGATGTTAGTTTGGGCATGGACTGGTTGTCACCTTATCACACTATCCTTGATTGTCATTCCAAGATGGTGATATTGGCTATGCCAGTTCTACCGCGGCTAGAGTGGAGAGGTACCTTAGATCGTATTCCTAGCAGGGTTGTCTTATTTCTTAAAGCTTAGCGAATGGTTGGGAAGGGGTGTGATGTGTATCTGGCCTATGTGAGGGATGTTAGTGTCGATACTCCTACCGTCGAGTCTGTTCCTATAGTGAGGGACTATTCAGATATATTCCCGACGGATCTTCCGGGCATGCCGCCCGACAGGGATATTGACTTTGGCATTGATTTGTTACCGGGCACTTAGCCCATTTCTATTCCACCTTATCGGATGACCCCAACATAGTTGAAAGAATTAAAGGAACAGTTGCAAGAGTTGCTCGATAAGGGATTCATTCATCCAATGTGTCGCCCTAGGGTGCTCCTGTCTTGTTTGTGAAGAAGGATGGTTCTATGCAAATGTGTATCGATTATCGCCAGTTGAAAAAGGTTATAGTGAAGAATATGTATCCATTTCCATCTATTTATGATCTATTTGATTAGCTTCAGGGTGCCAGAGTGTTATATAAGATTGACTTGCGTTTAGGCTATCATCAATTGAACATTCGGGAGCCAGATATCCTGAAGACTACTTTCAGGACTCGGTATGGTCATTACGAGTTCCTTGTGATGTCTTTTGGGCTGACTAATGCCCCAACAACAGTCATGCACTTGATGAACAGCGTATTCCCGCCCTATCTTAACTCTTTCGTCATTGTGTTTATTGACAACATTCTGATTTACTCCCGGAGTCGGGAAGATCATGAGCAGCACCTGAGGACTGTGCTTTAGACCTTGAAAGAAAAGAAGTTGTATGCAAAAATTTTGAAGTATGAATTTTAGCTAGATTCAGTGGCATTTTTGGGTCATGTGGTATCGAGTGAGGGGATCAAGGTAGACCCGAAGAAGATTGAAGCAGCGCAGAGTTGGCCCAGACCATCCTCAGCTATGGAGATCCGGAGTTTTCTTGGCTTGGCGGGGTATTGTCGTCGATTTGTAGAAGGTTTCTCGTCTATTGCATCACCTATGACCAGATTGACCCAGAAGGGTGCTCCATTTAGGTGGACCGAGGATTGTGATGAGATCTTTCAAAAGCTCAAGACTGCTTTGACTACAACCCCAGTGTTAGTATTGCCTACTAGATCGGGGTCCTATACGGTGTATTGTGATGCGTCACACATTGGTCTCAGTGCAGTGATGATGTAGGACAGTAGGGTGATTACCTACGCGTCTAGGAAGCTAAAGGTATATGAGAAAAACTATCTCGTCCTCGACCTTGAGTTAGCAGCTATTGTTCATGCCCTGAAGATCTGGCGGCACTATTTGTATGGTGTTCCTTGTGAGGTTTTCACCAATCCTTGGAGTCTACAACATCTGTTTAAACAGAAGGATCTTAACTTATGACAGCGGATATTGTTGGAGTTGCTTAAGGATTATGACATCACCATTCTCTATCATCCCGGGAATGCCAATGTGGTGCCCGCTGCTTTGAGTCACAAGGCAGAGATTTTGGGCAGTTTAGCATATTTACCAGTAGTAGAGAGGCCTTTAGGCTTGGATGTTCAGGGCTTGGCCAACCAGTTTGTTAGATTGGATGTTTTCGAGTTGAGCTGAGCTTTGACTTTTATGGTTTCTCAGTCTTATCTTTATGATCGTATCAGAGAGCGTCAGTATGATGACCCCCATCTACTTGTCCTTAAGGACACGGTTCAACACGGTGATGCAAAGGAAGTCACTATTGGAGATTATGATGTATTACAAATGCAGGGCAAGATATGTGTGCCTAATGTAGATGGTTTGTGTGAGTTGATCCTCCAGGAGGCTCACCGTTCACGGTATTCCATTCACCCAGGTGCCGCGAAGATGTATCAGGATTTTAGGCAGCACTATTGGTGGAGGCGGATGAAGAAGGACATGGTGGAATATATAGCTTGTTGCCTAAATGGTCAGCAGGTGAAATATGAGCATCAACGACCAGGTGGATTGCTTCAGAGATTCCAGAGTGGAAATGGGAGCGGATCACTATGGATTTCGTTGTTGGGCTCCCACGGACTCAGAGAAAGTTTGATGCAGTTTGGGTGATTGTGTTTCCCTTATCAATTTCTTCCGCATTATTCCTATTCATCGCAAGGTTTTCCTTAAAATTCATAACTCACACGTTTAATCGTGAGTGGGGTTAGGGATCCGTTAAAGCTTCTTATTCTAATGGTATAGGTATGTTCGCCTCGGCAGGATTATGTCCTATACTCTTATGGGAGCAGGTCGTTCGCCTCAGCAGTATAATAGATGCATCTATGGTTCGTTCCATTTGACCCTCGGCAGTGCACACATTATGATGGGATCAGGCCGTTCGCCGCGGCATTTCTATAAAACACTCTTATGGACCGGGCCATTCGCAGAGGTGCAGCTATTGCAGGGACTTTGCGGTGAGTTGCATTCTATATTATGATCCGTCGCATATAGAGTCTCCTTCAGCATTATTTATATTCTCCTGTCTAATTTGTATTCCAGACAGAAGTTGTATTTTATTATATTTCCTAGTTGATGCTAATACACTGGTGACACCGGGTTTTTGGGATTCCTACTTGATGTTTAGTATGGTAGCTCACGTAATTATTATTATTTTACCCTGGAATCTTCATTTTATACTATTTAATTAATGGGAGTTATGATTTCAAGTAATAAAAATGAGTAATTAAGTTGATCAATTATCGTTGGCTTGCCTGACGGCGACGTTAGGCGACATCACAACCTATAGTGGAATTTGGGTCGTGACAGCTTGGTATCATAACCCTAGGTTCACTTAGGTATCACGAGTCATGAGCGAGTCTAGTATAGTCTAGCGGATCGGTACGGAGACGTCTGTACTTATTTACTAGAAGCTACAGGGCTGTTAGGAGCACTTCCCTTCTTGATTCCTCATCGTGCGATTTGATTCCATTAAAGCTTATGCTTTCATTTCCTACCTACTAAATCTTACACGGTGTGGAGCGCTTGTTACCAATTGGGCACCGAGGAGTTGTAGTGGTACTGCAGTCATGGTGCAGGATGTTTCTCTGCGTATTCGGGCAGGCTGTTATCATCGCTTTGCGGAAGGGTATTCTGTCGTTTCAGCCCAGTACTTGTATTTCCTATGGTTTTGGGGCTATGCACAGATTATTATGATATTCATGCGTTATATCGCACAGTGTTGATATAATGGTAGGGTGTTTGTTCATGTGTCAAGGCAGTGAATGACTCAAAATGAGGATTTTTCAGTGCATGGTTTAGAGGTTCAACATTTAATTCCAGCGGAGGAAAGGCAATTTGACTATTGATGTTCGAGCTCTCGTTGATGGATTAACGAGACTTGATATTTCTGAGTGTGGTAGAATTCTCATTTGTGGTGTGGTGTCATCGTCCTTATTGGAATGCAATAAGGCCTATCGGTGTTAGGGCCTCCTTTGATTTGCCTTCGGGGCAGGGTATTGTAGAACGGTGCCTAAGAAGTGGTTATCAGATATGGTGGTGTATGTTGGCTTCAGAATCAAATCAGTGCTTCTAATGTTGATGACTCGAGGGAAATGATCTTTGATGAGGCTTAGAGTCGGTAGCAATTTATTAGTTCAGGTGCTATAGAGAAGGATTTTGATTTGAGGTAGCATTTGGGAAACAAAAGATGAGGAAGGACATGGTGGGAGGTGTCTCGCGGTGGTTGAATTGCTAGCAGGTTAATCATAAAAAGCAGAGGTCGAGAAGTTTCTTAAAGAAGACGGTTTAACCGAAGTGGGAGTGGCAAAGTAGCATAAGAGTTCTGTGGTAGGATAGCCACTTGCCTTGAGAAAAGTTTAGAGTGATATGGGAATCGTGGTGGACAGTGACTAGATGCACGGATTCTATTTAGGATGTCGGTTATTGTGTTGAGGAAGGTTGGATATGATAGAAATAAGTTTGCTTGGAATGAAGAGGGGTGTAAAAGCTTGATTTCCGTTATGGGATACGACGTGACTTCGAGTTTGGAAATGTATTGTCAGACTTTCAGTTGATATCAATGGGGGATGAACAGACTTTTATAGCTAGTGGGCGAGCATGGGCTCAGGAGGGTTTACTGATTTCGTGGTAGTTGTAGCCAGTGCAGCGTTGTTGGAAGATGTCGGTATGGAATTCCACGGGTGAGCTATCTCCTGTGAGTAAGTTAGCGGTTGCGTGATTTTGATAAAGTTCCTACGAGGAGTTCTAATTACTACCTGACAGAAGGTCAAATATGCGATCGTGGCTGATAATTTGAAATGTTCATGAGAAGTTTAACAAGAGATTACGAGAAATGTAGCGGTTTAACGGTGCGAGATCATGGTAATTGAGAAGGAGAAATCTTTGTAGGCTCTAGATTTTTGTGATTGTAGCTTAAAGCTAAGTGGGGGAGCCCACCGCCAACGATTGGATAACGTAGTTATCTGCTTTTGTGGTTTCTCGTTATCGGTGCATTATTAGTTATAACTAAGAAAAGAAAATATCAGGGGTAATTCGAGCAAAGAACTTGAAGAATGTGTGCTATATTTCGCCTTATCGATTCATGTGCAGGTTTTGGGAAGACTCAAAGTTTATGCTTCTTGTGGATGTGATGTGCAAGGAAAAGAATTCATCCGGTTGCTTCTTTAGGAGTGTTCATGTGCTAACATAGCATTGGAGTTTGATTATTCTCGGGACCAGGTCAGAGTGTGTGACTCCCAATAGTGGTTCTAATGGGTTCAAGGATGTAGGCGCGGTGTCTAGGGATTTTGGGTCCGTTGTGTGGTTAAGGATCGAGTTTTTACAGTGGGTATTGAGACAATGTGATCTCGTGATTTGAGTCAATTGGGATGAGTATTGATCGAGTTTCGTTATGTTTTTGAATGGACCTATTATTATTTCTAAGGCAGGTCAAGAGTAAATTGGAGGAAGTTGGGTCGGTTAGTAATGGTTTGAATCAGCATGATTGTGACAATGATCAGTTCCTTCGGCGCGTTAAGTTATACAGGTGGTTGGTGGTTGTACGTGTGGGCTTGACAACCACCATAATTTGATTGATTTGGGAGGTATTTGATTATAATGGCCTTGTTATGTGTAAATGGATCCCGTAAGAGTTATGACGGTTTAGACCACGACTAGAGGTTTGTATTTTTGGCGGTTATGGGAATTCCGTTACGTGTTGCAATGGTTCTTCTGAAATAAGTTGAGTGATAGGGATTCTAGCCAATGAAGTGTTTATTCTACTACTAGTTCAGGGGTTATGATGAATTCTTATACTCTCACGTAGCGGCGCGATAGGTGCAGTGAGCGACATGGGAATTGGAAGTTAAGGATCAAGGTTGCGGTTCGATGTTGAAAAGAATGTCACGAGCTCGGATGAGCAAGAAAGAATTCAGATGTTCAGAGTAAGCTGGCATTTTCTTTAGTGTCACCTGAGAACGATGTCATATATAAGAGGCTTTGTGTATTGATTTGCGGACTCTTGGTTGGCTTTACAGAATTAGTACGGTTAATGATGTGGAGGTGTAGACTTTGCTACCTGGTGCGGAAGGTCATGGGAGCGTATCCCACGAGAAAATTGTATAAGTGTGAAATATTAGTCACTTGATTGTTAAAGATTGAAACCAAGCATGGAGATTATGGTACTATCGTTAATATGAGAATTTATGCCTGGAAGGCGCTCTATTCCTTTGGTTGTGAACTGTGAGAGTTTGTTCCGGATTGGGACGACTGCTTATGTGTTTCATGAATAGGGCCATTATGGATCCTTGAAATATTGTTGGCCTAGTATGGGATGATCGGAATTGGCTTGGGTTCCGTTGGTGGGTCTGATGTGAATGTGTGCTCTACATCAGGTCGAATGTGTTCGTTTGGCATAACATTTCTTATGGAGGAGTCTTCGGGCGTTGGATGTTAACCCCATCATCAACTATTCCATGTAATACTCTATTGTGCCATGTGGGTTGTGAGACAACTTGATTATTCGCACATGTGTTGTGGTCCCGTGTAGCTTGTGGTATTATATGAGCAGAATAACTCTCAAGATGCAGGTCATTTATTGCACCTTAGTTGTGCTTGGGTTTTGTAGCGTATGGCTGTAATGACCCGGCCGGTCATTTTGAGAGTAATAGCCATGATCCCCTATTAACTGCTTTTCCCGTATCTATTTCTGCTATTGTTACTTGCCGGGAGGTTTAGTTTTGGTTTTTGGAGTGTTTTGGGACACTTAGTCCCTAAAACGGAAGTTTAAGTCTTAGGATTTTGACTGTAGTCAAAACTATGTGAAGACGACTCCGGAATGGAGTTTCTTCGGTTCTGTTAGCTCCGTTGGGTGATTTTGGACCTAGGGGCGTGTCCGGATTGTGTTTTGGAGGTCTGTAGCTCATTTAGGCTTGAAATAGCGAAAGTCAATTTTTTAGAGATTTTGACCGGTAGTGGACTTTTTGATACCGGGGTCGGATTCTGATTCAGGAAGTTGGAGTAGGTCCTTAATGTTGAATATGACTTGTGTGCAAAATTTGGGGTCAATCGGACGTGGTTTGGTTGATTTCGACATTGGTTGTCGAATTTGGAAGTTTCAAGCTCTTAAGTTTGAATCGGAGGATGATTTGTGATTTTAGCGTTATTTGATATGGTTTGAGGGCTCGACTAAGTTCGTATGGTGTTTTTGGATTGGTTGGTATGTTTGGTCGAGGTCCTGGGTGCCTCGGGTGAGTTTCGGGTGCTTAACGAATTGAATTTGGGACTTATGCAATTGGTGGAGCTGCTGCACCTGGTGTAATCGCACCTGCGTACTTTGGGCCACAAGTGCGGCGCCACAGAAGCAGCCATGGAGCCGCAGAAGCGGTTTTGACCCTATCTAGCTGATACCACAGGTGCGGCCATAGATCCGCAGAAGCGGAAGTGGAGCGCAGATGCGGGTTCGCAGAAACGGCCCTTGTTCATAGATGCGGACTCAGTCCTCCTTAAGTTATTTCGCACCTGCGATGGAATTTCCACAGGTGCGGTTGAAGGCTCGCAAAAGCGAGATTTCTGGGCAGAAAAGAGGAAAAATCGATGGTTTGATTCATTTCTTCATTTTTGGACTTGGGAGCTCGGGAATTGGCGATTTTTTGAGGGATTTTCAGATAGAGCTTTGGGGTAACGATTCCTTATTCATTTTTGGTTGTATTTCATTAATCTATAGTTGTTTCCTGCATTTAATTTCGGATTTGGATTGAAAAGTTGGGAAAATGGGGAAAAAGTTCCCTAATCAAATTTTTGAGTTTTGATTGGGATTTAGACATCGGATTTGGTTAATTTTGGTACGAGTGAACTCGTGAGTGAATGGGTGTTCGTATTTTGTGACTTTTACCCGATTCCGAGATGTGGGCCCGAGTCGATTATTTAGGGTGAATTTTGGAATTTTTGTTAAAGTATTGATTTCACTAATTAGATGAGTCTATTATGGTTGTATTTATGATATATAATTTCTTTTGGCTAGATTTGAGCCATTCAGAGCCGGATATTCATGGGAAAGACATTGTGACCGATTGATTGAGCTTGGTTCGAGGTAAGTGGCTTGACTAACCTTGTGTGGGGGAAATCTCCTTAGGATTTGTACTGTTTTTGATATATGAGCGTCGTGTACGTGAGGTGACGAGTACGTACACGGGCTAATTGTGTAAAAACCTGATTTTTCTACCAAGTAATAACCTGATTTCTTTCTTATTTGAGTTTCATCAGCATGTAGTATCCTGCTAGATTAGAACAGCATGCCTACTTACCCTAAATTTTTTACTTGAACGACGTGCAACATGTTTAGTGAATTTACTTGTCTTTCCTTAACTAGTACTTAGGTTGAACTGTAGAATTTCGTGCCGTAACTATTGAATCCTGTTATTTAGCTGCATATTTACTTTGGGACTATGGAACGGTATTCCGTGAGATTCTCCTGTACTGCATAGTCACTTGGGGCCTACGGAACGGTATTCCGGGAGATCCCCGTGTACTGCATATTTACTTTGGGATGAATATTTACTTTGGGACTACGAAATGGTATTCTGGGAGATCCCCTTGTACTATATATTTACTTTGGCACTACGGAACGTTATTTCGGGAGATCCCCATGTATTGCATATTTACTTGGGACTACAGAACGGTATTCTGGGAGATCCCCCTGTCTTGCATATTTACTTTGGGGCTACGAAACGGTATTCCGGGAGATCCCCCTGCATATTTACGTTTTGGACTACGAGACGGTATCTGAGGAGATCCCCTGTTGTTATCTCTATGTACTGAGCTGTTGTCTTCTATGATTTCATTCCTGTTTAATTTCAGTCTTTATTTTACTGCAGTATTTTATTTTACCTTGTTTTTATTATATATATATACTAGTAGGGCCCTGACCTGACCTCGTAACTACCCAACCGAGGTTAGGCTTGGCACTTACTGGGTACCGATTGTGGTGTACTCATGCTACTCTCTGGACATGTTTTTCGTGTGCAGATCCAGGTACTCTTTATCAGCCGCACTATCAGTGAGCCAGGACAGCTTTGGAGACTTCAAGGTATATCTGCCGCGTTCGCAGACCTCGGAGTCCCCTTCTACTCTTTTCCATGTCCATTATCTTCTGTATTTTTCTTTTGTTAGACTCTGATGTATAGATACACTAGACTTTCCTTTTGTAGTTTGTGATTCACGATGTTCCAGATTTTGGGATTAGCGTGTATTTTTGAACAACTAGTTGTTAAATTTATGTTTTCATTTCATTATTCTGCAATGTTAGTCTTACCTAGTCGTAGAGACTAGGTGCCATCACGATGTCATATGGAGGGAAAATTTGGGTCGTGACAAGTTTGTATCAGATCTCTAGGTTCATAGGTGTCGTGTGTCACAAGCCAGTTTATTAGAGTCTTGCGGATTGGTATGGAGACGTCTGTACTTATCTTCGGGAGGCTATGGAACTGTTAGGAAAATTTCACTACTTTGATTCCTTGTCGTGCAAAAATTGTTGATTCAAAAATTCTGAACTGCTATATTTTATTCTCTCACAGATGGTGATGACACGTACAAGCGGATCTGATGACCAGGCACCCACGCCCCCTGCTAGGGCCGCGAGAGGTAAGGACCGGGGTAGAGGCCGAAGATGTCAACGCGGTGCAGCTAGAGCACCCGCACGAGCTGTTACAGAGGAGCCCCCAGTAGCTCCAGCTGGAGGGCAGACACCTGAGATACCTGTTGCTGCACCAGCCCTCCAGGAGACTCTAGCCCAGTTTCTGAGCATGTTCAGCACCTTAGCTCAGGCTGGATTGATCTCACTTGCTCCTGCCACATCTCAGGTCGGGGGAGGAGCACAGATTCCCGTCGCCGGTACTCCAGAGCAGCGGATTTAGGTCGACCAGGTTCTAGAGATTGTACCAATGCAGTCGGTAGCTCCAGCTCAGCCTGAGGTTAGGGCAACAGCTTCTGAGGTGGAGCAACTCAGACTTGAGAGGTACAAGAACTACCACCCACCTACCTTCAACGGATTGGCTACAGATGATGCTCAGGGTTTTTTGGAGGAGTGTCATCGTATTCTCCGTACTATGGGCATAGCAGAGACGAGCGGGGTTTCTTTTACTACATTCCAGCTTAGAGGAGCAGCCTATCAGTGGTGGCGTGCTTATGAGTTGGGGTAGTCCGGATGAGGCAGTTTCACTTATATGGACTCAGTTCTCGGACATGTTTTTGAGAGGGTATGTCCCTCAGACCTCAGGGACTCATGGTGTGCGAAGTTTGATCTGTGCCAGGGTGCTATAATTGTGTCAGAGTATGCAGTTCGCTTAAGTGATTTGGCCCGACATGCACTGCCTTGGTTACCACAGTTCGAAAGAGGGTTCGACGGTTTATTGAGGGACTCCACCCCAGAATCCGGATTAGTATGGCCAGGGAGTTAGAAATGGATATTTCTTATCAGCAGGTTATGAGTATCATCAGGAGATTGGCGGGCATGCTTGCCCAGGATAGAGAGGAGAGGGAGGCCAAGATGTCTCGAGAGACTAGTTCTTATTCTGGTGCTCATTCCCCAATAGCTCGCCATGGTAGTGGTTATGTGAGCCACCCCGTTCATTCAGCTCTTCCAGCCGCCAGCGGTGTTTCAGCTCCTTCTAGGCCCCATGAGCCTTATTATTCACCGTCCCGTATCTAGTGTTCCTCCTGCACAGGGTGTTCCTAGCGGCCATTCCAGCAAACCTGGCCTGAGCCAGTCACAGCAGTCGCGCCCTCCCATAGTTTGTTTTGAGTATGGCGACATTTACCATATAGTGAGGGATTGCCCTAGATTTAGGAGGGGTGCACCTCCACAGATTTCTCAGCCACAACGTGCTCCACCGGGTCCTCAGGCTATGATTATAGCACTAGCTACCACCCTACCTGCTCAGCCAGCTCGAGGCGGAGGTCGGGGAGGTAGAGGTCGGCCTAGAGGGGGAGGCCAGGCCAGATATTATGCCCTTCATGCTCGTACAGAGGCAGTCGCTTCTGATTCTGTCATTACAGGTATTGTTCCAGTCTGTCATAGAGATGTATCAGTATTATTTGACCCTGGCTCTACATATTCTTATGTGTCCTCTTATTTTGCCATGTATTTAGGCGTATCTCGGGATTCTTTGAGTTCCCCTATTTATGTGTCTACTCATGTGGGAGATTCTCTTGTTGTGGACCACGTGTATCGGTCGTGTTTGATTGCTCTTAGTGGTTTTGAAACCAAAGATGATTTACTATTGCTCAGCATGGTGGACTTTAATATTATTTTGGGCATGGACTGGTTGTCTCCCCATTATGCTATTCTTGATTGTCACGCTAAAACCGTGACGCTGGCTATGCCAGGTTTACCGCAATTAGAGTGGAGAGGTATCTTAGAGTATACTCCCAGCAGAATTATTTCTTTTCTTAAAGCTCAATGAATGGTTGAGAAGGGGTGTGACACGTATCTAGCTTATGTGAGAGATGTCAGTATTGATACCCCTACAGTTAAGTCAATCCCAGTAGTGAGGGATTTTCTAGATGTATTTCCAGCTGATCTTCCGGGCATGCCTCCCGACAGAGATATTGATTTTGGCATTGATTTGTTGCTGGGCACTCAACCCATCTCTATTCCTCCATATCGCATGGCTTCTCCTGAGTTAAAGGAGTTGAAGGAGCAGTTATAGGAATTGCTTGATAAGGGCTTCATTCGGCCCAGTGTGTCACATTGGGGTGCTCCTGTCTTATTTGTGAAAAAGAAGGATGGTTCTATGCGGATGTGTATTGATTACCGCCAATTGAACAAAGTTATAGTGAAGAACATGTATCCATTGCCTCGTATTGATGACTTATTTGATCAATTACATGGTGCCAGGGTGTTTTCCAAGATTGATTTACATTCTGGCTATCATCAATTGAAGATTTGGGATCCAGACATCCCGAAGACTGCTTTCAGGACTCGGTATGGTCACTACGAGTTCCTTGTGATGTCTTTTGGGCTGACCAATGCCCCAACATCTTTTATGCACTTGGTGCACAGTGTGTTCCGGCCTTATCTCGACTCATTCGTCATTGTGTTTATTGACGACATTCTAGTATACTCCCGGAGCTAGGAGGATCATGAGCAGCACCTGAGGACTGCGCTTCAGACCTTGAGAGAAAAGAAGTTATATGCAAAAATTTTAAAGTGTGAGTTTTGGCTAGACTCAATGGCATTCTTGGGTCATATAGTATCGAGTGAGGGGATCCATATGGATCCAAAGAAGATTGAAGCAGTGCAGAGTTGGCCCAGACCGTCCTCAGCTATAGAGATCCAGAGTTTCCTTGGTTTGGTGAGGTATTACCATCGGTTTGTTGAGGGATTTTCATCTATTGCAGTGCCTATGACCAGGCTGACCTAGAAGGGTGCTCCGTTCAGGTGGATATAGGAGTGTGAGGAGAGCTTTTAGAAACTCAAGACAGCTTTGACTACAACTCCAGTATTGGTATTGCCTTCAGGTTCAGGGCCTTATACAGTTTATTGTGATGCGTCACGAGTTGGCCTCGGCGCGGTGTTGATGCAGGACCGTAAGGTGATTGCCTACGCGTCTAGACAGCTGAAGGTGCATGAAAAGAACTATCTTGTCCACGACCTTGAGCTAGCAGCTATTGTTCATGCCTTAAAGATTTGGAGGCACTATTTGTACGGTGTCCCTTGTGAGATCTATACGGATCACCGGAGTTTGTAGAATCTGTTCAAGAAGAATGATCTTAATTTGCGTCAGATGAGGTGGTTAGAGCTTCTTAAGGATTATGACATCATAATTTTGTACCATCATAGGAAGGCCAATGTGGCGGCCGATGCTTTGAGTCGTCGGGCAGAGAGTTTGGGGAGTTTAGCATATCTACCAGCAACATAGAGGCCTATAGCATTGGATGTTCAGGAGTTAGCCAGCCAATTTGTGAGACTGGATATTTCTGAGCCGAGTCGAGTATTGGCTTGTGTGGTCTCTCGGTCTTCTCTTTATAATCGTATCAGGGAGCGTCAGTATGATGACCCCTATGTGCTTGTCCTTAAGGACACGGTCCAGCACGGTGATGCTAAGGAGGTCACTATTGGGGATGATGGTGCATTGAGGATGCAGGGCAGGCTATGTGTGCCTAATGTGGATGATTTGCATGAGTTGATTCTCTAGGAGGCTCACAGTTTGCGGTACTCTATTCATCCGGGTGCCGCAAAGATGTATCAGTACTTGAGACAACATTATTGGTGGAGGAGAATGAAGAAAGACATAGTAGAATATGTAGCTCGGTGCCTGAATTGCCAGGAGGTAAAGTATGAGCATCAGCGGCCAGGTGGATTGCTTCAGAAGTTAGAGATTCTGGAGTGGAAATGGGAGCGGATCACTATGGATTTCGTTGTTGGACCCCGCGAACTCAGCGAAAGTTTGATGCAGTTTGGGTGGTTGTAGATAGGCTGACCAAGTCAACTCATTTCATTCCTGTGATGACTACCTATTCTTCCGAGCAGCTAGCTCGAATCTACATCCGTGATATCGTCAGGCTTCATGGCGTACCTGTATCTATTATCTCTGACTGGGGACGCAGTTTACATCACGGGTTTGGAGAGCTGTACAGCATGAGTTGGGTACTCGGGTTGAGTTGAGCACACCATTTCACCCTCAGACGGATGGACAGTCCAAGCGTACTATTTAGATACTTGCGGAGTTTGCCTAACAATTATCAATCCAGCATTCAGATGGCACCGTATGAGGCTCTGTATGGTAGGCGGTGTCGGTCCCCAGTGGGATGGTTTGAGTCGGGCGAGGCTAGATTATTGGGTACGGACTTAGTTCAGGTTGCCTTAGAGAAGGCTAAGGTGATTTAGGATAGACTTCGCACAGCTCAGTCCGGACAAAAGAGTTATACGGATCGAAAGGTTTGCGATGTTGCATTCATGATTGGAGAGCGGGTCTTGCTCCAAGTTTTGCCTATGAAGGGTGTTATGAGGTTAGGAAAGAGGGTCAAGCTGAGCCCAAGATTTATTGGTCCCTTTGAGGTGTTGCGGCGAGTTGGGGAAGTTGCTTATGACCTTGCCTTACCTCCCAGCCTAGCAGGAATTCATCTGGTATTCCACGTTTCTATGCTTCGGAAGTATCACGGTGATCCGACTCATGTATTGGATTTTAGCTCAGTCAAATTGGACAAAGATCTATCTTATGTTTAGGAGCCAGTGGCTATTTTAGACAGGCAGATCAGAAAGTTAAGGTCAAAGAACATTTCTTCTGTGAAGGTTCAATAGAGAGGACATCCGGTCGAGGAGGCGACTTGGGAGACCGAGTAGGATATGCGCATCCGTTATCCTCATCTCTTTCACCATTTCAGGTATGTCTCTATGCTCGTTCGAGGACGAGCGATTGTTTTAAGAGGGGGAGGACGTAACGACCCGTCCGGTCGTTTTGAGAGTAATTACCCTGATCCCCTATTAACTGCTTTCCCCGTATCTATTTTTGCCATTGTGACTTGCCGGGAGGTTTCGTTTTATTTTTTGGTGTGTTTTGGGATACCTAGTCCCTAAAACGGAAGCTTAATCTTAGGATTTTGACCGTAGTCGGAACAGTGTGAAAATGACTCTGAAATGGAGTTTCGTCAGTTTTCGTTAGCTCCGTTGGGTGATTTTGGATTTAGGGGCGTGTCTGTATTGTGTTTTGGAGGTCTGTAGCTCATTTAGGCTTGAAATAGCGAAAGTCGAATTTTTGGAGATTTTGACCGGTAGTGGACTTTTTGATACCGGGGTCGGATTCCGATTCCGGAAGTTGGAGTAGGTCTGTAATGTTGAATATGACTTGTGTGCAAAATTTAGAGTCAATCGGACGTAGTTTGGTTGATTTCGGCATCGGTTGACGAATTTGGAAGTTTCAAGTTCTTAAGTTTGAATCGGAGGATGATTTGTGAATTTAGCGTTATTTTATATGGTTTGAGGGCTCGACTAAGTTCGTATGGTGTTTTAGGATTGGTTGGTATGTTTGGTCGAGGTCCCGGGGGTCTCGGGTGAGTTTCAGGTGCTTAACGGATTGAGTTTGGGACTTATATAATTGCTGGAGCTGCTGCACCTAGTGTAATCGCACCTGCACACATTGGGCCACAAGTGCGGCGCCGCAGAAGCGGTTTTGACCCTGTCCAGCTGGGACTGCAGGTGCGGCCATAGATCCGCAGAAGCGGACGCGCAGAAGCGACCTTTGTTCGTAGATGCGGACTCAGTCCCCCTTAAGTGATTTCGCACCTGCGATGGAATTTCCGCAGGTGCGGTTGAAGGCTCGCAAAAGCGAGATTTCTGGGCAGAAAAGAGGAAAAATCGAGGGTTTGATTCATTTCTTCATTTTTTGACTTGGGAGCTCGGGAATTGGTGATTTTTTGAGGGATTTTCAGAGAGAGCTTTGGGGTAACGATTCCTAACTCGTTTTTGGTTGTATTTCATTAATCTATAGTTGTTTCCTGCATTTAATTTCGGATTTGGGTTGAAAAGTTGGGAAAATGGGGGAAAAGTTCCCTAACCGAATTTTTGAGTTCTGATTGGGATTTAGACATCAGATTTGGTTAATTTTGGTACGAGTGAACTCATGAGTAAATGGGTGTTCGTATTTTATGATTTTTACCCGATTCCGAGATGTGGGCTCGGGTCGACCTTTTAGGGCGAATTTTGGAATTTTTGTTAAAGTATTGATTTCATTAATTAGATGAGTCTATTATAGTTGTATTTATTATATGTAATTGCTTTTGGCTAGATTTGGAACATTCATGGCCGGTTATTCGTGGGAAAGGCATTGTGACCGAGTAATTGAGCTTGGTTCGAGGTAAGTGGCTTGCTTAACCTTGTGTGGGGAAATTCCCTTAGGATTTGTACCTTTTTTGATATATGAGCGCTGTGTACGTGAGGTGACGAGTACGTACACGGGCTAATTGCGTAAAAACCCAATTTTTCTACTAAGTAATAACCTGATTTCTTTCTTATTTGAGTTTCATCAGCATGTGTAGTATCCTGCTAGATTAGAATAGCATGCCTAATTGCCCTAACTGTTTACTTGAACTACGTGCAACATGTTTAGTGAATTTACTTGTCTTTCCTTAACTGGTACTTAGGTTGAACTGTAGAATTCCGTGCCGTAACTATTGAATCCTATTGTTTAGCTGCATATTTACTTTGGGACTACGGAAAGGTATTCCGGGAGATCCCCCTATACTGCATATTTACTTTGGGACTACGGAACGGTATTCCGGAAGATACCCTATACTGCATATTTACTTTGGGACTACGGAACAGTATTCCGGGATATCCCCATGTACTGCATATTTACTTTGGGACTACGGAACGGTATTTCGAGAGATCCCCCTGTATTGCATATTTACTTTGGGACTACGGAACGGTATTCCGGTAAATTCCCATGTACTGCCTATTTACTTGGGACTACGGAACGGTATTCCGGGAGATCCTCCTATTTTGCATATTTACTTTGGGACTACGGAACGGTATTCCGGGAGATCCCCCTGCACATTTACGTTTGGGACTACGAGACGGTATCTCGGGAGATCCCCTGTTGTTATCTCTGTGTACTGAGCTGTTGTCTTCTATGATTTCATTCCTGTTAAATTTCAGTCTTTATTTTAATGTGGTATTTCATTTTACCTTATTTTTATTATATATATACTAGTAGGGCCCTGACCTGACCTCGTCACTACTCGACCGAGGTTAGGCTTGGCACTTACGGGGTACCGATTGTGGTATACTCATGCTACTCTCTGCACATGTTTTTCATGTGCAGATCCAGGTGCTCCTTATCAACCACACTATCAGTGAGCCGGGACAGATTTGGAGACTTCAAGGTATATCTGCCGCGTCCGCAGACCTCAGAGCCCCCTTCTACTCCTTCCCATGTCCATTATCTTCTGTATTTTTCTTTTGTTAGACTCTGGTGTATATAGACACTAGACTTTCCTTCTGTAGTTTGTGATTCATGATGTTCCGGATTTTGGGATTACTGTGTATTTTTGAACAACTAGTTGTTAAATTTATGTTTTTTCATTTCATTATTCCGCAATGTTAGTCTTACCTAGTCGTAGAGACTAGGTGCCGTCACGACGTCATATGGAGGGGAAATTTGGGTCGTGACAAGTTGGTATCAGAGCTCCCTAGGGTTGTATTTTCGCACTTGGCGTGCTTGTGGTCGTTATTCGGGTATTTTGTAGGTATAAGCATTTTGTCTTGATGGGTATTTCCTTAATTATTGTTATGTGTGGATCGAGTGGTACGCTGCCACGGGTACATTGTTCGGATCGGGTGGCACGCAACCATGGGTATGTTGTTTGGATCGGGTTGCACGCCCAACGGTATCATTTTGGATCGGGTTGCACTCCGCAACAATGACATGTTGAGTACGATTCCCTATATCTATTCTTATGCGTTTTGTTTCTCATTCTCTGAGAAGGGTTCATAGCATATGTGACCGTTTTATTCGTTACGCGGGCTGGGTAATTCTTTTCCAGAGTTCGTTTTTTCTTATGTATCACATTCGAGTTTGTAGCTTGTTGGTGCATTATTGGTGTCATATAAGATTTTTGGCAGTGTTTGAAATTACTTATTGCCTGAGCAACTTGTACTGGGTGAGACGAGGTTATTGGACCTGAGATCAGTGCAATCGGACTTATGTAGGGTATATTAAAGAGCAAATATCGTTATTCAGTTCAGAATGAGGTAATGGTCCTTGTCAGGAGGAGAGACTCCATGATTTGTTGATTCGGTAAGTGGTTATTAGTTTCTACACAAATCTTCCGTCGTGGCAGTAGTGCGAGAGTTGGAACAAGACTTATATGCGTCATGAGGTGTATTGCGGGCATCCGATTCATGAAATTCCAGCTATTGTGGTCGGAGGATGTTGTTATGGGCAACCGACTTATGTGGTGCATGGTGTGACTTCAGCATAGGTGTATGATCGTGTTTTGGTACAATGTGTAGTGATTGATATGGTGTTCATATGTTAGAATTAGGTCTTGTAGAGAAATTCAGAGGTTGGAATTTGGTTCTAAGGCTTATTGACTAAATAAAAGGCAGGATCTTCAGTCTCGCTCGAGCTAATGTCATCAATTGGGTTGTGGTGGCACGGGTAGGTGCACAAGGTGTTGAACAGAGATTATGGGGCAACTCCGGAGCATTTCTCAATATGTTCGAGGATAAACGAACGTATGTTTAAGTGGGGGAGAATGTAACGATCCGACCAGTCATTTTAAACTTTAGCATGTCGTTCGGCGGTTTGAGGCCTCGAGTAGCTTCACTTAAGGTATTATGACTCGTACGTGTGGTCGGAATTGAATTTCGGTAAATGCAGAGTTGATTTGGAAAGAAAATTCTAAATTCGGAAGCTTTAAGTTGGAAGAGGTAAACGACCTCGGAATCGGGATTTAAAGGTTCCAATAGGTTCGTATGATAATTTTGGACTTGAACGAATGTTCAGGTTGAATATCGGGTGGTCTGAGAGCACTTCAGCACTTATTATGGAAAGTCTGCATTTTGAATATTTAAAATTTTGTTATGTTTAGTTTGAAGTGGACTTGGGTAATATCGATGTTCATTTGAGGTTCCGAGTCTTGGAATAGGTTCGTATTGTGATTTATGACTTGTGCGTAAAGTTTGGTGTTATTCCGGAATGTTTAAGTATGACTCAGACGCGTTCGTCGAAGTTTAAAAGTTTGAAGTTTATAGAAAGGTTTTGATCATCGATTCATAGCTTTGATGTTGTTTAGCTTGATTTAAGGTTTAGACTAAGTATGTGTTGTGTTTTAGAACTTGTTGGTATGGCTGGATAGGGTCCCGGGGGCCTCGAGTGCGAATCGGATTGGAATCGGATTGAGATTTGGACTTAAGGAATGGCTGAAGCTTAAGGCTTCTGGTGTGATCGCACCTGCGAGGTTATGGCCGCAGGTGCGAGACCGCAGAAGCGGCCCAAGAGTCTCATAAGCGGTTGGGTTTGAGGTTGGTTGGATTCGCAGGTGCGAGAAATTTACCGCACCTGCGGGCTCGCAGATGCGGGCGGAGGAGCGCAGAAGTGGAAGTGGTATGGGGCTGGAAGATCGCAAGTGCGAGTGTTGTAGAACACCTGCGGAGCCGCAGATACGATCATGGGCGCGCAGGTACGGGGGCTGCTCGAGCTGGGGGGTCCGCAGTTGCGAGTGGTTTCCGCATAAGCGGATGCACATCTGCGATTGAGTGTCTGCAGAAGCGGAAAGCTTGCATGCATCTGCAAGATAGCTTCCGCATAAGCGGAGCCGCAGAAGAGCAAGGAGTTCCGCATATGCGAAAAATCGACTGGGCAGAATATATATGCTAGCCAATGCGGGATTTGCTCATTTCATCTCATTTTTCTCTCTTGGTGCAGACTTTAGGGCGATTTTGGAGAGCTATTTCATCCACCTCTTGGAGGTAAGTGTTTCTAAATCACTTTTGATTAATATTTCATGAACACATATGGAATTTTAACATGAAAATTAGTAGAAATTGGGGGATTTTGAAAGAAACCTAAAATTTAGTATTTTGGATTTTTATCCACGAAATTGGACATGGAATTGGGGAATAAATTATATATTCTAGTTCGTAATGTGATGGATAATATTTATCTTTGTAAATTTTCAGAATCCGGACATGTGGGTCCGAGGGTTGACTTTATTGACTTTTCGAGCTGAGTTGGGAAGTGTTATGAAGTAAGTAATTATAATGTTGGAGTGTATATTTATTGGTTTGCACATTATTTGACTAGTTTTGGATCGACGGGCATCGGTTTGAGATGTTAGAGAGGCTTTGGAACCGGTTATGAAACTTCGGAGCGAGGTAAGTCTCCTGTCTAACTTTGTGAGGGAAAAACTACCCCTGGATGATGTAATTGTTATGTGCTAATAGTTTTGGGTGATACGTATACACGAGGTGACGAGAGTCCGTACATAGCTAAAGCATATTTATGTCCGGGTAGACTTAGGACTTTACCATGCATTACTTGAAATATTTGAATTCATTCTGCTGGCTTAATTAATTGAAAATATAATTGAACTTGATTTAGAAATACATGCATATATATTAGGCCGAGCCTTATCACCTTGAGTTGTTGGCTAGCTATTTAAGAAACGGTAAAGATTATATTCACTTTGTGCTCATGTACAGTATTGTAAGCACGTGTCTCGTAATTCGGTAACTTTCTTCATTTCTTGTGGAGCGGGCCGAACGCCTCGGCAGTATAATAGATGCATCTATGGTTCGTGTCGCTCGACCCTCGGCAGTGTACATATTATTCTGGATCGGGCCGAACGACTTCGGCATAATCGTGCGTTATATAGCTGGCAGTCCGAACATTCACGAGATTATCTTTCCACTGATGCCCCGTGTTTTATATGGTACTTCTTATCCATTTGTTACTCGTACTTGATACATCTGAGTTGTTGAGGTAGAATACAAGAATGAGGAATTCATACTTTAAAAGGAATATTTGGAAGATTAGGTAACTTACAAAATTACCCCATTATTGTTGTGTGCTTCACATCTGCTTATGATTTACTATATTATTTTTTTGGACCACTAGTAAGTGTCGATGTCGACCCCTCATCACTACTTATCCGGGGTTAGGCTAGATACTTACTGCGTACCCGTTGATTTACGTACTAATATTGCACTTCTGCACTAAATGTGCAGGATCTGACAGGTTCATTTGGTGATCATCTTGGTGCATAGGCGCAGCTATTGAGGAAACTTTATGTGAGCTGCATACCAGGCTACGCATCGCAGTCCACAGAGTCTCCATCGTACTATTTATTTTATCCTGTCTCATTTATATTCTAGACAAATATTGTATTATTTTTGTACTCCTTAGAAAATGTTTATGCACTTGTGACACCAGGTTTTGAGATATACTAGTTGATGCTTATGGTTCCGTATATTTTTATCGCCATTCATTTCTCTTATAAACTACAAATTTTGCATGTTCCCATGGATTTAAAGTATAAATTTCTTTCCTTATTAAGATTCATGATTTCGAAAGTAATAAAATGGGTAATCAAATTGATCAATCGCCGTTGGCTTGACGGCGTTAGGCGTTATCACAACCAATAGTGGATTTTGGATCGTGATAAAAAAGAAGGGTTTTAAACCTAGAAGTAAAATGGATTACTTTCAGTATCAAATGATGCAAGACTGTTCGAATTAAGTAAGAATTGATTTGTTTAAGTTTTCAAAATTATGTTGCTTAATTTTAGGTTTTAGCAGCTTAACCAGAACATCACTTAAGCCCAGAGCTAACTAGTAATCCTCCAAATATTTTAAGCACGACAAAGCATAGTATTTTGTGCGGGCCATATAAATCAAAGTTGAAGTATATGATAAGTTTGAGTACTTATATCTTATTGGCTTTTGTTCCGCATAAGTGATGCTATTACTATCTAATACTTTTTCCATTATTTATTTTAAAATATTTACTTAATTAATAAAAACTAAATTCACATCGAAAAATTAAATGAGTTATTCTCAAATTCTCCTTGAACCGAGCTTCTATCGGAAATAATCCCTCTATTTCTATAAGATAGGGGTAAAACCTCCTTACACACTACCCTCCCCAAATTCTATTTATGGGATTACATTTAATTTTTTTTTTTTTTGTTGTTGTTATTATTTTATTCACAAATCATATTGAATATGAGGTAGAATAGAAAATACTAAAATATCTTACCAATAAAAAAGGTCAGGATCTTGATTCTTGAACACCTAATCCTGGCTCCTGAGGTTGACAAAGAGTCACACTTAAGTAAGGCAAATAATTAGTCCAACAGGAAGGGAGTACAAAAAGTAGGGGTTGGCATTTTCTTTTGAAGTTGGTTTCCTGGTTCCTTACGTATACAAATCCGTACAAACCTATTTTTAATATGTTTAGTACTCTGATTCTTAAAAGCAAAGCCAAGGATTGCGCAATTTTAGTACTTGTTGGTCAGAACCTAAGTAACAGGACCTAACTTTCACTATTCAACGTGGCATACCAAAAAGTCAATCCAATCTTTGATGCCCCACTCATTTTTGATTGTTTGGCCTTTGCAAGCCTACAAGCGAATGGTAATCCGGTGTGTGAGACATCATGTATTCTAAAAGGGTTTGAAAAAGAGTCGTACCCCCAATGAAGTATGATATAAATATACTATTCTAATGCCAGTAACGAATTTCACGGCTCAACCTATTACTTATAAGTCACATACAGACAACCAAATCGTTGCCCCAAGGCTCCCCTTCAAACATAAAATGTATTCCTTTTTAAACCGAAGATATCTTTGACGGGCAGGAATTTATCCCTCTACTCTTTTCTACTTAGATAAAGATTGTGACAAACATAAGACAACGGATTATTGTAAAGGTAAATTCACAAGTCTACTTAGCATCAAATTGAACACAAACAAATTTGTAGCTTGGTGGAATATACACCAAAGACTCGACTCATTTTGTAACAGTAGGGAGTGCGCACTCAAATGGTTCAGCAAAACAATGGGGATTCAAATTCTTTAATCTTTCCAAATACTATGTACCGAATCAATGCCTCCGTTACAAGTTTTGCTAGCAAAATATGAAAGAACATGATTGACCATGGAGCTCAAATGGAATATACTCAATAATAGTCAAGAATTGTCAAAGCAATGTAAAAATGCTGTCCTGCTAAAAGATGTGTAGCTTTTTGAAACTTTATACAGCAAATTTAACAAGTTTCACACTGCCTCATTCCTAAGAAAACTAGAATTCAATTAGTTCTACGTCACATTTTTTTTGTCCTTCGAGCATCTTTCCCAGAGCAGAGGAAGAAAAGATATGGGGTGGTTGTTTTTTTTAATCAAATAGCAAACTACTTCAACTCCTGCAGTAATAATGAGCAAAGTTCATATTGGCAAGTGATGGCGAATGATGATAAGGTAATGGCCCAGTAGAAAAGTGGTGCTGATGAGCAGCAGCTGAGGTTGAATTAGCGAATCCTGATGATGCTGCAGTAGAGAAGAGTGGCATTGAAGGACTCCCACCATAAGGATGTTGGTCTTGCCGAGTCCAATTTGGTGAAGAATCAACTTCCATACCTTTCCCTATTGCTGTTCCCTGTAAGGAGCATAATAGTATTTTGTTCAATGCTTAAATCAAAAATCAAATTGACAAAATGTATAAATTTTTCAGCCAGTAAGAACAGTAATTACATAAGACAACAACAAATTTGTGTTTTCTTAAAGCTACTCCTATCAATATCAGATAAGAAAACTGGATATTAAGACCTAAGACAGAAGTTGATCTATCCCTTTTGATTATATGCTACATATATGCTAGTGAAACTCTTTAAATGTCATGAATACTATACGAAGATGATGCGGTTCAAGCCGATAAAGAAACGAGGTTACATAGAAATACCAGTAGCTTCCTATCTAGTTATCTAAGGAACATTATACTAAAATAAGCATCAAGTAACTGGGACTTCTACCTGGCAGTGAATGCTACAGTTACCACTCGAATAAGTGGAATAACTCGAAATGGTTCAATCAATTTTGACAAAGAGTACCTTAAATGTGGGAAAGACACTGGTGTTCACTCCATTCCAGAGCAGAGGGCGATCAGTCAGCGGTTGACGGCCATGAGGCAGTTTACTTCCCATTGTGGTAGAAGGAGAGCGCTGCAAAAAGATGCTCAACTATGAATGTAACTACCAATCTTCCTTCGTGAGACATCTCATAAGTAGATGACTCAAAAGAATCAGAATGAAGATCATGGAGTCAAAATTACCATGGCTCCTCTATATTCAGTCAAACCATTTGAGGCAAGAAGGAATTCAGTGTTTCCCATTTGGCATGTGTTGCCATGCTGTTCATCAGCTTGTGAAGAGGAGGCTATTCCCAGGTTCAGATCTAGATTATGGCTTGCACCTACATAAGGATGGAAAAATAGGTCGTTTAACATGCTAGGTACAAGAGTAAAGACGCAACTATCATAATGGAGTTCAAATATGTGGAAACGCCTAAAACAATAGTACCTCCATTATCCTCAGCACTTAATTCCCCTTCATACGTGCTCAGCTCAAAATTGGTGACTGCCTCCCTTCCGCTGCATTTTATAACAGCCTTGTCATACGCCCTGCGCAAGAGCAAAAGACCAAGTCTATTCAATGTTGAAAGGGAAAGCAACATAATGTAAAAGGGAGGGGAGAGTCAAGTTATGATCATTGGACCTTGCCGCTTCTATCTCACTGTCAAACAGTCCAAGATAGATATACCTGCAGGCATATATACAATGAGACAATATTCCCTCTAGTTTATAAAATCACTATATTGATATGATAAGGGACCAAGAAAGCTTTTAAACATTTATATCACTAATAATATGATATGCCTAAGCTATGGTGAGATAAGTGGTAACTCACTTCTTTCCAAGAAACTGTCCCATCCGAGCTTCCCATCGTCCACATTTGTGCAGTGTGACCCCCCTGTATTTCGAACTTCCTCTAGAGAAACCAGTGCTCTGACGTCTAAGTATGTGCACAAACTCTTCCTTTGTAAAATTCGACATCTGTATACCAGTCACAAGACAATTAAAACGAACCAAAATCAGTTTCCTAATTGAGAAAAAGGATTTCAAACTTAGGTGGTTCAACAATTAGCTATCCAACTGACCTGCTTTAGATCATCGTGATAATCAGCGACATTGAAATTGATATCTGCATCAAGTCCTCTAAATTTAATGGCAGCACGATCATATGCCCTGAAATTAGCAGGGAAATTAAATTTAATACAATAACAATCCGATTTCTCCATTTAAACACAATCAAAAAATTACTTCACTAATAAAATTCATTCTAACATTAACTTACCTAGCAGCAGCATGTGCAGTGTCAAAGCCGCCTGTAACATTTATTTAAAAAGTTCAAAAATGTCCAAATGAAGCTTGCAGTTTAAAACAACTCAAGAACAGAGTAACAAAAAACTATAAATCAACAACAGTATTGTATAACAAACACATTTGCTTACCCAAGTAAACCTGTTTCCCGCAATCCCTGCATAATACCATCATAGAAACTTTGTTAAATTTCTAGCTTTAACTACATACTCCATATTTTATCCGCATTACATCAGCACACCGCAATAGAATAATTATGAGTCCCTCTGTAAACTTATCATTATACGCACCCTATTTGCAATTTTGCATACACGCAATTGGAAACAAAAGGATTTGAGTTATATACATTGATAGTTTAACTTTGTTATCTTTTTTTTTACAAAATATCAGTGTAATTTAACCGTTAATTACCATTATTATCAGATTAATAATTAATGTAATGGAAATATTTATCTGTAAGTATCTTATAAGTTAAAGTAAAAATTCACAAAAAAAAATGAAAGAAGAACAGACCAGATGTGAGATTCCCATCGACCAGTGCGGCGATAGAAAGTGACACCACGGTATTGAGAACTCTTCGACCTGGGTCCTCTTCTACTCTTCTTCACTTGTTGCCTCTGCTGCGGAATAACAACTATCCTCTGCTCCGCCGGACCACCGTAATTAGCCGAGAGATCCAACCACTGCTGCCGCGACAACAACTCCGTCGCCGCCTCTCCGCCAGTCAACGGGAACAACTCCTTGGTAACAAACTCACTCTCCTCGTAATCATTCCCTTTAAGAATATCAAATGCGTAACCATCATTACGGCGACGATCATCGGAACACGAAAAAAACTCATCATCGCCGGCAGTACTGGAAGTTTCAATATTCACAATGGATGAATTCGATGTTCCAGAATTCTCCATTTGAAGTTCTTGCAGCTTCTCCGACGTCGTCGTTTCGTATGAAAGATGAACAGTGTCATCATCCATGGCAAATTCTTCGAAACCGAGATTGAGGTCAAACATCTCGAAAGTACCACAGTTTGTTTAGCAGAAAGTACAGAAAAAAGAAGAAGAATCAAAACAATGGGGAAGGAAGGAATGTGTGATACAATTACGTGAATAGTTAGTTAACAGTGTACACACATTGATATTTATAGTGAGAGGTACGGCGAAGAAGTAGGGGGGGGGGGGAATCAAATGGAGGCAGAGGCCGGCGATTGGGTATAGAGAGAGAGAGAGAGAGTTTTAGGAGAGAGTGGCAATGGCGAAACGTTATGTGCGTGGGAGTGTGAGTATTATACTGCCTCCGTCCAAAAATATACACTCCTTAGTAGTAATATAATAGTAGTAAATAATATAATAGAATTAAAAGTAATAGTAGGTGTACTATATATATTTAAGTAGTCACATTAGAGTTTTTGTTACTAGTACTTCTTTTTCCAACAGCTTGGAGGTTATTAACTTGTATCATATTGTTACTTTAAATACAATGTTTGTTTCGATTATTACCTAAATTTTATTGTATTGTATCGTTAAATCCGCTATTATATAACAACAAAAAGTACTTTTTTTGTGAAATGACGGATTTAGTGTGGTGGCGTCGTTACCTTACTTTTTCTCTCGTCTTGACCTTCTTTATTACTTAAATAATCATATTTTATTATTTATCTTACTTTTATTATATAATAATTCTACTATGTATCCTATTTTTTCTTAGTAATGTTACAAGTTTATTCTTCATATTGTTGGTGTCCGATATCATGAAACATCGGCAAACGATATAATCTATCCAAATGTTGTATACATCAAAACGATACAATACAATATTATACGATACATTATGAAAAGATACATAACAACCATCCAAACAAGCTATAAATGAATACAAAGAGTTTGGAGTATTAAATCAACATTATTATGGGTTGTTTAGGGTGTATAATAATAGTATTGAGATTAGTTATGTTGTGATTATCTCTTATCGACTATTCAGTTTGATGTATTAAAAGTTTTGAAATGACAATTATGTCTTTATACATACTTATTCATGTATTTAAAAATCGTGATACTGCTAATATCATGGTTTGCTATGTATAAGAATGGTACTCAATATGGTGTATAACTAATAAGTAATAGTTATATATAGGTAGAAAAATACTACTACCAAACAAGGAATTAATAGTACCAAAGTTAACACATTTTATTATTTAGCCTAATACATTTCTACCAAACGAGCCTATAATTGTGTAGATTACATGTATATGTTAAGTTTTATAATATGTATACATATTTGAGTTATTTTATATAGTTAATAATATTTAAAAGTATGTAACATAATTGTATTCGAAGAAAGATTTTTTAATTTTTAAAATAGTAATAATGTCACATAAAATATAATAAATAGGGACAAAATTTTCAAGAATTATTATCCTTTATTCTGAATACTGATATTCTTTTTGAAATTTAGATTGGTTGATGCTGGTGCTTTTTCATATTACCGCTGCCAGAAAAAAACAACAGCAGACTTTTTTCATTTCTATTTCCTCTGCGGAAGCGGGTGTGTGGGTGATTTGGGGGGTGGGGGTGGGGTGGGGGGAGAGGGGTGGGTGGGTGGGTAGAAATGTAAAATTTGTTGGGTGTCGGAGGAAGTTATGTGTGAGCTGTGACTTCCAAAAGAAGGGGGGCTGTTACTGATTCGTTTTGCCTTCAAATCTACTCATCGGCGGCGCGTGCTCTTTACTCGCAGATTAAATTTAGCTAAAGACAAGTTGATTATATTTCTCTCTTTTCCTTTCCCCCCTCTCTCTCTCTCTATCTTTCACATTTCACTGTATCATAGGTCGTTTGGTAGGATGCATAACAATAATATTAAATATGTTGTATTAATAATACTGTTATTAGTTATGTCTGCAGTAGTTATATTGGTATTAGTTATACTGACATATATCTTGTTCATTGTTTGGTTTGATATATTAAAGAATTCCACAATTTCTAAAAGAATCGTTTGTTTACAAAAATACCCTCATATTCAGCCATCACGTTATCTTTTTAAAAGAAACATATGTTGATGAAAGTTTTTATATGAAAAAAGTTTTTAAAAAATTATTTGATTTGTTTACCTATATTATAGTATAGAATTGAATATTTATTTATAAAAAAGAAAACATGCTAAGTATTTATTTATTTACTAGGGATATAATTTTATTTTTTACTTTCTTAGATTATTTCAAACTTGCATTAATATAATAGTATATTTTAATCAAGCATAGATTTTGAAGGATAATTTTATCTTTAACTAAACTAATGCATGCATTAAAACCTATTGCATTGTTAATGCCATGGTTTCCTGTGCATTAGTTATGCATATGATAATGCCAAATAGAGTGTATAACTAATGCTTGCATAACTAATGAATAAGTTCAAAAGGTGTACCAAACAAAATATTATTAATACACAAAGCTAATGCATGCATTGTTTTGTCTAATGCATCCTAGCAAACGACCTCTTAGTCTCTTGATTTGTGATATTTTTTTTAACAATGTTAGGATTAGGTGAATGTGAAATTATAATTCTTTTCCTAACTATAACATGGGTCTATGTGGTGATAGGATCGGCTAATATGCACCTCGACTTTTTAATAAAGATTTATTTGGTATTGTTTTTCAATCTATGTATAACTAATTATACCATATTGAGTACTTTTTATACATACTAAACCATGGCACTAGTAATACTATAATTTTTAATACATGGATAAATATGTATAGAGACAAAAATATCCTTTCAAAACCTTTAATACACTAAACCAAACTATCGATAAGAAATAATTCCAGCATAACTAGTCCTACCATTATTAATCAACATTACTAACACACCGTATTCAGTACTATTTTTATACACCCTATCAAACGACCCCTAAGTATTTGTCACTTCATACTAGCATGTGTATTAGATAATTTTATTTGTCAAGCACCTACAAATTTTTATTTATATTGAAATTCAAACCCTGATGCAATTTTTAAAACTAAAATATGGTCTCACCTTAAAAGTTTCATAAAAAATAAACAGTTCTAACTTTTTCTTTGGTATAATCAGTACCATTGTAATTTTGGTTTCTAGCAAAATTATGGCAAATCAAACAACTCTCACCTTGTTACCAAATGGTGCATATTTTTATTCAATAATAATTGTCCTGTAGATGATGGGGTAGTACGACATAGGTGAAGTGACAAGACAATAGTGATATTATACTAAAATAGAAAATATTAGAAAAAGAAAAAAATGACTAGACAACAAAAAACCACTAATATGCCCTTTGGACAGAGAGAGGTTAACAGGTAGCCAAATACAAGAACGTGCACACGCGCCTAATTCTAGCGTGTTAGTTACCAGATATTGACCTGCAATTCACTGAAAGGTTCCCATGGATGAAACGCGGTGCCTTGTGTAACAAATTTAACTAACCGGTGGTTATATTCTTGTTTCCTCGTCCAACCTTTTTTTTAATTTATTTTTTTCTTTTTCCCCCTCTTTTTGGAAAAATTATTAAATTGTTAATTGTAAATTTTGACAACTTAAAAATTTAAGGTATAAAGTGAAAATGGGGGTTGAATATGGTACAAATTACAAACAAAGTAATGACCACTTACAGGAGAAAAATTTAAGTATCAAGATATATATGCAAATTTTCATCGCAATTATTTTATAAAATAATTATTACGTATATATTATATAATTATTTTGTATATAGTTGCAACGCAAAATATAGCAAATGACTTACACACAACTTATTAGGCTCATGTGATTCATTTACAACTTGTTTGATGGTTGTTATGTATCGTTTCATAATGTATCGGATAATATTATATTGTATTGTAATGTATTGTTTTGATATATATATAATGTTTGGATAGATTGTATTGTTTTGCCCTCGTTTCATGATGTCATACACCAATTATATGAAAAATAAACTTACAATATTATATAAAAAAAATAAGGAACGAGGTAATATTATTATATAAAAAGGTAGAGTAAATGATAAATTAGGATTATTTAATAATAAAAAAGGGCAAGATGAGAGGAAAAAATAAGGTAACGATGCGATCACACTAAATCGATTGTTCCATAAAGTGACACTTTTCGTCGTTATGTAACGACGAATTTAACGTCACGATACAATAAAATTTAAGTAACAATAATCAAAACAAACATTATATTTAAAGTAACAATACGATACAATACAATATGTTACAATCCTCCAAACAAGCTGTTAATTAAATCCATATTCTTTAGCTTAAATTTTTTTAAGTTGTAAAAAGAAATAGTTTTTTACCACATCAATATTAATCAAAACTCTATCATTTACAGGAGTTAAATTCTTGTGTTGACAACAAACCATGTGTCTGTTGTATTTTGTTCGAAAATACAATGGTAACGATATATACATTCGAATACTCAAATGGGGATTAGATATGAATATTTTTTAAAAGTAAAAGGCCAAATGTAACTTCACATCATTGATTTACTTTACAAAAATCGAACCAATCCTATGTTACAAGGATATCAAGCCAAGGATGCCAAGTTTAACTATAAGATTGCTTAAGAAATAATTAATTCTAAATTAGTGTAAACAATGATGTAATAAAAAAAGTTCCCTCTTAAAAAAGCAAACAAATGAATATTACGAGATACTATTATTTACTCTTTTGATTTGTCGGCTTTTGTAACTGCCTATCAAATTAGTACAAGAAAATCCTATGTTTGCTTACATTTGATAGTTACTTAATTTAATGTCAAACAAGAATGAACTTTAGTTGTAATAAAATAATATTGGCCGTATTAAGCTAGATATAGAATTTTACTAGATCCAAAAGAAGAATAAGATTGACAGACGTATTAATAACGCTAGCGTAAACAAAGATGTAATCAATTTTTTCCTTTTTCCTCTTAACGAAAACAGTGCTTAATTATAGCTTGGAAATATATTTACGATATATGCAAAGAATTTTTCTCTTCCGATTTGGCGGCTCTTGTATACGAGAAAATTTGTTACAGGGAATTATGGAGGTCGAGCATTAAGGTTGTAGGTTAGAGATATATATATATATATATCGCTTTAGGCCCCATATTTGGTATGTCTGCATGATTTTTAAAGAAAGATATATAAAGAATAGTTTAGTCAAATACTTTTGTATTGAGATTATTGAATATACTTTTTTAAGGATCGTTTAATAAAGTGTATACGAATAATACTGAATATGGTGTATTAGTAATGCTTAAATGGCGTAAATAATAATTTAATCAGTGTGTTCCTTTTTCCTTTTTCCTCTTAATGATATATTTACGATGTGGAAAAGAATTTTTCTCTACCGATTTGGCGGCTCTTGTATACGAAGAAAAATGTTTTTTTATTAGTCCTATGTTATCTTAACTTAGGGCAATTAAATACCAAATAAGAATGAACTTTGTTGTAATAAAAAAAAAATTAATTTCCGTATGAAGCCAGATATAGAATTTTACTAGATCTAAAAGAGAAATGAGATTATGGTCTAATCTTAGGTCTTTTCTTCAAATTGACTATTTCATGGGATACCTAGTTAAGGTTGTTTGCATCGTCTATATTCTATGCACCTTCCAAATTAGGTTAGCCATGAGATATTTAATTATAGATTATGACACAGGTTTTAATTAAAAAAACATGGGTAGATATTTTGATTTCACAATATCGGCAATGTGAGATCAATAGTCTTATGGCCATTATACATGAATTAAAATATTAATGTTGAAGTGCATTTAGCAGTCCTTAAAATTTTTGGCTGAATATTTTTACGAGTGAAAATGACATTGAGCTCTTAAACATGATAATTGGTGATACATTTCGTGTCTTGTTTTAAGAATATGAGCACTGTATTAATTATTTGCAGGTTTTGGAGTTCAAAGCGAGAAATCATACGAAATGATTCCAGAATAGAAAAAAGTTGTTTCAAAACTCTATTTCTTAAAGTTTGTTAATTAAGCCTTTTTTGTAATAAAAATAATAATAATTGCCGTATGAAGCTAGATAGAACAACACTAGCCCCAAAAGTGGAATGAGATTCTTTTCTAACCTTTTGGTTTTTCTCTTCCAATTGACAATTTCATTGGATACTCATAAGATTATTTATTCCTCATTAAACCTATGCTTTTCTACATATTTGTCATAACTTAGGTGATTTCTTGTATGGTGCACCAAATCATGTCGTTTGAGATTTCACGGGGAATTTGGTGTCACTTGCCGGTTTGAGTAGCTTGTACCGGATGAGACAAAGTTGACGGACTTGGAATTAGCGATCGAGTTTGGATATGGTATGTTTGGAAGAAGAATGCTATTAGGTAGCTTATAATATGCAATGGTTCTTATCGGACGAGAGAAATCTATAACTTTTTGATGCGATGGGTGGCTATGAGTATTTACAGATTTCATTCATCATTAGCAGCTTTATGAAGGCTTGAAATAAGGATCTATATTGTTTTTGTTGGGAATAAACCCCCTACAGAAATAATATTTACGGTAATAAAAGAGGAATAATAACGTAGCACCGAGATACGGTAATTAACAAGAAAAAGGAGTGACAGCGACACCAAGATTTTTATGTGAAAAACCCTTTGAATAAGGGAAAAAATCACAGCCCCGAGACGAGCAACTGATATCACTATAGCAAGGAATTTTACACTTTGTAGGTCCGAGTAAAATACTCCAAAGACTACTACAACACTCAAAAGAAATAACCCTCTTTTGATATTCTCACCTCACTACAATATCGTTCACTCTTAATTTTTCTCACAGACTATTTTCTTGTACCTTGTCTGTGAAACCTTACTCTTTCTTTCTCTCTTTGTTGGTGTGTGGAAATGAGAGTTGAAGCTCTCCTTTTATAGCTGAAGCCTCACTCTCTAAAGCCTACTATATTTGACATTTTGCACACACTTTTCTTTCTTTTTCTTCAATGTTGACAATTCAACAAAGTTGGCTACCAACCCAAAGAAATTTAACAAAGTTGGCTACCAAACCAAAGAAATTCAACAAAGTTGACTACCAAACCAAAGAAATTTTCCTTAGGCACATGCCTATTATTTTGGCTATTGAATGAGATGGAACCTATCAATTTCCCCCTCCAGTCTCATTCATCTAGAGGAGGTAGCATTGTCTTCTAGTTTGAGTGCATGCCGACAAGTTCTTTGCATAGCTCGAACTTGTCTCTTGGTACCATCTTGGTCAGCATATCAGCAGGATTTTCACTCGTGTGAATCTTTTTGACCTGTAAAGATTCATTCTCCGCCTGCTCACGAATCCAATGATATCTCACATCTATATGCTTTGTTCTTGCACGGTACATGGAGTTCTTGCTCAAGTTTATTGCACTTTGACTGTCACAATAGACGACATACTACTTTTGATGCAATTCCAGTTCTTGAAGAAACCGCTTGAGCCATACCATTTCCTTGCCAGCTTCTGTAGCGGCAATGTACTCTGCTTCAGTTGTTGAAAGTGCAACACATTTCTCCAATTTAGACTGTCATGATATAGCTCCCCCTGAAAATGTAAATAAATATCGAGTAGTGAATTTTCTGTTATCAATGTCACCTGACATATCAGCATCTGTATAGCCCTTCAAGATTGGATGAGATCCTCCAAAGCACAAACAATCTCCCGTGGTACCTCTCAGGTACCTGAGTATCCACTTGACTGATTCCTAATGTTCTTTTAGGAATCTGCTAACAACACCAACTGCATGGGAAATATCAGGTCTGGTACATACTATTGCATACATCAAGCTTCCGACTGCTGAAGAATAAGGAACTCTAGCCATTTCCCTTTCTCCTCCATATTTGTAGGACACATCTTCTTACTCAACTTTAGATGACTAGCAAGAGGTATGCTGACTGGCTTAGCATTCTTCATGTTGAAGCGTTCCAGTACACGTTCAATGTACTTCTCCTGAGACAACACAACTTTCTGCTTGTTCGCTCTCGAACTATCTTCATACCCAGAATTTGTTGTGTTGGGCCCAAGTCCTTCATATCAAATGACTTGGACAAATCTCCCTTCAACTTTGCGATCAATCCCTTGTCTTTTCCTATAATTAACATGTCATCCATATACAACAACAATATAATAAAGTTATTTTCAGAAAAGCTTTTGAAGTATACACATGGATCAGAATATGTATTTGTATAAGTTTGACTTTTCATGAATGAGTCAAATTTCTTGTACCACTACCTTGGTGCCTGCTTCAACCCGTAAAGACTCTTATTCAGTTTGCACAACATGTGTTTCCTTTCAGCTACTTCAAATCCTTATGGCTGCTCCATATAGATCTCCTCTTCCAAATCTCCGTGAAGAAATGCAGTTTTCACGTCCAACTGCTCCACTTCAAGATCTAGGCTAGCTGCTAAGCTCAAGAATGTTCGAATAGAAGTTATTTTGACAATATGTGAGAAAATTTTGTCAAAATCAATACCTTTCTTCTGCTCGAAGCCTTTTACCACCAATAGAGCTTTGTATCTGACCAGCTTGCCATTTTCATCTTTCTTGAGTTTAAATACCCGCTTACATTTGAGTGGTCTTTTACCCTTTGAAAGTTTAACCAGCTTGTACGTGCTATTTTTCTGCAAAGATTCCATCTCCTCTTGCATGGCTTTCATCCACCGGTTCTTTTCTGGATGGGACATCACCTCCTTAAGAATTTCTGGCTCCCACTCATCACTGATGAGGACATACTCCGTGGAAGGGTACCTGTATGACTCTACCCTTGGCCTTTCTGATCTCCTCAGAGGTTGAGGTTGTTCTTCTCCCTGAGTGGGGTGATCCACTTGCTCGACATCATCATCAAGTTGCTCCCCCTGCTCAATAACCTCACTAGGTTGCTCCTCCTGCTCGGCAACCTCGTCGGTCGTACTTTCTGCACTTGTGGGATTGTTAGAAGTAGAAGGAATAGTAACAAGGTTAGGAATAATACCATTCTTGGCCTTCTCTAGCATATCATCAGCAGTTCCAACTTCACTTTCTCGGAAGACTACATCTCTGCTTCTGATGACCTTTTTCTTTACGGGATCTCACAATCTGTATCTGAATTCTTCATCTCCATATCCGATGAATATGTAAGGAACAGATTTATCATCCAGCTTTGTGCTCTGCTCCTTTGGTACATGTGCAAAAGCTTTGCAACCGAACACCTTCAGATGCGAGTAGGACACCTCCTTGTTGGTCCAAAATTTCTCTGGGATGTCAAACGCCAACGGAACTGATGGACTCATATTGATCAGGTAACAGGCTGTCTAAACTGTTTCACCCCCAAAATGACTTAGGCAGTTTAGCCATTATGAGCATGCTTCTCACCTTCTCCACTATGGTGCAGTTCATCCTTTCGGCTATGCCATTGTGTTGTGGGGTTCCAGGAACTGTCTTTTCATGTCTGATCACATGGCTCGAATAGTACTCTTCAAATTCCATTGAAGTGTACTCACCTCTATTGTCACTTCAGAGACGCTTTAAATTTTGGCATGTCTCCCTTTCCACCAGAGCATGAAACTTCTGGAAAACTTGAAGCACATGATCTTTGATTTTTAAAATATAAATCCATAATTTTCGTGAAGCATTATCAATAAAAGTAACAAAATATTTGTTACCTCCCATCGATTTAATTTCCATTGGACCACAAACATCAGAATATACCAAATCAAGTATATTCAAGTTTCTTTAATGAGACTCTATGTTTCTTACCAAATAAATAGTAGTCATAGGGTTTTACCGTTGTATCTTTGGCATAAGAAATGAGTGATTTCTTGGCAAGAATCTGCAATCCCTTCTCGCTCATATGACCCATTCTTTTGTGCCACAAAGCTGCAGAAATCTCATCTTGTGCCGCGTTCAATTCACCTTGGCATATTTCTGCATTTGTTCTGTATAATGTGCCACGAGCAACTCCCTTTGCAATCACCAATGATCCCTTGGTGAGTATCCACTTTTGATTTGCCAAATAGTTCTTGTATCCATCTCGGTCTAAAGCAATTTCCGAGATCAAGTTCATCCGCAAATCAGGTACATGTCGCACATCCTATAGAACCAATGTGCATCCGACATTTATCTTGATACAAATGTCACCAATCCCCGTAATCTTTGAGTAACTTGTGTTACCCATTCTCACAAGGCCGAAATCACCTGCTACATATCTGCAAAAAAAATCTCTTACCGGTGTGGCATGGTAAGATGCTGCTGTATCAACCACCCATTCCGACTCTGGACCTGATAAGTGAATGCATTCCTCTTCCTCGTTTATACAGAGGACAACATTATCATTGTTTTGCACCATGGCAGTTGTGTTGTCGCCATTCTTCTGGCCACTAGTTTCACCTTTGCCCTTCCTTGAATTTGGGCAATCTCTTTTGAAGTGACCTAGTTGATCACAATTGTAGCAATTTATAGCTCTTGATTTGGATCGGTTCTTAGATTTCCCACGAGGTCCGGATCTACCATAGTTGCTCGGACTCCTTTGATAACTCCTGCCTCTACCTTCTGTAATGAGAGTATGTCCTTGATTTTTAGGCTTCTTTCTCATCTTCTCATTGAGTAAAAGAGCCGATGTGACATCTTTCAACTCAACGGTAATCTTACCGTGCAGGATGGTTGTTGCCAGATTATCGTACGAAGATGGCAACGAGTTCAACAACAAGATGGCTTTATCTTCTTCCTCGATTTTCACTCCGAGATTAGCCAACTTTGTTGAATTTCTTTGGGTTGGTAGCCAACTTTGTTGAATTGTCAACATTGAAGAAAAAGAAAGAAAAGTGTGTGCAAAATGTCAAATATAGTAGGCTTTAGAGAGTGAGGCTTCAGCTATAAAAGGAGAGCTTCAACTCTCATTTTCATACACCAACAAAGAGAGAAAGAAAGAGTAAGGTTTCACAGACAAGGTACAAGAAAATAGTCTGTGAGAAAAATTAAGAGTGAACGATATTGTAGTGAGGTGAGAATATCAAAAGAGGGTTATTTCTTTTGAGTGTTGTAGTAGTCTTTGGAGTATTTTACTCGGACCTACAAAGTGTAAAATTCCTTGCTATAGTGATATCAGTTGCTCGTCTCGGGGCTGTGATTTTTTCCCTTATTCAAAGGGTTTTTCACATAAAAATCTTGGTGTCGCTGTCACTCCTTTTTCTTGTTAATTACCGTATCTCGGTGCTACGTTATTATTCCTCTTTTATTACCGTAAATATTATTTCTGTAGGAGGTTTATTCCCAACAACTGGTATCAGAGCACATGTTCTGCTCGTTCACAAGAATACTATTCACTGTCGGTAGTACTATACTTGGTGAAAAGCAAAAATATCCGGAGTAAAGTACGAGGTAGCAAAATTTAATGGAGATAACAGTTTCTCAACATAGCAAAGAAGGATGAGAGATCTGCTCATCCAACAAGGATTACACAAGGTACTAGATGCTGATGCCAAAATGTCTGATACCATGAAAACTGAGGATTGGGCTGACTTGGATGAAAGGCCGCTAGTGCAATCAGGTTGCACTTATCAGATGATGTGGTAAATAACGTCATTAATGAAGACACCGCGCATGGCCTTTGGGCAAGTTTGGAAAGCCTATACATGTCCAAAACGCTAACAAATAAATTGTACATGAAGAAGCAGCTATACGCCCTACACATGGGTAAAGGTACGAATTTTTTATCACATTTAAATGTGTTTATCGGACTAATCACACAGCTCGCCATATCAAACCAAAGAAATTTAACAAAGTTGACTAAGCCAAATTCGTTCTGTGTAATTAATCCTATATATTCAGAGGTCACTCTTTGAACCAAAAATGGGAAGAAAAAAAAAAGAAGTGATTCCTCTAAAGGCTATTATGAATAAAATCGTCTGAACATTCTTGTAACGTAGGAATATTTTCAATTTTAATTTGTAGGAAATGATACTGAATGTCCTCTCATCAAGTTCTATTCTTCCCTTGAAATTTACTATTGTCTGATTCGAATATTGTTCATAATTGTGTCTCATCATTTCTTGTCTTTTTTTGACATGAAAAGAGATGAAAAAGAAGAAACAAGACAAGCATAAGTAAAAGTTGACAACTCAATAATAGAATAGAACTTCCTTTACTATTTGTTTAATTAAATTTAACAACTAATAAAGGTACTGAACTAATTTACTTAGTAAAAATATAAGCGACTCCCTCTGTCCTATTTTATGTGAGAGGATTCGAAATATGAAGGTCAAATTATTTATTTTTTTGGTGTGAATTAAGACATAGAATTTCCAGAAATCTCAAATAAAATTTGAATATTTAGAAACTACATAAAAAATACTATAAACTCACAATAATTAAATATTAAAAAAATATAAAAGACATATGAAAAAATTGCAATCAAAGTAAAGTTTCTTTTAATTCCTTAAAAGTAATTATGTCGCATAAAGTGGAATAACGGTAGTAGATATTTTGGAAATTATGTAAAAATACGACATAGTTAAGGAATTTCTGTAAAAGACTATTTTAATCTGACCCTCATTTAGTGGGTAGTGGCTTTCGAATTGGAAGTGTGTAAAAAGTTCACAAAAGAATTTCAAAGCAAACTTTCTAGAGAGGGGTATTTCATTTTCTTGAAAAATTGGAAAACACCGAGAAAGATGTTTTTCAGATTTTCCAAAAATTAAAACATTTCTCTCTAATATTGGAGAAATTTCTTTTGTTTGAACAATTTATTTTAATTATAAATTTCATGGATCGCCAACTTATTGGACCAATGAACCTTAATTAGAAAATGGACAAAAATCACTTTTAGCAAAACTATTTATATCTAGTAGGCTCAAAAGTATATAACATTTATATCTTTTTTGTATATAACACACATATATGTATATATATACAAAAAATTTATATATTTTTAATTATTATTTTAAAAACAGCTATAAATTATCATTTTTCGAAAATTTGTCTTTTGGATCTTCGCTAACCTCATTACATTTAAAAATGGGCCTTGAGGACCGATAGCCTCAAAAGTTGCATCACTGTTCATAATTTAAAAGAGATATTTAACCTGCATCATCACGAGAAGGTAATAATTAGGGGTTGTAATGGGATAGCTAAATCCTCATCTTTAATTAAAAGCCTTAAGTTCAAACCTTCGATATGAAAAACATCCAGATAGAAAATGCTAATCGAAACTCCAATATTCTGTCTCAATGAGTATAATTGTTTTTAAAAAAATAATATTAAATTATAAAATAAAAGTGTAAGTTCCTAAAGATGACTGTGAATATCGATGTGTATAACTAACTCAATAATTAAAGAAACTATGTTAGAAGTTGCCACTGCCCAAAATCTCACCCGTCGTGATGGTGCCTATCTCGATACAAGGCAAGCCGACAACATCAATAACCCACAAATTCTTTTAAATACTGAAAACATAATAATTAGGTTTAAGAGTAAATCCCACAAATATTAAAAATTAACACACACCCAAAACCTGATGTCACTGAGTACATGAGTATCTATACATTACAAGTCTAGGAAAAATTTGGTCTATAATAATAATCCGAGACCAAATACAATAACAAAAAGATAGGGAAGGAGAGATAAGGTCTGCAAAACATGGCAGCTACCTCTGAATCTCCGGAAAATCGACTGTGCGAAAGAATCAACACTCACTGTATCCGGGATCACCTGAATTTGCACACGAAGTGCAGGGTGTAGTATGATTATAACCAACTTAGTAAGTAACAATAATAAATAAAGAACTGAAAGTAGTGACGAGCTTCTCAGCTAAGTCCAAATACAATACTTTCCAATATAAAAGAGTAGGCATGCTCTCAGTTCAACATTTAAGATTTCACTGAAATTTTCATATCAAGGTTGACCGGAACAGAAAATAATATTTTCTGAAATTTCCAAAATAGTGATATATGACAGTTGAAATACAGCAAATAATGAAATCAATGCATCCTCTAAGAGTAACAGTCACTCAGTCCTCCCATTCACTCCAACCTCACAGTCACTCTTTCCTCACAGTCACTCATTCCTCAATATCACTCATCACTCGGCACTCGCACTCAGCACTCGCACTCGCACTTGAAACTCGCACTCAGTAGGTACCTGCGCTCACTGGGGTGTGTACACACTCCGGAGGGGCTCCTTCAGCCCAAGCGCTATATCAAGCCAATCACGACATAAATCAATACACATGTTGCGGCGTGCAGCCCGATCCATAAATATCCTCATAATTAGGCCCTCGGCCTCACTTAGTGATCAACCTCTCCAGTCTCTCGGGCTCTCAGAAATTATGATAAGCAGCCCAAAAATAGTGATATGATGCATCAATAATAAATAAGAGAGACTGAGGTATGATATAAAATGAATAAACATGACTGAGTGAAAAATTATAATTTGAACATATTATTCAACCACAAAAATGACCCCAGTGGGTACCAACAATAACAAAATATGCCTAAGCATGATTTTTAATACGAGTCTCAGCTCAATTTTCTCTGACACGTAGAGAATGTACGGATATCAACAGATTATTCAACTATACAGTCCCATGAAATTTGACCAAGTCACAATTCCTACGGTGCACACCCACACGCCCGTCACCAAGCATGTACGTCACCTCAAATACAATCACATAACACATAATCAGGGGTTTTATACCCTCAGGACCAAATTTAGAACTGTTACTTACCTCAAACCGTGTAATTCTTTATTCCGCTATGCCCTTGCCACGAGAATTTTTCTCCGAAAGCCTCGTATCTAGCCACAATTAATTCGATTCAATCAATACCAATTATTATAATTAATTCTATAAGAAAATACTAATTTTCTAATAAAATTCAAAATTAACTCAAAAATCGCCCGTGGGGCCCACGTCTCGGAACCCGACAAAAGATATAAAATATGAACACCCATCCAATTACGAGTCCAACCATACAAATTTCACCAAATTCCGACATCAACTCGACCCTCAAATCTTCAATTAAAGTCTTTGAAGATTTCTACCATTTTCAACCCACTCTTTACCCATTTGAACTCAACAATCTTTCCATAAACCTTATTGATATGTATAAATAATACTATTACACCCAAGAATCATACACTTAATCACCCATCTTTACCCAAACTCGAAATTGAAGACTAGGGGTTAGAACCTTACCTCTTGGGTGAAGATCTTATGATATTTCCTTGTTAGATTTCAAAGCTTGAACAAGATCTTGATGAACAAAGAACTTGAGATTCTTCCTCTCTCTAGAACACTCTCCCTTCTCTCTAAAAATTTCATATTTTTTGCTCCAAAATGAGTCCCAAAGCCTATTTATCAAAATGGGATCGGGTTATCAAAATAAAAAAATTAACCCTCCGAAAGCAGGTATGCGGTCGCATAATGGACCGCAGAATGGGTATGCGGGCCGCAAAATTGATCGCAAAAATGGTGCCCAGAATTGGGCTCTTCTAGTCTATTTTGCGACCAGTTTGCGGTCGGAGAAGCAGTTTTGCGACCGCATAACTATTTTGCGATCGCATAATTGGTCGCAGAATTGCATTTTTTCAGACTTTGGTAATTTTGTCATAACTTCTTGTAGGAATATCCAAATGTAGAACGGTTTGAAGCTTTAGAAACTAAACTTAAAGAACTTCCATTTGATAGCTAATACACCATATAAAACTTCGTATCATGAGAGTTATGCTCATTTGAAATTGGGTCTTATGCGAACTCACTTGAAACTTTAGTTTATTATGAAATTTTCAACTTCTGCATTCGATGCCGAAACCTATCGAATCAACTCCGATCGACCTCAAATTTTGCACACAAGTCATAAATGACATAACAAACCTTTTTCAATTTTCAGAAACGATATCAAAAAGTCAACCCCCAGTTAAATTTTTCAAAAATTTAACTTTCGTCATTTCAAGCCTAATTCTACTACGGACCTCCAAATAATTTTTCGAACACGTTCCTAAGTCCGAAATAATCATACGGAGCTATTGGAATTATCATAATTCAATTTCGAGGTCGTTTATTCATAAGTGAATATCCGGTCAACTTTTCCCACTTATATTTTTATTATGAGACTAAGTGTCTCATTTCATTCCGAAATTCTTCCGGACCCAAACCAACTAACCCAATAAGTCATAAATCAACTGCAAGGTATAAATTGAGCAGTAAATGGGGGAACGGGGTTGTAATACTCAAAATAGTCATTCGGGTCATTACATTCTCCCCCACTTAAACATGCGTTCGTCTTCGAACGTGTCAAGAGTTGTTCTTAACCTTCAAATCTCTATTCCACCTTACCGTGCACATACCTGGGGTGATCCCACGCCACCCTATTCCGTGTAAATTGTATAGGCCTGACAACACAACATAATTAAAAATTATTACTTCAACCTTAGCCCATAAACCTTGGAATTTATTTTCCAACATTCAAAATTTCTTTTCAAGACCTGAATCTCATATCAACACGCTGTATGAGTCTGAAAAAGCTGTATTGAGCCATAACCATAACCCCAGATATAATCACTTAACATACTATACAACTCGCATGCTCGCAGCACCATTTTCTATCACATTAACTACTCTAAAGTAACCCGGTAATAGTATTAAATCCCATATCAAACAAAACCTCGTTCTAAAACTTTCGCACAATGCTGATAATGAAAGAAACATGCAGAAATCTCAAGACCCCTTATCAGATAAACAAGTAACGGAGCTCTCTCGCCCCAACCAGAACCATAATCACTTTCTAAGCCGAATTTCAATATTATCCTCCCGAATATACCATTTCAAACCTGATAGTACTCATTCTAGGTCCAATGACCTTATTTTATTAAACACAACTATCCCACAGACACACCGCATCAATATAACTCCAACCACCACTGCGCAATCCGTGTACCCAAATATGGGAGATGTCTCAAGGAAGAGAACCATATTGCAATTTCAACAAGTACAACCACAATCACAATGTTATAACCAACTCCTCAAATTTCGTGAAAAGGATATCCGTAGGCGCGTGTGCACAATTGTAGAGGAAGGAAATTAATGAATCGGATAAATTATTATCATAGAAATAAAATTCCCACACATGGCACGGACAACTCGCGTGCCAATAATATGAATCGCATGGCATGGTCACAGGCCTCCAGTCCCAGCATATCATACAAGAGCAATTAAACAAGTACACTTGTATATGATAATGAAATAAGATTCTCATGCTCCTGGACTGGTATAAATAATACGCCATAGTGTAAGCATGTGCAAAGTCTGCTATCACACTTCAAATCGGCAATTTTTAATGCAGAATTAGTAACTACCCCGTTTATTTAGGGAATCATCTTCTTTGTAACCTCAAGTATAACCCAGATAGTTCTCAACAAAGGTACGAATACAGAAAACGTTATAAATTTACGCTTAACAGTCAACTCTAGGCATATAATAACCTAAGCATTCTTCCGAGTATGAATACTTGATCTAATGCCCACACATGGGCTCAAACCTTACATATATGCGCACTCATAGCGCATAGTTATCACAAATAATCAACGTAACTAGTGCCTCCACCGAGTTTTAAATAAAATAGTCACCTCAAATAGGTCGCAACACCGAAACAATATACTTCTGAGAACTCCCAGTCTCCAAATTCATCGAACACATGAATCACCGTAACTGATCCCAACTCCAGCACTCGAATGACTAACATATTTTTCATGCACGATTATTCCACGAGGAATACTTTCATAATTCTTACGTGCCACATAACATTAATTTGAATGTCATCAGTCTATCAACCGGGTGAGTGCCGCAATACTAACGAAATATTTGTAACTCAAAACACAATGCGCCTTCTGAAATGCGCACCCTTCTCAGGAATTACCGAGCAGTTATAACATTCATCGAAATATCTGAAACTGACCATGCTGTCCAGCATTCATTACCTTCTCTTCAAGACTGAACTGTCACCTTGCACATGTAAATCCTAATCCCACACAACACACCACATCTATTATGCCATCATGTGACAAGCACAAGAATCCCACTATCAACTCTGAGTCACCAGTAAATTACATACCCGGTTAGTTAAAAACCTTCCTCTTGCTTCCTTCCAGGAGGGAATCACAATACACAACACATTTCTCACACCAGTAGAAATATCCGGTTCAAACCATGGTAGAAACCATCAAGAACACTTTGAAATTCATCTGCACATAACCAAGCTATTAGAACTTAATTCCTCTAACTCGGCCAAGCCACACAGGTTGCCAAATCCGAGAGTATTGCCACAAAACACCCGTAAAGCCTCACCTCATCATAAGAACCAAAAGAATCGAGCATACTATTACCATATTGATCCAGCATGTTACCCATTTGTCCTATTTTCTCCGAGTTTCTTCTGGATTATCCTCAAGTTGCCATTTCTCCTTGTCAGAACTCTACTACTTTATCCAAAGCTCGCTACAAGATATCCTAACATAAAACTACACCGCCCTAAGGCCCATAAGCTATTGTATTCTTCTTAAGCACCTTCATAGATACCCCAACCGTAACACTCACTCCTGAAAATACCTTATGCGAATTTAAAATTATTCCTCTTTCCTTTCTTATACTAAAATGTAGAATCCATAGTCAAATAGAATTATTGCACGTCCTGATACCATCCAATGTAAGTAACTGATTCTAGTGATATACAAATTCGAAAAATAATTTTAATTTTCACATATACATTTTGAATCCATTAGAACCCTCTCGATAGTCATCCACTCTGCTCAAATTTAATTTACTCCATCCCAAACGGGCCGAAAGACATGTGCTCCTTTAGCACAATCAACACTCAATCAAATAAGTAACCCTGCCTTAATACCACCTGTTAAATTCATACTCTGTGCGTACTACATCATTCACAAATAACAACTCACTCATTCCACGATTTTCATATACTCATAAAGCGTAATATAACCCGTATCCAGAAATCTCCTTACTCGAGTCATTCTCGAACTCCACCTCTGCAAGTCATCACTGATTCCCAAGTATACTTCAGACCAAAACAAAACAATTGACACATAACCATGAATTGAATTGTCAATAGCAGGCTCCCCCACTTGGCTCAAAGCCATAAATTAAAATACTTGATAACTCACAATACCCATACTTTATTACTGCCTTAATACCGCTGTCAGTTCAACAGAAATTCTTCTCAAGCTCAAGACACACCAACCATAAAATACCTCAATCATCCGCTAATCTCGTATTCATTCTCTTAACACTCAAGTTAACTTTCTCAACCATATTCAAATTTAAGTCTCAACATATACGCCCTGCTGGCAGAAAAAAATTCTCTATTCACATCATAAGGAACACACCTACATAGATTACTACACAAGAGATAACCCACCTGCTTAGTCTCAAATTGGCATCTTGTTATACCCTTTCCCAGCCACAATTACTTTGAAATCACTTAATCTTTCTGAGTCCAAACTCATTAACCAGACACGAGAATTCAATTTGCCCCAAATTTTAACAACGTGAAATCTCTTTCAAAATATTCACACTCGAGATTGTACGTCACATCAAAATGAAAATAAAGCACCCAATGGCCTTCCTTTACATTTTAAGAAAACACTTCTCGTCACATTCAAATCGTCTTAACACCTCCCGCAGTTACATCATACTCATTACAAAGACATTCCACCGCTCATCGAGCCACAAATTCCACTTGTAGGGACATTACCGGACATATGAGTCCAAATGTACAGGTTACAACTGAAGCTACCGAGCCTAAGCTGTGGTCTAAACCTGGCCTCAAGTCCTCCAGGCTGGCCCATCACCAGAACACTGAATACACATCTCAAACATCGCTCATGGAATCACAAGCCGGCGATGCACAGCTGATACCAAGCGCTCATATGCGCTTCCGAATGCGTGGAAGGAATCTAAAGAGTTATGTTTCAAGCTGAATCAATTTTGCATGATAGAATACAAGAAAGTAAATTTTCCTAAGGGTTTGGAAGCCTCTCAAAGATAAGTACAGACGTCTCCGTACCGATCCGCAAGACTCTACTAAACCTGCTCATGACTCGTGATACCTAGGTAACCTAGGCTCTAATACCAACTTGTCACGACCCAAAATCTCACCCGTCGTGATAGCACCTATCTCGATACTAGGCAAGCCGACAACATCAATAACCCATAGATTCTTTTAAATATTGAAAACATAATAATTAGGTTTAAGAGTAAATTCCACAAATATTAGAAATAAACACACACCTAAAACCTAGTGTCACTAAGTACATGAGCATCTATACATTACAAGTATGGAAATAATCTGGTCTATAATAATAATCCGAGACCAAATATAATAAGAAAATGATAAGGAAGGAGAGACAAGGTTTGCGAACCATGGCAGCTACCTCTGAATCTCCAAAAAATTGACTGTGCGAAAGAATCAACACCCATTGTATCCGGGATCACCTGGATCTGCACACGAAGTGCAGGGTGTAGTATGAGTACAACCAACTCAGTAAGTAACAATAATAAATAAAGAACTGAAAGTAGTGACAAGCTTCTCAGCTAAGTCCAAATACAATACTTTCCAATATAAAAGAGTAGGCATGCTCTCAGTTCAACATTTAAGATTTCACTGAACTTTTCATATCAAGGTTGACCGGAACAGAAAATAATATTTTCTGAAATTTCCAAAATAGTGATATATGACAGTTGAAATGCAGCAAATAATGAAATCAATGCATCATATCAGAGTAACAGTCACTCAGTCCTCCCATTCACTCCAACCTCACAGTCACACTTTCCTCACAGTCACTCTTTCCACACAGTCACTCATTCCTCACAGTCACTCATCACTCGGCACTCGTACTCAGCAATCGCACTCGGCACTCGCACTTAGTAGGTACCTGCGCTCACTGGGCGTGCAGCCTGATCCATAAATATCCTCACAATTAGGCCCTCGACCTCACTCAGTTATCAACCTCTCCAGTCTCTCGGGATCTTAGAAATCATGATAAGCAGTACAAAAATAGTGATATGATGCATCAATAATAAATAAGAGAGACTGAGGTATGATATAAAATGAGTAAACATGACAGAGTGAAAAATTACATTTTGAACATATTATTCAACCACAAAAATGACCCCAGTGGGTACCAATAATAACAACATATGTCTAAGCATGGTTTTTAATACAAATCTCAGCTCAATTTTCTCTGACACGTAGAGAATGTACTGATATCAACAGATTATTCAACTATACAGTCCCATAGAATTTGACCAAGTCACAATTCCTACGGTGCACGCCCACACGCCCGTCACCTAGCATGTGCGTCACCTCAAATCCAATCACATAGCATATAATTCGGGGTTTCATACCCTCAGGACCAAATTTAGAACTGTTACTTATCTCAAACCGTGTAATTCTTTATTCCGCTATGCCCTTGCCACGAGTATTTTTCTTCGAAAGCCTCGTATCTAGCCACAATTAATTCGATTCAGTCAATACCAATTACTATAATTAATTCCATAAGAAAATACTAATTTTCTAATAAAATCTAAAATTAACTCAAAAATCGCCCGTGGGGCCCACATTTCGGAACCCAACAAAAGATGTAAAATATGAACGCCCATCCAACCACTAGTCCAACCAAAGAAATTTCACCAAATTTTGACATCAACTCGACCCTCAAATCTTCAATTAAAGTCTTTGAAGATTTCTACCATTTTCAACCCAATCTTTACCCATTTGAACTCAACAATCTTTTCATAAACCTTATTGATATGTATAAATATACTATTATACCCAAGAATCATACTCTTAATCACCCATCTTTACCCAAACTCGAAATTGAAGAATAGGGGTTAGAACCTTACCTTTTGGGTGAAGATCTTGTGATATTTCTTTGTTGGATTTCAAAGCTTGAACAAGATCTTGATGAACAAAGCACTTGAGATTCTTCCTCTCTCTAGAACACTCTCCCTTCTCTCTAAAAATTTCATATTTTCTGCTCCAAAATGAGTTCCAAAGCCTATTTATCAAAATAGGATCGGGTTATAAAAATAAAAAGATTAACCCTCCGAAAGCAGGTCTGCGGTCGCATAATGGACCGCAGAATGGGTATGCGGGCTGCAAAATTGATCGCAAAAATAGTACCCAGAACTGAGCTCTTCTGGTCGCAAAATTATATTTTTTCAGCCTTTGGTAATTTGGTCATAACCTTTTATAGAAATTTCCAAACGATGAACGATTTGAAGATTTAGAAACTAGACTCAAAGATCTTTCATTGGATAGGTAATACACCATATAACACTTCGTATCATGAGATTTATGCTAATTTGAAGTTGGGTCTTGTGCGAACTCACTTGAAACTTTAGTCTATTATTAAATTTCCAACTTTTACATTCGATGCCGAAACCTATCGAATCAAGTCCGATCGACCTCAAACTTTGCACACAAGTCATAAATGAATCCCAATCCATAAATATCCTCACAATTAGGCCCTCGGCCTCACTCAGTCATCAACCTCTCCAGTCTCTCGGGCTCTCAGAAATCATGATAAGCAGCCCAAAAATAGTGATATGATGCATCAATAATAAATAAGAGAGACTAAGGTATGATATAAAATGAATAAACATGACTGAGTGAAAAATTATAATTTGAACATATTATTCAACCACAAAAATGACCCCAGTTGGTACCAACAATAACAACATATGCCTAAGCATAATTTTAATACGAGTCTCAGCTCAATTTTCTCTGACACGTAGAAAATGTACAGATATCAACATATTATTCAACTATACAGTCCCATGGAATTTGACCAAGTCACAATTTCTACGGTTCACCTCAAAACCAATCACATAACACATAATCCGGGATTTCATACCCTCAGAACCAAATTTAAAACTATTACTTACCTCAACCCGTAAAATTCTTTATTCTGCAATGTCTTTTCCTCATGAATTGGCCTCCAAACGCCTCGAATCTAGCCACAAATAATTCGATTCAGTCAATAAAATTTATTGGAATTAATTCCATAAGAAAATACTAATTTTCCATAAAAATTCAAAAATTAGCTCGAAAATCACTCGTGGGGCTCACGTCTCGGAACCCGACAAAAGTTATAAAATATAACCGCCCATTTAACCACGAGTCCACGTCCACACGATCGTGAAGAACAAAACGCGTGACTTCTTCACGCGTTCGAGAGTCACAAAATCTCAAAGCTACACGATCGCATCCGGTTTCACGCGATCGCGAAGCACAAAACTCAGCAGCCCTCAATTAACCTTAAGCGATCGCGAAGCACAAACCCTCTACTGACCAACTAAGCCTACGCGATCGCATACGCATTCACGCGATCGCGTATAAGGAAATCAGGTATAGATATCAGAAATCTCTAGGAGCTCTTTTAGTCCAAATGTTTGATCCGTTAACCATCCTAAACTCACCCGAACCCCTCGGGACCTTAACCAAATATACCAACAAGTCCTAAAATATCATACGAACCTAGTCGAACCCTCAAATCACCTCAAACAACGCTAAAACCATGAATTACACCCCCAATTCAAGCCTAATGTACTTTGAAATTTCCAATTTCTACAAACGACTCCGAAACCTATCAAATCACTTTCGATGGACCTCAAATTTTGTACACAAGTCATAAATGATATAACGGACCTATTCAAATTTTCAGAATCGGATTTCGACCTCGATATCAAAAACTCAACCCCCCGGTCAAACTTCACAAAAATTTGACTTTCGCCATTTCAAGCCTAATTCCACTATGGACCTCCAAATAATTTTTCGGACACGCTCCTGGAATTATCAGAATTCGAATCCGAGGTCGTTTATCCATAATTCCCCATCTGGTCGACTTTTCTAACTTAAATTTTTAATTATGAGATTAAGTGTCTCATTTTACTTCGAATTCCTTCCGGACCCAAACCAACTAATCCGGTAAGTCATAAATCAACTGTAAAGCATAAATTGGGCATTAAATAGGGGAACAGGGTTACAATATTTAAAATGACCGGCCGGGTCATTACAGTTATGATGGCCAAATGCTAAAAAATAGGACTCTTACTTAGTTTAATAAGGAAATATTTAATAACCAAAATTTTAGGTGATTTAAATACCCTAAATATTAGGAAAGCAACTTAAATTATAATTATGTCCAATGTGAAATTTATTTTTAAAGGGTAAAAAATACAAACGATATTTCGCTAAGTGCCTTCGTAGTTTTAATATAGTATAGATATAGATGAAAGTTAGAACTATGGCGGCATACTTTTTGAGTCCCCCCGTCCATACGTTTACAACATGTTACGTTCAATTTTCCGAAATTTAAACTTATATATAAAATAGGGGGGAAAAGTTAGTGTGTCTATACTAAGGCCGGCAAGTGGGTCGGGTCGGAACGCAAACAGGACAAACGAGTCAATCTCGCGGGCCGGGCTGCAAACAGGCCAAATGAGTCGGTCTCACGGGCCATGGTCCCGGTCCCTAAACAAACAGTTCAAACGGTCCTGAGCTAAACGTGCTTTTTATAGGAACCGGTCCGTAACCAGGCCCACTAGCTCATGGTCCTGGGCTAAACGGGCCGGGACACGGTCCAAACGGGCTATATGGGCCCAACGACTATAAAACAAAATTGGCTATTTTTTTAAATAATTTTCAAAAATAGTTGTTGGGACCGTTTGACTGAAAAATTCTATACAAGTTACATACTAATTTTTGAATTGAAATTTAAACTTCTAATTTGAATTGAATTTTTTTTGAATTAAATACAACTTAGTGACAAAAATATTGTAAAATAAATATTCAAAGCAATACCTTGTAATTTTATTATAGTAATAAAAAATATGACAACATCTTTCTTTGTCTTACCCCTTCCCCCTATGGAATGAGAACAACAAGGTGCTAATACCACCATTGAGAAGAAAAAATAATTAATTAAGAAGTGCCAAAAATATAAGTTACATATTAATTTTTGAATTCAAATTTAAACTCCTAATTTGCAAGTTATTGTGATGGAAAACAAACTTACAAAATATAATATTTAATATATTCTAAAAACTTGCAATTAATTTTCATAGCTATCTCTTACAAATTTCATAAATCATTCAAGGTTCGGAGGAAGTTCTGTTGGCGGTAATGGAAGAGTAGCATGTTCATCGCAACTTCCATTATCGGACGAAGCAGCATCCTTACCAAAGTTTAGCTAGAATTTCTTCATAAGTTTCGTCTATCTCTGGTTGTGATTCAGCATGTCCAAAATTTCTTCTTTCTGAACGGATTCAATCTCTGAAAAGTACTGATTTTTCCAAGTTATCCCTCATAGACTGTCTATGATCACTGATTTGAAGTCTTGCTTGACTAAAAGCGCTCTCCAATTTCACTGTTGAAGCTTGAATAGTTAAAATATCTTGGGCCATCCTTGAAAGAATCGGAAAATATTTTTCTATGTCCTTCCACCATTGCAAAATATCAAAGGTGACGTCGGGATTCACTTCCTCGAGCCTTTGCGACAAATAAACTTCAAGCTCATTTAGTTGTGAAAAATCATTACTATTAGAACTAAAAGAACCCCTAAACCTCGCCCAAATACTAAGTCTTCTTACTCTTGCAGTTCTTTTAGATGGTTGAGAATCAGAAAAAGAAGGAGTTGGAACATTTGGTCTAGCCTGATTTAATGCAACTTGATAAGCATTATAAATAGTTTCAGCGTTTGTTCTAATTGAGGCTATTGCTTCCGGATGTTTAGGATCCCCATCATCTTCAAATGGTAAACCATTATAAACAGTTTCATACTAAAATTGAGGACCTCCTAATTTCATATACGGATTTACCAAATTAACAATACCATAAGTAGCAGGAATAGGAAAAAAATATTTTTTAAACTTTCTTCTCATAGAATCAATGGCAAGTTGATAAATTTGTCCACCCTTTGAAAAATGAGCAAACAAATTTGTAAGTTCTGCAATATAAACCAAATAATTAGAAATAGTATGATAGTATTGCCCCGAAAATTCTTTTGTAGCAATATAAAAATTTTCTAAAAAATCAACAAGCATTTTAACATTAGCACAATCCTCATTCGTAAGGTAATCGTCATCATCACTTACATGTGCATTAAATGTTTATGGGTTTTCTATAGTCATATGCAATAACCAAACTTTCATATATGTAATTCTATCTAGTTGGATGAACCTTTATTTCTCTTAGACCACAATCATCATACCTTTTAAAATATTCTTTAAGTTTACTTCTATGGTTAGAATGAAAAAGCCAGTTAAGAGCCATTTTAACCTTTTTAATTTGAATATTTACAATTCTCATACCATCACCCACAATTAAATGGTAAATATGATAAATACATCTAACATGAAAAATGTTACTACATACAAGATTTAGCGTAGTGGTAAGCAAGTATATAGAATTTGTGTTATTAGTCATTATCCATTGAAACCGATAATATTTTATCGCTAATACAAAAATATCTGAAAATATCCATAATTCTGCTAGCAATAAACTGCCTTGTGTGCCGTGAAGCAATTATTCTAGGGTAACAGTGTTAATTTCCGATTGAAATTGATTTGAACCAGTACCACTAGGGTCAGTCTGACTAGGACTAGGTTCACTTTTCCCCTCGACCAGAGCTTTCATACAAAGATATTTGGCGTTATCATTAGGGTGTTTAGCTATGTGTCTAGCCAAAGTTTCCGTCCCCGACCGCGTTGGTGCAAATTTAAAAGCTAACTTTTGACCACAAGTTTTACACTTAGCCCTACGTTTTTCAACTAGTTGAGTAAAAAAATGGCAAACAAGAGATGTTTCCGTCCGTTTAGTAGGTTCTCTGGAAAAAGTAGGGACAGTAACATTAGGAGCATGACTAGTGGGTGTATCATCGTCCGGTTAAGTTTCATCAAAATTAATTTCCTCATCATCATTTTCATTAATAGTAGTATAATTATTAGTGTAGCGATCATTCATTAATTCATGGTCTACAAAATTACCGGGTGCAATAGTATGATAAAATTTAGTGTTGGTAAATTATAATAAACTATTATGGGTATCAAGAATAGCAGGTGCAGAATAGCTACGAGGTTTGGATCGGGGAGCCAGGGCAGGGGATGAGGAAGAGCAGCACCACTGATTTTGCCAGTCTTAGATTTTGCCTTATCATTACTTTTACCGTGCCAAAAAAAATTCTTAAAGAAGACATCTTAATTAATCAAGTAATAGCAACTAAATAAAACAAACAAAACTATAATATTAAGACTTATGAGTTTGAGCGAGTTTACCGAATTGACGAACAACTTGTTGAAAATTGATTATCGTTCAAGACTTGAAGACTCCAATTTACCAATTTCACATTTTTTTCACAAATTCTAACAATCTCAATATTTTCTGACTATTTTTTTGAATAAAGTAAGCAATAGTAGCAAACTCACAATTTTTTTTCACTATTTATTTTTGTTAAGTAAGAAATTATAGCAACCTCACAATTTTTTCACAATTTTTTTATAAAATAAACAACTGTAGCAAGTATGGAAGAAAATTAGAGAGAAATTTTGATAGATTGATATTGATTTTGTAAGAAAATGAAAGAATGGAGAGGGGGGGAGATATTTATAGTTGAAAATAGGAAAAAAGTATTCGCTTCAAATATATGACCTTAAACACTAGGGGAGGATTATTAAATTTAACAAGAAATAGGCGGTAGCAGTTTCACCATAAGCTAACATCATAATGTTCCCTCGCTCAATAAGAAGAGATCATTCAAGTATTCCATCTCCATAATAGATTACCATAATATATCCTAGTTGATAATCTAAGCAAATAACTCAAAGAGAATTTAGCAGGTTATGGAATGAATTCCTTGATAATGTTATATTTGTTATAAATATATTATATTATGGATGTTCATTTAGTACTCCCTTGTAATAAGCTTCCTGAACAAGCTTATCCATATGGGACTTCACCGTAAATATGTTTATCTATTTAGTACTCTATTGAAAATAAGTATCCTGAAGAAGCTTATCCTTTCGGTACTCCGTTAAGGATAAATATTACCCCCGGTAGAAGATTATCTATATCTGGTACAATAGCAGCTTACACAGCAGCTTGCAGTAGCAGCTTACAAGCAACTTATACAACAACTTGCAGTGGCAGCTTGTAGTAGCAGCTTACACAGCAGCTTGCAGTAGCAGTTTACACAACAACTTCCTTTCTTCTAAAAATAGAGGAGATTTCAGTTCATTATGTACATGAGTTTGAAGTTGAATAATAAATCAATCTCTCTCTATAATTTTCTTCAGTTTGTTTATTTATAGTCTTTATTTTATAACACATTATCAGCACGAGACCCTGCCATCTCGAGAAAATACTCCAGGTACGAAGTTACTTTTTCTAAATATAAGTTTATCACGCATATTCATTGCGTCTTTCTAGCCAACTAATGATGCATATGTCATTTTACTTAAGCTATTATATGGTCGCGAGACTACACCAGTAGTTTATGTGGCAAACAGTTGGGGACTATGTATACTTATACAATTGCTATTTTTGTACTTATTTTCTTCCTTGATCATTTAGTGAAGGATTAAAAGGTGAATAATAATGCCAGGTCCATCTAAACTCCAGCATAGTTTATGAGAAATATATAATTACCAACAGTGGTAATATTTTCTAAGTCTCGTTATGACTTAACTTCATGGTTCACTTGAACTCCAGCAGAGTACGGCCACCAGAAGCGGCTATGTTTCATATATCTCATTATAACTAAATTTTGTTAACCACCAGAAGTAGTCGATGCCTATAACCACCAGAAGTGATAATTTAGGTTGGCTATGGTTACAATAAAGATAATTTAGAGGGAAAAAAAATTCTCTATATTACATGCATACCTCGATTTGCTCCTGAAGTAGAAAGTATATTAGAAGAGGTTCGAATCCATCACAATTTGATATGGTTAATGCACGTTCAGATAATTATATTCCATTTTCTGAAGGATGAGAATTATTGATAAATATTAATTCATTCCCTGAAGTGAATGTGATAATATTAATAAAGCCGTAAATATGAACGCGCTCTTGATGTAAATATATTACAATTCACCTCCAGAAGAGTTAATACGATTGAGAGAATATATACTCAATATTTCGTATTTTAAATTTGCTCCTGGAGTAGTAGCACAATTAAAATTTCCTCGTGAAGTAGGAAAATATTTTGAAGCAGTGTCTTTTTGTGCTTAAACAAAATAATGAGCTATTCAAAGTTATTTTTCAAGCATATTTTAAATATTATTAGAGGATATAGAGTATATAAATATTATTTTTGTAGCATAAAGTTCATTGCCAAACGTACCTGTTGTACGTAAAACATCTTGGATAATTCTATTAAGTATCATTCTAAGGTAAAAGCATTCTTATAGAATACTTTCTACTACAACCACATTGATATATTATGGTTAGTTGTTATTAACTACCCCGAAGAAAATAACAACTCATGTATATTTCCCCGAAGGATGTAATGACTATGTGGTTGCCGTTTTGATATAAAATATTCTGATGTCAATAGCATTTCTACTTGAAGGAGATATTTGTCACAAAGTTGGTGGTACAAATATTGAAATTCTTGATTTCTCACATTTATAAATTTAGAAGTGTCTTTATATTGTTTATTTGGTTATGATTTTCTCTCATAATATTAGAAGTGTCTGAGCAATATTTGATAGTACAAAATATATCAAAAACTCCTAAAGAACTAACTGTTTGTCTAGAAGACACGTGATACCAGTAGTGTCTGAATAATATTAGATTGTGGACAATAAATGAAGGCTCTCGAAGAGCTTATATACAAATATGTCATTCATATTATATGATTATGGTCAAAATATATGTTGTAGTAAACCCGAAGTTTACTGATACAAATGGCTATCATATTGAGACTACAAATGATTGGAAGATTGAAAATCTTCATGTTTCCACAATCATATGGGGTAAAATAATATGAATGTGAGAAGTTACCCGCCTTATTCTTCAGTTTGTACTACATCATGTATCACAGTAAATCAAAAGTTTACTAATACAAAGCAGTCACAGTAAACCAGAAGTTTTACTGAGGAAAAGTAGCTACTGTAAATCAGAAATTTACTGATACAAAAGTAGCCACAGTAAATCAGAAGTTTACTGATGCAAAAGTTTATGCCATAGTAAATCAGAAGTTTACTTAGAGATAGCACATGCTATGATAAACTTGAACTTTTTATTTGTCATTTTTAAATGAGCTATTTGAGAATTCAGATAAGCATATACTGATGAACTAGAAGATTCTTCAAGAATTCTCTTGTGTTGCTTGTTCTCATAATAAATTGATTATACCAGCTAAAGTTTGGACTAAAACCCCTGAATTCTGGAATATATAAAAAGTGAATATGAGCACATTCACCTATCGTGTGAACCACTTATACATTCATATATGAGATGGTTACATGTGTGTTTATTATTAACCCGCAGTTTGGCATTTAAAATTATTTTTCTCAATTAAGAGCATAATTTTCAGATTATGAAATCAAGATAGTTCATCTTGATGATGCTGGTTTATATACAAGCTAGTTTAGCATTGAATACATCCTATTAATGGCTAAACTGTTGATTATGAAAATAAAGTCTCATGTGTTGGTCTAAGATTTTCTAAATTGCATATAGTAGCACTTGTATGCATCAAACCAATAAAATATGATAAGTCTTTCCCTCACAATTGGTTTAGGATCAGAAACCAAATATTTTTACTATATAATAACTTTTGATGTGTGGTATATGATTAATTTCTCTACCACAATGCACAAAGATAGGTTTCCCAAAAAAGATTGGGGATATGTGTTAGTTTTTCTAACATTTGGGGGATGGAATAAACAGCTGGAAAATATGCTATATGAATCGAATTATCATTAATATGATCCTCACTTAGAAGATAATTCAAGTCAAATGCCAGAAGCATTTGTTGATCCAAAATTAAATATCATATTTCAGCTGCAAATGCTCCTATTAAAATTAAAGTCCTTGAAGGATAAAGTTTATTGCACGCATGAAGCGTAGTAAACCGATCGGTTCCAAAGGTAACAATCCTTGAAAAATGATAGGAGCAAATGATCATAATGAGGGGGAAATGAGCTCTAGAAGAGCCCACGACATAAAATTTCATGAAACTCCAAAAAAAGTTCAGGTACCTGAAAATAAAGAAAGTGATGAGATATCAACAAGTTATGTCGTTTAAGAACCGATACAAAATGATCGTCGACGATATATTTGATACAATTGTTCACAATATTGTAAAAGATTGTGAAGATCGGACCTGTAGTCCAGACACCTGAAGATGTCATGCCGTCTAAAAGCAAATCATAACCTATTTGACTCACTTGATTAAGTCTATATGAAGATCTCTGAAGGTTAAAATACCTGAAGCATATAGTTCAAAGTATCGTGAAATGTACTCAATCAGATTACAAAGATTTTTGTACGGTTTAAATAAATCTGGGCGCATGTGATATAATCGCCTTAGTGCATATTTGCTGAAAGAAGGTTACATAAATGATATTATTTGTCCATGTATTTTTATAAAGAAAGTGACATCAGAATTTGTTATACTTGCTGTTTATGTTGACGACATAAATCTTGTTGGACCTGTAGAACAGCTCCAAAAGGCAATTGAATATCTTAAGAAAGAATTTGAGATGAAAGATCTTGAAAAAATAAAATTTTGTCTTGGTCTGCAAATTGAATATTTAGCAGACGAGATCTTTATTCATCAATCTACCTAGATAGAAAGGGTCTTTAAACTCTTTTACATGGACAAAGCGCACTGATTAATACACCAATGGGTGTTCGATCACTTGAAGTAAATAAGGATCCGTTCCGACCTCCAGAAGAGGATGAGAAACTCCTTGGTCCTGAAATACTCTATCTCAGTGCAATTAGTGTACTTATGTATCTTGTTAATGCTAATAAAGATGGTGCAGATCGTATTGGTTATACAGATGTAAGTTATTTATCTGATCCCCATAAAGCTTGATCTCAAATCGGGTATGTATTTACATGTAGATGTATTGTCATATCATGGTGCTCCACAAAGTAATCTATTGTTGCTACTTCTTCAAATCATGCTGAGATAATAGTTATTCATGAAGCAAGTAGGGAATGCGTATGGTTGAGATCAGTGATTCGTTTTATTCGAGAAAAATATGGGTTAGAATGTGATAAAAAAATCATAATATTATACGAAGCCAATTAAATGAAGGATTCATAAAAGGAGATATAATGAAACACTTTTTAACAAAGTTATTCTTCACATATGATCTCTAGAAGAATGGTAATATCGATGTACAGCAAATCCGTTCAAGACAATCCAACAGATTTATTCATTAAATCTTTACAACCTTCAACTTTTGAGATGATAGTATACAAGATTGGAATGCAAAGACTCAAATATTTGAAACAAAGTTTTCATCAGGGGGAGTAAAATATGCGTTGTACTCTTTTTCCCTTACTAAATTTTTTTTCACAGGGTTTTTCTTATAAGATTTTTAATGAGGCATCTAGAAATGTGTATTACTAGATATGTGTACTCTTTTTCGTTCATTAGAATTTTTTTTCCACGGGGTTTTTCCTATTAAGGTTTTAATTAGACACACATTATCTTTTAATGAACATCCAAGGGGGAGTGTTATAAATATATTATATTATGGATGTTCATTTAGTATTCCCTTATAAATAAGCTTCCTCATAAAGTTTATCCATATGAGACTCCGCCTTAAATATGTTTATCTATTTAGTACTCTATTGGAAATAAGCATAAGCTTATCCTTTCGGTACTCCGTTATGAATAAATATTACCCCCGATAAAAGATTATCTATATCTAGTACAATAGAAGTTTATCTATATCTAGTACAATAGTAGTTTACACAACAGCTTGCAGTAACAGCTTACAAGCAGCTTACACAACAACTTCCTTTATTCTATAAACTAGTGTATTTGCCCGGTTATCAAAAAATAAAAAAAATCATAAAAGAGTAATGTTATAATTTTTTTATAAGCAAATAATGTTTACTAATCAACCATTTTTACATGATTTTTTAAAATACTATATAAAAATTTTTAAAGTAAAATATTTTCATGATTTTGTTTAGATATTATATATATAAAACGATTAACGGGACAAATTGTGAATACCCTTGGTTTTGAAACAATTCATTTAGATAAATACATGTTACTTGAATTAGGAAAACACAATTTTTTAAAGAAAGAACTAATGAAAAAAGAGAAAAAATGATAAGACAAAAATCTGGGAATATGAATCTATGATATCGTTTGCATTCTTTCTTTCTCTAAGGCTTCTTTTCCTTAATTTTTTTATTTTTTACGAAGTAGTAATTGTTCATATATATGTTTCATAAAGTAGACAATTTTTCAATTCTCTCAAATAAAAATTAATCAAAGAAGTAAAAAGAGAAGGATAGAAAAAAGAAATAATTAAAAAAAAAATTGAAGAAAAAAAAGAATCAACTAAATATATTTCTCTTACTTGAGTACTTATTCATCCATCCCTTCTTCCTTTTTAAAACTTTAATACATGAAGTTTCTTTTCCTTTCTTTCTTCTTTTTCTTCACCATCAGTCATAATCAAAGCAATAAAAACCTCTTCAATGACCCCAGGCAGAATAAAGTTGTTGCAAGAATAAGTCACTCTATTGGCTTGGTAAAGTTCCTTTCTACTCCACCTCTCACAATATCATATTTACTAATTATCGGGTTTGCGTCGTTTATTGATGTTTGATGACAATGTCGCATATTTTCAATATTTGCCATAAAGTAGGATATCAAAAAGTTAAGTAACCAAAAATCATCAAATTAAAGATATATTTATTTGTCAAAAAACATTAAATTAATAAAATGATACAATTTGTCGATGTATTATTACCTCTGACGTTATTACAGTGCCATAAACTGCTCATTAGGAAGTACTGATAAGAATAGGGAAGAAAAACATGTGAAATATAGAATGACTCATAAGAGAGTCTTACATTTTGATTTATAAAGAACAAGGACTCAAAATAGATGTAGAAGCCTCGTTAGTTTTCTTTTTTTCTGTTAAGCAAGCGCCTTCTCTTCTTCAGCTGTTGCCTTATCTTCTCTCAATTCTTCAGATGTAGATTTTTCTCAAGAAGTGTAGCAAGTGCTTTTGACTTTTAGATGCAATCAACTCAACATAATAATGAACAAACTATCGGATAAAAAATAAATTGTGAAAGTTAAAACTTAAGCTTGGAATATAGATAGAGAGGCACTTGTGCAACTTTAATGACCCATTTTAATATCAATTCAATCGTTCTAACCGTTAGTTTAATTGTTGGAACAAAGAAAATAAGACATTTAAACTTAATAAAAAATTAGAGGAAAAGCCCCAAAAAAGATAACACCTCACTTTTTTATTGCTCTCTTATTTATATATATATATATATATAGAGAGAGAGAAGATTTCAATTGAATAATATACCAATCTCTGTTCTTGTTTTCAGTTTATTTATTTTAGTCTTTATTTTATAACAATATTTTGTCTTTTAACATTATTGCAGAGCATAGGGATAATGCTATATTTGTTTCTAAATACTCTTTATTTAGCTTGAAGCAACTAAAAATCGTCAATACTAATTGAAATTCTTATAAATAGAGCTTATGGACACATTAGCCATCGTAAAATGAAACTATCAATTTTATATGCATCTATGCAGCAAAAGGAATAGAAGTTTCAAGTCAAACTCACACATGCAATATTCGAAAACCATCCAACAAAAACAAACTACTCCATAAAAATCCTTAACTTCGTACCTTTTAAATTTATACTCCAGCTAAAAAGTAAACTCAAAATGTGGGCAGGGAAAATCCAGGAATGTAGCCTGTAATTTTCCACCCACTTCATCCCTTTCATGTCTTGGACCTCCAAAGTAGAACAAAAGAGCAGACTAAACCAAGAAGTAAACAAAATACTTTCTAACATGAATTCATAAAAGGAAAGTCTCTTCACTGAGATACTCCAAGCCACTTTGAGAAGTTGTCGAACTCTGCATAGTCCGAATCTGAGATCATTGTCTTGTACCATGAATGGCTTGCAGACCTGATAGAGGATGCCTCCTCCTGCAATGGAAAAATGGAATTTTGAAAAACAGTGCAAGACACATGCATGACGCAGCTCACAAATTTTATGAACAGCTTAACAAATGTTCTGTTGAGACGAAATAAAATGGACTATATTCAAATGAATTTGTCAATTAAAGTAAGGGGCACCTCCTCTCTTATATTAAACTAACAAGATAAAGACTTTTCCAATGAAATAGGAGACTTTCATCTATGATCGCAAAATAAACAAGTAGATAGTCTTAAAGCCATGTCCTTGATCTTATCACTCTGCTTATTTTACGGAAATGTAAATAAGATATCAGGAACTTTTAAAATGGAATACAGGACCCTTTCATCTACAACTTCAAAATAAAATGGTAGACATATAGTCTTAAACCCACGTCCTTCCTACCAAAATATCCCTTTCTTATCACAAACAGCAAACAACCATCTACACACTGAACCAAGCTCAAAAAGAAATATTACAAAGATCTAGTTCCCTAACACTTCAGACCTCAAACTTTTCCTACACTTACCAGTTGATCTTTAGCCAAAAGAGTACACTTATCACTTCTACAGCAGTGAGTAAACATCTGCTTTATTTTCAACAGCAGTGCTAAAAGTAGTTGCTTCAGAGTAAACTCAACAAGACCAAGAATATAAACATCAATCGAACAATCAAATCTGTAATAAGGTATAGCGGGTGCAATATTAAAGGTTTATTTGCTACAACTGTGCATTGGTAACAAAAGGTATGCACCAAAAAGACTCGTGCAGTACTAGTAGATTCAGAAAATGTAATCACAAGTAGTAAACAGCAAAACAGCAGAATTAGAGTTATACCAAAGCAGAAACCAAGTTCACCTAATTTTTCATATTATTTAGGGAACTCATCTAGAATTTACTTCAATCAAGATTCAATGAGCAAATATCTGTCATCAAAATCTTTAATCATCAATTCATCATACACCACTAAACTATTACTCCATCAATTCACCAAATTATTCAACCGCCATTTTGTTTAACATGACTCTATGAGCAAATATTTGAATTGACTTTCTTTTACCATTACTGAAACTATACTTAACCTTCAAAAAGAAACTACACTAAACTTGGTACCATGATTCTTCTATGAGCAAATATTCCCAAAAAAATCGTCAATCACCACTGAAATATAAGCATTTGCAAGATATAAGACTACCCCAAAATTCAAAAGATTATACCTTTGTAATTTGATGCCTCTTCTTCTCGAGCTTCTCCTTCTTGGCCTTAACCCGTTGGACCTCAGCCAAAAGTGACATCCTCCTGGCAGTCTTAGCATAAGGATTGAGTTTCAGTAACACATTCAGGTTCTTCAGTGGGTTCTTCTTCAAGGTAGCCCTCTTATTAGCATCCTTCTTAATGGGTCTCACAACAGACTGGACCTCATCCGAGTTAATAATCCTAGCCAAATCAGCATTCACCATTTTGGGCCTTGGCAATAAATACCCCTTCTTTTTCTCTGAAGGCTTATCGAACGATCCATAAATCGAATCTAATTTCTCATAAGCCGATTTAGTCCAGATAACAAACCTTCCTAAGTGACCACCTGGAGCGAGCTTGAGTAAGTTCAACCGATCCACATGGCAAATTTCGATACCGGGAATGTTCCTAAACGCCTTCACGAGCTTAGCACCTTCGGTTCCGTACACAATAAGCGGGCCCTTGCGGGAAATGTAGCGACGGTTACGCATTTTTCCCTTTCCTGGACGAATAGCGTGACTGTCCTTAGCCTTTTCAGCATCTGGATAAGCGCCGACTTGCTTCAACGCCTTGATAGCGTTGTTAGTCTTTTCAATCCCTTCGATCGAATCAGAAACAACGAGAGGAAGCTCGGGGACGGTCTCGATACGATGACCACGTGCAAGGACAAGGGATGGAACTGAAGAAGCGGCGATAGCTGAAGCAACGGCATATCGTTTTTGGTTCACGGGGATCTTACGGTGCCATCGGCGCCAGATCTTCGTCGGAGCAAACATTCGACCACCACGACACATGTTACCGAAAGCAGCTTGACCGGCGCGGTGGGTACCACCACCGGGAACACGGGGAATACGTGACACAGCACGTCCGGTACCCCATGACTCGGCTGAGGTCTGGTGGCCGGCTTTTTTTGATACGGCATAAGGTTGACGGGCGTTTTTGGAAATGTTCGAGTGGACATAGGTGACAACGTCGGGACGGATCGGTGCTTTCATGACGGCGGGGAGAGGGACGGCGCCGTCAGTAGCCATGTCATTTTCTAGGGCTTGCACGGTGGTGGTGGGGATGGCTGCAGCGGTGGCCATTGGAGGAGAAGCTGCTACTGCTAGGGTTTTTGGGTAGAAGAGTAGAGTGAAAACTAGGGTTTCGTTCTGAAATGTGAATATATAGCATGGGTCGAGCCTGAATGATGTGTATTCTAAGCCTAAAGATTTGTTGGGCTTAAGCACATAATTCCCTTTAAAACTTAACACATTTGTCCAGTCGGCCAAAAAGTAATTACAGTCGCTAGCCAAATATAAAAAATATCACATTGATTATATATTAATATACAAAAATATATACTTATAATGGCTATTATTTTGAGGGACGGCTATATTGTGCCATAATCCCTTAAATTTTCAACGACCTACAAGTCTAGAAAATGTCGTTAGAGAAATAAAATTTATTATAAAGGAAAAGGCAATGAGATTTTGCTTTTAGCTTATAGTAGAGAGGTACTTTTCACTCATTGGGTATAAATTACCAGATTGTAAAAATGTAACCTCGTCAAATAGTTTACGGAATAAGGGAACTGGTCCAGAACTTCTTATGTCTTTATTCACCAACATAAAATTTTAGTAGAAATGACACCAAAAGATACTCTTTAGGAATTAGCCAATGTCCTCAATTTTAGTTTTTCAATTCAATTTTTTGGGATACAAATATCCTGAATTATGTTGAAGTTAATTTTTTTAGTTCAAATTTTAGGACAAAATAAATATTGACTAATCCCTAAATAACACCCTAAAAATAATTGTTTAAGCTCTTGGCCTAAGATTTTCCCATAGACCATAATTTTATGGTATTCCTAATCCATCATACCAGAACAAAATTAATTAGACAATTAGTTTTATGGGCGATATGACAATAATTATGACAGACAATAATTATACTTGGTTCCAAGCAATTAGAGTTTGCTAGATAAATTATTATTGTCTATGTTGCTCCATTTAAGCCTAGTGTAATACCAATATTATAGTAAAATTTTAGTTTCTTTAGTACTAAAAGTTTTTTTATATTCTCTACTATATATACTAACATGACTAATATTTAGTACAACTAATTCGCATTGCCTATAGGATAACATCTAAAATAACATGATTAGTTTAATTAAAATATCAAATATGCTTAGTTAAATAACACAAGGACTAAAACCTTAATATAACAATGATTACATGACCGAAATCGCTAATTTCTCTACTATAGATTATTTTACTTGCTTTACTTTACACGACATTATTACTATTTGAAATATCAAACAACTTTTTTTTAGTAAATATATTAAATTATAAAATTTATAATTTCTTGTAACTTTTATACACTTAGTTCCTAATTATTTAAATTTTATTTTAAAATTATTATTAAAAATTAATTAACGTACAACAACATATAACTCAACATATAACTCTTCTTATGATATGATAATTCAAAAAGTAAAATGAGAACTTACTATACACAGTCAAATTTAATGATGGTATGAAATATTATTTTCATTATAAGGATCGTGTCGGAAATCAAATTATATTAATTATTTCAAAATTAGTTATTTTATCATTTCATAAAAATAAAAATAACATGAAATTAGTTAACATGAGGTCATTTCATCTCAACTCTAACTAAACTTGTAATAAACCCATCATAAATTTAATTTCGGAATCAAACGAGTTCATGTTGTTAGCTGAGCAGGTGAGAAGTCCAAATATTTGAGATTTGACCCTCTCTCTATATGCACCACGTATATTTTCTTGCTTACAGTCCCAGTAATAAGAGAAAAAACTTGTGGTAGTGGTTGTGGTTATAGACAAATTCTTGATCAAAGCAGCAAATATACCAATGGATATTCGACTATCGTACAGAAACATTTCTTCTCACGGTTTATGGTCTTGTCGTCCAAGAACCCAAAAGGGTCTCAAACCTTGCTGTTCAGGAAAAGACTCTCAGCAAAATGGTGATTCCAACAACAATAAAAACCCAGGTTTGGAATTGCGCTTTTGAGTTATGTATCTTTAATTTGACCATTTATTGATATATGGTCGCGGGTCCGGGAAAGGGCGGGACGTGAACACCTTGTCACGTGGCACCAACTTTACCAGTTACGCCACGAGTACCCCTTCAATTTATTGATATATGGCTTGACCCTTTTTCTTGATGATGTTGAAATTGTCACCAAACTATGGTACCTTAGTTGCATATCATTACCTTTCGACCATTCACTTATATCTGGCCCGACCCTTTTCTTATTACAGTTAAAATTGTTGCACAATTATAGTTTTTTAGTTGCAATTCAGTAGAAGGGGAGCTTTGAAGCAACAGTAAAGTTGTCTCGGTGTGACCTATAGGTCATGGTTTCGAGCCGTGGAAGCAACCACTAATGTAGGGTATGCTGTCTACATCATACCCCTTGTGTTGCAGCCCTTTCCCCGACCACCTTGTGCAGCGGGCTGCCCTTTTTGTTTTCTTCAGTAGCTTTCGATCCTTTTCTTGCTATGGTTGAAAGTGTTGCCAAATCATTTTCCTTTAGTTGTTGTAGTAATGAACTGAAAAACTAAATTTATAAGCAACTAATGGTGGCGATGCACTGCTAGTTAGCTTATCTATGGTTTAAGATACACTTAAAAGATGAAAGCTTTACCATCCACTACATGGATTCAGAGGCGGAGCCAAAATTTCAACCTTATGGGTTCTTAATTTTAGAACGACCACTTCTAGTGTTAGTAACTGGGTTCTAAATTTAATATTTGTACATATTTAATGCATTCTAAACACCAAAGACATTGATTAAGCAAAAGTAGGGTTCGACCGAACCCGTAGTTCGGCTTGTGCCTCCGCCCCTGCATGGATTATAGTGCAAGTTTTGCAGGGCATGATTAATAGAGGCGAATCCGAAATGGGCTCATCATATGCTGGATCCGCCTCTGATTATGCAGGAAGGAGTATTTGCCAATTTGTATATAGGGGAAGTGTGTAATATTAGAATTACTATCTTTTGCATAATTGGAATGTAGGATAAGCGGCTCGACCCTTTTCTTGCTGTGACGGAAACTGTTGCGAGATCATTGTCTTGTAATTGCTGTAGTAAAGAATTGAAAAGCTAAATTGAGCCTTTAGTCTAAGCAACGAATGGTGGTGATGAACTGCAAGTTAGCTTATCTAGTGCTTAGGATGCATTAAAATATGCAAGAATTACCATTAATTACATGTTATTATAGTGCAAGTCTTGCAGGTCATATATATAGAGGTAAATCCAATATTTAAAGTTATTTAGTGGGTGCACCGCGTTATCTCACAGACAATAGGTTCATGATATGCTGGATCCGCCTCTGATTAGGAAGGAGAGTTTGTAATTTTGTACTATAGGGGAAGTGTGTAATACTAGAATTACTATCTGCTACATAATTAGAATGCAGGATAAGGCTGTTGTGGTCGTAACGATTTAACCACTGGCTAATTTTAAAAGAGAAATATTTGCTTTTTACAAGCACTAGGTGTAAATTTATTTAGGGAGATCTTTACTGGTTTAGGGACCCAAAAAAGAACAAGAAAGAAAAAGGAGTAGGTGCCAATTTTGTTTAGGTACTTCTTCGAAAACTACTTGGCATTGTGTTGAATAAATCTATTTCTGACTTCTACTCTTGTGAATTAGCTTTGAAAGAGTTTCAGACCCCATCTTCTAAGACGGGATTGAAGTCATGTTCCCATTATCAGGCAACATATATATGGGAGAGATAGCAACAATTTTGTTTAGGGAGCGCTTTACTGGTTTTAGAGACCCCCAAAAAGAGGGGGGGGAGGGGAGGGGGGAAGAAAAAATAAGAAGAAACAAGTATTAGGTACTTCCTGAAAAACTACTTGGCATTCTGTTGAATCTACCTCAACTTTTTACACCTGTAAATTAGACGGGGAATAGGAGCAGACACCATTTTTTGCGACAGGTTGAACTGTTGAAGTCATGTTACCATTATCAAGCAACATGTACATGGGATAGCCACGTCACCTAGGAAGAGTCAGCTTCTTAATCCATTATTGCTTTTGCTTTTCTAGCATCCCTCATTCCTTGAGGATGACTGTTTGAGGATCGAGAAAGGAAAGAAGAAATAGACAGCTCTGCGATAGAGCTGCGTATGATGGAAGTTTGGTGGTTTTAGGGATGCTAAGGCATTATAGTTAGAAGTAGTATGCTTAGGCTTCAAAGCAAGTTCTCCTATGTTGAGAATGATAAAGAAATTAGACCTGAAACTTGATTTAGGAGGTAGCAATTAGAGAAACAGGAGGATTAAGGGAATAAGAAAGAAGAAGAAATATCTCCACGAACTTCATCAAGAAATTATTGGAAGCTCAAGCAACTGCTTCATGTATACTGAAGCTTAGAAATACCAACCTTACATAACTAACTGTCTTATATTCTTGCAATGTGTCTTTACACGAGCGGCAGTCCAAGTTGTAATTTCCACTTATTATAGCTCTTCCGTTCCACGTCCTCCAAGCAAGGTGGTGGTGAGTTCCTATCCACCTCCTCAAATATATAGAAGTGACATTGCTTGACATGTTTTCTACCTACTATCATTTGGTGAGATAACTATTACTAACAAACTTCACCGTTGCATACTCACAAATTATGGATCAGTTGAATAGACTACTTGAGCACCTCAATTAACAGCTTCACTCCCTGTGTAAGAACAGCTGCAAGCTGAAAATGTACAAGTGCTCAAGTACATTCTAAGGGGTTGGATTAAAGGCTTCTGTGGTATAATGTTTTGAGACCAGTAACCTCAAAATGCCAAAAAAGGAGGTCGACTTCCTTATTTTGCTTGAGTCTGAATGTTGGCTCATAAAAGAAAATGTGAAGACAGCAAGTCTTTTCAATTGAATAATTCAACCCCTTTGATAAACTATTCAACGTTATCAGGTTCAAGATCTTACTTTATATCATGTTGATTCAGATGAATACTTTGCAGCAAGCCCACAGTTTGCTAGTTATTGGCCTCTCTCCTAAAGAAAAATTATCATCTGAAAAAGGCACTAATTTATGTCTATGGCATGCCAGCACAATTCTCAGCAATACTGCCAACTTAGATATTGAGCTTCAAGTCCACTTATGGAGACAGGAAACCAAAACACCCGAACTCTTACAGTTATGATAAGTTCGTATAACGTGTTCTCCATCGGATCCAAAGCTCTTGATGCATGGTGGTCCTGTCCAGTCTATCACCTCAATTAGCATTTATTCTGATGAATCATATCAGTATTATTGATTATCAGGGGACAAATCTCTTTTCCAATGGATCGTTTTTTAACACATTCCCAAAAGTGTGAATTGCTTTTAAGACACCATGGGAGTAACTGCTTGAGTTTGTTCAGATTGATAATACTCCATTGAAGTCACTGCTTATCTTTCGTCAGATTGATGAATGAAGTAAACCTCCTATGTTCTCACAAAAATGCCTTCTATAATCGTGAAATTTCTCTGACAATGGTTTTCAAAGGGCTGGAGTATTCAACGTAAATAGGTATGACCTCGGCATAGAGCTAGCCTCTAGATTTTAGAATTACCCATTACAATAATTGCCTCTAAATCTGTAGTAAGAAACACTGATTAACAATTTGGTGTTTGCTAAAGGGATAACATTATCAGGGATAGGTAAGGTGGCAATGGACTAAAAAGAGTGTTTCTTTCCTAATAATTCCTATAAACACGATCCATTTGCATAGTTTTTTTTCCAGTAACATGTATACATGTCATGCATCAATGTCTGTGACAATATCAACTTTGGCACCGTTTTTTTATAAGGTAAGTAACCTCCCTAATGTTAAAGCACCAAGTGGGTGCTCAAACAACTGTACAAAGCTCTGAATACTGCCTGTTATATTTGCATAGAATCCAGCAGCTCCAGAATACAATCAAAATCATATACATCTTTCATAAAATACCATGATTTAAGCGAGTCTAAGCATCCATATTTTAAGCAATATCTGCTTTTTTCCACCATAACTTATGTGGTTCTTATCAGCCTGGCACCATTATACTGCTGGCTAGATATTTCTAGAACTTTGGTCTATTAAGTTCGTATCTGTCCATAGTTTCAAAACTACTCTAAAAGTTCCAAATTGGAAAAATATATATTATGTCTTCACTATTCTGTTGATGCATCCTCTGTTTTGGGTATCCTCATTGCCTATTTTAATCTGATTACTAGTAACGATTTAAGGATGTCCTGATCAATCGTAGACATGAGTTCAGGGTACCTCAGAATCTTTCTTTAGTAGGCATATTTAATAACTTCTTGGTGGCTTAATATTAGCTAAACATGCATACTGACTAACCCGTTGACACAGTCATCTACTATGTTGCTGCCTATCATATATTTTCTATATAAAGATGTTAGTAAGACAAGGCACTTATATGTCGATTAGCCGTAGTAAAACTCAGTATTAGCTCATGAAACATTAGCCCTAAATGTCGGAGGCACGTAAACTTGAAAGAGTTTGAGAGGTTCTCTTACTGCTGAAGAGATTCTGGGTGAGGAGACTCTAGCAAAAGCCTGTAGAGATGCACACATACACACACATCAGCCCAAAGCAGTAGATTGAGATACCAGTCTTTCCTTCTCATAGCGAGACGTATGATTCCCAGTTTTACTTGTTTTGAACAGTTCTCACTGCAGTTTGGCTTTTGTGCCAAATCTGGCTGGAGCTCCGCCGATTTTTGAATGAGTTGGTTCAACTGATTAGCTGGTCCAGATAAGAAGACACTAAGCAGCAGTAGCACGAGAGCTGGATCGAAAGAGCTCGTGTGATGGAAAAAAGAACCAAAATTGCAATTAGAGTGTGTTATCGGGAGAAAACAGCACACATAAATAATATTCGTGGTAAAGAGAAGCGGGTTCTTTCTTTGAGCGTATAGTGGTCTTTTGAGTAGTTTACTCAAGACTACCAAGTTTAATATTCGTAACTATAGTGATATTGTGTTGCTCATTCCAAGCCACGGTTCTTCCTTTATTGAGAAGGCTTTTGCATGTTAAAAGTTCTGGTATCCTTGTTTCCCTTTTTTATTCGTGTTAATTTCCGTATCTTGGTGTCCGTCGTTATTCCTTCTGTTTACCTTGAATGTTATTTTTTTGTGTGCAATTTATCCAACAAATGATGCTCAAAATCATTTAAATCTGACTGCATAGAGAGGGAAGGAGGGAGAGAGGGAGGGAGAGAGCTCTCTCCCCATTTAGTTGCCCCTGATTCTGACTATCTTTTATATTTTGGCAAAAGTATACTATAGTTAGGTTTATGCACTTCAGAATTATTCAGAATTATATAGGGTGGAGGTATTTTCCCGACATCCATCTGCACCTTTGGTTGGGCATTAAGTACTTGCTTCATAACACGATATGAGTGAGCAGAATGCCAGAAGAAGATAAAGAGAATAATATCTTTCGGATATTCATTTGCAAGGTCCAGTGTACTTCAAATATGGCCTTCTGCATCTATTAGTTTTTTTTTATCATAATAGCAGCTCCTGTACTCCATAAGTTATAAAAACTGTTTGTTAAGTAATGTTACACAGTTGAACTTAGGATACCTTGTGTTCTTAAGAATTTAGGTCATGAATCTTACCTTTTTCTTTTCCGATATGTACTCGGATCACTAGCAATGAATACTCAACTGGTCAGCCAACATAGAAAACTCTTGCTCTTTGTTTTTACTTTTCTTTTAGTGATGTTCATCGTTGTTTTGCAAACCTTACCAGAGCAATCTCGTAGGAAATTATTCTTTCCATTTGTGAACTTAGATCTTAGTAAATGGTTACTTGGACACATTTGGTAATTCTTTTAGCAGAAAGTTATGACAGGAAATTAATTTTCTTTTGTAGGTGATAAGTTCTCAACTGATTGGGACAAGGCCTGGTCAAGCTTCAGGAAGCAAAGCAAAAAGAACTTCTTCTCGCAATTCTCTCCAAACAAGTACGTAACATGGAATCCTAAGCGTTCCGAATATCCTCTGTCCGAAGAAGTTGACCCTATTAAAAGAGCAGAGAAGTCAAACCTTATGCTATGGACAAGTCCACAGTTCACTCTTGTTGGAGCAATTATTATAGTTACATTTCTTTTGGTCTATTCCATTCTTGCTATAACAAAATGAGCTTTCAGAATGTGTCTGTTCATGCCCTCTTGTAAAGATTGCTCATTGTTAAAGTTTAGACCAATGCAGATCTACATCTGTAGATGAAAAGATTGAAATGTATTTTAGTCTAATCCTTTCTAATTGTATAAAGTATGTAAAGTTGTATCATGAAGAAAATGTTAGTCTGCTTGTTATACCAAAGGGCAGCCCGACGCATGACACATCCCGCTTTCACTTAGGGTCCGGGGAAGGGCTGCACAACAAGGGATGTGATGTAGGCAGTCTATCCTGATACAAACATTAGTGGTTGATTTGCTCAAGTGATCTATAGATCACACGGAGATAACTTTACCCTTGCCTCAAGGCTGTGAATAATATCTGGTTTAACAGGAACACATGCTGGTTGCTAAAAGAGAAAAATATATAGGAATACCTGCCGCCAAATTCTTTGTTTACTTTTCCTAGCTAGTATACATAGATTAAACTTTGATTATATACGATTATATACATATTATACATGGATTATACTCCCGAGGCCTTCTAAGCATTCAAAATCTCACTCTTAGACAGAATGTCATATATGTAAACATATTAACATTAGTGTTTCTGATTTATTTGATTGGTATTATTAAATTGTTACTCATTATCATAGATTCTGGTCTTCCTCTCTTGCTTCCTTGATGTTGTTTGCTGAAAAGAACTTTCCACCCTTCTCTACCTCTAAATTTTGGAAATTGTGTTTCAGGTCCTTTTTCAAGCGCGGGAATCCCAAAACAGCAGGATTAGTTGATCCTCGTGACAATAAAATAAATAAATAGGTTGAGATGTTTAAGATCATTTACGTCACAAGGAGGTCCACATCATCTTTCATTCGAGAACTGGGAAAGAAAAATCAAAGGATACTTTGAGTTATACGCAAACATTTATTTTATTTTAACAAGGAACTTATCTACTCCATCCGACTAGTTTCGAGTCTAATCTTGAGCTATTTGACTATCGTAACACCCTCTTTTAACAAATGATTTGATTCAAGCTACTCCACCACTAAAACAATATCAACCCTGGCCCTTTGGTTGGTGCAATAAGGCAATAGTGGTAGCACTGTAGAGATTTTAATCTGTCATTAATCTAAAAGAGAAACTTCCCATAATTACATAAAATTAGATGCATGAAATGTACCTCTTTGTCAGCCTTGCCTTATTAGGTACTTTAAGATGTCCTTTACAATCTTGTACTACTTTTTTCATATCCCATAGAAGAATAGAAGACAGTAATTTGGCATGTCTGCTTCTCACCTCAAGCAGAGCTTTCATTGTTCTCACAAAGGGAAACATATAGTTTTTTAATGGAAGACAAGGAATTTGGAAAATCATATTTTCCTCTTTGGACTAATTGACTTGTTTTAGTTCTATACACTAGTTGACGTAGATTAAATTTATCCAATTAGATCACCTATAAGGTAAAAAATGTCAGTGCGGTGCACGAAGTATCCCGCATTCATGTATGGTTCAGGGAAGTGCCGCATCCCAAGAGGTGTGATGTAGACAGTCTACCCTGATGCAAACATCAATAATTGATTCCACGACTCGAACTCGTAACCTATAAATCACTTATAATGTAATTACAATTAGGTCTGATAAGTGAGCTTATGGTTTTTCTACTCTAGGTTTAATAAAAGTATTTATCATTGTACTTTCTATATATGGCTGTTTAATTAACAGTTGCATTTAATTTCCCAGCATCTTGAAATTATTGAAGTCAAGAGGGTCAAGTTCAAAGTCCTCCCCGTGTGCATATGTCGTGTCAATTATTGATCTGAAAAAAAAAAATCATCGTTTCTTTCGTTATAAATTAAGTTAATTTTATGCTATGGTTTATTTCTATATATATCTTCTGGTTCTAAAGCTGTGAAAATAAGCAGACCTCAAATTTAGAGAACAAGATATAGCTTTAAAATATATCTTTTCCTTGTTCAACCAATCATTCATACTAAACCTGAAAAAACATCATAGAAATCATTATTTTCCATGTTTTCAACCAACATTCTTCAGTTGTAACCTGGTGTAAAACTTTTACGACATTTGTTGATTCATCCCATTTTAACCAGCCCAAGTTCATCTCAAACCGCTCATTTAGGATTTTATGGTCTCGGGCATTTTTCTATGAAATATCGATTCTATCAATCATTCCATTTCAGAATCAAGTCTCCCGAATAAGTAAGGCCCCGTGACTCCCCAAACCAGCTCCAGCTAGCCTTACCCGGCGGAACCGGCCAGGAATATTCAACATGGGCAGAGAAAGCATCTGAAGGGTTACTTCATCTTTGGTGATCACACACCGATCCGAGCAATCACTAGTCCTATCAAAACCTTGTTACACAAGAAAGTACTGAACTTTTTGTGTTAGCCTATATTGTGGCCTGAGATCTTCTCATTTGCTTGCACATTAGTTATCAACATTAATTTTACGAGATGAAGGACAGTTTGGTAAGAGTGCCCATTGGATCAGCTGCTGAACAAGAAAAGAAAAAGGAAGTACAACTTCCTCCAAAGAGAGGGCAAATTAAAGTTCAAATAGCTAAGTGTCTGGTGAAGTTTATACGGAGAATACGTCGTCGCTAAGATAATTTAAATCTTGTTTCTTCTGGTAGGCTTATATTAGTCTGTGTTTTATTACAGGTAGTTATTCGCTCGTCCCTTAAATCATCTCAATAGTACATTGTTGGTTATATGTCTGAGTTTAGTATTGTTGAAGTGTGATCATTTCATTTGAAAGTTTAAATTATCTTTTTTATAATTAATTATGCTCGTGTGGTAGCAGTAAGAAACAGAATGTTAAAACAAAAGGGAGGTTGTGCTTCATCACATCCCTCCATGTTAAAGAATGAACATGCCCATTCATATGACCAAAAAAAAACATGTTAGCTCTTCACAAAAATATACTCCTTCCCCTATTACTTATAATTAGTGCTGGCAAAATGGTTAAAAGAAAATAATTATTTACTCATATTATTCACTAAAAAATGGGTTGGATGATGAACTTTTTAAAAACATGTCACATATGAATAAGAACCATATTATCCATTTAGAAAAATAGATAACTAATGAGTTTAACTTTTACATTTGTAAAACTTCAAATTGGGGATTCTCCCAAAAGTGATCATATTCAAAAAGTCATGGAACTTCATTCAAAAATTAAACTTGAATTTTTATAGAATCAAATTCTAAAATCATTTCTATTTTGATCATTTCTTAGATTCTGTCATAATTGTATCAAATCCATTTTCTATTTTAAAGCGAACATTTAGCTTATCATAAAACTTTTTCTTTTTACTTTAATTTAAGTTTAGCACATTAGTTTCATAATATGAATATTCATGTTATCCGCCGGTTAACCCGTTTATCCGTATTAAATATAAGTTGGTTCGGATAATTTATTCGATTTTGCATTATCCGTTTTCGACCCGATCTATATCCGACTCGACCCGCCCGTTTGTCATTCCTACTTATAACCTCTTATTTAACATCAGTTTACGTGCGGGTTTGATTTCTTTTATAAGTCAAATATATATACTCCCTTCGTTTCAATTTATTTCATTTTTAATCCGTACCAAAAAGAATGACCACTTTCTTTATTTGAAAATAATTTACCTTTATGCAATGATTTATAGCCACACAAAATATATGTGCCAAATTTTACATCACAAGTTCAAAAGTCTTCTCTTTTTTTTTTTTTAAATTTTATATCTAATCAAATAAATTCATATAAATTGAAACGAAAAAAAAGTATAATAGAAATCAGAACATGTATATGCTCTAATACCATATTAAATAATATAACCAACTCATATAAGAGCAACTCATGTATAAGAGCAAGTAAGGACCTTTTTTAAGTCGAGTGAAATGACCAATTCGAGATAGCTTTTAGGGAATTTCAGCTTTCCATTTGACGACAAAATTATGAGAAAGAGAAAACAAGAATAGTGTATGTTATGTCTCCACTATGCTGGGACCACTATTTCAAAAGCTTATAATATGCCACTTGTAAATCATAACAACCAATAAAAACATAATAGTAAGATATTTCATTTTAAAATTTCATTGATTAAACTTGTGTCTGATATAAATGTTACTATTAATATTCTTCGATGGTATAAATAGTAGTGGCAAAATTCCTCAAAGAACAAACATTTCTTTGAATCTTTAATGGTTCTATTGTTAGACAAATACATATACACCCCAATCAACTTGACTCCGTTTTTCATTTTGGCACTCAATCTCAACCTTATTTCATTTTGGCCCTCCAACTCTATTTTTTATATTTTATTTTAACACAAAAGCTGAAACTAGTGCAAAAAATTATAGCGTGTATGTATACACAAATATGAGGTGTAATAAATATTCAATTAAATGTTACCACCTGATTTTTTCATCCTTTATTTCATATAAGCTTGAAGTTTGAAGTGAATCCATGTCTCAAAGAAAATTATTTTTTCATAATGGAATGGATATTTGTTCTTGTGGATTTCAAGTTGAACTGAAAGTATCATGGACACTAAGAAATTCGGGTCAGGTATTTTAGTATTGACCCGTTTGACAAGGATGAGCAACATTTAATTAGATATTTATTACACTTCAGATTTGTGTATACACACGCGCTATATTTTTTTGCACTGGTTTCAGCTTTTGTGTTAAAATGAAACATAAGAAATAGAGTTGGATGACCAAAATGGAACAAGGTTGAGATATAGTGCCAAAATAAAAAAATGGGACCAAGTTGAATGGGATGTATATGTATTTGGCCTTAGATCTAATTAAACATACCTTTGTTTCCAGCTTATCAAATACAGTCACATCTTTCTATAACAATCTTATTTGTTCTTATATTTTTTGACTATTATAGTGAAGTGATGTTATAAAAGACATATATTATAACATAATATAAAAATTAATTCCGATAAAAACTTGGCTTTTATAGTGAATGATTGTTATATATGAACGTTGTTATAAAGAAGTCTAACTCTGTTTACCCTCAAAATCGGAAAATAATTGAATTTATACGTTGTTTTAAGAATACGTGATATAATTTAATACAAAGTGAGAAATCAAATTTAATATGAAAAAATAAATAGAAACATAAATGCAAACCACCAGATTGAACAACTTAAACCTTGCGAAATTAACTTTCTTCGAATTTAGGAATGATATTATTGGGACCTGAATATTCTTGAAGCCAAAATAATATGAACAAAGCTGAAAAAGATAGTATGTTGTTCTTTGAAGTATGCTACACTGTGTCCCATGAATTACTCAATTCCCTTTATATATACAGGGAGATGAAACCTTTAAGACATTATTTTATAAGAAATTATGTAGACCGTTGGCACCTTTTTTGACGTAATCCCGTGATTTTCGCCATAATGATTGGTTAATGGCAAGAATCACGGATCCTTATCGTATGAGTTGGAAAATCTTTTCTTCGAGGTTGTTAGAAGCGGGGTCGGTCGTGCCCTCGATAAACTCGAGGGCAAATCTGATAGTCTTGTTCGAACTCCGATCCTCGATATCGAGCTCAGTTACATTTGTAACTTCGATCTCTTACGTAGGTGCCGAGCCATTATTCCAGATGCTCGATCAAGCATAAAACTCGGTTCTACTCGTATACAAATAGTCCCCTCGTTTTTAGGAGAGTAAGCGATAAAAAACGATATGAACCCTCGGTCCTTACTTCGATAAATCATGACGATGGGTACATGACATAGGTGATAAGAATAGTGGAAATGTCCCGCCAGTCCGCTCTTCGAGGCAATAAATATGTGTCAGTTGATGGTTGGCTACCTCGGGAGATGAACTGCCTCTTGAGGAACCTATAAATACCCTTTAATCCGTTTGTTATAACCTTTACGGTCAAATCCTTCTTGTGTTCTAAGAACTTCATCTTCTTCATCTTCTGGTTTTCTCATTGCCAACCTCAAAGCTTCCTTCTTACCAACAATCTTTTTCCTTCGTCTTTTATAAAAATGGCTAAGACTTCAAAGTCTCTTCCTCAAAATGAAGCACCTTTTTCTTCAAAACCTTCTAAGTTGCTACTGAGGAACCCTCTCTGAGATCATACATCCCTTCTGGGTGCCCAACTGTGGCTAACTTCAAGGTTGAGAATACACCCATGGTACAAGGTCGATGTGAAATGGTCTCGAGGTACATATGTATGATTACATACAGCATCCTCGATAAGGTTAAAGAGGATTGCAACCAGGTAGGAAAACACGTAGTGGTTCCTACCCCTGAAGAATCAATTACCACCTACGTGGATGGTTTCTTATGTGTTTACACTTACCCTTTCACGTTGGGTCCTCTAGACTCGGTTATCATAGCCTTTTGCAAAAGGTATGATATGACGCTCGGACAGATACATCCTTCATTTTGGAGGATCGTTATTCTGCTTTGATTTTTCGCGATCAAGGTCAAGGGATGTCCATTCACCATCGACCATCTCATGCGCCCGTACAACCCTCGACTTTACCGAGGAGGGTTAATAAAGCTTGCACGCCGAGCCACCAAGACCTTGTTCTCGAGTATCGACGAGGATCGAGATCGGGGCTGGTTTGGTAGATTTGTTCGAGTGAGGACCTCAGACTTAATCCCATTTGCGGACATGCCATTTCCCGAGAAATGGAACATGAAACGTAAGTTTAGCTTTGCCTTCGGTATTCTTGTTATTGCTTTTCATTCTGTTTGATTTCTCATTAAGGTTATGTGATGCAGTTGTTGCCTAGATGCCGAACCTAATTCCCAAACTTAAAGAGTGGGTCGAGGACATTGCGACACAGAGACCTTACTCCGAGCGTTTATGGCGTGAGCTTTCGAAGGGCCAATGGGAGGCCCGTAATCATGGTGAGGGTTTTTCCCTAACAATATATCCGATCTGATATTTTCATCATCAGCCTCTGATCCGTTATATTCTCATTTTGCAGGTTTAGGAAAGGACGTCGAGATGAGGCCTCCATCAACTGATGATGATATACACACTGATCCCCCTGCTTCAAAACAGGTCAAAGAGAAGAATAAAAGGAAAGCCCAGAGTCCCTCGGACCTTGAAAAGAAAAGACAGAGGAAGCGGCCGACGCATAAGCCTAAGAAAGTTGGAGCCCAAGAACTCTCATCAGACTCACTCAATCGTTTGAGGGTTGAGTCCGAGGAAGAAGAAAATTCTGAGTTGGTGGCCCTCGTGAGAAGCGGCTCCGAAATATCTCGAGCCATGGAGGCCGTAGAAGAAGCGGTGGATGAAGTCTCCGAGAGGGTCGAGACCAATTTTTCCTGAGCCAGTGAGGTCGAAAAAGAAAATGTGACCGGTACATCCCGGTCAGAAGATAATGTACCCAAAGAGGCACTTGGGGTGATTGATCTTTCTGGGTTGCCTTCGTTTACAAATTCCATGATAAACGAGGCTCAGGCGTTGAGAGGTAACCTCGGCGAAGGGGCCCAAGGAGTAGCCGATTCTTTCCATAACTTTTTCGACGACCTAGATTCCACTGCTCCGGAGGATGTTACCGGTTTGGGTGAATTACCGGTACCAAAGAAAATACCCTCCCTAGGAGTTGGCGGGTCCTCTTCGAGCCCGAAATTAGTGAACCATTTCCTTGCTGCGAGTGTTGATCCTACTCGGAGGCAGGCAATTTATATGTCCATCCCGGAGGACGCTCGGGGTTCTTTCTGCACCGGTGACAATTGCTAGTTACCTTCGGTGCTTGGTGACCGAAGAGGATCAAATCGAAATGAACAAGGTAGAGGTGCCATGCCTTTTCAACGAAGCTCAACAGGTGCCGAATCGGGTAATTTCGCATAACCCTTTATTATATACTTAGATTCAATAGTGAATAATACTAACATCTCCCTTTGTGCTTGCATGCCTCGGAGCTTCATCATGAGGCCTTTCTCCAATACCGGGAGGAGTTCAAGCATTACGAGGCCGAGACAGAGCTTGCCGAGCAGAAGGATACTTACAGGCTTCTTTGTGAGAAGCTTCAGGCCGAGTTAAAAGTCGCTCAGAAGGAGCATGCTGGTTTGCTCGAGCACGTAATACGAATATTCGATCTTAGCGATGACGATTCAGATACTTTGGCTAACGAAAACTACAGGTTCAGAAGAGACTCGACCAGGTCGGGAAGCTTCAGGTAGAGGTGGACGTGGTGAAGGCCGAGGTCGAGGCCGAAGAATGGAAGAAAAATATGGATCGTCCAGCCTCAGAAAAAGAAACTGCCCTGGCACAATTAGCTTCTACTGAGGTTCAGCTTCGGGCTGCAAAGGAGAAGAACTTGGCGCATGCCAAAAGGATTGAGGAACTCAAATCTCAATAGAGTTTAGCTGTTTTTGGCCAAGAGAACCTGGCCAAGGAGCTCGCGGCTGCTAAGTTAGAAGTCATTACGGCCCGGAACGAAGCTGATAAAAGGGTGGCCCAGCTCAAAGTTGATGCCGAGGCTATCCAAGAGCAAGCAAAAAATATGGTGAAGCATGCATGGTGGGAATCCCGAAGGAAGACCATTGAGGGAGTCCATGCCAAGAATTTCGACATATTGAACGAAATTAAGAACGCCAAGACATGCGAGGCCAATGCTCTGAGGCTAGATTTTCCCGAGGAGGATTCCGATGCGTCTGAAGAGTCGGGCGAGTCCGGTGGCAAGAATGACTCCAAAGGCGATGACGCAGCACCCGGTGAAGATTAGGTCGTTCAAAATAATTTCTTGTATTGTCTTTTTTGTCGAGGCAATTTGGCCTTTGTATATAATATTTAACGGGGCTATTCAGCCTTTGTAAAAAATTTTGATACATATATATAAGGCTTTTCCCTTTCGTAGCTTTCAATTTTTTTCTTTGCTTTATTTGTATTCGCAAAGGTCGAGATGCCTTAGCATGGAATAATAAGGCTGTGTCCAAAGGTTCGAACCTTGCCTTTAATAAATTTTTTCTTTGTCTTCGCAAAGGTCGAGATGCCTTAGCATGAAATAATAAGGTTATGTTTGAAGGTCCGAAAAAACCTTACATGTACTGCCTTTCTGGGTTAAGGCATTATAGGGGTTCGGTGTTACCTAAAATTTCCCCCCGAAATATCATAGGTTTATAGCCTTGCCGAGGGCAGCCTTTAGAATAGGTTATAAGAGGCCTTGTATTTGTTACGAGCCTCGGACGTTTCCGAGTCGTGTTAATATGGTTGTAGTCTTTTCAGTTCGAGTGTTTGCCAATAGGTCTTTTGTCCTTGTAATATGATAGTTTGGAACGTCCGAGATTATTTTTCAATTGGCAGTCCCCGAGTGAATATTCGAACTCGGATTTAAGATTACCTTTAGGCTCGATGCCTAGTCCCCGAGTGAATGTTCGAACTCGGATTTAGATTGCCCTTAGGCTCGACATCTTTAAGTGTAGGGAATTTCTTGAGAAATGCAAAAACATTTTTTGAGGACGATATGTCTATATGCAAAGAAGGCTCTTTTATTCTTGCGCACAATAGTCGCGCATGTATAGTTCAGTGTCAGGGCTCGACTGACTCAAGCGGGCCCGGTTCATTTGACCGTTTGGCCCTTATAATAAATCTTATTGATCGAGTCCCTTTAATCACGAAGTCGAAATGACTTTTTTAAATTCTGTATTCGGGGATCTTGCCCCCCCTCCCCAGCGTTTGAGGTTGACTGTAGCACCCCAAAAAATTTCGAAATACTTAAGCGCTATTAAGAAAGTTGATGTGCGCTAATTATATCATTTTGTGTCGAGGACTATTAATATGATGGATATCAATTGGATATGATAATAAGTGTACGAGGTATATTATAAGTGATGTGAGGTCTAAGGAGAGCCCTAAGTCTAAGTCAAATTGGAAATTACATGATAGACTAAAGTTCCAAATGAGTACGCACAAGAACAAACTTTGGACGAGTATATCTACATATATATAAATGGTTATGTGATGTAAAACCTATCAAATGAAAGATCATTCTTACATCCAAATACTAGATTTCTTCATCAAATACTCAAGAACACAAAAATCACCAAAGTTGTGATTTTTCAAGATTGATCTACTAGAGGTAATTACAATGCTTCAAACTCGTTTATTATGCGTAGTTAGAAGTATTTAAAGCATTTGTTACAAGTTTTAATGGTTGAAAGATTGGATTATAAAACTCTAGTTCATGGCATGAATAGTACTTTTGAGAAAATAAGGGAGAAGATGAATGGTAATCTTGACGATGAAATTTATGAATACAATGAACCTATGGAATTATTTGTTAGCAAAAGATGGAAGTGATCAACTAAGTAATCACCCGAATTGTATATTTTGCAACTGTTGATTATGGAAGACGATGGATAGTAACTTGGTGGCAATGGACAATTGATGTAGTATCATTAATGGCTCCGAATGGGTATTAAAACATAAGAATGAAGTTGAATGGTCTAGCATGTAAAACTATTTGGCGATTTGAGTTGTTGGAGGCTTGTAGCCAACTTGTGAGCCATATATGGATGTTGATCAATATCCTAGGTCATATTATGATGTAATTAGGATATCTAATTGTAGATATCGACTTGTTGGTGATGTTGAGCATTTTAACCAACATTGGAATGATGGAGGAGGATTGAAAGCATGTGAATGTTAATAAAGTGAAAGCGAGGTAAGTTGATTAAAACTTACTCTTCTTGAGGGACTTTCTCTAAAAGCATGTTTTGAGTTAATACTTAAGTTGTTTGCAAATGTGCTTTCGTGCTTGTGGGGACAAACAAGTACGGATGTCTCCATGTACTAGAATATTATGTTGCATATGTAGTGTCATGCCGTTTTATAAAATTTTATTTTAAATCTCGTTGGCAAAGTAACACTCAAGGTAAATGTTATAAGTTTTTATCAAAACTTACGTATTAACAAGAGTATACATATTTGAGTGCTAAAGATAAGTTTTCATGGAAAGTATTTCTTTTGGAAATTGACGAACAGAATAGCACTTGTGGTATCTTTTAAAGATTGATGTTAAATTGCTAAAGGCTTTAACATGTAAAAGGTTATTTATTTAAATTTTGTTCAAAGGATTTAGATTTTCTATAAATGCTATGATTTGATAAAAATAGATCATTTGAGGCTACTGTGCTATGAATCTATTTTGAAGTATCAAATATTTTGGGAGTTACTTGTGTTCATCGAGATTGACTTTGGATATATCGTGTTCGTTGTCATGAAACTACACGTGTCGGTGTAGGCATAGATAGCCACTTTGTGGTATAGACTACGGCAGAGTACTCTCCCCCGAGAGAGTACTATTTTGTGCTATTATTAGCATGGCTGAGTCGATTCGTACGGCACCATGATGAGGCGAACTGAGCAAGTAGGATATATGATACTTGCCGCTAGGTATATAACCTAGTTGACCTTCTTGTATCGGTGATGGTATATTACTCCCGGTGAAAGGTAAGGATGATTTTCTTATGTTTAGGTCTAAGGAGCCGAAAGTGATTTCGATGACTTAAAGAAAATGGAATAATTTTGTACGATTTTATCCAAAATCTTGGATTGATGTAAATATTTTAAAAGTTTATATTGTGGGTTATATCTCACTTGGGTGTTATTTAAAATAACGATGGTCGTAAATTGATAAAATTTCTTATCGTTTTATATCAAATATTGGTGCATTATTTTTTATAAAGTTTTTCTCAAGAACTTAAGTTAGAGAGAGTCTATGATACTTATTGAGTGCCATTGTGGTGTACTCGGCCCTTAGGGTGCCCCCTCCAAGGCTCTGCTTACTTTACATATTTCAGGATGATGTATGATACGTGGCATGTGGTCAGGACAGGATGACTCTCTTTCCAATGTATTATAAAGCACCACTTTTATTTCGTGGTAGCTAAAATGTTCTTCCTTATTTTATTTTGTTGGAACTACTCTAACTGTTGGTTCCATTCTTTGGTATATAGGCTCCATAGATAGTTGTGAAAGGTTGTAGTAACGGGGTTGTACACGACATACATGAAAATATATTTATTTTACTTAGTCTCATTGTTATTATCATGAAAGGCTTCATGTGTGATTTTGAATTGGAAAATATTTTATCATTTAACTTGAAAATGTATATGATTTTCAAGGAGCTTCCGCGGTTAAATTGGTTTTCATGCATATGATTTGGGTGCATCACATGGTTTGGTTCGCTTGGGTTGGGTAGTGTGTCGGGTGCCGTTCATGTGATTTTTGGGTCGTGACAAACTTGGTATCAAAGCACTAGGTTCTAAGTCGAGTCCTAGGAAGTTTATGGAGTCGTGTCAAGTAGAGTCCCTCTTATGGGTGTGTTGCCGACTACACTTATATCGGGGAGGCTACAAAGCCATCTAGGGAGTTTCACTTTTTTCATACTCTATATCGTGTGTTTGTTCCTAAAGTGAGAGTACGGATTCTCGATCATATTGATTTCCTGTTGAGGAAGATATCGAAGTGACGACAATAAAGCTCAATGTTCAAGTTATAGTACAAGATGTTTGAGCTAATGGCCAGAAAGTGTCAGGTTTGTTCAAAATGGAAGGATAAGTTGAGAATAGATTGGACTGATACAGTCAACACACATGACTTTGGTAAATAAGAATTTTCAGTTGAATACTGAGAAATCATGGAAGAAAATATGATGATGATGTAAGCTAGTATTGTCAGGATGATGTCCTGACTTATAAATTTTTTTACTAAAGGATGTGAATAAGGACACATATGTTAGGTCCAAGAATTCAATTCAAGATCGTTGGTCAAGATGTTGGAGGGACTGTTTACTATGGCAATCATCATTATCGAGTTTAGCAAAGGTACAAAACAAAAAGAGAATATTGCAAATGAAGATATTGCATCTTAAATTATCATGACAAGATATAGAGAGGTGATATGGATCTAATTGATAAGTGAATGTGAATCATTCAAGTTTGTGGTAAACATGTATGCCTCATAAGAAGTTTGGAATAGTTAAGACAATGTCAATAATGACCAAAGACACATTTCCAAAAGAAAAAAGAAAAAGACTTTCTTGATAATTCGAAAAGGGAATGTTACAGGATGAGGGACATGAACCTTAATTATACTAGACATCGGGTTTCCTCTGAGCATGATAGGTTATCATCATGATTGTGTCATACGTAATATAAGTGACACATAAGAAATAAAGTGCCACGTGTAAGTACGAGTTGAGGATAGATAAAGCATGCCATTTGTAAAAGATGTGCATGACAACCTTGAGTTCCACCAAATGATGAATGTGATACAAATACAATTCAATCTCTAATTATGCATACCAAGGTATACGAGGATAAAGTATGTGAACTTAAATAGGTAAGCGTAAAAATATTAAGGCATGAGACGCGCAAAAGGCATAATCTTGGAAGGTATAAAAAACAATATAGGTTGTTAGAGAAGAAAAACAAAGTGACGTGGAATGATACTCTTGAGTTTTTCTAGTCGAGGTATGTCTTATTTTGTTATGTTGAAATGATAATTTTTTTTTTGAGAATTTCCAAGAATGATCTCAAAGAAACTCTATATGTGCCCGATATTGAAAAAGCAGTTAACTTGTGAGTGAACGGATCCTTATGATTCAAGAAGAATAAACATAGAAATAGCTCATGGGCTAAGTTAAAGTTGTTGGAAAGTTACACATATAAGGTGTACGACGTAAGGCTCAAAACAATGATTGAAAACAGTTATGGTACGGATTTGGAGTGTCACGACCCAAAATCCACGTGACCGGCAGCCGGCACACTACCCGACCCTAGCGAACCAAACCATGTGATGCACCCAAATCATATGCATGAAAAGCAATTTAACTGCGCAAGCTCCTTGAAAATCATATACATTTTCAAGTTAAATGATAAAATATTTTCCAATTCAAAATCATACATGATGTCTTTCATGATCATAACAATGAGACTAAGTAAAATTAATATACTTTCATGTATGTCGTGTACAACCCCATTATTACAATATTTCACAACTACCTATGGAGCCTATATACCAAAGAATAGAACCAACGGTTGGAGTAGTTCCAACAAAATAAAATAAGGAAGAACTTGATAGCTACCACAAAATAAAAGTGGTGCTTCATAATAACTCGGAAAGAGAGTCATCCTGGCCTGACCACATTCCACATATCATACATCATCCTGAAACATGTAAAGTAAGCAGGGCCCTGGAAGGGGGCCCCTAAGGGCTGAGTACACCACAACGGTACTCAATAAGTGTCATAGACTCTCTCGAACTTTAGTTCTTGGGACAAACTTTATAAAAAATAATGCACCAATATTTCATATAAAACGATAAGAAATTTTATCAATTCACGACCCTTATTATTTTAAATAACAACCAAGTGATATATAACTCACAATATAAAATTTTAAAATATTTACATAAATCCAAGATTTTGGATAAAATCATACAAAATCATTCCATTTTCTTTAAGTCATCAAAATCACTTTCAGCTCCTTAGGCCTAAACATAAGGAAATCATCCTTAAAGGTCAACTAGGTTATGTACCTAGCGGCAAGTATCATATATCCTACTTGCTCAGGTCGTCTCATCGTAGTGCCGTACGAATAGACTCAGCCATGCTAATAATAGCACAAAATAGTTCTCTCTCAGGGGAGAGCACTCTGTCGTAGTCCATACTACAAAGTGGCCATCTATGCCTACACCGGCACGTGTAGTTTCATGACAACGGACACAATATATCCGAAGTCAATATCGGTGAACACAAGTAACTCCCAAAATATTTGACACTTCAAAAATAGATTCATAGCATAGTAGCTTCAAAGGATCTATTTTTATCAACTCATAGCATTTATAGAAAATCTAAATCATTTGAACAAAAATTAAATAAATAACCTTTTGCATGCTAAAGCCTTTAGCAATTTAACATAAATCTTTAAAAGATACCACAAGTGCTATTCTGTTAGTCAATTTACAAAAGAAATACTTTCCATAAAAACTTATCTTTAGCACTCAAAATGTATACTCTTGTCAATACGTAAGTTTTAATAAAAACTTATAACATTTACCTTGAATGTCATTTTGCCAACAAGGTTTAAAATGAAATTTTATAAAACGGCATGACACTATATATGCAACATACTATTCTAGTACATGGAGACATCCATACTTGTTTGTCCCCACAAGCAAGAAAACACATTTGCAAATAACTTAAGTATTAACTTGAAACATGCTTTTAGAGAAAGTCCCTCAAGAAGAGTAAGTTTTAATCAACTTACCTCGTTTTTGCTTTATTAACATTCACAAGCTTTCAACCCTCCTGCATCATTCCAATGTTGATTAAAATGCTCAACATCACCAACAAGTCGATATCTACAATTAGATATCCTAATTATATCAAAATATGACCTAAGATATTGATCAACATCCATATATGGCTCAAAAGTTGGCTACAAGCCTCCAACAACTCAAATCACCAAATAGTTTTGCATGCTAGACCATTCAACTTCATTCTTATGTTTTAATACCCATTCGAATTCATTAATGATACTACATCAATTATCCATTGCCACCAAGTTACTATTCATCGTCTTTCATAATCAACACTTGCAAAATATACAATTCGGGTGATTAATTAGTTGATCACTTCCATCTTTTGCTAACAATTATTTCCATATGTTCATTGTATTCATAAATTTTATTGTCAAGATTACCATTCATCTTCTCTCTTATTTTCTCAAAAGTACTATTCATGCCATGAACTAGAGTTTTATAATCCAATCTTTCAACCATTAAAACTCATAACAAATGCTTCAAATACTTCTAACTACTCATAATAAACGAGTTTGAAGCATTGGAATTTCCTCTATTAGATAAATCTTGAAAAATCACTACTTTGGTGATTTTTGTGTTCTTGAGGATTTGATGAAGAAATCTAGTATTTGGATGCAAGAATAATGTTGGAACTCATGTATATTGAGTAATAATCAACCCAAAACATCATTAACAACTTACCTTGGTTGATTGGACTTGATTTGAGCTCAAAATCGCCCCTTCACCTCAATAACCCTAACCCCCAAATACTCAAAATACTCCCCTCCCCCGACCTTGTATTTATAGGCCCAGATTTCTTGGTTTCGGATGCGGACCTGGATGCTTCGCATTCCCACTTCACTCCTCTTTGAAGCTCGGATACGGACCTGGACACTATGGCAGCACTTCACTGCCAGCCTTTCTTTCGGACGCGGCCTCGGATGCTTCGCATCCGCAGGCTCCTTCGCCAGCCTTTGGTTATTTAGTCATAACTTATTGTAGGAATGTCCAAATGACAAACGGTTTGAAGCGTTATAAACTAGACTTGAGGATCTTTCATTTGATATGTTTTACATCATATAACTCCTTATATATATATATATATATATATATATATATATATATATATATATATATATATATATATATATATATACTTGTCCCAATTTGGATCTTATGCGTACTCATTTGGAACTTTAGTCCATCATGTAATTTCCAACTTGACTTAGACTTAGGTCTCTCCTTAGACCCCACATCACTTATAATATGCCTAGTACACTTATTATCATATCCAATTGATATCCATCAAATTAATAGTCCTCGTCTGCACATAAAATAATGTAATTAGCGCACATCAACTTTCTTAATAGCGCTTAAGTATTTCGAAAATTTTTCGGGGTACTACATTCTCCCCCACTTAAGGACATTCGTCCTAGAATGTTTTACAATTCACTTCTAAGAATAGAGTTACCATCATTTTACCTTTAACCATCATGCATAGGCACTTATGACTACATGGGTCATGTACTTCCTTTCTAAAATCTCAACTTACTTATGGCCCTCAAAATTTGGCTATCTTTACAAATTCTTAAAAATTTCGGTAGAGCTTCTCCTATAACTAGGACTATCCAAAAACTTTAACTTGTCCAGAATAAGCCCCCACACGGGCACCAATAACAATATCGCTCAACAACCAACAATACACAATATAATATACCATCTTGACCCCACTCGGCCGTACATATACCATAAGTGTATCGAATGTAAATCTTTAAAACTTTTAACTGGTAACATATATGAATACCATTCAATATCAATAATTGCTACTATACATAGCTCTCATATCACTATTATACATGCCTGCATTTTCTCTAGTCATGCATACGTCAATTGTACCTGAAAAGTATCTTCAAGTAAACTAAAATCTCTCTATGATTGGAACTTTTACAAATTTCATAATATAGAATGACACATATCTATGCTACCTAAATCCTCAGCTTCCTCGAAGCTATGGCTCATGCTTGGTGAGAGCAAAATTATATTTTCCACTTGGTACTTGTAAACTTATCCATTCCGACTCATAGTCTCAAAATTTTCTTATAACCAATACTTTCAAATCAGTCCGTTGCCCTTTTTGAGTCTTGTTTCCAGGAAAAGTTTTTCCGCTTAAGACTTTTAATATTCTCTAATCATCAAAACTATTTTGGAATGTTCTTTTATTTCTTACAAAGATTAATAAGATATTTGTCTCAAATTTATCCATCATATGATAATTTAATACCCCATCTTTCGCTCATACCTTTAGAGCTCATGTTATATCCATAACTTGATAACTATTGTTACCAACAAGTTTGCTCTAAAAATAATTCAACTCACTTCGTTTGAGTTCATGACACTAGTTTGTCACCTATTCGCGGGCATCCGTGTTCTAGTTTTATTTCTTAACTTTTACCAATTCCTTGACACCATTGAGTATCTTGTGATATTTTTCTACCAAAAATTTGGGATTGCATTTATTTTCATGCGCACCGTAGACATGCTACCGTAGCTCATAAACCTTCAACAGTCGAGAGTCATTGTTATCACGATGGTACTTGTACCCTTTTAATATTAGTACTCTTCTTTGAACTCATGCCCTTTATTGGCACACTATATTTTTTGTATAGAAGAGTCTCTTCTCCTTCAAGAATAAGCAGTGCATTACCCCTTTCTATTTTATTCCGTATAAAGTATGCACATATTAAAATACCCTCTTATTCCACTTAATCCCACGTACAATTCAAAGTACTTCCTTGTTCTCCGCCAATACTTGAATTTAATTCAAATCTCACATGTCCCCAAAGTTGTAGGAATACATTCGAGTTGCCCATTAAATCTTTGACTATCAGACATAACTTTTAACATCCCTGATGCAGAACTTCGCAACTATTACTTGTAATGAGTCTTTGATTCTCTATAAATACTTTATGGTAATTGTACTTATTCCATCATGAAGTTACCGAAGGTTTTCTCTTCATCTTGACTCTAGTAAATAAAATATCTTATTTTACAAATCATTACCTTTAAGGTAAATCTTTTCTGTTCCGATGCTCCCCCACTTAAGAGTAAACCGAATTCAAACTCTTACTTGCTACTTGAAGTCATTATTAAACTTCTATCTCACATAAAACTTTTCATTGACAATCAATTTGTTCACCCACTACAATAGGCTATTTATCCCTTCCAATTAGAAATCTCTGTTTTACCGCTTAAATCTTTCATCGTACATTGACTTTTATTTCATCATTATATCGAAATGCTCATTATTCTGAAAATATGATAGATTGGTTATACTCATAGGAACTTTCTTTGTTCATTTTCGTATCCAAGTATCACGTCGCTACTAGCTGCAACATATATTGCTAAGGGCCATTATTTTCCGCCCTTACGACATCTTTATAGTTAGCACTTCACTCTTTCATCTTCACTCTACTGTTGAAATCTCTTCTAATATTTCACCTTCAACCCATGCTCTAATACAGTTCTAACAAGTACGACTACCTTGCGCCTCTCATCTCATGCTTAAATATGCTGAACAAGTGTGACTCCCTTAGGCTAAATCCACATATCATTATATAACTTTTCACAACATATACCATCTTCACAATGCTATATGTAAGAATTACACATCCTATCTTTATGCCACCATCATGTTCTCAAGCCGCATATATAGATGAGATTCTGTAGTATATATCTCTGAAATTATATTTCTTGCTCTTAAGTCCTTTCATTAAACTCTATTTTGATGGTAAGTCCTTTAATAAAACTTTATTTTGATGGTATCCCACCGAGTAGGCTAATACTTATGATAAAGATGACATGCATGTAGGGTCTTATTATCTCATGTCTTCATCACAATGTGAACTCTTTTGGTCGTAGCTAATGCCACGTATTTATATCAACACGTTTCATACGATAATTGTATACTTGCATATTTTCCCATTCTTCGTGGTATTGTTGACCCCGTCCATACACATTCATGCAGGGATTTATGACACATTATCATGTAGTCTTAGAATTCTTGTAACGTCTCAATCTCCAAATCTGTACCATAACCGTATTCAATCATTGTTTTGAGCCTTACATCGTACACCTTATATGTGTAACTTTCCAACAACTTTTACTTAGCCCATGAGCCATTTCTATATTTATTCTTCTTGAATCATAAGGATCCGTTCACTCACAAGTTAACTGCTCTTTCAATATCGGGCATATATAGAGTTGCTTTGAGATCATTCTTGGAAATTCTCAAATTTGTTTTTCAACAGAATAAAATAAGACATACCTCGACTAGAAAAAAACTCAAGATTATCATTCCCCGCCATTTTCTTTTTCTTCTCTAACAACCTATATTGTTTCTTATACCTTCCAAGATTATGCCTTTTACACATCTCATGCCTTAATATTTTCACGCTTACCCATTTAAGTTCACATATATTATACTCGCATACCTTGGTATGCATAATTAGAGATTAACTTTTATTTGTATCACATTCATCATCTGGAAGAACTCAAGGTTGTCATGCCCATCTTTTACATATGTCATGCTTCATCTATCCTCAACTCGTACTTACATGTGACACTTTATTTCTTATGTGCCACTTATATTACGTATAGCACAATCATGACGATAACCTATTGTCACGACATAAAATCCAACTAGCCGTGATGGCACCTAACCTCACCCGCTAGGTAAGCCAAATAACAATAATCTGATTCAATTAAAATTTAAATATCTCTAATACACTCCCCAAGGACTGGTAGTACGAATCATGAGCTTTTAAGAATAGAGTTTACAAATCTGGTATGAAGTAAATACATCATCTGTTTGAAAAGTACATAAACAGAGTTTTATGAATCTAAGGCTACCATGAACAAGAGGCAGTTAAAACCGGAACGCAGGTACATCTTCAGATCCATCTCCCAACGAAAATAGTAACATCAGCAGCCAACATCTGCATGCAAGGTGCATAAGTGTAGTATGAGTACAACTGACCCCATGTACTCAATAAGTAATAAACCTAACCTTAGGTTGAAAGTAGTGACGAGCTTGTACCAAGGTTGGGTCCCAATTTAAATAACCAACAATAGTTCATAACAACTTAAACAAGTAATACCATAAGTAACTCAACAATCAAGTGCTCAGCAAAAACATGATTTCTAAAAATAGTTCTGCCTTTCAAGTATATCAATGAAAACCCAAATCATTTACTGGAGTTGCCAAAAATATGAATAAGTTTGAAAACAGTAATTTTTCCAAAATTCTTTCAATAATAAATAAGATGTTTCATTTTTCTTTCCATATAACCAGTGTAAAACAAATGCATCACTATGCCCATCTGCCAACATGTGTGAGAAATCATGAATGATGTAATATCGTACAACATGAGAAAAAATACATCTCTATGCATGTATGTCATGTGTGCATGTCAATGCAATGTATCTCATAGATGAACTCATATGCATACTCTCAGAATATCAATTCACTCAGTCCTCCCCATCACTCAGTCCTCACAGTCACTCAATCCTCCCAATCGCTCGGCACTCGAACTCAGTAAGTACCTGCGCTCACTGGGGGTGTGTACAGACTCCGGAGGGGCTCCTTCAGCCCAAGTGCTATAATTTGCACGGACAAATCACGTGATGCACAGACAACTCACGTGCTATAGTATCAATATCTGGATCCGCACGGACAACTCACGTGTTGCACGGACAACTCACGTGCTATAATAATATCTGGATCCGCACGGACAACTCACGTGTTGCACGGACAACTCATGTACTATAATAATATCTGGATCCGCACGGACACCTCATGTGCTATAATAAGCCAATCTTGCCTGCTGCGGCGTGCAACCCGAACAATCAGGCCACCGGCCTCACTCAGTCATCAATCTCTCCAGTCTCTCGGGCTCACAATGTCATGAAACTAGCCCAAAATGATGATATGATGAATCAATAAATAGCAATAGAGACTGAGAGATGATATGAAATAAATGAACATGATTGAGTATGAAATTTCATTTTAAACAAATAATTTAACAGCAATATGACCTTTGTGGGTCTCAATAATACTAGCACATAGCCTCAGCATGATTTTCAATATGATTCTCAGCTCAATTTCTTTAACACATAAAACTACATAGAAAATGCCAAGATTATTTGACTATAAAATTTCCCGGAACCAATTACGTCATAATTTCTATAGTGCACGCCCACACGCCCGTCACCTAGCATGTGCGTCACCTCCAAACAATTAATATAATACGTATATTCAGGGTTCATACCCTCATCTCCAAGATTAGAAGAGTTACTTACCTTGAACAAGACGAATCCAATGTCGAGCAAGCTAAACAATGCTCCAGAAATTCCATTCTACGCGTATCAACTTCCGAACGGCTCGAATCTAGCCACAATTAATTTGATTCAGTCCACAAAATTATAGAAATTAATTCCATGTCAAAATACTAATTTTTCACAAAATCCGAAATTATACCCCAAAAATTACATGTGGGGCCCGCGTCTCGGAACCTGACAAAGGTTACAAAATCCGATAGCCCATTCAACCACGAGTCTAGCCGTACCAATTTTACCAAAATCCGACCTCAACTCGACCCTCAAATCTTCAAACTCCAAAAATACTACAATGCTTAAATTGATTAAAATGTCCAAATATCACCCACAATTCAATACCTACCATTAGATATCCCAAGTACATAAAAATAAATACGAAAAGATTCATAAATATCCATTTAGGCTTCATAATTCGGCAACAAGCCTTCAACCATCCCAAATTATCCAATAGGCTCGTCTATTAGCCTATTCAATTCCATTCTTATCATTTAATACTCATTTGGAGTCATTAATAATACTATCTTAATTATCCAACATCATTAAGTCACTACTCATTGTCTTCTCCAACAAAACCCTATGTTCAAGAACACTCATTTCAAGAACTAGTATTGTATCTTATCAAAATGGTGATTCCCTATTCAATTCGTTCATCAATTAAGTTATCAAGTCTATTGGAATCATTAGAAACTCAAAACAATTCCTTTTATATCAATTCATCACTATTCATCTTTTTCTTTGCCCAAAATATCATTTTCAAGACCCTCCCTTAGGGTTCATACAATATCCCATTATAACTTCAAATAAAACTCATAAACATGCTACACATACTCCAATATGACATATATATATGAAGCTCAAGTGAAGGAATTACCTCTTGGTGGAAGAATCTAACTTTTTCTCTTTTTGGTGTTCTTGAAGATTCAACTCATTTCCTATGGATTTGATCCATAATAATGTTAGTATTATCACTAAATGATGTTATATAATCATCCTTGTACCAAAATAACTTACCTTGAAGTGTATCCATGGTGGAAGAGCTCCTCCTTCTCTTTAGAAATCCCTTCCAAAATGAATAACTAAGCCATTCTCTCTCTAAACCCACGTTTTCAGCTCTTAAAATGACCCTTGAAGCTACTGGATTTTCCTATGCAATGGTGCGTAGGCTACGCTGCTATGCTGCGTAGGCTACACAAGACTCGCGTAGTTGTTCTGTCACCCGTTAGTAAAAATGTCATAACCTCTTGTAGGAATCTCCAAATGACAAACGGTTTGAAGAATTAGAAACTAGATACATAGACCTTTATTTTGATAGGTTATACACCTTATAACTCTTCATATCTTGAGAGTTATGCTCGTTTGAATTTAGATCTTGTGCGAACTCACTTGAAACTTTATCCCATCATAAAATTTTCAACTTGACTTAGCTTTAGGGCTCTTCTTAGACCATAAACCATTCTTAATGCACCTCATACATATATTATCATTATCAATTGATATTATTTAAATTATCAGCTTTGTTCATACCCGAATTAATATAATTAGCACCCGCCAATCTTCTTAATGGTCTTAAAACTCTTCGAAATTTTCCGGGGTGTTACATTCTCCCCCACTTAAGAACATTCGTCCTCGAATATTTTGCAAGTAATTATTAGGAACATAATTATCCTCCTTTCACCTTAACCATCATTCTTTATCATTCATGACTTCATATGGGTCTTATATATTCTTCCAAATTTTTGACTTCCTTAAGGCCCCAAAATTTGGCTAACTCTCTAAATTCTTAAACTTTTCAGCAGAGTATCCCCTGCAATTGAGACTATACCAAAACTTCAACCTGTCCAGAACAAGACCCCACATGGGCACCAATTTTAACATAATTCAACAACCAAATATCTTTACATAATATGATGTTTTGGCCCCACACGATCGCACATATATGCTCAATATTCAATAACAAACTAAGCCCCACGTGGCTGCGCATATACCAAAATTACATCAAATAATTCTTTATTATTTTAAAAGTTGCATATCTATACCTCGCTCATTTCAACATCGGTTAATCTATATTGCAACACATATTACTATCATGCATATCTGTATTCTCTTTCTATTATGTATACACCAAGTCGCACGTGAAAGAGCATTTCTTGCATACATTAAAATTCTATTTCTTCCATTCGAAGACTTTCTCATTAATATAAAATTACTTCTAAGCATAGTTTGTCCTCATAGGACCCTTGATTCTCTAGTTGCCAACTCTTTCCATAATACTTCTTTTATCCCAACTGAATACCAACAAGATATTTGTCTTGCTTAGGTCCATCCATCACATGGGTGATTTATACCTTCACTTGTACTTGTAAATTTTGAGTTTCCTTTAGATCTCAATTTGAATAACATCGTATCTTACAAGTTCACTACGCAAATATTCATTTCACTTCCTCCTTGTGAAGCAAGTTTATCATCCATTCTCGAACATCAATGTACATGTTTCTATTTTCTTAACCTTAACCAACTCATAGATACCACCATGTCTGATATTTCTCTTCCATAAATTCATATTGTATTTGTTATTATGCCTACCATAGGCTTATTACCATGGATTAGAGGCTTACAACTCCCAAAGGGACAATTCTATTAGGATAATGCTTGCACCATTTAGTCTCATTTTCTTTTCTGACCTCGTGCTTCTTACTGGAGTACATTATTTTGGTTTGAAAAAGTATTTCATATTTGAGAATACGCATAATATAATCTTTTCTTGCTTCATTTCATGCCAAGTGTTCATTTACTTTATCCTCATTTATAACCTTCATTTGTTCTACTAAGTCTAACATATGACCAAAGTACTTCCTTATTTTCGCCCTTGTTTGAATCAAATTCAAATGACACATGCTCCAAAATTATAAGAATCTACTCAAATAGCCCATTAAATATTTGACTATTAGATAACACATTTTAATAACCCCAATATTGAACACTGTAACTATTGCTCGTGATAATCATGTGATCCCTATACCAGCATTGTATGACAATTTTACTTATTTCATAAGGAATCTTATCGAATATGTGTCCTTAATCTTTCTTTTATGAATAAGACTTTCTCCATTTTATTTTTCCAACCATCACCCTTAAGGTGACTTTAACTTGCTCTGATGCTTCCTCACTTAGGCGCAAAACCCAAATCTAAAGCTCAAACTTGACATTCGAAGATTTTAATAAATTCGCACCTCGTTCCATCTGATTATATACATGCCCATATACTACTACAAGTTATTTATTTCCCCAACTCGAAATCTTAATTCACTATTTCAAATTTTCATGAAGCCTTGACTTCTATCTTTTTTTTTTTTTTTTTGCAATTACACTTAGTAGTACCTACTATCCTGACAATAGAAGAAAAATGGTTATGCTTATCAGGGATTTCTTTGCCCCTTCTCGTACCCAAGTATCATGGCACTTTTAGCCGCAACTCATGTTGTAAAGTATCATCCTTTCATGTCCTTACAACAATAATAAATTTAGCATATCCATTTTCGTGCCGATTTTACTTTAAGAAATTTTTTTCTAGCAACTTGCCCTTCAATCCATGCTCAATTACATTTCTAGTAAATACAACTGCCTCAGTCTATACCCATATAACTTTCCATAACATACAGTATATTCATAATGATAGATGTAAGAACGTGCAATCTATCTTTATGTCCTCATCATAACGTATTTTTTTGTGACTATAGTTAACATCATACCTTCACGTCATCATGCCTTATTCAATTAATTTTACCTCCTTATTTTCCCATTATTCAATGGATTCTACTCGTGGGTACTCAATCACCTTCATATCTCGAGGTGTCTTTAATCTCTTTACAGTAGATAACATGCTAGGATTCGTGTGGCATCACTACATAGCCTTGGATCACTTGTAACTCATCAACTTCACACGTGTACCATCATCGCTTGCGAGCTCTTGAGTTTTAAACTACATATGAAATATTCATAATCCGTGCGCACTACATCTTTTCAAATAACAACTCACTCATCCCATGATTTTCATATACTCATAAAGCGCAATATAACCTGTATTTAGGAATTTCAGTACTCGAGTCATACTCGATGTCAACCTCTGCAAGTCATAACTAATCCACAAGTATGCCTCAGACCAAAACTAATATTTAACATATAACCATGAAATTGAATTGTCAATAGCAGGCTCTCCCACTTGGCTCAAAGCCATAGATTAAAACACTCGATAACTCACAATACCATATTACTGCCATGATACTACAGTCAGTTCAACGAAAATTCTTCTCAAGCTCATACAACGCCAACCATAAAAATACCACAAATCATCCGCTAAGCTCACATTCATTCTCTTGATGCTCAAATCGACTTTCTCAGCCAGATTCAATTTCAAATCTCAAAACATACGCCCCGTTGGCAGAAAAGAAACTCTCCCCTCACATTAAAAGGAACACGCCTACGTAGATTACTCCGCAGGGGATAACCCACCTGCTTAGCCTCAAATTGGTATCTTGTTATACCCTTTAGCTATTACAATTACAATGAAATCGCTTAATCTTTCCGAGTCCAAACTCATTACCTAGACATGAGAATTTAATTTGTCCCTAAATTTAACAACGTGAAAGATCTTTCAAAACATTCACACTCGAGACTCTATGTCACATCAAAACGAAAATCAAGCACCCAATGGCCTTCCTTTACATTTCAAGGAAACACTTCTCGTCACATTCAAATCGTCTTAACACATCCCGCAGTTACATAATACTCATCACAAAGCCATTCCACCGCTCATTGAGCCACAAATTTCACTCTTAGGGACATCACCGGACATATGAGTCCAAATGTACAAGTTACAACTGAAGCTACCGAGCTTAAGTTGCGGTCTAACCATGGCCTCAAGTCCTCCAGACTAGCCCATCGCCAAAACACAGAATACACATCTCGAACCTCATTCATAGAGTCACAAGCCGGCAATGCACAACTGATACCGAGCGCTCATGTGCGCATATGAATGCGTGGAAGGAATTCAAAGAGTTATATTTCAAGCTGAATCAATTCTGCACGATAAGGAAAGAAAGATGAGAAATTACCCTAAATGTCATGTAGCTTCTCAAAGATAAGTATGGACGTCATCATATCGATTCGTAAGACTCTACTAGACACTTGCTCATGACTTGTAGAACGTATGAACCTAGAGCTCTCATACCCCCTTGTCACGACCCAAACTCTAACTTGACGTGATGGAACCTAACCTCACCCGCTAGGTAAGCCAAATAACAATAATCCGATTCAATTAATATTTAAATAGCTCTAATACACTCCTCAAGGACTCGTAGTACAAATCATGAGCTTCTAAGAATAGAGTTTACAAAGCTGGTATGAAGTAAATACATCATCTATTTGAAAAGTACATAAATAGAGTTTTATGAATCTAAGGCTACCATGAACAAGAGGCAGCTAAAACCGGAATGCAGGTACATCTTCAGATCCAGCTCCCAACGAACACAGTAACATCAGCAGCCAATATCTACACATAAGGTGCAGAAGTGTAGTATGAGTACAACCGACCCCATGTACCCAATAAGTAACAAACCTAACCTTAGGTTGAAAGTAGTGACGAGCTTGTACCAAGGTCGGGTCCCAATTTCAATAACCAACAATAGTTCATAATAACTTAAACAAGTAATACCAGAAGTAACCCAACAATCAAATGCTCAGCAAAAACATGATTTTTGAAAATAGTTCTGCCTTTCAAGTACATCAATGAAAACCCAAATCGTTTACCGGAGTTGCCAAAAATATGAATAAGTTTGAAAACAGTAATTTTTCCAAAATCCTTTCAATAATAAATAAGATATTTCATTTTTCTTTCCAAATAACCAGTGTAAAACAAATGCATCACTATGCCTATCTGCCAAAATGTGTGAGAAATCATGAATGATGTAATATCGTACAGCATGAGGAAAAATACATCTCTTTACATATATGTCATGTGCATATGTCAATGCAATGTATCTCAAAGATGAACTCATATGCATACTCTCAGAGTATCAATTAACTCAGTCCTCCCCATCACTCAGTCCTCACAGTCACTCAATCCTCCCAATCGCTCGGCACTCGCACTCAGTATGTACCTGCGCTCACTGGGGGTGTGTACAGACTCCGGAGGGATTCCTTCAGTCCAAGCTCTATATTCTGCACAGACAACTCACGTGCTACATAGACAACTCACGTGTTATAGTTTCAATATCTGGATCCGCACGGACAACTCACGTGCTATAATAAGTCAATCTGGCCTGCTGCGGCGTGCAGCCCAATCCCATAATTATCCTCACAATCAGGCCCTTGGTCTCACTCAGTCATCAATCTCTCCAGTCTCTCGGGCTCACAATGTCATGAAATTAGCCCAAAATGATGATATGATGAATCAATAAATAGCAATAGAGACTGAGATAATATGAAATAAATGAACATGACTGAGTATGAAATTTCATTTTAAACAAATAATTTAATAGCAATATGACCTCTGTGGGTCTCAATAATACTAGCACAGTCTCAACATGATTTTCAATATGATTCTCAGCTCAATTTCTTTAACACATAAAACTACATAGAAAATGCCAAGATTATTTAACTACAAAATTTTTCGGAACCAATTATGTCACAATTTCTATAGTGCATGCCCACATGCCCGTCACCTAGCATGTGCGTCACCTCCAAATAATTAAAATAATACATATATTCGGGGTTCATACCCTCATCTCCAAGATTAGAAGAGTTACTTACCTTGAACAAGACGAATCCAATGTCGAGCAAGCTAAACAATGCTCCAGAAATTCTATTTTGCGCGTATCAACTTCCGAACGGCTCGAATCTAGCCACAATTAATTTGATTCAGTCCACAAAATCATAGGAATTAATTCAATATCAAAATACTAATTTTTTCACAAAATCCGAAATTACACCTCAAAAATCACCCGTGGGGCCCACGTCTCGGAACCCGACAAAATTTATAAAATCCGATAGCCCATTCAACCACGAGTCTAGCCATACCAATTTTACCGAAATCCGACCTCAACTCGACCCTCAAATCTTCAAGCTCCAAAAATACTACAATGCTCTAATTGATTAAAATGTCCAAATATCACCCACAATTCAATACCTACCATTAGATATCCCAACTACATAAAAATAAATACGAAAAGATTCATAAATATCCATTTAGGCTTTATAATTCGGCAACAAGCCTTCAACCATCCCAAATTATCCTATAGGCTCGTCTATTAGCCTATTCAATTCCATTCTTATCATTTAATACTCATTTGGAGTCATTAATAATACTATGTAAATTACCCAACATCATTAAGTCACTATTCATTGTCTTATGCAACAAAACCCTATGTTCAAGAACACTCATTTCAAGAACTAGTGTTGTATCTTGTCAAAATGGTGATTCCCTATTCAATTCGTTCATCAATTAAGTTATCAAGTCTATTGGAATCATTAGAAACTCAAAACAATTCCTTTTATATCAATTCATCACTATTCATCTTCTTCTTTGCCCAAAATATCATTTTCAAGACCCTCCCTTAGGGTTCATACAATATCCCATTACAACTTCAAATAAAACTCATAAACATGCTACCCATACTCCAATATGACATATATATGAAGCTCAAGTGAAGGGATTAAGGGATTAACTCTTGGTGGTAGAATCTAACTTTTTCTCTTTTTGGTGTTCTTGAATATTCAACTCATTTCCTATGGACTTGATCCATAATAATGTTAGTATCATCACTAAATGATGTTATATAATCATCATTGTACTAAAATAACTTACCTTGAAGTGTATCCATAGTGGAAGAGCTCCTCCTTCTCTCTAGAAATCCCTTCCAAGATGAAGAACTAAACCATTCTCTCTCTAAACCCACGCTTTCAGCTCTTAAAATGACCCTTGAAGCTACTGGATTTGCCTACGCAATGGTGCGTAGGCTACACTGCTATGCTGCATAGGCTACGCAAGACTCGCGTAGCTGTTCTGCCATATTTTAGTAAAAACATCATAACTTCTTGTAGGAATCTTCAAATGATAAACGATTTGAAGCATTAGAAACTAGACACATATACGCTTCGTGGGATAGGTTATACACCATATAAAGCTTCATATCTTGAGAGATATTATCGTTTGAAGTTAGGTCTTGTGCGAACTCACTTGAAACTTTATCCCATCATAAAAGTTTCAACTTGACTTAGCTTTAGGGATCTTCTTAGACCATAAACCATTCTTAATGCACCTCATACATATATTATCATTATCAATTGATATCATTCAAATTATAAGCCTTGTTCATACCCGAATTAATATAATTAGCACCCGCCAATCTTCTTAATGGTCTTAAAACTCTTCAAAATTTTACGGGGTGTTACACCTATCATGCTAAGAGGAACCCAGTATCTAGTATAATTAAGGTTCATGTCCCTTATCCTGTAACATTATGTTTACCCGAAAAATGAATAGAGTTGAATTTGTACGTAGTTCTAAGGATATGCGGTATAGCTTAATACAAATCGTAAGGATAAATAGAAATATCAAATATAGATTGCAAAGAATGCAAAATAAACAAGGTTGGAAATAAGATGATTTTTAAGACTCACCAAGATAAATCAATTTATGAAGATTAAAAAAAATAACTCTTGAATATAGGAGAATATGGTGCTTGGGTTACAATGTAAGCAAAGAACTGTCTTTTACAGAAATGTAGCCATCCTCTTTATAGTGGAGGATCCTACTTTTAGATATAATTAAAAATATATAGTGGGAGATCCATGATAAATCAGCTTTTCCATAATTCCTGCCAGGATTCTCTCCTCTAGTGGGATTACATCAGCTATTGTCTATGAGCTCGATATCGATTCGAGTTTTCGGTCTTGACTCGAGCTCTCGCTCTTGACTCGAGTTCGATTCTGACTTGGATCTCTATATTGATTCAAGGTCAGTGTTGGTCGGTCTCTGAGTCATAAGATCGATACCCTTACTTTGCATCATAGTTTGACTTGGATTCGAGCTTGATAATAACATCGAGCTCGATATTGATCGGTCCTTCGGGCTCGAAGATTAGTGACCTGATTTTGGACCTCAACCTGATACTATGAAGACGCTTATTCAATCCAATGTATTACCATTTAAACCAGTTCATACGAAGGACTAACCAGTTTTTATCGTATATAGATAATCCCCTCATTTTTCGGGAGGGATGTAGCGAGAAACGACATGATTTCACAACGGCTCGATCAGATATAAGCTGACGTTTGCATCGAGCCCGACCATGACGTACGTGATAGATGTCACTCAGTTTAGCTTCCCAAGGTATTTAATGCGCGTCAGAAGGTGGTCGGTCACCGCTGATATTGAACTGCCATTGCTTCAATCTATAAATAGCCCTTCCTTTTACCATTTATCACTTTTACGTCTTCAATATTCCAAATTTTCTAAGTTCCTTTCCGTCTCTTCTAAGTTCATTCGTAGATCTGTGATTCTTTTCTACAAAATTCTTCTTAAAAACCACCAAATCTTTATCACCTTCTTTAAATCCAAAAATGGTGAAGACATCAAAAACAGTCCCCTAAAAAGAAAAAGCTTCTTCTTCCCAATCCGCCGCCGACAAAACGCCGGTGAATCCACGGCCTGAGGAGTGCGTTCCGGCGGCATGTATTCTTACCTCCGATTTCAAACTTGATAAAGGTTCGCCGATTCCCGGCCGATGTGAGCCCGTTTCGGGATATATTTGTTCGATAAAATATCGAGCAGATAAAAAAAGATTATAACAGGGGGAACAAAGAAGTGGTAGTACCATCTCCCGAAGAGGATATTACTACTCACGTGAAAGGGTTTTTAAGTGTGTACACTTACCCTTTCACGTTAGGTCCCCTCGATCCTGTTAGCATAGATTTTTGTCGTAAATACCCAATAACCCTAGGCCAGATTCATCCTTCTTTTTGGTGGATCGTTATTTTGATCCGATACTTCGTGAACAAAATCGAGGGGATGCCTTTCACCCTCGATCATCTCATCTGATTGTACCGTCCTCGCCTTTTTCGATGAGGGTTAATAAAACTTCAGCGTCGAGCTACCAAGGCTCTGTTCTCAAGCATAGACGAGGACATGGATCGAGGTTGGATGGGCAGGTTTGTTCGAGTAAGGACTTCGGACCTGATTCCAACTGAAAATATGCCTTTTCCCGAGGAGTGGAACATGAAGCGTAAGTGTAATTCTGATGTTATCTCCTACTATTTTGCCTTTTCATTTCTTTTCGCACTGATATCCCCTATTTGTGATGCAATGGTTCCCTGGATGCCCGGCGCAGTTCCTGATCTCAAGAACTGGGTATGGGATCTGGTTTCGACCTCTACATACGCCGAGCGCTCATGGCGTGACTTGTCAAAGGGCCGATGGGAGGCCAAAAATCATGGTAAGCCCCTTTCTCAAAATTTTTGGTAGTTCGAACGAGATGCTTTTCATATACTTTTAATAAATTTTCCCGTATGTAGGTGTGGGAAATGATGCGGTTTTGAGGCCCTCGTCCGTCGAGGAAGAGGCTTCGGTGTCTGTTCTAGAGCCGGTGAAGGATAATAAGAGGAAAAGGGCCTCCGTTCCCGAAGATCCAAAATCAAAGAAGAGGATGACTCGTAAGCCCAAAAACAGTACCATTTCCTTGATCGTAGAATCAGTTCTGCATCTAAGGGATGAAGACGACGAAGAATAAGAAAACGACGGGTCCGCGCTGGCGGCCCGAATGAAGAAAAGCACCGATGCCCCAAAGGCGGCTGAGTCGACGGTGATTCATAAGGCTCCACCCCGAACCGAGGAGATATCGGAGGAAGGTTCAGGCAAAGTCCCCGAGTCATTAGAGATCGAGGATGCTTCCTACCGAAGTCAACAAATGGTCGGTACATCGGAATGGACCGGTCCTGAAGTTCTCCGAACTGAGGTGAACGCCCCAAGCGAGTCGCCTGGGGCAATAGTAATCGGAGATTCGCCCACTCTTCCTGCTTTTTACGAAGGGGCTATTCGGGAAGCCCAAGCTTTGGGAGCCCTCGATATGAGCCGGTCTCATAAAGGGGAGGACCCTTTCTGTGATCTGTTTACCGGGGTCGAGGATGTTGCTGGCCCTAGTGATGTGTCGGGCCTTCTTTGTGAAGTGCAGCTAGCTCTGAATCGGGTAAGCTCTTAACTCCCTTTGTTGATATTATTTTTCATGTTTCGCTATTCTTTCCTAAATTCTTTTCTTCCTTCTTCGCAGGCCGTGGCGGTTCATCGAGAAGCATGTTCTCGGTCTCGAGTTGAGCTGCATCAGTTCGAGACCGATCTTCAACGGGTCACGGAGGAGAGGAACTCCCTTAAACTCCTCTTAGGGCAAATGGGGGAGGAAATCAAAGACCTCCGAGCTGAGTTGGCCAAGGCTCATCAAGATCAGACCAATCTGTCTGAGCAGGTAATGATACTTTTAAAAGCCTATGGGCTCGATAACGGAACGATGGCTAATCTTTCGGTCTCATGGCTGCAGCAGAAAATTGTGATGATCGGGAAACTCCGTGAGGAGGTTGATGTCATAAAAGAGGAGTCCTTGAAGTGGAAAGAAGGTATGGATCGCTTTGCTGCAGAGAAAGAGGCTGCTCGAGCCCAATTGTCATCGGCCGAAAACCAACTTCAAAGTATAAAGGATAAAATCTCGGTTCAAGAAAGAAGAATAGAGGAGCTCGAGGCTCGGTTGGCCTCTGAACTTGCTAAGGCCGAATCTGATGTCGAAAAGGCAAAGGCCGATGCGAATGCATTCATGGCCGTTTATCGGGTCGATGCTGAAGCTGCTCAGGTACAAGTAAGAGAGGCATCCGAGACTGCCAACACTCGAGCATATTGGGTTGTTGAACTTGCTAAGTGTCGATCTCAGAGGGAGACCCTCGAGGAGATCCACGCTCAAGGTTTCGACCTCACTGAAAAGATAAAAAGGGCTAAGGAGCTCAAAGCCGATGCTAAAGCCTTGGTTTTCGATGATGACGATGATGATGACGATGATGGAAGCAAGAGCAGGTCCGAGAGCAGGGAGGAGCCCGATGGAGAATAGACCGCCCCCGGGGATAACCAAGAAACTTAGTCCCTTGGTTTCTATTTCGGATGTTGCAAACAATCATGTAAATAATCTCGTAAATATATACAAATATCTTTTCTTCTCCCGTCTTTCCTCTATTTTATTTTCTGTCTTGTGAAGGTTTCATTTTATTCATGCCTTATGAATGTTTTCATAAGGCTTTAGGCAATTTGATTGAATTCGGACTTCGTAGCCTTTATATCCGAGTGAGCGTTTTCGAACTCGAAGTAATGTAGCCCGTAGGCTTGGTGATTTCGAACTTGAAGTATTGTAGCCCGTTGGCTTAGTAGTCGAGTGAGTGATTTAGAACTCGAAGTAATGTAGCCCGCATGCTTAATAGTTGAGTGAGTGATTTCGAACTCAAAGTAATGTAGCCCGTAGGCTTGATAGTCGAGTGAGTGATTTCGAACTCGAAGTAATGTAACCCGTAGGCTTGATAGTCGAGTGAGAGATTTCAAACTCGAAGTAATGTAGCCCGTAGGCTTAATAGTCGAGTGAGTGATTTCAAACTCGAAGTAATGTAGCCCGTAGGCTTAATAGTCGAGCGAGTGATTTCGACCTCGAAGTAATGTAGCCCGTAGGCTTAATAATCGAGTGAGAGATTTCGAACTCGAAGTAATGTAGCCCGTAGGCTTAATAGTCGAGTGATAGATTTTGAACTCAAAGTAATGTAGCCTATAGGCTTAATAGTCGAGTGAGTGATTTCGAGTATGTAGCCCATAGGCTTAATAGTCGAGTGAGAGATTTCAAACTCGAAGTAATGTAGCCCGTAGGCTTAATAGTCTAGTAAGAGATTTCGAACTCAAAGTAATGTAGCCTGTAGGCTTAATAGTCGAGTGAGTGATTTCGAACTCGAAGTAATGTAGCCCGTAGGCTTGATAGTCGAGTGAGTGATTTTGAACTCGAAATAATGTGTCCTGTAGGCTTAATAGTCGAGTGAGTGATTTCGAACTCGAAATAATATAGCCCGTAGGCTTAATAGTCGAGTGAGTGATTTCGAACTCGAAGTAATGTAGCCTGTAGGCTTAATAGTCAAGTGAGTGATTTCGAACTCGAAGTAATATAGCTCGTAGGCTTAACAATCGAGTGAATGATTTCGAACTCGAAGTAATGTAGCCCGTAGGCTTAATAGTTGAGTGAGAGATTTTGAACTCGGAGTAATGTATCCCGTAGGCTTAATAGTCGAGTGATAGATTTCGAACTCGGAGTAATGTAGCCTGCAGACTTAATAGTCGAGTGAGTGATTTCAATCTCAAAATAATGTAGCCTGTAGGCTTAGTAGATCGTCCCCGAGTGAGAATGGTTGCTCGAACTCTAGTTGCTGTAGCCTTTGGGCTTTATAGTTGAGTGAGTGTTGCTCGAACTTGTTGATTTACCTTAAGCCTGTTTGCATAATAAATCTCGAAATAGGGGAATCTTTCTTGGATATAAGATATCGGTAAAGTAGAAATTTTTCTTTGCAAGTCATTATACATGTGTCCATGTTTTGTGTCAGGGCTCGGGCCAACTACAATAGCATGGTTCGTTTTGACCATTTGTCTCTTACAATATTTCCTATCGGAACCCTGTTATTATGAAGTAACTTTCTTGCAGCGAACTTGATATATTTGAGGGGCTAATGCCCCCAGTATTCGAGGTCGATTGTAAAGAGGCCTCGGATACTGTCGAATTGTTTCTAAGTTAGCACGATCAATGGTTGCCTCATTAAAAACCTTGCCGAAAAAACCCATTTGGGATAAAATCGGTCTAAGGGAAAAAGAGTGCAACGCGTGCTTTCAGACCTAGGGCTTCGTATTGAAGGATCCATCGTAGCTCCTGATCGGACTCCTGCAAGGGTTAGTTTCGAAATATAAACGAATATGGGAGGGTCGTACCTTAGCAGTAGTATCGCTTTAGGTGTGACGCATTCCAATTGATCTATAGTTGTTTGCCGTTTATAATACCGAACTTGTATGATCCTTTTCCGATGTTTTCGAGAACCCGATAAGGTCCTTCCCAGTTCGGTCCTAGTTTTCCTTCATTTGGATTTTGGGTACTGAGTATGGCGAAGCTTGGTTCTTCGATTGTAGTATCTTTCAATTTGCTGCTTTTGGGCGGCCAATTGGACGAGAGAAGCTTCTCGTTTTTCATCTGATAATTTGAGGCTAGTGTTCATAGCCTCGTTATTTGACTCTTCTGTTGGATATCGAAACCTGGCACTGGGTTCCCCGACTTAGACTGGAATCAAGGCTTCGGAGCCATATACTAAGGAGAACGGGGTTGCCCCCGTACAAGATTTTGATGTTGTTCGATATGCCCAAAGAACTTCGGGTAGGATTTCTCTCCATTTTCCCTTAGCGTCGTTTAGCTTTTCTTTAGGTTTTGAATGATAGTTTTGTTCGTTGATTCGTCTTGTCCGTTCCCACTGGGGTGATACGGTGTTGATAATATCCTTTTTATTTTGTGGTCTTCGAGGAATTTTGTCACTTTGCTGCCGACAAACTGTTTCCCATTGTCACACACTATTTCGGTGGGTATCCCGAATCGACATACGATATGATCCCAGATAAAGTCTATAATCTCTTTCTCTCTTACTTTCACGAACGCCTGTGCTTCAACCCATTTAGAGAAATAGTCAGTCATAAATAAAATGAACTTAGCTTTACATAGGGCCGATGGCAGAGGTCTGGCGATATCCATTCCCCATTTCATGAATGGCCATGGGGATAGGACTGAGTGAAGTTGCTCTCCGGGCTGATGTATCATTGGTGCAAACCTTTGACATTTGTCACATTTTCGAACAAACTCCTTTGCATATTTATCCATATCGATCCAATAATACCCTGCCCTGATTATTTTTCGGACTAATGAATCGGCACCAGAGTGATTTACACAAGTGCCCTCGTGCACCTCACGTAGGACGTATTCGGTGTCTCCTGGACCTAAGCATACTTCCAATGGTCCATCGAATGTCCTTCGGTATAATGTTCCATCTGTAATTAATGTGAATCAAGCAGCTTTGGTTCGTAGGGCCCTCAAATATTTAGGGTCCGATGGGAGCTTTCCATTCTTTAAGTATTCAATATACTTATTCCTCCAATCCCAGGTTAAGCTTGTAGAATTTATCTCGACATGACCTTCTTCGATCACAGATCTCGAAAGTTGAACGACAGTCCCCGAGCTTATCTCGCCTTCCTCGACCAATGATCCCAAATTTGCAAGTGCATCAGCCTCGCTGTTTTGTTCTTGTGGATCATGATGTAAAGTCCATTCTTTGAAATGGTGCAAAGTGACCTGCAGTTTGCCCAAATACCTTTGCATTCTATCTTCTCGAACTTTGAAGGTTTTGTTTACTTGATTTACCACCAGCAAAGAGTCACACTTGGCTTCAATGACTTCTGCTCCCAAGCTTTTAGCTAGCTCGAGACCTGCAATCATGGCCTCATACTCGGCCTCGTTGTTAGTCAACCTAGTAGTTTTGATAGATTGCCTAATAGTGTTACCCGTGAGTGGTTTTAAAATGATGCCTAGCCCAGAACCCTTTCATGTTTGAAGCCCCATCCATAAAAAGGGTCCATACCTCCGATGATGTACCCGATTTCAATAAGAGTTCTTTTTCAACTTCGGGTACGAAGGTCGGCGTGAAATCGGCCACGAAGTCTGCTAAAATTTGAGACTTGATGGTCATACGGGGTTTATATTCGATATTGTACCCACTGAGTTCGACGGCCCATTTGGCCAATCGGCCTGATAGTTCGGGCTTATGTAAAATATTACGGAGTGGGTAAGTGGTCAATACGCATATGGGGTGACATTGAAAGTATGGTCTTAACTTTCTAGAGGCGCTTATCAATGCAAGTGCCAATTTTTCTAACTGTGGATATCTAGTTTCTGCTTCTCCTAAGGTTCGACTTATATAATAAATGGGAAATTGCGTACCTTGCTCTTCTCGAACTAGGATACCACTTACAGCAATTTCCAATACTACCAAGTACAAGCAAAATTTTTTGTTTGTTTTTGGAGTATGAAGCAGTGGTGGGCTCGATAGATAACGTTTTAATTCCTCTAATGCTTGTTGGCATTCCGAGGTCCAAGCGAAATCGTTCTTCTTTTTGAGTTGAGAGAAAAATTTGTGACTTCGATCTGGCGATCTTGAAATGAATCGGCCTAAGGCAGCAATCTGTCCCGTTAGCCTCTGCACGGCTTTTACGTTGTCCACGATGGCGATGTCTTCGATGGCCTTGATTTTATCGGGGTTAATCTCGATCCCCCGATTTGATACCATGAAGTCGAGGAACTTGCCCGACCCGACCCCAAAAGTACATTTCTTGGGGTTGAGCTTCATGTTGTATTTTCTTAAAATCTCGAATGTTTCCTACAAATGAGACAAATGGTCCTCTGCACGCAGGGACTTAACTAGCATGTCATCAATATAAACTTCCATTGATTTGCCTATTTGTTCCTCGAACATTTTATTTACTAGGCGTTGGTAAGTAGCTCATGAATTTTTTAGCCCGTAGGGCATCACATTATAACAATATGTTCCATACTTGGTGACAAATGAAGTCTTTTCCTTGTCTTCCAGGTTCATTTGGATTTGATTATACCCGGAATAGGCATCGAGAAAAGTAAGGATCTCGTGGCCGGCCGTAGCATCGATCATGCGATCGATGTTAGGCAGTGGAAAAGAATCTTTGGGACATGCCCTGTTTAAATCCTTATAATCTACACACATTCTAAATTTTTTCCCTTTTTTAAGGACTACAACTACATTGGCTAACCATTCGGGATATTTCACCTCCCGAATGGACCCTATTCTGAGAAGTTTAGCTACCCCGTCCTTTATGAATGCGTGCTTTACCTCAGATTGGGGCCTTATCTTTTGCTTTATCGGTTGGAACCTAGGGTCCAAGCTTAGCCGATCCGTCATTATATCCAATGGGATCCCTGTTATATCTAAATGGGACCAAGCAAAACAATCCATGTTATCGATAAGAAATTGAATAAGCCTTTTCTTGAGTTCGGGGGTTAATCACGTTCCTAGGTATACCTTTGGTTTGAGCAAATGCTCGATTAGTATGACTTGCTCCAACTCTTCAATTGTTGATTGGGTAGCGTCGGAATCGTCGGGAAGCACGAAGGATCGAGGGATCCTTTGTTCATCATCTTCATCGATCTTCTGGTATTCTGGTTGGGTTAAAGCTGATGTATGTGATTGCTATTTGGCATCTTGTTCCCCTTTTGAGCCCGATCCCTTTATTGGCGAAGGCAAGTATATCAGATTTGCTTCCTCGACGGCAAACATTTCTCTTGCGGCCGGTTGTTCTCCGTACACTATTTTGACTCCCCTTGATGTTGGGAATTTAAGAACCTGGTGTAGGGTCGAAGGTACAACTCTCATGTTGTGGATCCATGGCCTTCCAAAAAGGGCGTTGTACCTCATGTCGCCTTCGATTACGTGGAACTTCATTTCCTAGATGCTCTCGGCCACATTTATCGGCAGAATTATCTCACCTTTGGTGGTTTCACATGCCATATTGAATCCGTTTAGAACCAGGGTTGCGGGTATGACCTGGTCCTGTAAACGAGATGTTCTACAACCATCAATCTAATGATGTTGGCCGAGCTACCTGGATCAATTAACACACGCTTAACATTAGTTTTTATTCATAAGTATGGATATTACTAGTGCATCGTTATGAGATTGTATGACTCTTTCTGCATCTTCATCATTGAAGGACAAAGTTCCTATGGGTGCGTAATCCTGAGTTCGAGATCGCTTTTCCCTCACAATCGATGTCTTAGTGCGTTTAAGCACCGGCCCTTGAGGGGTATCGACGCCGCCGATGATCATGTGGATGACGTGCTGTGGTTCTTCTTGTTCGTTTTGTTTGCCAAAATCCCTGTTTTTGAAATGGTTCTTCGCCCTGTCGCTTAAAAATTCTTGAAGGTGTCCTTCATTGAATAACCGGGCTACCTCCTCTCTTAGTTGCCTGCAATCTTCCATTCTGTGGCCATCGGTCTGCATGGGTCGAGGCCATTTAATGTCTTTGATGCGTCTAATAGCCGACACGATGGCGAATGCATCAATGCTGAAGTTATACTCCGATAACCGAGGCACTTCCTTAGATCCGGTAGGCCTGTCGAACCCACTTATGTTCATCAGCCCCCGAGACCCTTGACCTTTATCACTTCTTTTGTTGCTTTGTCTAGGGTTACGTCTCGATTCATTGATTCTGTGGTTTCCGTTATATAGTCGGTATCGATCCCTGATCAGACCTTGTTCTCGATTGATATCCCTTCGAGCAGCGGGTTCAGACCCCAACTGATCATCTTCGACTCTAATTTTTGATTGGTAGCGATTGTGTACGTCGGCCCAAGTGATAGTCGGGTACTCGATCAGGTTATGCTTCAACCGATATGAAGCCGTCGAACTTCATTCGTTCAAACCTTGAGTGAAAGCCTGAACAACCCAATCATCTGTGACTGGGGGTAGATCCATTCGTTCAATTTGAAAACGAGACACAAACTCCCTTAGCATCTCGTTATCCCTTTGTCTTACCTTAAACAGGTCTAACTTCCTGGTCTCGACTTTTATGGCCCCGTCATGTGCTTTTACGAAGGAATTCGCAAGCATAGCAAAAGAATCGATAGAATTAGACGGCAAATTATAATACCATATCATTGCTCCCTTTGACAGGGTTTCACCGAATTTCTTCAATAATACGGATTCGATCTCATCATCCTCTAGATCGATCCCTTTGATGGCACATGTGTATGGGGTGAAATGTTCGTTGGGGTCAGTAATTCTGTTATATTTAGGAATCTCGGGCATGTGGGACTTCTTTGGGATCGGTTTAGGAGCCGCGCTTGGGGGAAAATGCTTTTTTATGAATTTTTTGAAATCTAAGCTCTTCAATATTGGTGGTACCCCCGGGATCTAATCAACCCTGGAGTTGTACGTTTCCACCTTTTTGTCGTTTGCTTTGATCCTCCTTTCTCCCGATTCTATTCGTTTGGTCAGTTCTTCGAACATCTTAGCAATTTCGGGATTAGTCCCCGACTCCTAGTCATTTGATTTCACTATAGCTAGTTCCGTTGTATGTGCGATTTCTCGGGTTTGACTGGGCTCCAGTCTACTAGGTATCTGGGTTTGACTCTGCATCTGAGCTATTGCTGCCTGTTGAGCTTGCAACATTTTGAAAATCATACGCAAGCTGACGCCGTTTTCCTCGATGTTATGGTATCTCGAGCTGCAGACCGAGTGCCACCATAAATGCTATTTTCAAGTTCAGAATGTAGGTTCGCCTCAATGGCCACATACGAATTGATGTCTATCGGCAATTCGATTCGAGCTCTAACGGCGTTGACAAGTGGTATTTCGGTACTGGGTGTCAAGGTGTTGTTCTCATCTTGAAGACCAGCTTCGTTGTCGATAGGTAAGGCCATTTGATTGATAGTTGGTCGTTGCTAATCCGAAATCCAAGATACTTTCGAAAACAAGCGTAAAACGGTGTGTTTTTGCAGATTCGTATCAAATAACCACTGTTATCCTTAGCCCCACTGTGGGCGCCAAACTGTTTACCCAAAAAATGGATAGAGTTGAATTTGTACGTAGTTCTAAGGATATGCGGTATAGATTAATACAAATCGTAAGGATAAATAGAAATATCAAATATGGATTGCAAAGAATGCAAAATAAACAAGGTTGGAAAGAAGATGATTTTTAGGACTCAGCAAGATAAATAAATTTATGAAGCTTAAAAGAATAACTCTTGGATATAGGAGAATATGGTGCTTGAGTTACAATGTAAGCAAAGAACTGTCTTTTACAGAAATGTAGCCATCCTCTTTATAATGGAGGATCCTATTTTTAGATATAATTAAAAATACATAGTGGGAGACCCGTGATAAATCAGTTTTTCCACAATTCCTGCCAGGATTCTCTCCTCTAGTGGGATTGCAATGGCTCTTGTATATGAGCTCGATATCGACTCGAGTTTTCGATCTTACTCGAGCTCTCGATCTTGACTCGAGCTTGATTCTGACTCGGATCCCTTTATTGATTCGGGGTCAGTGTTGGTCGGTCTCTGAATCATAAGCTCAATAACTTTACTTTGCATCATAGTTTGACTTGGATTCGAGCTTGATAATAACATCGAGCTCGACATTGATCGGTCCTTCGGGCTCGAAGCTTGGTGACCTGATTTCGGACCTCAACCTGAAACTATGAAGACGCTTCTCCGATCCAATGTATTACCATTTAAACCAGTTCGTACGTAGGACTAACCGATTTTTACCGTATACACATTCCCTTTTCGAATGATCAAGAAAGTTTTTTTCCTTTTTCTTTTGGAAATGTGTCTTTGGTCATTATTGACATTGTCTTAACTATGCCAAACTTCTTATGAGTCATACTATGTTTACCACAAACTTGAATGATTCACATTCACTTATCCATTAGATTTATATCACCTCTCTATATCTTGTCATGATAATTTAAGATGCAACATCTTCATTTACAATATTTTGTTTTTGTACCTTTGCTAAACTCGTTAATGGTGATTACCTTAGTAAACAGTCCCTCCAACATCTTGACCAACGATCTTGAATTGAAATCTAGGGCCTAACATAAGTGCCCTTATTAGTATCCTTTAGTAAAATTCTTTATAAGTTAGGACACCATCCTCACAATACTAGCTGACATTATCACCTTATTTTCTTCCATGATTTCTCAGTATTCGACTGATAATTCTTATTCACCAAAGTCATACGTGTTGACTGTATCAGTCCCAATCTATTCTAAACTTAACCTTCCATTTTGAACAAATCTGACACTTTCTGGCTATTAGCCCAAACGTCTCGTATTATAACTTAAACATTGAGATTCATTGTCATCAATTCAATATCTTCCTCAATAGGAAATCAATACGATCGAGAATCTGTACTTTCATTTCAGTCACAAACGCACGATATAGAGTATGAAAAAAAATGAAACTCCCCAGATGTCATTGTAGCCACCCCGATATAAGTGTGGCCGGCAACACACCTATAAGAGGGACTCTACTTGACACGGCTCCATAGACTTCTTAGGACTCGACTTAGAACCTAGTGCTCTGATACCAAGTTTGTCACAACCCAAAATCCATGTGACCGGCACCCGGCACACTACCCAACCCGAGCGAACCAAACCACGTGATGCACCCAAATCATAAGCATGAAAAGCAATTTAACTGCGGAAGCTCCTTGAAAATCATATACATTTTCAAGTTAAATGATAAAATATTTTCCAATTCAAAATCATACATAATGTCTTTCATGATCATAACAATGAGACTAAGTAAAATTAATATACTTTCATCCATGTCGTTTACAACCCCATTATTACAACCTTTCATAACTATCAATGGAGCTTATATACCAAAGAATAGAACCAACGGTTGGATTAGTTCCAACAAAATAAAATAAGGAAGAACATGATAGCTACCAAGAAATAAAAGTGGTGCTTCATAATACCTCGGAAAGAGAGTCATCCTAGCCTGACCACATGCCACGTATCATACATCATCCTGAAATATGTAAAGTAAGCAGGGACCTGGAGGGGGCCCTAAACACCGGTACTCAATAAGTGTCATAGACTCTCTCTAACTTAAGTTCTTGGGACAAACTTTATAAACAATAATGCACCAATATTTGATATAAAACGATAAGAAATTTTATCAATTAATAATGCACCAATATTTTATCAATAACAACCAAGTGAAATATAACCCACAATATAAACTTTTAAAATATTTACATCAATCCAAGATTTTGGATAAAATCGTACAAAATCATTCCATTTTCTTTAAGTCATCGAAATCACTTTCGCCTCCTTAGGCCTAAACATAAGGAAATCATCCTTACCTTTCACTGGGAGTACTATACCATCACCGACACAAGAAGGTCAACTAGGTTATGTACCTAGCGGCAAGTATCATAGACCCTACTTGCTCAGGTCGTCTCATCGTAGTGCCGTACGAATCGACTCAGCCATGCATATAATAGCACAAAAAAGTACTCTCTAGGGAGAGCACTCTTTCGTAGTTGATAGTAGGCTATATTTATGCAATTTAGACACTAGTTACACTCTAATTTAGCCGCACTTTATTGATATTTGAATGCTAAAAGTTAACAAAATGATCTAATTAAGAATTTGATGCTTTGCAGGAGCTACTCCGAGCTAGAAGGGAGCTAACGAGTATTTTGGAGTCAACATGGAGTGTGAAAGGCCAATAGAAGGTTAGCCAGGTCGAAAAGGAGCAAGAAAAGCAAGCGAGACGACCCCTCCAGGTGCGCGGCCGCGAAGTGGGCCCCGAATTAGTCTGCAAACTCAAGGCAGTGAGGCAGTGGAAATCCGCGGCCAGATCCGCGGTCGAATCCTCGGCCGCGGACGAAAGTCAAACACGTAGGGTTAATTTAGTAATTTCCTAGGCAACTAACCTAAACCTATATGAATCCTAAACTCGCCCAGAAGTCGGAGATAGCTGGTTTTAGAAGATTTTAGAGGCAAGAACAAGGGAGAGAAGACGGATAATTTCCTAAGAGTTTTCATCTTCTTCTTCATACTTCTATTTGTTGATTATGAATTATTTTAATGATTTGTTTTCCATTAGTATGAGTAGCTAAATCTATTATCTAGGTTTGATGGAACCAATTGTTGGATGAAGTCTTGACTCTATTTTTGTTATAATTGAGCCGTGTTGTTCTATGATTGTTCAACTACGTATTGTATTGTGGTTAATTGGAAGGGCCCTTGATTAATCGTGTCTAGTTACCTTGTGTTTCTTGAGAAAGAACACTTGGTTAGATTGTTGTTGAACAACACCACTTTTGGGTAAGTTAAGAGATTAATTACTTGAATTTAAAAGTAGGGTTAGAAATAACGAAGCTTTGGTGGGATAATTCTGAGTTGTATAAATTGTTAACTAGAGTAGTTCGAAAGAATGCTTCTAGTAAATTATCATAATTGATCGAGAGATAATTACGGTAGCCCGGAACTCATATTCCTCATAGAGTATTACGGCAAGATTATAGCTAAAGAGTTAAGAATTAATCCGAAAATTGGGGAAATTAATAGCCCTAGATCCTTTTACCCTTGAATTCAATTTTAGTCTTGATTATTGTTAATTTTATTGTCATTTTTTCTTAGCTAAATAAATTCCACTGATTATTCATAAAACTCTTGCATCCGGAAGTTGTCTGAGCTTATCATTAGCATTATTTAAAGTTGTAGTAAATAGGTTAGTTCCATGTGGGATTTGACTCCGGACTTGAACCGGGTTATATTTGCAGCAACCGCTTAGTCCTTTTTACAAAGCATAGTTGGGCGTGATCAAATTTTGGCGCCGTTGCCGGGGAACTAACGGTGTTATTTATTACAACTTAGAAGAATTGCTAGGATTCTTAGTTTAGATCAATTTCTTACTGTTTAAATTTTTCCATTGAAATTCTCACGTTTGAATTCTCGTGTGACTCAGGTATATGCCTAGAAGCTCTTCGAGGACTGGTGAACTTTTTGAAGGACTCTCAGACCCCGAGAAAGCATTCAGGGCATTTAATCGAGCCAACAAGAATAACAAACAGTTACAACAAATACACACACTCAAAATTAAAATGGACAACGTGGACGATGTCAATGAAAACAATCGGAATAATCGGGTTGACCCAAACAATGGAGTGGTGGCACCTCTTGTGCCAGAAGCTACTCTTTATGATTGGGCACAACCAACTGTTGATAACTTAGCCACCGCCATTGCTGTACCTCAGATACAAGTAGAGACATTCCATATCACCAACAATATGCTGCATCTGTTGCAAAATAAGGGGCTGTTCTCCGGGTCATACATTGAAGACCCACAACAACATCTGAAGAATTTCCTACCAATATGTGTGACCCAAAGACAGCCGAATGTGACTCCTGAAGCCATCAAGATATTACTGTTTCCATTCTCTGTGACTGGAGAGGCTCAAACTTGGCTGAATTCGCTCCCAATAAACTCCATTGCCACTTGGGAAGAATTAGTCAAATAGTTCTTAAACAAGTTTTATCCTCCCAATAAGACTGCAAGGCAGATTGATGAGATATTGCAGTTCAGGCAATAACCAACTGAGACCTTGCAAGAAACCTGGGAGAGGTTCAAGGGTATGCTAGTGAAGTGTCCACACCATGGCATTCGAGATCAGATGCTGGGACAGAGATTCTACATGGGTTTAGCAGATAGTTTGAAGGCCAATGTAGATGCTTCAGCTGGGGGTGCATTTTTTAGCAAGATACTCACAGAGTGCAAGATTCTTCTTGTCAAGATGGCTCAAAATTCAGGCTGGATGGCTAGAGGTATGACACTTACACCAATAGTGCATTTTGTTGCTCTTGACCCAAACAATTTTCATGCAGAGAACATAGCCACTCTCATGACTTAGATGAGCATACTGACAAAGAAAATTGATGAGATGGGTACAAAGCAAGTGCACATTGTTGATACAACAAATGAAGGATTGTGCTCTCCTTGCATAAACCAGTCATATGTGTGCTCGTGGAGTGGAGAGAATGACAACCAGGGCTTCAGAGAAGACATTAATTATGTCAATAATTTTGGAGGTCAGAGGCAAGGTGGGCAACAATAGGGACCAGCACCAAACCAGCAGTACAGACCCAACCTGCCACAACACAACCCCAATTCTGGAGGCGCACGACCACAAGGTCAAATTATGCCTTATCAAAGGCAACAGGGCTATAATCACCAGCACCAGCAACAGTTGGCCTACCAACCACCTCATCAACAACAGGACAACATGGTAGAAATCAGGGGTATGCTGCAACAACTCATTGGAACAAATGGTAAGATGCAAGAAACATTAGCAGCAAATGATTCAGCAATCAAAGGCATTGAAACTCAACTGGGACAACTATCTATGGCCTTGAACAATCGCCCCAAGGAACATTGCCTGCAGATACAAATATTAACCCAAAGGAACAGAACCCAAATCAGCTAATGGCAGTGAGTCTCAGTAATGGAAGAGATTTAGACAGAGAGCAAGAAGTTGCTCAATTTACGAGAGAGACTACGCCAACTACGCTAGTTACATTAGAGGCAGATGAGTCAGCAGAGCTCACCGAGGTTGTAATTGAACAAGCACAGGTTGACAAGGGTAAGGAGAAGGATGGTGAACAAGTCTCAGAACAGGTGGCCCCTATTATGCCAGAAGCTTCCAACAAAGAAAAGACATCAAGTAGTGGACAGAGGTTGACTCCTGCACCATTCCCTCAGAGACTGGCAAAACAAAAGAAAGATGATCAATACAGGAAATTCATGGAAATGCTTCGACAGATTCAATTGAATATTCCATTGATGGATGCTTTGAGGGAAATGCCAGGGTATGCAAAAATGATGAAGGACCTGATGTCGCGGAAATTTGACTTCCAGGACCTGTCCACTGTAACTCTGACACAGACCTGCAGCGCGGTAGTGACAAGACCTATGACCCAAAAGGTGTCTGATCCAGGTAGCTTCACTATCCCATGCACAATTGGGAGTTATGCTTTTGCTAAAGCATTGTGTGACTTGGGAGCCAGCATAAACTTGATGCCCTTGGCAATCTATACAAAATTGGGCATTGGCAGAGCTAGACCGACCGCAATGTTGCTGCAACTGGCCGATCGCACAGTCAAAAGACCGACATGAATTCTTGATGATGTACTTGTGCAAGTGGGGAAATTCGTATTTTCTGCAGACTTTGTTATTCTTGACTGTCAGGTGGATGAAGAGATACCCATCATTCTGGGAAGGCCATTCTTAGACACTGGGAGAGCATTAATTGATTGTGAGATTGGAGAGTTGAAAATGAGGTTGAACAATAAAGAAATAATATTCAACATTCAAAAATCCATAAGGAGACCCAGTGAATTTGCAAACTACTCACTAGTGGAGGCCGTGGATGTGATACTGCAAGAAGAGAATGAGACCCTTAATGTCAAGGATCCACTAGAAGCATGCTTGATAAATTTGGAAGAGATGGACGGTGAAGGGTTGGCAGAGTGGATCATGGGTCTCGAATGTCAAGGATTCTGGAAAAGGGAACCTCAGTTCGAGCCCCTACGCTTGGAAGAGAGAGCAACACCACCTGCAAAACCATTAATAGAGGAGCCACCACATCTGGACTTGAAACCGCTTCCAACCCACCTCGGGTACGCTTTCTTGGGGCCTAATTCTACTTTGCCTATTATTATATCATCTTGTTTGCTAGTTGTGCAGGTAGAGAAACTATTGCAGGTATTTCAAGAATGTAAGATTGCCATTGGTTGGACCATGGCAGACATAAAGGGTATCAGCCCAACCTTTTGCATGGACAAGATTCTTCTGAAAGAGGGGCACAAACCTTTCAGGGAGCATCAACGACGGTTGAACCCGAATATGAAGAAAGTAGTAAAGAAGGAAGTGATCAAGTGGTTGGATGCGGGTATCATCTTCCCCATCTCTGACAGCAACTAGGTCAGTCCTGTCCAATGTGTGCCAAAAAAGGGAGGAATGACGGTCGTAAAAAATGAGAATAATGAGTTGATCTTGACTCGTACAGTCACAGGGTGGCGGATTTGCATGGACTATCGGAAACTGAAGACAGCCACTCGAAAGGACCATTTCCCATTGCCTTTAATTGACCAAATGTTGGACAGGTTAGATGGGCGGTCCCACTTCTATTTCTTGGATGGATACTCGGGATATAACCAGATCTCAATAGCCCTAGAAGACAGATAGAAAACATTCTTCACTTGTCCATATGGTATCTTTTCCTTTCGGAGAATGCCCTTTGGACTTTGCAATGCACCGGCTACATTCCAGTGGTGCATGTTAGCCATTTTCACTGACATGGTGGAGGATATTATGGAGGTGTTTATGGATGATTTCTCCGTGGTGGGGGATTCATTTGAAGATTGTCTTCACAACTTAAGAAGAGTGCTCAAAAGATGTGTAGAGACAAATCTGGTACTGAATTGGGAAAAGTGCCATTTTATAGTACAAGAAGGAATAGTGTTGGGGCATCGAGTGTCCAGCAAGGGCATTGAAGTCGACCATGCCAAGGTTGATGTGATTGAGAAGCTGCCACCGCCTACTTCGGTAAAGGCAATGAGAAGTTTCCTTGGGCACGCCGGGTTCTATAGGCGATTCATTAAAGATTTTTCCAAAATTGCTAACCCCTTATGTAAGCTGCTTGAAAAGGATCAGCCCTTTGTGTTTTCTAATGATTGCAGGTTGGTTTTTGAGGAGCTGAAGAAGAGATTGGTGACTGCACCCATCATAGTGGCACCCAACTGGGAGCAACCATTCGAGCTCATGTGCGACGTCAGTGATTATGCTATAGGAGCAGTCTTGGGGCAACGCAAAGACAAAATAATGCACCCGATTTACTATGCAAGTAGGACGCTCAGCGGTGCACAGCACAATTACACTGTAATGGAAAAGGAAATGCTGGTTGTAGTGTTTGCCTTAGACAAATTCAGGTCGTACTTAATTGGTTCAAAAGTTATTGTTTATACTAACCATGCAGCAATTGGGTACTTGATTGCAAAGAAGGAGTCAAATCCACGCTTGATTCACTGGGTTCTTTTGCTACAAGAATTCGATCTAGAAATTCGTGACAGAAAGGGGACGGACAATCAAGTAACAGACCACCTCTCAAGATTGGAAGGAGCTGAAAAGAGAATGGAGGTTGAAGACATAACAGAGACATTTTCGGATGAACAGTTACTTGCTGTGACAATGGAGGAGACGCCATGGTATGCTAATATTGCTAACTATTTAGCAAGCGGTATTGTACCTTATGAACTCTCCTCAATTCAAAAGAAAAAGTTCTTCCGTGATTGTCGAGCCTATTATTGGGATGAACCTCTATTGTTTAAAATATGTGTAGATAACATGATCCGGAGGTGTATCCCCGAGAAAGATCAACCTTATAATTTGCAGGCTTGCCATGCTTCACCATATGGTGGACACTTTGAGGAATCCGAACAGCAGCAAGAGTGCTGGAATCGGGATTGTATTGGCCTACCCTGTTCAAGGATACCCATGCTTGGGTCAAAAATTGCGATGAATGCCAAAGGACAGGCAACATATCTCACCGCCACGAGATGTCGATGACCACAATTCAAGAGGTGGAGGTTTTTGACATGTCGGGGATCGACTTTATGGGGTCGTTCGTCATCTCGTATGGTAATAAATATATATTGGTAGCGGTTGAATATGTCTCCGAGTGGGTTGAAGCGGTGGCTCTCCCAACCAATGATGCAATAGGGGTAACAAGTTTCCTAAAGAAAAATATCTTCACACGTTTTGGCACCCCGAGAGCTATAATCAGTGATGCTGGAACCCATTTTTGCGATAGAGCGTTCGCACGTCTATTAGAAAAGTATGGAGTTCGCCACAAAATAGCAACACTGTACCACCCACAGACGAGCGAGCAAGTTGAAGTGTCCAATAGAGAAATTAAAAGTGTCCTGACAAATACAGTGAATGCAACAAGGACTGATTGGGCGAAGAAGCTGGATGATGCATTATGGGCATACTGCACAACATTCAAAACTCCAATTGGTATGTCACCATAAGAGTTGGTGTTTGGAAAGGCATGCCACCTTCCGGTAGAGCTCAAACATAAAGCACTTTGGGCACTGCGGCAGTTGAATTTGGATATAGAGACCGCAGGCACCAGCAGAGTCACTGAGTTACATGAGCTCAAGGAATTTAGGTTCCATGCAATTGAGAATGCTAGATTATACAAAGAAAAGATGAAAATGATCCATGATAAGCACATCTTAGATCGGAACTTCAAGCCCGGAGATCTAGTGTTGTTATACAACTCGAGATTGAGATTGTTTCCAGGTAAGTTGAAGTCCCGATGGTCAGGACCCTTCAGAATGGTGCAAGTGTTCTCAAGTGGAGCTGTAGAGATTGAGACCGAAGATGGGACAAACAAGTTCACGGTAAATGGGAAAAGGTTGAAACATAACCTTGGAATGGTCGAAGAGAAAGGGAATAGAATGGTGATAACTTTGGAAGAGCCCCATTACGCAAACGAGGAGTGATAATGAAAGCATGCGTCATGCCGCGACGTTAAATCAGGTACTTCCTGGGAGGCAACTCATGGTTTGTTGTAAATCGCCGTGCCACGACGCTAACTTAGGCGCTTTTTGGGAGGTAACCCATTATTTTATTACTTTGGTTATTGCAATTGATTTTGAATGACTTTGACCGATCTACTACTATGCAGGGCAAAAATTATGTGCATCGGAAGGATTCGGGGGTTGAAATTAACCCAGGAATAGGTAAAAATGCGGCAAAGACAAAACTTGGTTGGAGACGGAGATCCACGGCCGCGAATTGGACCGCGGATATGGCCGCGGATTTTGGCCTGTGTTCTATCCCCCATCCACGGCCGCGGATTGGACCGCGGATTGGGGCACGGATTTTTGGTCCCCCTCTGCCCAGAATTCGAGGCCGCGGATTGGACCGCGGATCTGGGCGCGGATATGCGGCATGTCCAAGTAAGTTTGTTTTAATTTTTAGTCAACTTTTTTTATGTTCCCTAACTTAAACGCCCATCACCCCCACTTCCCTTCCCTTCTCTTCTTTCCTTCCTAACTTCAAGTCCCCAAACCCTTCTCCTTCCCCCCACAACTAAAACGCCCCTACCCAAACCCCTCCCTTCCCCCATATTTTCCTTTAAACACAAGACTCTTCTCCTTCCTTCTCTTCTCCACTCAACCAATCTCCAACCTCCGTTCTTCTCAAGATCTCCAAGTAAGTACATGATTTTATTTCTCTTTCTTAGTATTTTTCTTTTTTTCTTTTCAGTGATTTTTTTTCTTTCAATTTTTTCCCTTGCTATTGTATATATAGGGTAGTAAAATCATAGGTGCTTTTGTCTGGGATTTGGATTGTGGTTTATATGTGGTATATGGAGGCTATTTGAATTGGTTGATTTGGGGGAAGCCATTATTGGGTTTGTGAGGAATGATAGTCTAATTGGGTCTTTGGGTGACTTGGGGGGAACATATGCACACTACCTGTTTGTTGATTTGCCTTAATGAGTGTTGAATATAAATTGTGACCAATTGTGCAAGTGAAGTCTGAGTAACCGTCATTGGTCACATATTCCACTCTCCACTGATAGTAATATTTATTATGTAGGTAACATACAACCTTCAAGGATGAGACGCGCTACCGGGGCCTCATCAAGTGGTCATGGAGGCTCATCTCGGGGACGGGCACCGACCAGTGCAGCTCAGTTTGATCGTACCAAGTTTGTCTCCAGAGCTGCCCAAGACCGTTCAGTTTGAAGGCCACTAAAAAACCTGTACCGGAAAGGGGTATTGACAGGACGTCCCTCTAGGATGAGTGCCCTAATATGTATCGGGAGTTGATCAGGCGCAGATTGGACAACTTTTTTGAAGAGCCGGAGGAGGGTAACTTGATGCTTGTTCAGGATTTCTATGCTAACTGCCCCGAATATGAGGATAGAATATGCACGGTGCGACACACGGGGGTGGATGCCTCGATAGAATCCATCAGGAGAGTGTATCGATTGCCTGAATTCAATGGGGAGGAGGATTTCTATGATACTTACAGGAGAGAACCCATCACATGGAACAGGTTTTTCAGAACTATCCGTGCATAAGACAAAGAGGTAGTGTGGGTTGTGCCGGGATCGAAGCTACACTCTACCTCACTCACTTTTGAAGGAAAGTGCTGGTTGTACATCATCAACAGTCGCTTGCTGCCGTCCCACAAAACCACGGAGGTAAATGGTCCGAGAGCTGCCTTGATCTGGTGCTTCGTGAATAGCCATAACTTTGATGTGGCCAAGGTTATTCAGTCTGAGATGTTCGTCCGTTCAACACATAAGAGGTATGGGTTCTTTTTCCCCTCTCTGATCACTAGATTGTCCCGGGTAGCAAGGGTGCCTAAGAACCCAAATGCGGATGGCATGGTAAAGAAAGAAGCAAAGTTTCGGGCAGACAAAATGACCATCGGGAAAGACCCGGTGGCACCAGGGGAAATTCATAGTGATGATTCTAATGAGTCGGAAGAGGGCGATGAAGGGCAGGAGGAGGTTGAACCTGCCTCACCCCCACAGAAATAAGCTGCAGTGGCTGAAGGACCATCCCAGGTCAGACAGAGTACACGGATGACAGCCTTAGAACAAGACATGGCGTGACTGCGCACTTCCGTCACGGAGTTAGGGGCTAGAGTTGATACTTTGGCAACCCAAAATGCGAAGTCAGAAAAGAAAATCATGGGCTGGTTGCATGTGCTGGGGAGAGCATGTCATCTCGACCCTGGTACTGTCTCCGATCAAGACTGATCCACTAGGGAAGTTCCTTTACCTTACATTACTTTACTTTGTATGACATGGGGACATGCCATCTTTTTAAGTGTGGGGTGGGGGATACTTTGTTGTATGTTATATGTAGATAGTTTCGTAGTTTATTTGTATAAATCAATTTTGACTTGGCCCGACGATGGATATCATTCGACGGGTTTCTTGAGGAACTAAATTCGAAAGGAAAAATAAAACCAAAAAAAGATTTTCTTTTGTAGTAGTGTATCAATTCCCCCTTGGTTTTTCTTTAAACCACGGTTCTTTTCCAAGGGTTTTGTTTGAATTGGATGTAGTTAGCTTTTTATTTTTAGTTAGGAACTTATGGGCTATGGGCAGAATTAGAATAGGATCCCTTAATTTCGTAATGCCTTGAATATAGCGGTTACTTTAGTGTGACGCTTAGGCTCATTTGTTGACTCTTGTAAGAAGGCCTTAAAATGTATGTTCTTAATTTGGTTTAAGTACCCTGATCTGAGTGTTTGATGATCTAATCTGGAATGAGTCATGTGCCATATGTGTGTGAGGATTGTTATATTCTGTGCACGACATTTAACGCCTAGAACTTGCCCTGTGTGTCTGCAAAGCGAAATGGTAGTCTTGTTTTGTCTGGGAGGTGATATAGGCATTTCTTTGTTGAACCATATATATATACATACTCCACCCACCTATTTTCTATGTACCATAGTTAACCCCGTTGAGCCTGTAATCTTGTTTCTTTGGTAACCACATTACAAGCCCTATCCCTTGTTTGAATTGACCATCTTTATGAACCTTTTACCTCTCGTAAGCACTTGAAATACTATGAATTTACAAAAGGTAAAGTGTGGGGTAGTTGGTGGAGCTTTTGAGTGGAACTAGAAAAATAAGGAGAAAGGTATATCTTGTTGGAAAAGCTACTTGTGAAAAAAAGAGAGAAAAGAAGAACATTGTTAATAGTGTATCATGTTGATTGGTAATAATTCTTTGGTGGCTTTTAAGGTGATTGTGCTCAAAGAAGAAGTGTGGGGTGGTATATGTGGTGTTAAAGATGAAAATATTGGTTTAACTTAGGTGTGGACTTGATTGTAAAATAAATGTATTAAAGTGCTTAGGGAGGTATAGTCGCTATTATATCCAAATATATTCTACCCAACCTATAACCTACATTACATCCAAATAAAGTCCTACTTGATCCTAGACTGAGTGAGCTCAATTAGTAGAGTCGTACACTACGGGCAAGTCTATGGTGCATTTTCAGTGGCTCAAGAATATCATTTCTGAGGGTGAGTGAATTCTGTTCCTTTTAAAGTTTCCCAGTGTGTGTGAATTTTACTGATTGTGAAATGAGTCTCTTTTGTTATGAGCAGGCACTTGATTAATGAAGGAGAGGTAAGTCTGGACCTATGAATTAGAGTAAGTAAGCCGGTTAGGAACATTGCGTGGCTAGAGGGAGTCAACTCTTGAGGTGTAGATGTTGCACTAATGTCCTTAATTTATGTAAAATATTCTTGGTGTGACGGGTATGGAAGTCGCTCAGTGAAGTTAGGCCTCTCAGAGTATGATTTGATTGCTCGGGGACGAGCAATGGTTTAAGTGTGGGGTGTTGATAGTAGGCTATATTTATGCAATTTAGACACTAGTTACACTCTAATTTAGCCGCACTTTATTGATATTTGAATGCTAAAAGAAAACAAAATGCTCTAATTAAGAATTTGATGCTTTGCAGGAGCTACTCCGAGCTAGGAGGAAGCTAACGAGTGTTTTGGAGTCAACATGGAGTGTGAAAGGCCAATTGAAGATTAGCCAGGTCGAAAAGGAGTGAGAAAAGCAAGCGAGACGACCCCTCCAGGTGCGCGTCCTCGAAGTGGGCCGCGAATTGGTCCGCGAACTCAAGGCAGTGAGGCAAAGGAAATTCGCGGCCGGATTTGCGGTCGAATCCGCGGCCGCGGACGGGCGGACGAAAGCCAAACATGTAGGGTTAATTATGTAATTTCTTAGGCAACTAACCTAAACCTATATGAAGCCTAAACTCGCGTACAAGTCAGAGATAGCTAGTTTTAGAAGATTTTAGAGGCAAGAACAAGGGAGAGAAGACGGATAATTTCCTAAGAGTTTCATCTTCTTCTTCATACTTCTATTTGTTGATTATGAATTATTTTAGTGATTTATTTTCCATTAGTATGAGTAGTTAAATCTATTATCTAGGGTTGATGGAACCAATTGTTGGATGAAGTCTTGACTCTATTTTGTTATAATTGAGCCGTGTTTGTTCTATGATTGTTCAACTACATATTGAATTGTGGTTAATTGGAAGGGCCCTTGATTAATCGTGTCTAGTTACCTTGTGTTTCTTGAGAAAGAATACTTGGTTAGATTGCTGTTGAACAACACCACTTTTGGGTAAGTTAAGAGATTAATTACTTGAATTTAAAAGTGGGGTTAGAAATAACGAAGCTTTGGTAGGATAATTCTGAGTTACATAAATTGTTAACTAGAGTAGTTCGAGAGAATGCTTCTGGTAAATTATCGTAATTGATCGAGAGATAATTACGGTAGCCCGAAACTCATAATCCTCATAGAGTATTACGGCGATATTATAGCAAAAGAGTTAAGAATTAATCCGGCAATTGGGGAAATCAATAGCCCTAGATCCTTTTACCCTTGAATTCAATTTTAGTCTTGATTATTGCTAATTTTATTGTTATTTTTCCTTAGCTAAATAAATTCCACTGATTATTCATAAAACTCTTACATCCAGAAGTTGTCTGAGCTTATCATTAGCATTATTTAAAGTTGTAGTAAATAGGTTAATTCCCTCTGTGATTCGACTCCGGATTTGAACCGGTTTATATTTGCAGCGACCGCTTAGTCCTTTTTATAAGGCATAGTTGGGCGTGATCAGTAGTCTATACCACAAAGTGGCCATCTACGCCTACACCATCACATGTAGTTTCATGACAATGAACACAATATAGCCTAAGTCAATCTCGGTGAACACAAGTAACTCCCAAAATATTTAATACTTCAAAAATAGATTCATAGCATAGTAGCTTCAAAGGATCTATTTTTAGCAACTCATAGCATTTATAGAAAATCTAAATTATTTGAACAAAAATTAAATAAATAACCTTTTGCATGCTAAAGCCTTTAGCAATTTAACATAAATCTTTAAAAGATACCACAAGTGCTATTTTGTTCGTCAATTTAAAAAAGAAATACTTTCCATAAAAACTTATATTTAGCACTCAAATATGTATACTCTTGTCACAACGTAAGTTTTGATAAAAACTTATAACATTTACCTTGAGTGTCATTTTGCCAACAAGGTTTAAAATGAAATTTTATAAAACAGCATGACACTACATATGCAACATAATATTCTAGTACATGGAGATATCCATACTTGTTTGTCCCCACAAGCACGAAAGCACATTTACAAATAACTTAAATGTTAACTTGAAACATGCTTTTAAAGAAAGTCCCTCAAGAAGAGTAAGTTTTAATTAACCTACCTCGTTTTTGCTTTATTAACATTCACAAGCTTTCAATCCTCCTCCATTATTCCAATGTTGATTAAAATTCTCAACATCACCAACAAGTCGATATCTACAATTAGATATTCTAATTATATCAAAATATGACCAAAGATATTGATCAACATCCATATATGGCTCACAAGTTGGCTACAAGCCTCCAACAACTCAAATCGCCAAATAGTTTTGCATGCTAGACCATTCAACTTCATTCTTATGTTTTAATACCCATTCGAATTCATTAATGATACTGCATCAATTGTCCATTGCCACCAAGTTACTATTCATCGTGTTCCATAATCAACACTTGCAAAATATTCAATTCGGGTGATTACTTAGTTGATCACTTCCATCTTTTGCTAACAATTATTTTCATATGTTCATTATATTCATAAATTCCATCGTCAAGGTTACAATCCATCTTCTCTCTTATTTTCTCAAAAGTACTATTCATGCCATGAACTATAATTTTATAATCCAATCTTCCAATCATTAAAACTTTCAACAAATGCTTCAAATACTTCTAACCACTCATAATAAACGAGTTTGAAGCATTGGAATTTCCTCTAGTAGATAAATCTTGAAAACTCACTACTTTGGTGATTTTTGTGTTCTTAAGGATTTGATGAAGAAATCTAATATTTGGATGCAAGAACGATGTTGGAAATTATGTATATTGAGTAATAATCAACCCAAAACATTATTAACAACTTACCTTGGTTGATTAGACTTGATTTGAGCTCAAAATCGCCCATTCACCTCAAGAACCCTAACCCCCAAATACTCAAAATACTCCCCTCCCCCCACCTTGTATTTATAGGCCCAGATTTCTGGGTTTCAGATGCGGACCTGGATGCTTCGCATCCCCACTTCACTCCTCTTTGAAGCTCGAATACAGACCTGGACGCTATGGCAGTACTTCACTGCCAGCCTCTCTTTCGGATGCGGCCTCGGATGCTTCGCATCCACAGGCTCCTCCGCCAGCCTTTGGTTATTTGGTCATAACTTCTTGTAGGAATGTCCAAATGACAAAGGGTTTGAAGCTTTATAAACTAGACTCTAGGATCTTTCATTTGATAGGTTTTATATATATATATATATATATATATATATATATATATATATATATATATATATATATATATATATATATATATATATATATATATATATATATATATATATATATATATATATATATATACTCGTCCAAAGTTTGGTCTTGAGCGTACTCATTTAGAACTTTAGTCCATCATGTAATTTCCAACTTGATTTAGACTTAGGGCTCTCCTTAGACCCCACATCACTTATAATATGCATCGTATACTTATTATCATATCCAATTGATATCCATCAAATTAATAGTCCTCGTCTGCACATAAAATAATATAATTAGCGCACATCAACTTTCTTAATAGAGCTTAAGTATTTCAAACTTTTTTCGGGGTGCTACATGGAGATTGAGAAGTTACAAGAATTCTAAGACTACATGATAATATGTCATAAATCCCTACATGAATATGTATGGACGAGGTTAACAATACCATGAAGAATGGGAAAATATGCAAGTATACAATTCTCGTATGAAATATATTGATATAAATACGTGGTATTAGCTACGATCAAAAGAGTTCACATTGTGATGAAGACATGAGGTAATAAGACCCCACATGCATGCCATCTTTATCATAAGTATTAACCTACTCGGTGGGATACCATCAAAATAAAGTTTCATGAAAGGACTTGAGAGCAAAAAATATAATTTCAGAGATATATACTACGGAATCTCATATATATATGTGTGTGTGTATGTGTGTGTGTGTATATATGCGGCTTGAGAACATGATGGTGGCATAAAGATAGGATGTGTAATTCTTACATGTAGCATTGTGAAGATGGTATATGTTGTGAAAAGTTATATAATGATATATGGATTTAGCCTAAGGGAGTCACACGTGTTCATCATATTTAAGCATGAGATGAAAGGCGCAAGGTAGTCGTACTTGCTAAAATTGTATCAGAGCATGGATTGAAGGGTGTAATATTAGAAGTGATTTCAAAGTTAGAGTGAACATGAAAGAGTGAAGTGCTAGCTATAAAGATGTCGAAAGGGCGGAAAATAATGGCCCTTAGCAATATATATTGCAGCTAGTAGCGACGTGATACTTGGATATGAAAATGAACAAAGAAAGTTCCTACGAGTATAACCAATATATCATATTGTCAGAATAATGAGCATATTGGTATAATGATGAAACAAAATACAATGTACGATGAAAGATTGAAGCGGTAAAATAGAGATTTCGAATTGGGGGAGCCCTCCATAAAGCTTTTGACAAAATAAAGGATGTAAAAGCAGGTGAGCATGTAAATGGTCCGAGAAAATTTATCCGAAATTTCAGTTAACTCTTTGAGTGGTAGGTAAGAGTTTCAAATTTCATTTGCTCCTAAGTGGGGGAGCGTTTGAGTAAGTAGATGTCACCTTTAAAGTGATGGTTTATAAATAAATAAATAAAAAAGAAAGAGGAAGAGGAAAGGTTATAGTTACTAAGAACAAATGAATGAGGTATTATCAGTAACCTTTATGATCAAAAGGGTACAATTTTCATGAAGTGCTTGTACGACAATTACAAACTCATTACGAGCAATAGTTACGATATTCTACATCAGTGATGTTGAAAGTTATGTCTGATAGTCAAGGATTTAATACACAACTTGAATGTATTCCTATAACTTGGGGACATGTGCGATTTGAATTAAATTCAAGTATTGTGGAGAACGAGGAAGTACTTTGAATTATACATGGAATTGTGTGGAATAAGGGAGTCCTTTAAATATGTGCACACTTAGTACAAGATGAAATAGAAAAGGGTAATGTAATGCGCATTCTTGAATGAGAAGAGACTCTTCTATACAAAAAATAAAATGTGCCAGTAAAGGGCATGGGTTCAAAAAACAAAAGGCACTAATATTAAAAGGGCACAAGTACCATCGTGATAACGATGACTCTTGACTGTTGAAAGTTTAGGGGCTACGGTAGAATGTCTATGGTGCGCATGAAAATAAATTCAATCCCAAATTTTTGGTAGAAAAATATCACAAGATACTCAATGGTGTCAAGAAATTGGTAAAAGTTAAGAAATAAAACTAGAACACGGATGTCCGCGAGTAGGTGGCAAACTAGTCTCATGAACTCAAACGAAGTGAGTTGAATTATTTTAGAGCAAACTTGTTGGTAACAATAGTTATCAAATTATAAATCTAACATGAGCTCTAAAGGTATGAGCGAAAGTGGGGGTATGAAATTATCATATGATGGATAAATCTGAGACAAAGATCTTATTAATCTTTGGAAGGAATAAAAGAACATTCCAAAATAGTTTTGATGATTAGAGAATATTAAAAGTCTTAAGTGGGAAAACTTTTCCTGGAAACAAGACTCAAAAAGGGCAACAGACTAATTTGAAAGTATTAGTTATAAGAAAATTTCGAGACTATGAGTCGGAATGGATAAGTTTACAGGTACAAAGTGGGCAATATAATTTTGCTCTCACAAAGCATGAGCCATAGCTTCGAGGAAGATGAGAATTTAGGCAGCATGGATATGTACCATTCTACATTATGAAATTTGTAAAAGTTCAAATCATAGAGAGATTTTAGTTTACTTGAAGATACTTTTCAGGTACAACTTGACGTATGCATGACTAGAGAAAATGCAGACATGTATAATAGTGATATGAGAGCTATGTATAGTGGCAATTATTGATATTGATGGTATTCATATATGTTACAAGTTAAAAGTTTTAAAGATTTAAATTCGATACACTTATGGTATATGTACGATCGAGTGGGGTCAAGATGGTACATTATATTGTGTATTGTTGGTTGTTGAGCGATATTGTTATTGGTGCCCGTGTGGGGGCTTGTTCTGGACAAGTTAAAATTTTTGGATAGTCCTAGTTATAGGAGAAGCTCTACCGAAATTTTTAAGAATTTGTAAAGATAGCCAAATTTTGAGGGCCATAAGTAAGTTGAGATTTTGGAAAGGAATTATTAGACCCATGAAGTCATAAGTGCATATGCATGATGGTTAAGGGTAAAAGGATGATAACTCTATTCTTAGAAGTGACTTGTAAAACATTCGAGGACGAATGTCCTTAAGTGGGGGAAAATGTAGCACCCCAGAAAATTTAAAAATACTTAAGCGCTATTAAGAAAGTTGATATGCGCTAATTATATTATTTTGTGTACAGACAAGAACTATTAATATGATGGATATCAATTGGATATGATAATAAGTATGAGAGGTATATTATAAGTGATGTGGGGCCTAACGAGAGCCCTAAGTCTAAGTCAAGTTGGAAATTACATGATAGACTAAAGTTTCAAATGAGTACGCACAAGATCAAACTTTGGACGAGTAAATCTACATATATATAAACGGTTATGTGATTTAAAACCTATAAAATGTAATATCTTCGAGTCTAGTTTCTAACTCTTCAAACTGTATGTCATTTGGACATTCCTACAAGAAGTTATGACCAAATTACCAATGGCTGGCGGAGGAGCCTGCGAATGCGAAGCATCCGAGGCCGCGTCCGAAAGAGAGGTTGGCAGTGAAGAGCTTCCATAGCGTCCAAGTCCACATCCGAAATTCAAATAGGAGCGAAATGGGGATGCAAAACATCCAGGGCCGTATCTGAAACCCAGAATTCTGGGTTTATAAATATAAAATCGGGGGAAGAGGGTATTTTGTGTATTTGGGGGTTAGGGTTCTTGAAGTGAAGGGGCAATTTTGAGCTCAAATCAAGTCCAATCAATCAAGGTAAGTTGTTAATGATCTTTTGGGTTGATTATTACTCAGTATACATGAGTTCTAACATCATTCTTACATCCAAATACTAGATTTCTTCATCAAATCCTCAAGAACACAAAAATCACCAAAGTTGTGATTTTTCAAGATTGATCTGCTAGAGGTAATTCCAATGCTTCAAACTTGTTTATTATGAGTAGTTTGAAGTATTTGAAGCATTTGTTACAAGTTTTAATGGTTGAAAGATTGGATTATAAAACTCTAGTTCATGGAATGAATAGTACTTTTGAGAAAATAAGGGAGAAAATGAATGGTAATCTTGATGATGAAATTTATGAATACAATGAACCTATGGAATTATTTGTTAGCAAAAGATGAAAGTGATCAACTAAGTAATCACCCGAATTGTATATTTTGCAAGTGTTGATTATGGAAAACGGTGGATAGTAACTTGGTGGCAATGGACAATTGATGTAGTATCATTAATGACTCATGAATGAGTATTAAAACATAAGTATGAAGTTGAATGGTCTAGCATGTAAAGCTATTTGGCGATTTGAGTTGTTGGAGGCTTGTAGCCAACTTGTGAGCCAAATATGAATGTTGATCAATACCCTAGGTCATATTCCGATGTAATTAGGATATCTAATTGTAGATATCGACTTATTGGTGATGTTGAGCATTTTAATCAATATTGGAATGATGGAGGAGTATTGAAAGCTTGTAAATGTTAATAAAGCAAAAGCGAGGTAAGTTGATTAAAACTTACTCTTCTTGAGGGACTTTCTCTAAAAGCATATTTCGAGTTAATGCTTAAGTTGTTTGCAAATGTGCTTTCGTGCTTGTGGGGACAAACAGGTACGGATATCTCCATGTACTAGAATATTATGTTGCATATGTAGTGTCATGCCATTTTATAAAATTTTATTTTAAATCTTGTTGGCAAAGTGACACTCAAGGTAAATGTTATAAGTTTTTATCAACACTTACATATTGACAAGAGTATACATATTTGAGTGCTAAAGATAAGTTTTTATGGAAAGTATTTCTTTTGTAAATTGACGAACAGAATAGCACTTGTGGTATATTTTAAAGATTTATGTTAAATTACTAAAGGCTTTAGCATGCAAAAGATTATTTATTTAATTTTTGTTTAAATGATTTAGAGTTTCTATAAATGCTATGAGTTGATAAAAATAGATCCTTTGAAGCTACTATGCTATGAATCTATTTTTGATGTATCAAATGTTTTGGGATTTACTTGTGTTCACTGAGTTTGACTTAAGATATATTGTGTTTGTTGTCATGAAACTACACGTGTCGGTGTAGGCGTAGATGGCCACTTTGTGGTATAGACTATGGCAAAGTGCTCTCCCCCGAGAGAGTACTATTTTGTGCTATTATTAGCATTGCTAAGTCGATTCGTACGGCACTACGATGAGACGACCTGAGCAAGTAGGGTATATAATACTTGCCGCTAGGTACATAAACTAGTTGACCTTCTTGTGTCGGTGATGGTGTATTACTCCCAGTGAAAGGTAAGGATGATTTTCTTATGTTTAGGCCTAAGGAGCCGAAAGTGATTTCGATGACTTAAAGAAAATGGAATGATTTTGTACGATTTTATCCAAAATCTTGGATTGATGTAAATATTTTAAAAGTTTATATTGTGGGTTATATCTCACTTGGTTGTTATTGATAAAATATTGGTGCATTATTAATTGATAAAATTTCTTATCGTTTTATATCAAATATTGGTGCATTATTTTTTATAAAGTTTGTTCCAAGAACTTAAGTTAGAGAGAGTCTATGACACTTATTGAGTACTGTTGTGGTGTACTCAGCCCTTATTCTCCCCCCTCCCCTCTCCAGGGCCTTGCTTACTTTATATGTTTCAGTATGATATATGATACGTGGCATTTGGTCAGGCTAGGATGACTCTCTTTCCGAGGTATTATGAAGCACCACTTTTATTTCGTGGTAGCTATCATGTTCTTCCTTATTTTATTTTGTTGGAACTACTCCAATCGTTGGTTCCATTCTTTGGTATATAGGATCCATAGATATTTGTGAAAGGTTGTAGTAACGGGGTTGTACACGACATACATGAAAGTATATTTATTTTACTTAGTCTCATTGTTATTATCATGAAAGGCTTCATGTATGATTTTGAATTGAAAAATATTTTATCATTTAACTTGAAAATGTATAGGATTTTCAAGGAGCTTTCGTAGTTAAATTGATTTTCATGCATATGATTTAGGTGCATCACATGGTTTGGTTCGCTCGGGTCGGGTAGTGTGTCGGGTGTCGGTCACGTGGTTTTTGGGTCGTGACATTGACCGCAGAAAGGCCTCGAATGTTGTCGTTATCCTTACAACCGGTTTGTTTCCGACCTTCGGTTCTAAGTTAGCATGATTTACTTGTTGCCTCATTAAAAACCTTGCTAGAAAACCCATTTGGGACAAAACCGGTCCAAGGAAAAGAGAGTGCAACGCATGCTTTTAGACCTAGGATCTCGTATTATCCTTTGTAAGTTGCCTGCAAGTGTCAGTTTAAAACGTAAATAAAAGAAAGAATTGGGGTCGTACCTTAGCAATAATATCGCTTTAAGTAAGTTATATTCCAGTTGTTTGGTAATTGCTCGTCGTTCATTGTTCCGAGCTTGTAGGATCCCTTTTCGGTGATCTTGATAATTTGGTGTGGTCCTTCCCAGTTCGGGCCCGATTTTCCTTTGTTCGGGTTTCGGGTGCTCAGCGTGACTTTTCTTAGTACCAAGTCCCCGATGTTGAAATATCGAAGGTTGGTCCTTCGATTGTAATACCTCTCGATACGTTGCTTTTGGGCAGCCAATCGAATAAGGGTCGCTTCACACCTTTCATCCAATAGCTCCAGGCTCGTATTCATGGCCTCGTCATTCAATTCCTTTGTTGCATATCAAAATATGACAACTTGGCTCCCCCACTTCGATCGGTATTAGAGCTTCAGTGCCATAAACCAATGAGAACGGAGTAGCCTCGGTATTGGACTTCGTAGTCATGCAATATGCCCAAAGGACTTCAGGCAGGATCTCCTTCCATTTCTCTTTGGTGTCGGTTAACACTTTCTTTAGGTTTTGGATTATGGTTCTATTGGTCGATTCGGCTTGCCCGTTCCTGCTAGGGTGATAAGGTGTCGATAAGATCCTTTTGATCGTATGATCTTCGAGAAACTTGGTCACTTTGCTGTCGATAAACTATTTCCCGTTGTCACACACAATTTCGGATGGCATCCCGAACCTACATATGATGTGGTCCCAAATGAAGTCGATGACCTCCTTTTCTCTAAACTTTTCGTATGCCTGCGCTTCAACCCATTTAGAAAAATAGTCAGTCATAAATAAAATAAATTGAGTTTTACTTGGTGCCCATGGAAGAGGGCCGACGATGTCCATTCCTCACTTCATGAATGGCCATGGAGATAAAACTGAATGCAGTATCTCCCTTTGTTGATGAATCATCGGAGAGTATCTTTGACACCCATTACATTTTCAGACGAATTCGTTTGCATCTTTTCCATATTGATCCAGTGATACCTAGCCCTGATTATTTTGCGAACTAATGATTCGGCGCCCGAATGATTTCCACAGGTACCCTCGTGGATTTCCCTCAGAATGTACTTAGTATCTCCCGGCCCTAGACATATTGCAAGTGGGCCATCGAATGATCTTCTGAACAGGGTTCCGTCTTTGGATAGGCTAAATCGGGATACCTTTGTACGCAGGGCCCTCGATTCTTTAGGGTCCGAGGGCAGCTTTCCGGCCCTGAGATATTCCACATACTTGTTCTTCCAGTCCCAAGTTAGGATCGTCGAGTTGATTTCGGCATGGCCTTCTTCCACCACCAATCTCATAAGTTGTACGACCTCTACTGATTTAAACTCATCGTCTTAGACCGATGATCTCAAGTTAGCGAGGGCATATGATTCGTTGTTTTGATCCCGAGGTACATGTTGCAAAATCCATTCTTTGATCTGATGTAATTTCACTTGTAACTTGTCCAAGTATCTCTGCATTCATTCTTCCCTGACCTCGAACGTTCTATTAACTTGGTTTACCACAAGGAGGGAGTCGCACTTAGATTCGATCACCTCTGCCCCCAAACTTTTGGCTAATTCAAGACCTACAATCATGGCCTCATATTTGACCTCGTTGTTAGTCAATTTCACAGTCTTAATAGATTGTCTAATAATATTACTCGTAGGTGGATTTAGTACGATACCGAGTCCGTACCCTTTCGCGTTCAAGGCCCCATTTGTAAAGAGGGTCCAAATGCCCGAAAAAGTTCCTGAGTTTACCAATAACTCTTTTTCGACCTCGGGTATTAGGGCCAGCGTGAAGTCGGCCATGAAGTCCGTCAAAATTTGGGACTTATTGGTTGTTCGAGGTTGGTACTCAATATCGTACCCACTTATTTCCACGGCCCATTTGGCCAATCATACTGAGAGTTCGGGCTTATGCATGGCATTTCTCAATGGGTAAGTAGTTACGACACATATGGGGTGACATTGGAAGTAGGGTTTTAGCTTCCTAGAGGCACTTAGTAAAGCGAACACAAGTTTTTCTAGGTGAGGATGCCTAGTTTTTGCCTCACCTAAGGTCCTGCTAACATAATAAATTGAAAATTGCGTACCTTGCTCTTCCCGAACTAAGACACCACTTACCGCTACCTTCGAGACTGCTAAGTAAAAATATAGTTGTTCATCTGTATTTGGTGTGTGAAGCAGCGGTGGGCTCAATAAGTATCTTTTGAGCTCTTCCAGAGCTCGTTGACATTTCGGGGTCGATGAGAAGTTATTCTTCTTTTTCAGTAGTGCTTTTCATAATAGACGAGCCCAGTACCCAAAAACCTTGCTTTTTCATGTACTCTCAAAAGAGAAAAATCGGTGGCTCTTGTCGGACGACCTCGAAATAAATCGCCCTAGAGCGGCTATGCGCCCGGTTAGCCTTTGTACGACCTTTACGTTGTCTACGACCGTGATATCCTCTATGGATTTGATCTTATCGGGGTTGATCTCGATTCCTCGGTTGGATACCATGAACCCGAGGAATTTACCCGATCCAACTCCGAACGCACATTTTTCGGGTTCAGCTTCATATTGTACTTCTTCAATATGCTGAAAGTTTCCTGCAAATACTTTAAATGGTCCTCTACTCGCATGGACTTAACCAACATATCGTAAATGTAAACTTCCATCGATTTTAATATTTGTTCTTCGAACATACTTTTTACTAAGCGTTGGTATGTCGCACCGGCATTTTTTAATCCAAACAGCATTATATTATAACAGTGCGTGGCGTTTTTAGTGATGAAGGAGGTTTTTTCCTGATCACCCGGGTCCATCCGTATTTGGTTATACCCGAAATAGGCATCGAGAAAGCTGAGGATCTCATGGTCGGCCGTGGCATCGATCATGCGGTCGATGTTGGGTAAGGGAAAAGAGTCTTTGGGATATCCTTTATTCAAATCTTTGTAATCTACACACATTCTTAGTTTATTCTCTTTTTTAGAGACTACCACTACGTTTGCTAACCAATCCAGGTATTTAACCTATAGGGGTTAATCGGACGGGCTGTTCCGGGCTGAACACGGAAAAAATCAACCTGTCCGGTTATCGTTTCGGGCTAGTTAGTAGGGTGGGGTTCAGGGCTGTTAGCGGGCTGGGATTTTCTGGGTTATGGTGGGCCCGTCCAGGTTCGGGCTTAAAGGTTCGGACCGGGCCAGGCTATTTTTTTTTATAAGTATATTTTATTTTTCTTATTCAATGTTATTGATACTTAAGTGTTTGCTAACTTTTAAGGCTTAGAATTAAACTTTAAACTTTTAAGTTTAAAGTTTTAAATTTGAAATTTGAAATTTGAATTTTAAAATTTTAAAATTTAAATTTGAAAGTAAGTGGCTACAAAAAATTATTTAATAAGACCAATAGGCAAAAGGATCAAACTCCGACGGCTTTCGTTTTATATTTTTATTGAATAATAAATAATACTTCAAATTAATTTGCAAGTTATATTTTGATTTTTTTATTTTTGAACTTGCAAATTAAAAGCTTACAACAATTATAAAAAATAAGAAAGAGTACATCACAGACTTTACATCATTTTTGTAAGTTCATCCATGTCAAGATGAGGTTCTTGGTTTCCGGCATTGCTTGAATCGGAACCATAAACTATTATATCTCTAATTTCTTGGTCCTCCGCTTCATCTACCTCTTCACGCCCTTGATTTCGCCGTTCTGATCTTATCCAATCTCTGAAGCACAATAGAATTTCCAAAGCGTTGTTGCCCAATGAATAACGGGTATCTCCTAGTTGCTGCCTTACTTGGCTAAATGCGCTCTTTGATGCGACTGTTGAAATCGGCACATTTAGCACGACTCGAGCCATGGCAAAGAACAGGAAATTGATTTGAGTTGCTCCCCCACCAACCCAGCGGTAGAAATTCCTTTGTACGGGGCTCTGGTGACTTTTGCAAGTAGAATTGGAGTTCATCAATATTCCTGCTACTGGTTTGTTGATGCTCTCCTAGTGTAGACAAAATTAAATAATCTTCAACACCATCATTATCCTCCAAAGCACCGGTCCCAGATGTTGAAACTGAACTTGAAGGAATATTTGCATCTACAGCAGCAGAAGCATCAACAATGTTAGCATAATAATTATATAAAGTTTGTAAATGTTTGTGTAGATCAGAAATACAAGTGTCAATATCAAGAGTTTCAGTTGGTCCAATATCCATATAAACATATAAAGCAGTGATTAATTGGCGACAAGTGGTCATTTTGATAGAAGGATTTAAAATAGCACCAATTAGGTAAATAGGGGGAATTGGGTAGAAATATTTTTAAAATTTAGCTAGCATAGATTCAACAACAGAAGTATATCCTTCTTTCTTCTTCAAATTATGGAGTAAAAGAGAAATTTCAGCAATATGAACTAAACCATTTGCAATAGTAGGATAATAAGCTCAAGAAAACTCAAGTGTAGCCACATAAAATTTTTGTAAAAGTTTTACAACATCTTCAATGGCATCCCAAGTTCTAGATATTAACAAACGGCTAGGATCGGTACAATGCGAATTAGCAACTTCAGTTATAAGCATTTTATATTTATAACAACATCTTAAGAATAAATAAGTATAATTTTACCTAGTAACTATTTCTTAAGGCATGAGTCTTGGTTTTAGTCCATATTGTACACATTTTTTCATAAATGCATTTAATCTAGCACTTCTATTATTTTCTTGAATTACACCAACTATCACGACCCAAAATCCATTAAAGGTCGTGATGGCGTCGGACTCCGCTGTAAGGCAAGCCAAAAATAGTTATCTAATTTGGTTCTCATTTAAATATTTCAAAAATCATATTTCCTTCATTTAAATAGTAAAAGATGAAATTTACAGAGTAAACGGTAATTTTTTTTTTTTACAATTTCAATACAGAACAACTCATAACCACCCCAAAACCTGGTGTCACAAGTGCATGAGCATCAACTAGGAATGTAAAATAAAATACAACAGCTATCCGGAATACAAATTTGGACAGGAGAAATATAAATACTCTGAAGGTGACTCTGCCGGTTGCGGGTCGTAATATGGGATGCAACTCGTGTAAGTCCCTGCATGCATACACGCCTCTGCTCTCATAAGGCCACTAGTCACATATGTACCTGCACAAAAATGTGCAGCAAGTGTAGCATGAGTACGTAATCAACGTGTATCCTGTAAGTATCTAGCCTAACCCCGGAGGAGTAGTGATGAGGGGTCGACATAGACACTCACTAGTGGTCCAATAACATCAGGTACAGTAAAGAGATAAGTAAATATGAGGCAGAGTAAATAAATGAGGTAAACAAGTAATAAATCACGTGGTACAAATCCCCTCTCTTTACGAGGAACTCAAGCTCTCCATTAGAAATTCCCTCCTTAACCAGATATATATATATATACATATATATATATATATATATATATATATATATATATATATATATATATATATATATATATATATATATATATATATATATATATATATATATATAGATAGATCGTCATAACTCAAATCGGAAAAACTCACAGATACACTAGCTTCTTGCCAAATATTATGCACGAATCTATAAGGATATGATATAGGAAATGATGAGGCGTACGAACCGATCCAACATAAGAATTTAAACTGTACACTGTCGAAGGTCGAACGGCCCGAACCATAAATACATTTATTAAACTGCCGAGGCAAACGGCCCGCTCCCATGAGAGTGGTACATAAATCCTGCCGAGGTGAACGGTCTGATCCCATAAGAGTGTGGTACATAAATCCTGCCGAGGCGAACGACCCGGTCCCATTAGAATAAGAAGCTTTGACGGGAACTTGACCCCACTCACGAATAATTGTGTGAGTTGTAATTTCTTTAACAAAAATATTTTAATAAAACATATATACCACGGAAACATGTCGTAAGAGGAGTAAAATTATTCGGCGACTAATCGTGAACTCGTGAAGTCTCTACAATAGCAAGTCTAGTCTCAAGCAGTAATGTAAAACAGAGGAATTTAATAGGTGAGAGACTGCTCAGATAGTACAGCTATAGCATGATGTGAACTTAAGCCTACCCGGACAATAACATGAATGTAGTTCCGTATGGGCTCTCATCACCTTGCGCATACGTAGCCCCCACAACAAGTAGCACACATCAATATACAATACCTAGGGGTAATTTTTCCCTCACAGTGTTAGGCGGGAGACTTAATTTGCTCCGAAATTCCATAACTGGCTCCAAAGCCTCTTTAACGCCTCAAACCGATGTCCATCGCTCCAAAACTAGTCAAATAAGATGCAACCCAATCAAAATATACTCTAATACTCATAATTAATCAATTTATAAAAATTTCCAACTCCGCTCGAAAAATCGATAGAGCAACCCTCGGGCCCACGTGCCTGAATTCCGAAAATCTTCGAAGATAAAAGTTTCCCATAACATTACGAACTCAAAGATATGGTTTATTTTCAACTCCATGCCCAAATTCGTGGTCAAACTCCAAAAATACCAATTTCTAGGTTTTTCTTCGAAATCCCAAATTTCTACAAATTTTCATGTCTAAATCCATGTATAAACCTTGTATTTAATTCACAACTAGTAGAAATCACTTACCTCATGATTGATGGTGAAACTAGTGCGCCAAAATTGCTCCTAGGTCGGCTCCCATGGAGGAAATGAGATAAAAATGAGCCCAAACCCACTCTTAAAAGAGCACACTGCCCAGCGACCTCTCGCACCTGCGGTCACTTAACTGCTTCTGCGGTCCCGCAGGTGAAGCCAAAATATCACTTCTGCGGTCCTCCTTCAGGCCCCTCAACTCCGCATCTACGGCCCCATACGCGCTTCTACGCCTTCGCTTCTGCGGCTCCAAGTGCGCAGGTGCAGTCCCACTTCTGCGGAACTCGACTGTATTAGCCTTCCCCAGCCAGAACCGCTTTTGCGACCCTCTTGGCCGCTTCTGCGGCTCCGTACCTGCGGCCAAAACCTCGCAGGTGCGGTTACACCAGAAGACAGATGCTTCAGCTTTCCTTCCAAGTCCAAATTCGATCCATCAACCATCAGGAATCCACCCTAGGCCCTCGGGACCTCAACCAATTATACCAATACGTCCCATAACACATTACGAGCTTAGTCGAACCTTTAAATCACATCCAACAAAATCGAAACAACGAATCAGCCTCCAATTCAAACTTAATGAACTTTAGAACTTCAAACTCCTACAATCGATGCCGAAACTTATCAAATCACGTTCGATTGACCTCAAAGTTTTCACAAAAGTCATAATTGGCATTACGGACCTATTCCAATTTTTGGAATCGGAATCCGACCCCGATATCAAAAGTCCACTCCCGGTCAAACTTCTCAAAAATCATCCAAATTTCAACTTTCGCCAAATGACCTACGGACCTCCAAATCCACATTCGGACGCGCTCCCAATACCAGAATCACCATACAGAGCTATTCCCAAGCTCGGAATCCCAAACGGACATTGATAACATTGAAATACATTTCAACTCAAACTTATAAAATTCTTCCAAAATGCCAACTTCCATAATAGGCGCCGAAACGCTCCTGGGTCCTCCAAAACTCGATCCAGACATACGCCCAACTCCAAAATCATCCTACGAACCTGTCGGAAACTTTAGATCCCGATTCCGAGATTGTTCATTCAAAAATCATGCGTTAGTCAAATTCCTCCAACTTAAGGGTTCCGAAATTAGAAGTTTATTTCTAAATCACCTCCAAACTTCTCGAAATTAAATTCCGACTACGTGTACAAGTCATAATACCTGGAGTGAAGCTGCTCAGGGCCTCAAATCGCTGAACGACGCGCTAGAGCTCAAAATGACCGGTCGGGTCGTTGCATTCTCTCCCACTTAAACATATGTTCGTCCTCCAACGTGCTAAGAACTGCTCTGGAGTGGTCCGAAATCAATGTTCAACAACTCGTGCACCTATTCGTGCCACCACAACCCAGCTGAGCGCATTATCTCGAGCAAATCTGAAGATCCTCCCCTTTATTTAGGCAAATAAGCCTTAGAACCAAATTCTAACATCATAAATTCTCTACTAGGCCGGCTTTCAACATACGAACACCGTTTCAATTACTACAGGATGTACCAATACATGATTGTATACTCTCACTGAATTCACACTCTGGACCACATTATTCACATGACCACAATAACGTCCTCTGATAACAATTGTCAGAATTCCACCAATCTGATGCCCACAACACACCTCATGAAGCATATAAGTCTCATTTCATCTCTCGCAATACTGCCACGACAGAAGAGTTGTGTAGAAACTCATAAACTCCTAGCGAATCACAACTCATGGTGTCTCTCCTCCTGCCATAATAACCGAATACCTCCAAATAAATCAAATTACGGAGGCCGTCAAGCCTCGCACGTACTGCCACAACTTTCTGTAAAAACTTAACATGCTGAAAGAACTGATCATTGCCACATCATGCCAATTCAACCATTACTAACTGATCTAACTTCTTCTAATTTACCCTGGACTTGCCTTAGGAATAATAATGGTTCCATTCAAAACATAACGAACCCAAATTCGCACTCATCCTGAGTGACCTTATTTTACGAGACCACGTTGTTTCTAAACCCACGAACCATCTCATACCCTCCTCGTGCGCATATTCGCATCTTCAACTGGTACACCCATTCTGATAATTCCTCTATGAATCTGAAGTTACTTTCCCACATTCCTTCAATGCTACACCGCAGGCTGAAGATAACGTAGAATACTCCCGGCCCCTTTCATAATCCACTGCAAAAGCTCGATACTTAACCATACTACGAACTCGAAATTCTTAGGTACCACGCTTTAATTTTGAACCTACTAGGACCATTGTTGAGAGTCACCCACTCTGACTTGTCCCCAAATATAATCAAATTCCAAGGCCCTGCTAGCACATGAACACCATCTCAAAGAAGCAACCGGCTGAATTCCTCTCCTTATACATCACACCCACACGAAGCATAAACTCTGAGTCTTCCCAAAACCTAAACATGAACCGATAAGGCCAAATATAGAACACATTCCTCAAATCCTTTGCTCAAATAACCACTGATGTTTTATTTTCTTAGTCGTAATAACCCACCAATACACCGATAACCAGAAACCGCACAAGTTGACAACTACACAATCCAATCATAGATAGTGGGGCTCTCCCACTTAGGTTGAAGCTACAATTACATAACCCTGGGACCCGCCAAGGTTCCTTCTTCCCCATTGACATCAGCTAAAAGTCCAACAACGCATTCCAAACTCGAAGTCATATTGCATCCAAACAAAATCCATGGTCCTAGTCACTGCCCATCACGATTCCCAAAATGCTCTAAGCTCCCCTCAAGGCGTGTGGCTATCCTACCACAGAACCCATATGCTACCCTGCCACTCTCCCACTTTGGTCAAACCCTCTTCTTTAAGCGACTCCGCGACTTCTACTTTTCACACTTGACCTCCTAACAATTCAACCATCGCAAGACACTTCCCACTTGTCCTTCCTCATCCTTCGCTGCCCAGTTGTTTCCTTAACTCAAAATTTATCTCTGTAGCACCTGAACCAACAGATCGATGCCAAATCTAAACCTCTCCGAAGATCATGTTCCTTGAGCTATCAACATTAGGATTACCGACTCGATTCTGAACGACAGCACACGGCTACATCTAACAGCCGCTTCCCCGGCGCCATTCACAATACTCTGCCCCAAAGGCGATTTGAAGAAGGCCATAACACCGGCGAACTTAATACATTCAATCAAGGACGACGACACCACATCTCGAATGAAGATTCCACCATACTTGAAAATGCCAAGTCTCGTTACCCCATCAATCCAACCTGAACATTCTTAGTCTGATTGCATTTCCCTCTGCTGGAAATAAAATATTGAGCCTCTGAATCACACATTGAGAAAAACCTCATTTCAATTCATCCGCTGCCCCTACATGTAGACAAGTATCCTACTATTTTTTTAATACTGTGCGATAACATAGCAATTGCTATGAATATCATAGCAATTGGTGCATAGCCCCAAAACCATCAGAAATACAGCTACTGAGCTGAGATGACAAAACATCCTTCCACAAGACGACGACATTAGCCCAGTCGAATACGCAGGGAGAAACATCCTGCTCTACATCAGTAGTGCCATTAAAATTCCTCGATTCCAAATTTATAACAAGCGCTTCACGTTGCGTAAGATTGAATAGGAAGGAAATGAAGGAATAGGCCTCAAAGGAATCAAATCGCACGATGAGAAATGAAGATGGGAAGTACTCCTATCAGCCCGGTAGACTTTCAAAGATAAGTACACACGTCTCCGTACCGATCCGCAAGACTCTACTAGACTCGCTCACCGCTGTCAAGCAAGCCAAAAATAATTATCTAATTTGGTTCTCATTTTAATATCTTTGAAATCATATTTCCATCATTTAAATAGTAAAGGATGGAATTTACAGAGTAAACGGTAATTTTTTTTTTTTACAACTTTAATACAGAACAACTCATAATCACCCCAAAGCCCGGTGTCATAAGTGCATGAGCATCAACTAGGAATATAAAATAAAATACAGCATCTGTCCGGAATACAAATTTGGACAGGAGAAATATAAATACTCTGAAGGAGACTCTGCCGGCTGCGGGTCGTAATGTGGAATGCAGCTCATGTAAGTCCCCACATGGATACACGCCTCTGCTCTCACAAAGCCACTAGTCACATTTGTACCTACACAAAAGTGTGCAGCAAGTATAGCATGAGTATGTAATCAACGTGTACCCAGTAAGTATCTAGCCTAACTCCGGAAGAGTAGTGACAAGGGGTTGACATAGACACTCACTAGTGGTCCAATAACATCAGGTACAGTAAAGAGATAAGTAAATATGAGGCAGAGTAAATAAATGAGGTAAACAAATACGAGGAACTCAAGCTCTCCATTTGAAATTCCCTCCTTAACCGGATCATATATATAAGCTCTCCATTTGAAACTCCCTTCTTCATCGGAGCATATATGTGTGTGTGTGTATGTGTGTGTGTGTGTATGTAGAGGGGTCGACTTCAATACTGACTAGTGATCCAATAATATCAGGTACAATAATGATAAGCAGATATGAGGCAAAACAAATAAACGAAATAAATGAACATAAATACGTGGTACAATCCTCCTCTTTGCAATAAACTCAAGCTCTCCATTAGAAATTCCCTCCTTAACCGGAGCATATATATAGATATAGTGGATCTCATCAGATAGATTGTCATAACTCAAATCGGGAAAACTCACAGATACACTGGCTTCTTGCCAAATATTACGCACGATTCCATGAGGATATGATATAGGAAATGCCGAGGCGTACGACCCGATCCAACATAAATATTTAAATTGTGCACTGCCGAGGGTCGAACGGCATATATATATATATATATATATATATATATATATATATATATATATATATCAGATAAATCGTCATAACTCAAATCGGAAAAACTCACAGATACACTAGCTTCTTGCCAAATATTATGCACGAATCTATAAGGATATGATATAGGAAATATCGAGGTGTACGGCCCGATCCAACATAAGAATTTAAATTGTGCACTGCCGAGGGTCTAACGGTCCAAACCATAAATACATCTATTAAACTACCGAGGCGAACGACCCACTCCCATGAGAGTGTGGTACATAAATCCTGCCGAGGCGAACGGCCCAATCCCACAAGAGTGTGGTACATAAATCCTGCCGAGGCGAACGACCCGAATCCATTAGAATAAGAAGTTTTGACGGGTACTTGCACTCACTCACGAATAAATGTGTGAGTTGTAATTTTTGTAACAAAAACTTTTCAATGAAACATATATACCACGGAAACATGTCGTAAGAGGAGTAAAATTATTCGGCGACTAATCATAAACTCGTGAATTCTCTACAATAGCAAGTCTAGCCTCAAGCAGTAATGTAAAACAGAGGAATTTAATAGGCGGGAGACTGCTCAGATAGTACAGTTATAGCAGGATGTGAACCTAAGCCTACCCGGACAATAACATGAATGTAGCTACATATGGGCTCTGGTCACCCCGCGCGTACGTAGCCCCCACAACAAGTAGTACACATCAATATACAACACCTAGGGGAATTTTCCCCTTACAGAGTTAGACAGGAAACTTACCTTGCTCCGAAATTCCATAACCGGCTCAAAAGCCTCTCTAACACCTCAACCCGATATCCATCGCTCCAAAACTAGTCAAATAAAATGCAACCCAATCAAAATATACTCTAATACTCATAATTAATCAATTTATAACAATTTCCAACTCCGCTCAAAATATCAATAAAGCAACCCTCGGGCCCACGTGCCCGGATTCCGAAAATGTTCGAAGATAAATATTACCCATAACATTTCGTACTCAAAGATATGATTTATTCTCAACTCCATGCCCAAATTCGTGGTCAAAATCCTAAAATACCAACTTCTAGGTTTTTCTTCGAAATCCCAAATTTCTACAAATTTTCATGTCTAAATCCATGTATAAACCTTGTATTTAACTCACAACTAGTATAAATCACTTACCTCATGATTGATGGTGAAACTAGTACTCCGAAATCGCTCCTAGGTCGGCTTCCATGGAGGAAATGAGATAAAAATGAGCCAAAACCCGCTCTTAAAAGAGCACACTGCCCAGCGACCTCTCGCACAAGCGGTCACTTGACCGCTTCTCACTTGACCGCTTCTGCGGTCCCGCAGGTGCGGCCGAAATATCACTTCGGCGGTCCTCCTTCAGGCCCCTCAACTCTGCATCTGCGGCCCCCTTCGCGCTTCTACGCCTTCGCTTCTGTAGCTCTATGTGCGCAGGTGTGGTCCCGCTTCCGCGAAACTTGACCGCATCTGCGGTCCCAGCCTTCCCCAGCCAGAACAGCTTTTGTGACCCTCTTGGCCGCTTTTGCGTCTCCGCGCCTGTGGCCAAAACCTCGCAGGTGCGGTTACACCAGAAGACAGATGCTTCCGCTTTCCTTCCAAGTCAAAACTCGATCCGCCAACCATCCGAAATCCACTCGAGGCCCTCGGAACCTCAACCAATTATACCAACACGTTCCAGAACACATTACGAGCTTAGTCGAGCCTTTAAATCACATCCAACAACATCGAAACAACGAATCACCCTCAAAATCAAACTTAATGAACTTTAGAACTTCAAACTCCTACAATCGATGTTGAAACCTATCAAATCACATCCGATTGACCTCAAATTTTTCACACAAGTCATAATTGGCATTACGGACCTATTCCAACTTCCGGAATCAAAATCTAACCCTGATATCAAAAGTCCACTCCCGGTCAAACTTCTCAAAAATCATCCAAATGTTAACTTTCGCCAAATGGCCTACGGACCTCCAAATCCACATCCGGGCGTGCTCCCAATACCAGAATCACCATACGGAGCTATTCCCAGGCTCGAAATCCCAAACGGACATTGATAACATTGAAATGCACTTCAACTCAAACTTATGAAATTCTTCCAAAATGCCAACCTCCATAATAGGCGCTGAAATGCTCCCGGGTCCTCCAAAACCCGATCCGGACATACGCCCAAGTCGAAAATTATCCTACGAACCTGTCGGAACCTTCAAATCCTGATTCTGAGATCGTTCGCTTAAAAATCACACTTTAGTCAAATTTTTCCAACTTAAGGCTTCCGAAATTAAAATTTTCTTTCTAAATCACCTCAGAACATCTCAAAATTAAATTCCGACCACGCGTATAAGTCATAATACCTGGAGTGATGTTGCTCTGGGCCTCAAACCGTTGAACGATGCGCTAGAGCTCAAAATAATCAGTCGGGTCGTTACACCAACAGCTCTTCTAACTAAAGTGATCTCATCTCTAAATAATTCAAGGCCACTCTTCACAATTAAATTATAAATATGACATGCACATCTAACATGAAATATTTCAGGAAGTGGTGGGTGTAGATGCAATTTTAATATTGTAATAGCAGCATTGTTGTTAGAAGCATTATCATATGACATACACAAAACTTTTTCTGCAAGATTATAAAATATAGCAATTTCATGGATAGTATTACTTATAAATGCACCAGTATGACTTTGATCTTCATCATATTTAAAAGCAATAATACGTTTTTGCATACAAAAATTATCATCTATCCAATGGCATGTAACATTCAAATAATTATTTCCATTTACAGCACGACCAATATCATAAGTAAGAGAAACTCTACAAGAAAGACTGACGAACAAATAACGGATATATGTCTGATATTGTCCAAAAAGCCTAAATATATCAGCTCTACAAGTACTTCTAGGAATACCTTTAAACAAAGGGTTATAAATTCTTTGAATATAAGTAACAAGATATGGTGAAGCAACAAAATTAAAAGGTAAACAATCTAAAATAATCATTTAGCTAATTCTTCCCGATCTTTCACTCTATCGTATTTACCCATTAAACCGCCAGTACCCGGGTTAAAGTTTTTGTTGATTACCTTCTTCATCAGCACCCCGTGCAATAGGGTGGTTATCTACCATGTGCCTACGAAGTTGCCTCGTTCCCCCTCCCTTACCTCCGGTCTCATGTTTATAAACTTCCTTACAAAATTGACATCTTACACAATGTTTATCGTCTTCTAGTTTTTCAAAAAAATTCCAACACTTACTTCTTAATCTCTGATTCCTCTTAATAGGGAGGGGAGGCCTACTTGTATTACCACGACCTCCACTCCTAATATTTTGAGTTTGACTACCAGGTGTAGCTGGTGGTGTTTCAAGATTATTACGTGATTGAATATCATCTAAATTATCATCTAAATCATCATCTATACCATAATTTTCTTGAAGTCGCTCATAATCTACATTTAAATTTTCAGGTGAACTTTCAGAAATATGTGTAAAGCTACTAGAAAAACTAGTACCATATCTTGATTTTATAGAAGTTTTCTTACTACTACCACCTACTAGTGCACGCTTTTTTGGCTGCTCTAAATATATCCATTATGTCAATTAAATTAAGAAATTAAATTAATAATTCTAAATAATAAAATAAAAATATACACCAAAGAAGAGAAAGAGATAGAACGAGTGTACCGGAATTCTGGATGTCGCACTAAATTTGATATCAAACTTCAATTGATAGACCACACTTCACTTGAACTTGATATTTGATAATTATAATTTTGTAGTGACTAAAGTAAATATTTGATGAAACTTGAAATAATAAGTAATTGAGAATTTAAGAGCAATAATCAATATTATCAAGAGAGAATTAAGAGAGAATTAGAGTACTAAGAGAGTAAATTGTGAGAAAAAATGAAGAAGAATGGGGGCTATTTATAGTTTTAAAAGGTTAAAATTATAATTTATCAATTATTAGGGGTGGGGGGCTATTTTCTTAAGAGGTTAGGCCGAAATGGCCATTTTTGCAAAAAATGGTCGTTGCCCAACGGTCATTTTTTAATTTGACCGTTGGCAACGGTCTAGAAATTTAAAAAAAAAATTGTAACGGTAATCGGGTTGTAGCCAGGTAAAAACCCGGTAACGAGTAACCAGGTTTTGGTGCACCGGTTACCAAAATATATTCGTTCTAGCCCGGCCCCCGCCCAACCCTCCCCAGCCCGTCCCCAGCCCCTACAGTACCGGGCTGAACCGGGTCGAACCAGGCTGTGAACGGGCCAGCCCAGCCCGATTAACAGGTTTAATTTAACCTCTCGAATGGACCCTATTTTAAGGATTTTAGATACCTCATCTTTGATGAAAACATGTTTGACCTTGAACTAGGGTCTTCTTTTTTGCTTGACTAGATTTATTTTTGAGTCCATGCTTAGTTTGTGGGTAGTTATCTCCAGGGGAATCCCTGTCATATCAAGATGGGACCAGGCAAAACAATCCATGTTAACTATAAGAAATTGAATAAATTTTTCTCTGATCTCGGGAGTTAACCCCGTACCCAGGTATACCTTCCGATCGGGCAAATTCTCGATCAATATAACTTGTTCCAGCTATTCAACCGGTGATTTCGTTGCGTCGGAGTCTTCGGGGGCTTTGAAAGATCGGGGAACCCCATAATCATCGTCTTCATTAGTCTTCAGCTTATCCAATCGGATCGCGACGGGTATCGGTGATTGCTATTTGGCCTCTTGGCTCGTGTCCGAGATCGGTTCCTTCGATGTTGATATCGAAATCACTTCTTCGACTGCAAATATTTCTCTTACGGCCAGTTGTTCCCCATAGACTGTCTATATCTCCCCCTCCCCTCCCCCCCCCCCCCCGGGTTGGGACTATAATACTTAGTGAAGAGATGAGGGCACTGCCCTCATGTGATGGATCCATGGCCTACCGAGGAGGGAGTTGTACCTCATGTCCCCTTCGATAACATAAAATTTGGCCTCTCGTATGATCACGGCGGTGTTGACCGGTAATTTTATCTCTCCCTTGGTGGTTTCACATACCATGTTGAACCCGTTTAGGATTTAGACTGCAGGCACGATTTTGTCTTTCAGGCCAAGCTGTTCTATGGCCCTCGACCGAACTATGTTGGCCGAGCTATCTGGATCAATTAACACATGTTTAATTCTAGTTTTATTTATGAGTACAGATATTACCAATGCATCTTTGTGAGGTTGTATGATCCCTTTTGCATCCTCATTGCTGAAGGATAAGACTCCTCCAAGCGTGTAATCTCGAGTTCGTTTCTCCCTGTGATGGAGATTCTGGTGCGTTTCGTCACTGGCTCTTGTGGGATATCGACCCCACCGATGATCATATTAATGATGTGTTGAGGTTCGATATCTTATTGTTCTGTATGTCTGTTAGGATCAATATTCCTAAAATGATTCTTGGCCCGGTCACTTAAGAATTCTCGAAGGTTTCCTTTGTTGAATAGTCAGGCTACTTCTTCCCTCAGTTGCCGACAGTCTTCCGTTCTATGACCGTGTGTTCTATGATACTTGCATACCTGGTTGGGATCTCTTTGAGATGGGTTGGATTGTAGAGGTCGAGGTCATTTGGTATCCTTGATTCGCCCGATGGCTGATACGATGGCGGCCGCATCGATATTGAAGTTGTATTCTGATAGCCTCGATGCTTCTTTAGGCCCGATAGACCTGTCGAATCTATTTTTGGTCATGAGTCCCCGGTTACTTCGACTTTGTTCATTTCTCCTTTCACTTATTATGGGGTTCCGCCTGGATCCACTACTCCTCCGATATCCATTATATGGCCGGTACCGATCCCTGTTTGATCCAGGTTCACGATCGACGTCTCTCTTGACTCTGTCGAGGGTCCTGGCCGGGTAAATAGACTCCGAAGGGGCCCCGAGTTGATCATCTTCGACCTTGATTTTTGATTGATATCGATTGTGTACATCGGCCTAGGTAATGGCAGGGTACTCGGTTAGATTCTGCTTCAATTGTTGCGAAGCCACCGAGCTGCGAATATTGCGTCCCTGAGTGAAAGCTTGTACGACCCAATCATCAGCGACCGGCGGCAAATCCATTCATTCGATTTGAAATCGGGACACGAATTCCTTGAACATCTTGTTGTCTTTTTGTTTGACCTTGAAAAGGTCTGATTTCCTAGTTTCGACCTTGATGGCACCAGCATGTGCTTTTACAAAAGAATCTGCAAGCATAGCAAATGAGTCAATAAAATTAGGAGAGAGGTTGTGATACCATATCATGGCTCTCTTCGACAGGGTCTCCCCAAATTGCTTCAGCAAAACAGACTCGATTTCGTCGTCTTCCAAGTAGTTCCCTTTGATAGCACATGTATAAGAGGTTACATGCTCGTTTGATTCGATCGTTCCATTATACTTAGGTATTTCGGGCATACAAAATTTCTTAGGGATCGATTTTGGGGTCTCGCTTGGAGGAAAAGGTTTTTGTACAAAGTTCTTGGAATCCAGTCCCTTCAGTATCGGAGGTGCTTTTGGGATTTGGTTTACCCTGCAATTATAGGTTTCGACCTTTTTATCATTTGCTTCGATCTTCTTTTCCCCCGACTCTATCCGCTTTGTCAGTTCCTCGAGCATTTTTATAATTTCGGGGTTAGTCCCCGACTCTTGTTCATTTGACCTTACCATGATTGGCCCCGTTCTGTGGGTGACTTCTTGGGGTGGACCGGGTTCAACTCTGCTCGGTGCCTGGGTTTGGCTCTGTAACTAAGCTATCGCCATCTGTTGAGCTTGCAGCATTTCGAAGATCATGCGTAGGCTGATCCCGTCTTCTTCGATGTTTTGTGTGTTTCGAGCTGCAGATCGGGTTCCACCATGGATGTTGTTCTCGGGACCAGTATGTTAGTTTGCGTCGATGGCCACATATGAATTAACGTCAATTGGATCCGCGGCCCGAGCTCCATCGGGGTCAGCGGGTGGCCTTACATCACCGGGCGCCACATTATTATTCTCACCTTGGTGACCAAATCCATTGTCGATACGCATGTGCGGTAATTGAGAATTTGTCATTTTTAGCTTGAAATCAAAGACACTTCAAAGAGCAAGTGTAAAGTAGTGTCTGTTATAGAGATTTGTATTAAATAACCACTATTATCCTTAGCCCCACGGTGGGCGCCAAACTATTTACCCTCAAAATCGAATAACAATTGAATTTATATGTGATTTTAAGGATACATGATATAATTTGATATAAAGTGAGAAATCAGATTTAATATGGAAAAATAAATAAAAATACAAATGCAAACCACACAGATTGAACAACTTAAACCTTGCGAAGTTAACTTCCTTCAAATTTAGGAATGATATTATTGGGACCGGAATGTTCTTGAAGCCAAAATAATATGAACAAAGCTGGAAAAGATAGTATGTTGTTCTTTGAAGTATGTTGCAATGTGTCCCATGAATTACTCAATTCACTTTATATATACAGGGAGATAAAACCTTTAAGACATTATTTTATAAGAAATTATGTAGACTGCTGGCTCCTTTTTTGACTTAATCCTGTGATTTCTGTCATAATGATTGGTTAATGGCGAGAATCACGGATCCTTGTCGTATGAGTTGGCAAAACTTTTCTTCGAGATCGTTAAAAGCGAGGCCGGTCGTGCCCTCGATAAACTCGAGGACAAATCTGATGGTCTTGTTCGAATTCCGATCCTCGATATCGAGCTCAGTTATATATGTAACTTTGATATCTTACGTAGGTGCCGAGCCTTGACCTATTGTTTCAGATGCTCAATCAAGCATAGAGCTCGGTTCCACCCATAGAGAGACTCTATATGTTCTAAATAGTGTAACATTAGAAATATTTCTTAGCTCGTGAAATACATCAAATCAACTTAGGATCATTATCCGAATTGGGAAATCAATACGTGTTCCTATTTATGCCCATCTCGATATAATCGAACTTTTCGAAGCAAAAAACAATCTGTTTTGGGTTCGATTGTTGGAATGGTTTCCTCTCGAAAAAATGAACTGAAAAATTGGTAAATATCTTTGTCAGTGTATAAGTGACAGTCTAGTAGGGGTGTACATGGACCTTATTGGCTTGGATTTTATCAAAACCAAATCAAATTCATTATATCGGTTTGGATTGGTTTGATTTTGTCGAATTTTTCGGATTTTTTGAGTTTTTTGTTACATGAATATTATTTCAATCTTGCATTATTAAAGTTATAGATAAAATTTTGATAAGTGAATATATGTTTACTAAAAATTAAAAAAAAATAACAAATATATAATCTATTAAAGTGATCTTATGGGAGAATTTATTTTAGTAACACATAAGAGTTTATTTCCTAAGTCGTCTACCAATAATTTTTGATTGTTGTACGCTTTCAGGGTTAACCAAATTTAATAATTAAACATAAAAACCAATATGATACCTAAATAATGATATGTTCTATGTAATTTTAGATTATCGAAATACCACTTCAAATTCGAAAAACATATAATAAATCTTGACATATGAATATGAAAGAACAAAAAAATAATTGATGCATTTCAATAACACATAATTAGAAAGTGATACAATCTATTATTTAAAGTAAATAAAAATGAATGCACTTTATAGTTCTATTAAATATTATATCCCATGAGAGGATATCAAATATTTCTAGACATCTTTTAAATAAAATTTTATATAAAGTCTTAAAATTATATATAAAAAATTAAATATTTATATGTCGGTTTGGTTCAAATTTTTTTACTCAATACCAAACCTAATCGGGTTTTTTAATCGATTTAATTTGACTTTTCAGTTTGATACGATTTTTCGATGCGGTTTGTACAACCCGAAGTGATACTACCAAAAATTATTTAGAACAGGGAGATGAAAGTGATTGATTTGTTGTTTAACACGGGCTGCACCTAAAATGGCAGACCAAAAATACTCACTAACTTCCATATTTTGCCAGTCATATATATTGTGAATTTGTGATAATCATTCAAGGGACAAAGCTTACTATGCATGTCTCCCTAGTATTTTACTTACAATTTGTTTGGATGGACATTTGATGAATATAATGTTTAGTTAGATTGTATCGTTTGTTATTATTTTATGATATCGATCATACATCGGTAATATGAAGAATAAATTTACAATACTATAAAGCAAAAATAAAACATGTGGTAGAATTATTATATAAAAAATGTAGAATAAAGAATAAAATATGATTATTTAATACTCCATATGGAACGGCAAGATAATAAAAAAAATAAGGTAAGACCATATCAAATCGATCGTTACATAAAGTGATACTTTTTCTCATCACGTAACGGAATTTAACGATACGTTACGGTACAATTGAATAAGTAATAATGAAAACAAATAAGCTGTTAATTAATAGACTTGGCAAACTTTTGCTGGAAAGATTACTGTGTTTATATAGTATATTCACATTTCAATTAAACAAAGAACTAACGATATTCATTGTTTTTAATAAATCAAAAAAAAAAATTATTACTCGAACCTCAAATTCACCAAACATGCCTGGTCTAGCCTATGATCCAACCTAGTCTATCTGTTGATTACTTTTCATACATTTATTATACCTTTCGTTACTTTGTTACAGAATATGAAGGGAACAAATTGACGACAAACTGTTTGTGATATGATCCAACCTTGTCTATCTGTTGATTCTTTTCTGTCGTGCACTTAACATTCCCAAGTTTTAGGCCATAATTCCAAGTTCTTTAACAGTGACCTCAAAATGTCTCTCCTCCCATTAATAATTACTACGACCACTTTCTCTATTCCACCTTGTGATTTTCTTTTACTATCTCATATCTAATATTTTCTTCGGTCCACAATAAGTGATTTTTTTTGAATATTTTTACACAGATTAAGAAATTCGTATTTTAACATTAATTAACAATAAAATTGACTATATTAACATTTACTATCTCTTCACATAAACACTCATAACACATTCTCCAACATTATTTACTCCATGGACAATGTAGGAAAAAAATAATTAATTCATTCTTAAAATATGAAAAAATCACTTATTTTGGATCACAAAAAAAGACCTAAAAATTACTTATTGTGGACCGGAGGGAGTATTTGTTTGGGCTCGATTATTCATATTCATGCTTGAAAGTTCTACTTTGAAAGTACAACACTCCCTATTAAAGACGATTTCATACTCAGGGTTCAAACTTGCGAAAAATTGCATTGTGTATAGCTATGTAATTTTTTTTAATGTATAATATACTATATTGACTCTTCTTTACTTCTTCGTAAATTTACTTTTTTATATTTTGACCTGCTTAGTAAAAATTCTGACTCCGTCACTGCTCAAACGTAAGACCTCTAATTAAAAATGAAGAAATAGTTATCACTCCACCACAATCTTTTGTTTACCTTCTAATATGTTATCTCATATCTCATCATTTTTTCAGCCTCAGTGTGATGTTTTTGTTTACCTTCTAATATGTTATGTCATATCTCATCATTTTTTCAGCCTCAGTGTGATGTTTGGCTCTCTTACAACTACTTGTAAGGATAGCTTAATACACTTGCCCTCCAATTTATCAAGTTTAAGTTATATATAAGGTAATTTTTTTAAATATTATCAGTGAAGTTTAATATGTATATCAAGTTATACTCTATTTTTCATGTTATTATATTAAACTTGATATGAAAAGATATACTATGTTGTAAGTCAGTTTAACTGGTGTATTGGGTAAAATATATTATGACACGTGGTCGTCCGAGAAAGGGACACGTGGATCCCAAGAAAGGGGGATGGCTGAAGACTAAAGACAATTATTTTGTTTGTCACCGGGAAGAATAATGCTCATAAAGATGTGATAAATGTTCTTCTCCCGGTAGCATTCAATAGAGAATATTCATAGCATTAAGAGCAGTTACCCGTTACAAGAAATTTGGCATTTAGATTCACCGTTACATCTTCATCAATGCCCCTCATAATTGACATTAAAGAAGGGCACGACCCTAGGACCTTCTTCGTAGCTATAAATAGTGAGTTCAATTGTCATTGTAAAGGACACGAATTTTCTGGTAAACTTAACCTATATTTTATACAAATCTCAATCCAATCTTATCGTTTTATTTCTCAATCCTTTTGTTGTTATGTTCGGAAACCTTGTTCCCGAAATTGTTGCTTCTCTTGTTTCGTCTATATCTTAAGGCTAAGTATTGCGTGATTCTTCAATTATTTATTTATTTCAGGATCAAATTAATTCACTTATCAAGAAACTACGTATAAATTCAATTGTACCGTTTTACGGGTAAATAGTTTGGCGCCCACCGTGGGGACTAGATAGCCGTGTAATTAAATTGATCCTTATTTTTTTTACGAACGTGTTTTGATCGTTTTTGTCTTAGAAAAAATCATAAGAAATGGCATATAACATTGTTAACGATATGCACAACCCCGAGATTCGAGAGGATCAGCATCATTCTAAGGACTCAATCAGCGACACCCATAACGAAGGGAGTGACGCTACACTAGCGCATGACAGGCAATATCCTCGACATGTTCGGGGGACCACTCCCGATGACGCTGATGAGGAGCATGCCATCGACACGGTAAGGGTCTTGCAAGAGCAGCAAGCGATCATTTTGAGGCCACCTCACGCGACAGGATAAAGTTATGATAGAGTTGAAGCAAGCGCTATCGGGAGCTTCAAATAATGCAAACAGACAAGATCTGATCCCTCCCGGGATTCCCACGAATCAAACAATGCGGGGGGTCGACAACAACACTCCCAGGGGTGAAATTGGCTCTGATGGGGCAGAGGGGACGGATCCGATCTCAACAACGAGAATGATTCTTTCAAGAATGAACTTTTACGGTACATGAGGGAAGTAAACGCCCACATGGACCAGATCTCGGGCACACCACAAGTGCTGAAAGGCCCGGACTCGAAGAAGCATAATCAATTGTCGTACAAGCCAAGTGCAGCACCAGAGTTAATCCCAAAGCGGTTCAAAATACCTGAAATGCCAAAGTATGACGGAACTTCGAACCCCCAAGAGCATATTACCACCTACACAACAGTAATAAAGGGGAATGATTTAGCTCCTCACGAAATTGAATCTGTGCTGCTGAAGAAATTTGGAAAAACCCTCACGAGGGGCGCCTTGATGTGGTATTCGCTGTTACCCGAGCATTCCATAGATTCCTTTGAAATGCTTGTGGATTCCTTCGTCAAGGCTCATGCCGGGGCAAGAAAAGTATAGGCTCGAAAGGCTGACATATTCAGGATAGCGCAAGGAGAGTCTGAGCTGGTACGAGAGTTCGTTACCCGATTCCAGAAGGAGAGAATGTTGCTCCCGGTTGTCCCAGATGAATGGGCGGCTGAGGCGTTCACCAAAGGATTGAATCTGAGGAGTTCCGATGCTTCCAGGAAATTGAAAGAGAGCCTCCTCGAGTTTCAAACAACGACCTAGGCGGACGTCCACAACCGGTATGAATCAAAAATAAGGATCGAAGATGATCGGGTTGGTTTTCCATCGTCGACCAAAGTACGAGAAAAGAATTAAGGAAAAATCAAAGGATGATTATGACGCAAACTTCGAGGGGGCGGTGTTTTCCTTACGAACGAACTAAAGGTCGCAACAGAGGTTTTCGGACAGCAGACAAGTTCACGATCGACGGGAGGACCGATCGCGGTCGGAATAATCGATCACTATAGGATAAAGAAGTGACAGGATCGCGGGATCCTTCATACCCCAAATTATTAGAATACAACTTCAACGCCAGTATAGTGGAATTGGTATCGGCCATGAAAAACATCAAAGAAGCACGGTTCCCAAGACCGATGAGATCAGATTCTAACCAGAGGGATCCCAATTTATGGTGTGAATACCACGGGACGAATGGCCATCGGACAGGGGACTGTCGACATCTCCAGGAAGAAGTGGAAACATTACTAAAGAATGGTCACCTCAGATAATTCTTAAGTGATCGAGCTAAGAATAATTATGGTCATAACTGAGACAACGCGGAACCCTTGAAAGCGGGAGAAGATCCCCCGTGTCAAACAATAAACATGATCTTCGGAGGGAACGATATTAACGAGGTCACCTTTTCAGCAATAAAGAAAATGAAAGTATCAATAACGCGTAGCAAAAGGCTTCGGGAAGACGATATCACTTTTACGAAGGAGGACGTAGACAGATTGATGCTACCACACAACAACGCATTGGTAATTTCTTTAAATGTGCTAGATTTTAAGATTAAACATTTTTAGTGGATCCAGGGAGTTCAGCTAATATCATACAATGGAGAGTATTGGAGCAAGCTAAACTCACCGGAAGCGTTATTCCGGCCACAAAGCTCCTCACCGGATTCAACCTCACAAGTGTGACAACTCGGAGAGAAATTTCATTACTCACAAACGCTGAAAGAGTAATGAAAATAACTCTTTTCGAAATAGTAGATGGTGATATGTGATACAACATCATTCTGGGAAGGCCATGGTTGCAAGAGATGAAAGTTGTACCATCAATTGCTGAAGTTTCCAACACCCGAGGGAATTACGCAGATAAGGGGTGACCAACCGGCGAAAAGGGAGATGAATGCAATTTCGGTCTCCAGTAGCAAAGGAAAGAAACACGTGGCGTAACAATTACAGCACACGGCACCTTCCTGAAATAGATGAAGTTAGCCAGGCGTCGGAAGATAATCAGGTGCCGAGATATTTCCAAGTTCCAGAAGAGACCGATGCAACGAAGTCCATAGCGGAAGAGCTGGAGCAAGTGGCATTGTTCGAGGAATTCCTAGAAAGGAAATTCCACCTGGGGACAGGACTGCACCCAGAACTCAGGTCCGACTTCATTAAATTCCTTAAATCTAACACTGATTGTTTTTCATTGTCGCATGAGGACATGACATGTATCCCGACAAAGGTAGTCATACACAAGTTAAGCTTGGATCCTAACATACCTCCAGTAAGACGGAATAAATTCGTCAAAGAAGAGGTAACCCGCCTACTTAATATCAGTTCGATCCAAGAGGTAAGATATCCAGACTGGCTAGCTAATGTAGTAGTAGTTCCTAAAAATAACAATACGTTTCGCATGTGCGTAGATTATAAAGATCTTAATAAGGCGTGCCCAAAAGACTCGTTCCCACTGCCAAACATCGATCAAATGATTGATGCCACGACCGGGCACGAGTTAATGAGTTTCCTCAATACTTATTCTGGGTATAACCAAATTAAGATGAACTTGAAAGATCAGGAAAAAACTTCGTTTATAACGAATTTCGGTGTATATTGTTACAATGTGATTCCCTTCGTGTTGAAGGTGTATATTGTTACAATGTGATTCCCTTCGGGTTGAAAAATACTGGAGCCACTTATCAACGGCTCATGAACAAGATGTTTGAAAATCAAATAGGAGAAACTATGGAAGTTTAGATAGACGATATGCTCGTTAAGTCTTCAAATGCAGGTGATCATCTTAAATATGTGCAAGAGACTTTCGACATCCTAAGAAAGCATAACATGAAGCTTAATCCCGAGAAATGCGCATTCGGGGTCAGCTCTGGTAGGTTTCTGGAATTTCTGGTATCACAAAGGGGAATTGAAGTAAACCCTGATAAGATCAAGGCCATAGAGGATATCCCAGACCAACTGACAAGCATGAAGGAAGTCCAAAGGCTTACGGGGAGATTGACAGCTTTGAGCAGATTCATTTCTCGATCGTCAGAAAAGTGTCATCATTTCTTCGCACTGCTCAAAAAGAAAAATAACTTCGAATGGACCCTAGAGTGCCAGCAGGCTTTGAGAGATTTAAAGAAGTACTTGTCAAGCCCTTCATTGCTTTCAAAACCAAAATAAGGGGAAATGTTGCTGGTTTACCTCGCGATCTCGGAAGTTGCGGTAAGTGCGGTTTTAATCCGAGAAGACGAAGGTACTCAATCTCCCATTTATTATGTTAGTAAAGTTTTAACGGGAGCAGAAACTCGTTACCCACATTTGAAAAAATTAGCCTTAGCCCTCGTAGTCTCCGCTCGAAAGCTGAGGCCCTATTTCCAATGCCACCCGATAGCCGTGGTGTCTACTTTTCCTTTGCGGAACATCCTCCATAAACCTGAGCTCTCAGGTAGATTGGCCAAATAGGCCGTCAAAATGAGTGAGTTTGACATAGAATATAAGCTGAGGACTGCAATTAAGTCGCAAGTCTTGGCTGACTTCGTGGACGATTTCAGTTCGGGATTATTGCCTCAGGAAACCAAGGAAGCAATGATGATGTCAGAATAGACATCAGGGGTTTGGACCTTATTTACGGACGGAGCTTCCAACGTGAAAGGGTCCGAGCTCGGTATAATAGTCTTAATCACGCCTTTGGGGGAAACCCTGAGGCAAGCCATCAGGACGGTCCATTTAACTAACAATGAAGCAGAGTATGAAGCTTTGATTGCAGGACTCAAGTTGGCCCGGAGACTTGACTCTGAGGTCATCGAAATCAAATGCAACTCACAGCTGGTGGTAAATCAGGTCTACGGGATCTTCGAGACCAAAGAAGAGCGCATGCAACAATACGTTGTAAAGGTTCAAGCTCTACTGGCGCGATTCCAGAGTGGTCAATTACTCATATCCTAAGGGAAGAAAACACATAAGCAGACACATTGGCAAACCTAGGATCATCAACAGAAACAAAGGGATCGGAGCCCGAGTCGGTAGTACAACTGATGAACTCAGTCTTGGATACAGATGGTTACTACGAGGTAAATTTAACTAGTCTGGTCTGGGACTGGAGGAATGAAATTATCGATTATCTCGAACATGGGAAGCTACCTGAAGACCCCAAAATATCTCAGACGTTGTGCGCCAATGCAATGCGATATAGCTTCAAGGGAGGCCAATTGTATAGAAAATCTTTTCAAGGCCCGCTGGCCCGATGCTTAGGAGCGTCCGAAGCTAACTATGTCATGAGAGAGGTTCACGAAGGGATATGCGGCAACCCCTCGGGCGCAGATTCCTTGGTGTTGAAGTTGGTAATGGCAGGATATTACTGGCCCCGCATGGAACAAGACGTCAAGGACTTCGTGCAAAAATGTTATAAGTGTCAACGCTACGCGCCACTGGTGCATCAACCGGCAGAACCCTTACATTCGGTCATATCGCCGTGGTTGTTTATGAAATGGGGAATGGACATCGTCGGACCATTACTACCGGCTCCCGAAAAGGTAAGATTTCTTTTAATTTTAAATTATTATTTTTCTAAGTAGGTGGAAACAGGTCCTTATCAGAAAATCGGAGAACGCGAAGTGGTGGATTTCTGGTGAAAAAATATAATTTGCAGGTTCGGAAAACCAAAAGATATAGCATGCGACAATGGACCAAATTTATCAGCGCAAGAGTTACAAAGTTCCTCCAAGATTTGAAAATAAAAAGGATCACATCTTCCCCTTATCATCCGAGTGCAAACGGTCAAGCGGAGTCAACGAACAAAGTAATTATTCAAAGCCTCAAGAAAAGGTTAGAAGCGGCTAAAGAAAATTGGCCCGAGGAATTACCCGGAGTTCTATGGGCATTCCGAACTACGGCCAAGTCGAGCACAGGGGAAACCTTTTTTCCCTCGTGTACGGTGCAGAAGCTTTAATCCCGGTGGAAGTAGGGGAACCAACCTTGAGATACTTCCAGGCAGAAGAAGAATCGAACAACGAAGCAATGCTTGTCAACTTGGAACTGCTCGATGAACGCAGGGAATTGGCATATGTAAGAATGGTAGCTCAAAAGCAAAAAATGGAGCGGTATTATAATCGAAGAGCCAACCTCCGTTATTTCAAAGTAGGTGACTTAGTACTAAGGAAAGTAACTCATAATGCTCGGGAGCTCAACGCGGGGAAGCTAGGTTTAACGTGGGAAGGCCCATGCCGGGTTTCAGCTATCACCGGAAAAGGTTCATACGTGTTGGAAAACCAAAATGGAGAGAAGTTGCCCGGCAATTGGAACGTGGCACACCTCAAAAGATATTATTGCTTATGAACATTATCCGATAAGAAAGTATGTGCTGCACTCTTTTTTCCTTCGTTCAGTTTTTGTCCCAATTGAGTTTTTCTGGAAAGGTTTTTAACGAGGCAGCAACAGAAAGCATAGTACGAAGACAGCAGCAATAAAACCTTTAAGAGCAAGGTACACAAGCAGAGATCCACTTGGGGATGGCTAGATAATCTTTTGCTCTATAGCAAATTCCCACCGGGAAGTTAAGTTTGCTATTGCGCAAAGGTTATCTGATCATACACAAGCACAAATCACTAGAGGCTTGTTAGATAATCCTTCGCTCGATAGCATAAATTCCTAAGGGGAAGTAAAGTGTGTTGCCAAGTTAAGGATTATCTAGTAATGCATTAGTGGAATCTTCGAAGATACAAGACTTCCATTGTTCCAATTCGCATTCTTCGCATTCGAATACTGGGGGGAATGATACGAGGATACGACAACAATGACTTCCACGTCGACCGGGGGACTGCGCGAACAGCCCCGTAGAAACAAGTTGTACAAGTTAGCCACAAGTAATTCAATTTATTTTAAGCATAGCAAATGCTTATGTATTTTTTGAAAATAGAAGGAGTAAAATGAAATCCTTTTGTTTTTATCTTGTTTCTTGTCTGAACGATGAATTAACTTTGTCATATGAAAGTTAAACAAGTACTTCAAATGCTAGTGTCGTAATGAACAAGAGACGTCCTCTTCAAGAGCACCGTAAATATAAGAGAACCCTCTCTTATAAAAACCCTCACGTTAAAGGGTTGGTTCCGGAAGAATTTATGCCCGGAATAAAAAATGCCATTGGGAAAAAATACACCCGAAGTCGCATACGAAAATGACGCAAAAAGTAAACTTGCGCAAATACTTATCAAAGCCCTCACGGAAAAGGGCTGATGCCCGGAGCCAAAAATGCTTTCGGGGAGAATACACCCAAAAGTTTCACATAACAAGACGCAATAAAGTCTGCGCAAAATTCTTAAAGAAAATGCAAAGATTAAAGGCTTGCATGAATATTCTAATGATGAGAAGACTCAAACAATACTTGAGCAAAAGATGTTTTTATTTACAACAACATGACAAAATGGCATAGATACGAGAACTGAAAAAAGAAAAGAAAAGCTAAAGTGAATTGTCTCCGGAACCAGGAGGAAGAGAAGTGTTCGCGCCCCCGGAAGAAGTAGACGGATCCACCGATGGCTCAACATTTTCACCAATTTGGCCTTCGACATCATCATCCTCTGATTCTTCTTCAGCTCCCGAAAACTCAGAACCAGAACCAGAAGGATCAGGTGCATCAGACCTCGATGGGAGTCCACTTTTAGCAGCTAACTCAAGCTCGCGGGCCTTAGCAATTTCGGCATCAAAATCAATGACACCAGCTTTGGCCTCTTCCAAGGTTTTTCTCCTCATGTTGTACATGGCGTAAGGTTTTTCAACAACGAGGGAAGCCACTCGGCGCTTGAGTTCTTCTTTGAGTTAGGTTACCTCGTCAGAAAGGTTTTCCCGGGAGGACCTAGCAAATTTGAGGCTGACATCAAGGTCGCGGAAAGTTGAACTAAAGGGCCTATTATGCTCGATAGTGTTCCTGTACTTCTCTTCCAGCTGGGCGTGTTTCGCTCCCACGGCAGGAAGCTCTTCAATTTTGGAGTTAAAGGCTGCCTCTAAGTTTATCACTCTTTCGGCGGAGGCAGCCTCCCGTTCGATTGCAGCAAGAACGGCGTTATGGTCTTTAACCCATTTGGCCCTGGTTTCGTCAAATCTAAGCCTCAGAGGACCAATTTTTTGGCTAAGGGTTACTACTTCTTGCTCACTCTACCGCAAATAATCTTCCAATACAACAGCCTTAGAGGATTTGGCTTCCAGTTTCGAAAAGCGAGCGATATGTTGCTCTTGCTTTGCCAAAAGCTGATCCCGTGCGGAGATAATCTCTTCTTTTTCACGAATCAACCTCTGAAGGCCCTCGGAAGCAAGAAAGTTGGCCTACAAAGTAATAAGGGTAAAATTCAGGAGATGTTCACACCCAAAAATTGAAGAAGTAATAAAGGAACGTACCGTTGAGCGTTATGCATAGCATTGTTCAACAAACACTCTCCCGAGAGTGCTTGAATCTTTTCCCAGTCTTTCTCTGAAGCCAAAAGCTTCAGATAATTAGCAAGCTCCACCAACCGGAATAGCAAGTTGCATCCGGTAGAGACCGAAAGAATAACGTTCCTCCTCCTTTGTGGATCTTCAGAAGGGGCAGCATAATTTTGCCCCAAATTCCCATGAACTAGGGACTGTGGAAGAGGAACACCTTCTTCATCGTCAGACGCGACCGACGGAGGTGGTGTAGCAATTGCTGGTAGAAGAATGGATGAAGATGAAAGTGATGTAGCAGTTGTTGGTGTTGGTGAAGATGGAGATAAAGCTGATGGAGTTGAAGAGTGAGAAGCAACTGCGTCAAATGCAGTGCTGGTTGTTAGATGCTCGCCAACCAAAGACGGTAAAGGTCCGGTACTCAGCTCCGCAGTACCGGACACAACAATTGGGGCCCGAAAATGGGAGTTGACATTATCTACTAAATCAAATTCTCCCCAAAGTGTCGAGGCATCGTCCTTGGTTGGTGTAACTCTCTCAACAGGTTGAGCGTCCTGTTGAGATGATGAGGATCGTCGTCTTCTATGTAGAGAAGCTCCCTCATCACTAGCTTCTTCATCATTATCGATCATCACGGTGTCTATGGACGGCCCGGAAGGAGAGCCAGTCACCATCGCTACCGAAGAAGACTCGGGGGCATCGGTCCTCGCCCTTTTATTCTTTTCCCCGGCTGCAGAGGAACGTCTTCTCTTTGGTTGTTTGTCTTCCAACCGGGGACTCCGAAAAGAAGCATTTGCTCTCGAAGCAGGCCCGGAGCTACTTGTTCGAGTAAGCGCCTCCTGAAGCAGCCTCGCTACATCAGCAGGATCAGCCAAGACATCCTCCTCGGGAACAGTAACAGAGCCCGCAAGTAGACCTAATTTCATAGACATGTTAGAAGAGATCAATCAAGTTCTTTACATGAAAAATTGAAACAAGATGAGTTCGAATTACGATGATTCTTGGCCTTCCACCCGTATTTAGGGGCCAGTTCTTTCCACAAGCGAGTCTCGGGCATCGTAACGCCCAAGATTCTTTGTACCCACTGGTCCAAACCTTCAATCACCGGTGGGAACCATCGAGTTGTTGAAACAAATGAAGGATGGAGGATCAATATGGCCATTAAAAATATTGTAGTAAAAGGAAATACTAAACAAAGAGCTTACGAGTGCGGTTCCAAGTGGTCGGAAAGGATGAAGTTGTTGCCGGAATGATGTCGCCGGTGGCAATTGCAACGACCGTTCCATTCACCCACGGTCATTGTCATCATCCATGCTAGACAATAAAGCATGGTGGCCACGCTTGCAGAGGTTTATCATTCCCCCGCGAAAAGTTTTGGGAGAATAAAAATTCATAATGTGAGCTACAGTTAGCTCCTCTCCAGTTTCCTGGCACAAATGCCGAAGGCAAGCAACTGTCCTCCACACGAAAGGACTTACTTGTGCCAAACACACCTGATAACGGAGGCAAAACTCTGCAATCACGGAGTCAAGCTCTCCGCTCAAAGAAAACACACCCAAAGTAAAGGGATCCGTGTAAACATATGTAAAATCCTCCTTGGGAAGGGTGACTCGCTCCGATAGATCAGGAACGATAATTTCTAAGTCATGGCAGCGACATTCTTCCTTCACAGCAGGAATGCTCGAAGGACGTATGGAAAAAAGTACTTGCTAACGGCCCATGTACGAGAATTAGCAATAGGGAATTTCTCTTCGAAGTTTTTTGTGGTAATAAGACGTCTAAGGATGATGGAGCCCGTTGTTGGAGGAGCAAAGTCCTCGGCTTTGTTTTCTCTTTTTGAGGAACCGGTACGTTTTGAGGAAGAAGCCATTGTAGGAAAGAAAGGGTCTTTCGTTTGAAGAGAATTAGAAAAAAGATAAAGAAACAATATGCAAGTTAGATGAAGTAAGTTTGAAAAGTTATGAAGTATAAGGGTGGAAGTTGATACGTATAAGTAAAAGTTTTGGCGGCTAAATTCATGGTCAGGATTATCTCGATAATCGACAAAAGATGTGCTGAATCATGGGAAGACGCGTGTTCGGAGCCTTAAATGCGGAGAGACATGCGTCTAATCAACCGACAGAAGCATTTAGAGGGAATTATAGTAATTCCCGTCAAAAGAGTGTTTCAATCAACTTCCCGATAACACAAAGTTATGTCACCGGAAAGCAGGGGGACTATCTGTATTGGGTAAAATATGTTATGACACGTGGCCGTCGGAGAAAGGAACACGTGGAACCCAAGACAAGAGATGACTGAAGACTGAAGACAACTGTTTCGTTTGTCACCGGGAAGAATAATGTTCATAAAGATGTGATAAACGCTCTTCTCCCAGTAGCATTCAATAGAAAATATTCATAGCATTAAGAGCAGTTACCTGTTACAAGGAATTTGGCATTTAGGTTCACCGTTACATCTTCATCAATGTTCCTCATAATTGACATTAACGAAAGGCACGACCCTAAGACCTTCTTCATAGCTATAAATAGTGAGCTCGGTTGTCATTTTAAAGGACACGAATTTTCTGGCAAGCTTACACTATATTTTATACAAAGTTCAATCCAATCTTATCGTCTTATTTCTCAATCCTTTTGTTATTGTGCCCGGAAACCTTGTTCCCGGAATTGTTGTTTCTGCTGTTTCGTGTATATCTTAAGGCTAAGTATTGCGTAATTCTTCAATTATTTATTTATTTCAGGATCAAATTAATTCACTTTTCTAGAAACCACATATAAATTCAACTGTACCATTTTACGGGTAAACAACCGGATAGCGTAAAACAATTTCCGACCTGTAACTAAAATTACTTCCAAGTTGTACTTGTAATCAGAATTACCCCCTTTTTCCAACTTCATTTACGAGTTTTGTTCAAACTCCATCGCCGAAAGCAGTAAAATCACTGATTTCGAGGATTTGCTTCTGTAGTTTAAGTGAAGATTTTTTACACAAATAGTGCAACTTAACATGTTATAGTAGTAAGTTACTTACCATTTACTATAAGTTATCAATTAAAGCTTATTAAATGAAAATTACTTGCTGATGGTGTAAACAATTTTACACCGCCAGTGCTTCTAATTCTTATATCTCGAACTCCGTCAATTCTTTTTTGAGAGGAGAGAGTAGTGTTCAGTTATGGCCTGTCAGCAAAGGCACCACATTGACAAAGTATATCTTCAGCCCATAAGGTGGTAACTGGTTAATCAGCAAGTAACCTAATCACTTATGCTCTATGCTAAAGCAAACCTTTAAAACACAACATATCGTCTAAAAATGTGGTCATTTTAGAACTGAAGAGATACTAGACCAAGTGCGAGAGGAAGGAATGCTTCTACTGATGGACATGTGCAACCTCTGGATATGAGAATCATTGAAAACGTGATAAAAAATACACACCTGATTAAATCACATACGTATAAAGAACTGGAAAGGAAAAAGAAGGCACAGGTCATAGTACTCTAATCAGTTCTGTGAGAATAAACATGGAACTTTGATTACTTCCTGGAACATGTTTGCAGATGACAGACAACATAACACCTATAAAACTGTCAGCAAACCTCAACAGATGACATAATGGCCCTCAAAGAATTTGTAATTTATTGAGGGGAGAAGGCCACCCCATGCTTCAAAGCATAGTAGTAGCAGCAGTAATTAAATACAAATGATAGCTCTCTATGTTGCTGGCACAACGACTAAAAAAGTTCAATTCATCACAAAATTCCGGAAGCAACAGTCACGACTCATTGAACTGAGGGTAAAAAGCCTAATAAAATAGCAAACCATTATTAGGAGCATCACGACACGGATATGCTATGCTATTTCACTCCACCCCATTTGCATGCTATAATGATTCTGCATCACGTAGACATGAAAGAGCATGCACCGAAAAGTAGATCGTACGCAAAAATTGGGGCACAAGGATCAAGCGTGACTACCAGGTTCATTGATTTGTAACGATGTTTTTGAAAGGCTAGCTTCCAGTTCATTTAACTCGTCCACATCCAGGTCATCATCATCGTCGTCGTCATCATCATCAAAATTGTCATTAACTTCGTTGTTATGAGAAGCCTCACCACCATCATGAATATTCTGGGCTGACATTGAGGAGCTTGCCTCATCTCTAGCAGGTTCCTTATTCTCCTGTAAAGGAAATCTAATCTATTTAGAAAATGATATGCAGACGCTTTTGCATATAAACTAGCAGCACAACACAAGAAATGCACATGGCAACAGTTTATTTTTTTTAATAAGCAAGCAAAAACACATGGCATCAGTATCATGCTCATCAAATGTCCAAACTAGGGGATCATTGGCTAATAGGCATAGCTTTGTTTAATTTAAAAAACACTGCAACTATTACACACTTGGATTTTCAAATCTCTTTCTTAGGAGTGGCAAACGGGCGGGTCGGTTTGGGTATGGTTCGGGTCGAAACGGGTAATGAAAAACGGATAGATTATCCGACCCGACCCATATTTAATATGGATAAAAAAGGGGTTAACCAACGGATAACCATATTATCCCTGACTTCTTGAATATGAACATTTTTGGGAGAATTCTTAGTCTCCCAAACTTGAGGAACCCCCAATTTGAGGCTTTACAAATGTAAAAGTTAAACCCATTGGTTACCTATTGGTTATCCATTTTCTAAATGGATAATATGGTTCTTATCCAAATTTGACCCATTTTTAAAAAGTTCATTATCCAACCCATTTTTTAGTGGATAATATGGGTGGTTAATTGTGTTCTTTTAACCATTTTGCCACCCCTACTCTTTCTAAAGTAATACTTATACCGCCGTAGACCAACAACCACCACATGAATGCACACTTTTCTGTCTACTTTCCCAAGTCATGGCTAGATTACAAACACCATGCTTTGGCCCTCCCAAGCAAAAACTTACCTCTTTTAATGATCAATAAGATCTGTGGTTAAGTAAACGCTTTCAAATAGATGCTTTAGTCTTTCATTTTGTATTTCATTCTGCATATTTTAGAAAATTTGTCATCTGCTAGTTCTATCGAATCTTGCATACAATCTACCAAGGCAGGTGAAAGTAGAGGGAACAAACTTTTCAAGCAAGACCCCTAATCTTTGCCTAGTACAACCTATCACTTAGCTGAAAATATTCAACTCTGAATATCTCGCTCAGGTACTATATAACATAATTTTAAAAATTTCAGCAAAAAAGGTTAAGTCATATAAATCAACCTCATAAATTTAAACCCCAATAGCAAGAAAATCAGAGAGCATTCCAAAAAAAGCATGTGAAGAAACAGTACTAGTAAGTGAATCTGACTGGCTTACCTATCAAAAAAGTGTATCTGACTAAGACTTCCTCTCGAGTTAGATTAAGAAATGAATGAAAAATTCATCATGATGAAGGCTCCAGAAGCATCTCAATCAAATTATTACTTTGATCAAATGGACACTGTTTAATCTAACAATGCGAATTATTGCTAAAAGTCAACAGATCATTATACATTGTTGTTTTTTTATGCTCTCTTACCCCTACACACAGGTTAATTGCTTAGTCCCAGACATTTTACCTATCCTAGGTTATGCAGTACTATAGATGAGTAGATCTATGACAGTCACCAGTGGACAACGGAAAATCTTGAATGCTCAACACAGTCCAACAAAGGATATAGAACGCGGAAAAAAATTGATCATAACATATTTACCTTCGGGGGTTCACCAGACTCTTCTTCCCTTTCATACTTGTCATAGGCCCCGACATCATCCACAAACCAGCTAGCGTCCGACATGAACAGCTCACGACCACTGCAAGAAAGAGAGCATAAGATTTGCCAATAAGTATAAGCATCCACCAAAAGAGCTTTTCCCAGCTGATGACCACATATTATTGACTAAAGAGGAAAAGAAGTGAAAAGAATGATACCTCATGCGATCATTCTTAGCTCTATCTGCCCTTTGCTTAGCCAAACTGGCCTCTCTTTCTTCCATCTTCTTCTTTTTCCATTCCATAAACAACTCAGTGGTCAAAGGAGTTGAAGCAGTCAATTTTGCACGCTGCAGGCAGAGCAGAAAACATGTAAAGCAGTTCCATTAATGAACATGTTTATAAAAGTTTTAATGGCAATCAGTAGTTGGCAATATGAATACTCAGATAGTACAGTCACCTGTTCATCAATTTCTTCTTCAATAGGCATCTTGTCAGCTTCCTCTTGTAACAAAGCTTTCATTTGTGACTTTAGAATGTATCCAGGAGGAAGCGCATGCCTGTAATGGCATTCTTTACTACCATTTGGACAGACCCAAAACCAACCATACTGCTTTTTCTCCACAGCTTCCAAAAAGTATTTACATACCTGCATATAAGCCAAATCTAAAGTTTGAATTCAGAAACAAATACTCCCTCCATTCCAATATGTTTGGCAGTATTTAACTGGAGGCGGATTTACGGAAAAAGTTAAAACTTTAGGCACATAAGCTAAATATGCATAAATGCTATAAAACACCAAAAGAACCCCTCCTTTCCTATCCAGTGGAGATAACAGTAAGCAGAAAATGAGCATGTAAAGATTAAATAGTTTCTGGATACAAAAGGTGCCAAGCTTTTTTTATTTTGATTATTTTGGCATGGACTAAAGAGGAAAGCGTGCTGAAGAAACTGGAATAGAGTAGTAAATTTGTTGCTACAATACGACTTTTTCAAATGACAAACTAAAATGAAAGCATAAAAATACACCTCAAAATGAGGAAATATGGTCATAGTTACTACGTCAAACCAAAGGACTACATATCATTGTCCCATGCTCCATGCAATGAAAAATCAAAATAATTATGACAGTTAAGTGGAGTGCTAGAGCAGTAACATTTCTTCCCCAACTCTCAATGTCCACAAATACTTAAATGATATTGCATGCATTCTGCACGACCAAACTATCTAGGTCATCCTATTTTCACATGCTCAAAACTCTGGGGAGCATGGACCTGTCCCTCTCCCCTGCTCCCACTTAGGTTTTGTGTCAACGGCAAGGTCCAACCCGTGATGCACGCTCAATCCACACTTTCTGCGGTGCGTCCTTACCATTAAACCAAAGCCCTGGGGGCTTTTAAGGTCATCCTATTGGCCAGCGCATGACAACCAACCACGAACTTTTAAAAGTCTATCTATCATAACACTTATCCAAGAGATACACAAGTTTATAGTCACATCGCATCATTTCCTCCGGTACTCTTTTTCCGTCCTGATTTCTAGGTACATAACATTTTGCCATCCATATTCTTGAGATTGCGATACACAATCACTAGGAACCACTTGATGTCCAAAGGCTAACCAGAAACTCATGGAATCACTCAACCAAACCTCAATACCAACCAGAATATCATGGATTAGCTCAACAAATTTATGGGGATTCTAATTTTTTGGTGAATATGACAAGCTCTGTTTTCAGCTGTCACTGAATCTGATTGCAATCTTCTGTCTTCACTTTTCTAAACATGTAGATGTTTCTGAGCAAAGGATAGTACAGTTCATGAACTGGTAAATAGTTCTATTTTTTGGGGATCAACAGAAAAGAATATTTCATTTAAAAAGAGCAGTACTAAAATATCTGCTCTGTGGTTTACCATTTCTCCTTCGTATTACTAAATTATGAAAAATTGTAGTTTCTATTGCTTTAGTGAGAATATTTTTCTGTTTTGTGGATGATAATAGGATATCACAATAGCCATATCTAATTTGGAAGCTTTGTTCCATTTCAATGGACTAGTTTGCTCTTGTCACCAGGCATAGTATGCTGATCACAATAAATTCGCTGTTGCTTTCTGCAGGTTGTAGCTGACCAACTTCTAGGAAGCCTCTGAAAAGTCATAAAACATGTAGCAGAGAGCGTCAAATCCAACAACAAAATGCCTGGTAATGCAAAAGTGTGGAAGAACCTTTCTTCATTGAAAATATCTCTGAGAAAGCCTTTCTTCAGTATGTTACTTCCTGAGTCTATGAGCACACCGATTCCTCATTATTAGCTACACTTCTGTTTGCCCACATATTAATAAAATTAGTACTTTACCAACAACAACAAAAAAAACTACTTTTTTCCATATCTTTCACCCATTTACTTTACAGAATTCAGCAATTTAATTTAAATAAAAATCATCAAGAAAGGACATTAGGTGCAACGTCTGCAGATTCTGTAAGTTCTATGACTAGTTACCAAGCTATTGCATACTCGTTTGACGTCTAAAACACTATGCAATGATGATCTCTTGTATCTCCTAGAAGATAAATACTTGACCACATAAGGATTTCATTTTATACAAATAGACCATAAACAAAGTTTCCTCACAACAGTAAATATCAGTGGAAAGTAAATTAGGTAAGAAAGTAACCATTTAGAAGATCATATGCAATTAATTTTATCCTGAAATCACTGCTATATTGGTAAGCTGATATCAAATGATTGAAAGGGTCCGATCAACAAATTCAAATCATCCCCGGAATATGACTTTCAAGTTTGGACCAAAGCAGTTCAAGGTATACTCTGGAAAGGATAACACTTACAATGTCAGTTGGTTTGTTCTTGTTATACTCTTGGCTTTTTGATGCCACGACCTTCTCCAATGTCTCTTGATCCCAATCCTCCATTGTTTCCTTTCCATCTATGTTTTAGACAAGAAATGCCAGTTAATAAACACCAAAACCATAATACAGATTATTACACAGAAACAGAAAAGTTTATGCAAAATGTCAACTGTTAAGGTGTTGTTTAACCACCTTCATCACGCTTATCACTGAAAACATCAATCTTCTCTCCTTTTCGCTGAACATTCAGATCGTGAGAGAACTTGCACTTGAAACCCTTAACACATTGCCCCGCCTTAAAGAACTCACATAAGATAGATTTTGGATCAACACCTGAACACAAATTCCCAACATTCTTGAAATATGATAATTTTTGCTGCAGCATTTCATATGAAAATTTGAAACAAGATCAACCCTTTAAAGCAAGAAGCGAGTGAAACAAAACAAACTACTACTGATAAGAGACAATGATAATCAACTATGAACGATAAAAAAGTCTCTTAAAATAAATTGACAGGCTATATTAAGCCATATTCGGAATTGCCATAATAAAGTTACAACGTTTATCAGCTTTATAAAAACTGGCAAAAAGTCAAGTTTATAATTCAGCCTTCGACAGACCCAGTTTGATGTAGGAAAGAGCAGATAATTGCTACAAGTCTTCCTACACTACATTTCCAATTGTTTCGATCAAACAAAGCCACTGTAACTCTTTAATATTGAGACTACTATGCACCAACCAAAAAAAAAATATTGATGCCAGAAATCAGTCAGAAGAAGAACATGAATAATACCAAGAGGCACTTTAGGCTGGCTAATAGCGACTTTGAACAATTCGTTCAGCTCTTTCTCTTTGGCTTTCTCTTCTTCCTTCTTTTTCTGTGACAAAATTGAGCTAGCTTGTCAACATTTAAGCAAAAGATCACACAAAAATAATACTACAGAAACTACAAACAATCACATACTAATTGGGGTCAGGCGGCCAGCTATGTGATTCACTTCATTCGATCTATTTGGGCTCGAAACGGCACAAACAAAAAATGCAACAACTATGTAGTCAAATTCAAGTTAGTTGGAGTCAGCTATATAGAGGTCTGTATTCAACCTGCCTTATTTGGGCTTAAAAATATTTATAAAAAAACAAAAAAAAAACTACAACAACCATGTCTTAAGCATCCAACGGATGTGGCCAAGTGGTCAATGAAGTGAGGAGAATCATGAGGTCTAAGGTTCAAATCCCAGCAGAGGCAAAAAATTTCTTCCCATCTGCTCAGGCAAGCTAGCCCGGACACCACAGTTATTTAAAAAAAACAACTGTGTCTCAAAAACAAGCTAATTAGTGTAGGATATATGAATCCTTTGCATCCACCTTCTCTATTTCGGTTCGGAAAAAATCACACGAAAAGAATACAACACAAACTATGTATCAATTCCAAACTAATCGAGTCAGCTATATCAGTCCTCTCTAGCCTGCATAAGACAACAATTCCAAAAAAAATGATACAACAAGTATACCTCAAAAATCTAGCCGATGTGAGTTACATCAATACTGTATATCTATCGGGGAAAAATACACAAAAAATAATAATAACACAAAATAGCGTAGTACCTTGGCATCAAGTTTCTTAGGGTCAGGTTTAGGCACAGCATTTTGCTTAAGGGACTGAACATATTTCTGGACATTTTTGGACTTATTTTTGTTTTTCAGACCGAATGTCTTGTCTTCTACTACCTTCTGCTTCTTTGCTAAATCCGCTTTCGATTGCTTTGGTGGCATCTTTATATTATCATCCAATCCCCACAATCACCTAGATAGTTTCGTCGCAAAATCGGATTTTTCCGGCGATTCAAAACCCTAAAGGCGGCTCGGAGATTAATGAGTGTGGCCGGAGGCGGAGATGGGGTTCTATGTGTGACGCTTTTGTGAGAAGGTGTTTTAGGGGAAAGAAATGGTTAAAATAGCAAATCTTTCAACTTTTGTAAATGACGCTATGAGTCCTAATTTGTTGTGAGAGGTACACTATAGTCACTAAGAATAAATGTTTTCTTACAATAAAGTCTTTTTTTTTTCTTTCTTAAAATTTTTATCGGCCTAATAAAACATGTGAAGACTTAAAAATTTTAGGTGGCTAAGGATTATTCATCCATTGATGAGTTGTTGGTATGGATAAAGATTCTTTCGAGTTTCTTTCACATATAAAAGATTTCGGGATTACGCCATAAGTAATATTTGAATTCGTGGACCTTCGACCTAAAATGATTCTGGTTTACATTTGCCTTATTTGGTTATGCAATTTGTGTTAGATTAAGTCATACATGTTCACGTGGTTCGCTAAAAAATAGGTTTCTATAAAAGTTTACATGGATACTGATATATGGATTTTGTTAGAACAACACTCAACCTTGTGATTTGAGATATAAATGACATCGGAATATGAAAATGGAATAATTGAAGATTTGGGACAACAATCGACAACTAACCCGATTGCCTTTAAAGAACAACGAGATAGAACCTCATATGTAGAGAAAATTAAAAAAAAAAATTACTCTCAAGAATCTTGACTCTTGAAAATAAGTAATCCAAAGTTAAATGCGAACCAAGAGGTATCAGATCTCTCTTAAGAGTTCTTCTAATTTAAGAACAAAGCATATACTAACCAATAAATTGGCTAAGAAGCTTTTATATTAGGTATAACTGTGTTGTACCAATGCTATAGCAATCTATCTTTACTGCATTCTTTTTCAAGGAACTATAATATTGGTACACTACCGCTATGATACCGTTCTCAATTTTAGTTTTTTTTTTCCCTTTTATTTTTGTTCCAACTTTGATTCATGCAATCTTCAAGCTTTTTCGAGCTATATGGAATAGCATCACACCACACTTTCATCGTCAATCATTCCTGCATATTAGTAAGGTCTAAGAATAATGCATCGTACATAACTTTTTAAATATTGTACTACATTCTCAATCACCAAATATTTTCGCGTGCAAATTGATTGGTCTAAAAAAGATCATATTTTGACCATAAAGGGCTCCTAAGTTGGCCCAAGTAACCTTGGTCATGGGATCCCCTTCCCTATGCAATAAATGTCGCAAATTTTTTTTGATGATAACTCGATGATGTTGAAGTTCATTTTGTATTTTAAAATCAACATGTGAGCCACAAATTTTAATACTAAGCACATATTACTATATGCAATATTTATGATTGCGTGACTCACTAAACATGAATTAAATAATTAGATCTTTGGCATATCATATTATACCTTTTCGGCCTTTCACAATATAATTTCATTTTCTCTATTATTTTTCATCATTTTGTAGTTTTTTATGTGATCGTTTGGTGACGTCTCTTAATTCTTTCTATTATTCCTCGTATTTCATTAATGCATGTGTCTCATATAAGAAACAAACTCTCTCTCGTCAACTTTCTCACGCTTTCATTTCTAACAAATCATGTCCTTCTAGATGTTGCTTTTATTTTTAAGTTTTATTCTTTAATAAAACAATTAAACTTAGACTTTTAATTTTATGAAGCTCCTGCATGTCCGCCTTTAAGTTTAAACAACATAATATTCTTCATAAACTAAGACTCGTTAATCTTCTTCATCATTTGATTGATTTATGTTCTTAAATTTTAAAAATTACCCATTTAATTCCAATGTGAAAATTAAGACAAAAACCACAAAAAACCGAACTATATACTCCCAATGTTGGTTAGGTGTAAGACTATAGTGATAAAAGATAATTAATTAAGAGTAATATATAATTATCATAAAGATTAAAGAGTAACACACCAAAATTAAATTATTAAAGAACGACCTGCAAGAACATACAATGCTGGGGTAAAATCCTACTAACGTATCTTGTTTAAAATTGCAAAGAGAATGGTAAAGCCTTTAGGGTCAGTTTGGTTGTCGGTTAGAGTTATGCAGGTATTAGTTATATATGTATTAATTATGCAGGTATTAGTTATGTATGTATTGGTTATGCAGGAATAAGTAATGCATGTATTAGTTATGCAGGGATAAGTTATGCAAGACTGTGTTATGTTGGGATTAGTTATGCATGGATTAGTTATGGGGAGATTAATAATATAAATATAATGCGAGTGTTATTTATTATTAGCTTACTTTATTTTATTAAAATTGTTAGTATAGTTTAAATATATATATATTTTTAAACAAAAAAAATTTTGAATAAATAGTATTCTTGTCATTTTGTGTTTTAATACAAGTATTACTAATACATGTATAAGTTATTCCACCTTCTACCCTTCATAAATAATACATAGATTCCCTCATAACTTATACATATATTAGTTATGCGGAAAAGAAAAACATGAACCAAATATTGTATTAGCAATGCTACATTTTATGTGGAAAAGAGGAAAAAACAAACAAACATTGTGTATAATTTATGCTAGCTTCTATGTGGAGATTATTTTTTCCCATTCTTTTAACCAAACAATGTATAAAGTTATCCTATTTTTAATACATGAATAACTCCTTTCTAACCGGCTACCAAACCACCCCTAAATGATTAGAAGTTAATAAAGAAAATGATACCACCTTAAGTCCTTAACAACTTGTTTGGAGGATTGTTACCTATTGTATTGTATAGTATTGTTAATTTAAATATGATGTCTGTTTTGATTGTTAGTTAAATTTTATTGTATCGTATCGTTTAATCCGTCATTACGTAACGACGAAATGTGCCACTTTATGTAACGAATTTGGTGTGGTCGCGTCGCTACCTTGTCTTTTTCTCTCAATCTCACCCTTCATTATTATAAAATAATTTTATTTTATTATTTACCCTACCTTTTTATATACCATATCATAATTTTTTTTAATAATATTACAAGTTTATTATTCATATTGTTGGTGTGTGATATCATAAAATGATGGCAAACGACACAATCTATCCAAAAATTATATTCATCAAACGATACAATACAATACAATACGATACATTATGAAACGATACGTAACAACCATCCAAACAAGCTGTAATATAGGATCCATTTCTTCACTCGCATAGTAGAAAAATAAAACAAAACATACAATTTAACCATTTTTTTCTCTCTTTAACGCAAATAAAAAAGAAGAAGGAAAAAGTAGAGACGTAAAAATAATTTTAACTTTTGATCCACAATTTTCTTATTCTATTTGTATTTTTCTCTTTCTTTCAACTTGTGAAAAAGAGTGGATTTCCTCCATTTTCTCCCATATTCCCCTTTCATTTTTATCCTTTACTTACCAAACAACGGCTAAAGTACACAGCAAGTGCAAACGCCTCCGCCTTTCAAATTCAATCCCAGTCTCCAAAAATTACAGCACAACACCAAAAATCTTTTTAAAAATGCATTTCACATCCAACAGAAAAACGGTTGGCTAGGAATGAGAGAAGCGCTGGTGATTCTTCCATCTTCTTCCATTACTCTCCCGCCCAATTCCTCCCCTACTCCGCCACATCACCACCGCAGCGCCACCGCTAAGCCCAAGCCTAAATTCAAGCCCAAACAAAAGCCTACTCAGTCTCCACTTCTATCTACACTGCGATGGGATTCCGCTTCACAGAATGTTCACGGTCTCAAATACTATGCAGAATTGGCGTCGAAGCTAGCACAGGATGGGAGGTTCAATGATTCATTGATGATCGCGGAGAGCGTTGTGGTTTCGGGAGTGAATGCGGCGGAATTCGCGGCTTTGTTGAATGCGAAGATTGTTTCTGATGGAATTGTTCGTTTACTTGAGGAAGGGAAGCTAAGGAGCGTTGTTGAGCTTTTGACGGGGGCGCAGAAGCTAGGGATTGAGCCGTTGAAGCTGCTCGATGGAGCTGCTATTGATTCTCTTTCTCGAGAGTGTAGGCGGACTATGGAATGTGGTGAAATTGAGGAAGCTGTGAGCTTGATGGAAACACTTAAAGGTATAATTTATGTGTTATGCTCTTACATTATTCTCCAATTACTGTTAAGGTATACATATATGATTTCAGATATGTTTTCAAGTGCTATTTGCTAGAGTTTAAGTTATATCTACTGGTAAAGCTTCCTTAAAGTATGGGATTTGTATTCTTGAAAATTATACAGTAAATGTGACATGATGTTGTAAAAATTCCTTACACCGACGCTTTATATAATTTTAACTCTATTTGTTAATCTAAATTAAAGGCTTAAATGACTAGTGTTTGAGTATGTATCTCAAATTCCAACATTTGTTTGGTATATCTAATATATCTAAAAAGGTGCAAAACCAAAATGCTTGAAGTTTATAGATTTTTTGAATTGCATATGGCCAAAAATCTTTCTCCAAATAGGCTTGTGAAGATTATTATAAATACATTCGCATTTTGATATATTTTAAGATATGCTATTGCTTCAGGGTGTGGTATGCCAATTAAGGAATTAGTGAAGCCGTCTGAGATTATAAGACTTTGTATCAGCCAAAGAAAGCCAAATACAGCTGTAAGGTATTACTCTTCCAATTTGGCATGAATTTGAAATGTTCTTGATACATAATGCTCCATTTGAGATGACTGCATAAAAATAAAATGGTTGTTTATCATGAATAACAAAACAGTTGTTTTTGTGAGTATGAAACAAGTAACTATCATTAAGCACTTTTCATTGTCCTTTTCTATTGTGCAGCACCTCTAATGTTTTT